>NC_069366.1:85385750-86029000 GCF_021730395.1 Mercenaria mercenaria | reverse complement strand
CAACATGAACTCCAGGCTGCGGTTTTGAGAATAAATGTAATTTCATCAGTATTCATACACATTCATACACACAATCTGTAAATTTACAGATTGAAAAATCTGTAAATTTGTAGATTATCTGTAAATAAAATGGAATTTAACCCAGACAAATGTGAAGTCCTTAGAGTAAGTAGGAAGAGAAATCCCTTTATATATCCCTACAGGTTACACAATACAGAGTTTAAGTCCACCTCATCAGCTAAATACCTAGGAATAACTATCTACAGTGATTTGAACTGGTCACAACACATAGAAAACATAACTTCTAAGGCAATCTCTTCCCTTCGATTTATTCAGAGAAATGTCAAGACAGATAACATAAAGGTCAAAGAAGCTGCATACACCACATATGTCCGCCCCCAGCTAGAATACTGTTCAACTGTGTGGCATCCCTGGCAGAAAACCCTCACCCATAAACTTGAACGAGTCCAAAGGTCAGCAGCTAGGTATGTTATGAATGACTACAACTATACAAGCAGTGTAACTGAAATGTTGAAATCCTTAGAATGGAAAACTCTCCAGTACCGTAGGTTAAACTGTTCATTACTTTTGTTTTACAAAGTAAGGACCCAGACTGTTGCAATTGACCAAGGTTACTTGACCCCCATTAGAAATCTGAACTACTTGATCCCTTATTCCAGCACTCAATACTTTTGTAGCAGTGTGTATATAATGTATATAATTAGTCTATGATATCAATTGTCCGATTAGCTCAGTTGGTAGAGCATCTGACTTGCAAGCAGAAGGTCGCAGGTTCGAGTCCTGTATCGGGCTGCACATTTTTCCGCTCCTATTACATTGGTGCCGTGAGTGTGGTGGCTAGCCTTGGAATCGTAGAGCTAGGGTGAAGCAATGGCTGGGTTAGTCAAAAGAACCTGAGTTTGTCTTTGAAAAAAAAAAGGAGGGAGGAATGTAGCAGTGTGTATATAATGTATATAATTAGTCTATGATATCAATTGTCCGATTAGCTCAGTTGGTAGAGCATCTGACTTGCAAGCAGAAGGTTGCAGGTTCGAGTCCTGTATCGGGCTGCACATTTTTCCGCTCCTATTACACTTTGCTAACTCTTATTTCCCTAGAACCATCTGTCTCTGGAACTCCCTCCCCACATCAGTCAAAGCTAGCCCCAGCCTCAGTATCTTTACAGAGAGGCTGGCGGCGGTCACTATGTAATTCTTCCATTCTGTCCTATTTTAACTGTAGCATACTGCCCTTTTATCTTTTACTTTTAATACTGTAATATACTAAATTTCTTTAACAACTGTTTCTCTAGACTAGCCACTAGACTGATAATAACTGTATTTCTATATTTTTTCCTTTTTTGATGAATTCAATTTCATAGAGACAAAAGCCAGTCTATTTTAGAAATTTTCACTCAGGACTGATATTGGACATAGGATATAGACTGGCTCAGTTCACTACATTCAATCATAAAAATGTAAAAAGATATATCATAGTCTAGGAGCTAGTCTACTGTTTCTCTGACAGCGCGGACCAGTCATAATCGGAAATCGATTGTTGGTTGTACCGATGTAGATGTATTCCACTTTCCTAGACCTGATGATGTTCAGTAGAAATCAATCCACTGAAAGGCATAAACAATACTATCGTTGATGTACCAATTACCAGTGTATTAATGATTGATATTCCACAATACATGACATTTAATTCATATGCTTACTAAAATTAAACTCATTTTCAAGAAAAAAATATTTGTATATAAGTTACTATAAATATGGCAATTTCTGCTTCATAACTTGTGACATATTTGACGTCGAACTATGAAACATAAAGCAAATTTAGATCACCATATTGTGGTAGTGCACACTTAATTTTGTGAGGATCTCTTTAGTAACTTTAGAGTTACTGCCCTTTAATTGTTTAAAGATCAATATCTAACCAATTGGTAGAATTTTATTAAACTTCTTTCATTGTTTTCCATGAACATTTATTATCAACATGTGAAGTTGTGTACCCACACCTGGATCCATATACCTCTAGAATTAGATTCCCACTTCCTTTCTGTTTTTTATAATGTGACAAATAACACATTTGCCAACTTGTACTATATATATCTATATATAGATATAGATCTGCATGATGAATCTTTAAAAAGAATATTTTTAGCATTCTGCTTCTGTACAGAGAGTACATGTAATTGAAAGTTGATAATCAAAACTCAGAAATATTTGGTAAACATCTTGCCCAACAAATTACATGTTCAACGATACTGTCCTGTACGACTTGATACTTAAAATATTATCAAAAAGTTGTCCCCATTTAAAATGAATATCATTTGTAAGGAAATAAAAAAAAACAATTGCTGAAGACCATGTTCAACTTAGTTATGTGAAATTTCAGCTCTAGGACATCATTGTAAATGCTTCAAACATGAAGATATTTACAGTTCTGTGAAAATAGTGAGTTTTTAAAGGCGTTGAACTGTGTGAAACTGTGGCCCATTTTTGCAGTCCTTTTCTATAATTTAATGTATATATGAGTAAATTGATAATTTTTTTGTAGAGTAATATACATCTTTTATATACTGTTTTATATACTGTTCAATTTTCATGTAAAACAACCCTTTCTTTCTATGATTAAGTTTTGTTTGATTTTTTTTTAATCAAAATATGGAGCTAACCATTGAGGTTCAAATAAAAAATGCAGTCAGGGGAGTAGTGTCACTAATTTGAAAGTCACTCAGAGGGTAAATGTGGGAAGGTGTCACCCTATGAAATTTTTAGAAAAAAAGGAATGGAGGCTTTTGGTGACATTTCAAACCATAATTTTGCATTTTATTATGCAGACTACAAAGTCTAAACACTAACAGTTTACATCATAATCAGTTACATACTTGTAACTAGCCCCTCATTCCCAGTCTATGACTTTAATTAACCTCCCCTAACGGTTCATCCACAGAGCCATTACCAATGGCTATTAAAATCTGCGTAATTAAGGCGCTTCTGTCTTCCAAACATGATTGTCAACACGTTTTAATGGAGTAAAGAAAAAATATTTCTGAATAGCAACTTTCGTCTAGTGCATGGTTTTGTGCAACACATGAAATGTCATGTTGATTTGTTTTTCACCACTGATGACTTCATATCCTTCCTTATTATATACCAGTGCCAGATGCCAGATAGCACTTACTTAAAAGCACAATGTCTCGGGCGAATCCTAAGAGCATTGGTGACTTTTTTTTTTATAAAACTATTATTTACTGATAAGGTTCGAATATACAAAACATTTTTTTCCATTTTCCTGTTCTTTCATGATAAGCCTGAATAAACTTCGGTGACATTGAAACTGAGCAAGAATTTACACTGTGCTAAATGCTGTATGTTCCTGCATATATTTAATAGTTTTTTTCTGCAGTTTGTACACAGGTTAGCCTATAATATTACCTATTCGCAAGATAAATACATATCAACTAGTGCAAATTAAAAGGTTTTATTCACTCCTTATATTCTTGAGCTTACAAATTACATTCTGCTGAGAATTGCTACTGATTACACAGGTTTTCAGATGTAATATCAGAATGAAATGAAATTGAAAGTGATATTTATGTCAGGAGTTGGACATGCAGTCTATATAACGTAGGGACAGGAACGTGCAGTTTGTGTCACTTAGTTGGACTAGAAATGAGATAGATATTTTACAGATAAGAAAATCAAGGATTTGGACTGGCAAGTTTGGAAAGAGGAGCTAGTGTTTTTAACTTAAATGAGCTTATCTTTACTAAACATGAAATTTTACATTCATGAATGAAGTGGTTTGAGTTCAATTATAGGCCTACTTGTTTTACACCATATGTAAACAGTATCCATAATCTAATAAATTTAAAGGCACACAAAAAAAGACTTTTAATAACTTCATTTTAAATTGAAATAAAATGTTAATAAAGATGTTTCACACGTGAATAATTTTAAATGAAATTTGTGAAGATTTGAAAATGACTAAATAAATCATTAATTTACAAATCTACCATTAAAGCATAAATGGAAGTGCTGCTAGCATCTGACAATGAATGGACTTATTGTAGCCATGTTCTATTTTCAGACTGAGGCATAACCAGTTCTTTCCTCTAGAAGAATCAATGCTTTAAAGGAGAAACAATGGCATACAGAGCTGTGTCTCACCTGGTGAGACGGGCAGGTAGACTGAGGGGAGTTTGTCCAGATATTGTCTTCAAGACTAGCAGAACTGCAGCAATAAATCAAGGTAATACTCCTGTCTGACGGGCCTATTAAAGGTAATGGACGGTCAGAAATCTCTGTTGGCTTTCGTATTCTTGCCTGGTATTTTGGCATTCTTCAGACATAAAGGTAGGTTATACAAGCAATGATTTCAGTAACAACCGGAGAATGCCGAAATCACATACAGAGAAAACATTGTGAAAGGGAAATTGCCGATTTTCATTATGGGTCCATGGCACTACCGTAATGCTTTAGTGTGTCTCCTGTGATTTTTCTCACAGATTTGCTTCAAACTATAGTTTATTAACATCTACACTTTATATGAGAAGGTCATTAACTCTGGTATGAATATTCTGTGTCTGCCATTTGTCAGCTTTAATTTTCAATATGTTTTGGCTCAGTCTTAATGAAACTTGGTCAGAATCTTACCCTCAATAAAATCCCTGATGAGTTCCTTATTGGGTCATCTTGGATAAAAAGCCTAGGCCAATAGGTCAGTTAGTAGCCTTACACATTAACATTATAGAGGCCACATTTTCAGCTTCATCTCAAACTTTTGTCAGAATCGTCTGTATGAAATCTAGATCAGGTTTGAAATTTGGTTAGGGTCAAAAACTAGGTCACTTAAGTCAAATGATAGATAAATTTTGTTAACACTGTAGATGTTTTTACTTTAACATCATAAAACTTTATCAAAATGTATGTCTCTAGGTCAAGTTCAAAACTGGGTTGCCAGAGGTCTTGAACTAAGCCACTTGGTCAGATCATAGAATTTTATATTATAATTAGATATTACCATATACAAACAAAATGGGTGTCAGTATCATACTTTCAAAAAAAAAAAAGCAATGTCATATTCAAAATAGAAATAACTTCATATATATAAAGTGTGTTGGAAAAAGATAATCCTGACCTTAAGCCGAGACAATCTTATTATGTATTTCAGTACGACAACTATATTTAAAATGTAAATAAGGGTTCTAGTTTACTGTTTTGAAGTGATGCAATCTATAAATGAAGAAAATAACTTTTGTTAAATATCTACCTAATTTATTAATTTTTGTTACAGGTTTGTCTAGGTCATATACCAGTCAGACAGATGTATTAGAGCAACGTGCAAACCTTCGACACAGAGCTACAGTGAAGAGTGTCCGGACACGTCAGTCAGTCGTACATAACAAAAAGGCATCCCTAGTTATTTTCGATAAAGATGGAACTCTCATTTGCTTCCATTCTATGTGGTATCCATGGCTGAAAAAATTCAGTGCCAGGTAAATGTAGTCACAGAATTGTTTTTAGCTTGACTATTCAAAGAATAGGGGAGCTATCCTACTCGCCCTGGCGTCGGCATGAGCGTGAGCATCACACAAATGTTAAAGTTTGCGTACCACCCCAAATATTTTCAAAGTCCATTGAGATATTGCTTTCATATTTTACATACTTGTTTACCTTCATAACCCCAGTCTGTAAAAAAGAGGAGGCAACTCTATCAAGCATTTTGACTGAATTATGGCCCCTTTTCGACTTAGAATAATGTTTAAAGTTTGCGTACCACCCCAAATATTTTCAAAGACCATTGAGATATTGCTATCATATTTTGGATACTTGTTTACCGTCATGACCCCAGTCTGTAAAAAGGAGGAGGCAACTCTATCAAGCATTTTGACTGAATTATGGCCCCTTTTCGACTTAGAATAATGTTTAAGTTTGCGTACCACCCCAGATATTTTCAAAGTCTATTGAGATATTGCTTTCATATTTGCATACTTGTTTACCATTCATGAGCCCACTTTATGAAAAGAGAGAGCACTCTATCAAGCATTTTGACTGAATTATGGCCCCTTTTCGACTTAGAATATGCTTATTGTAATGTTAAAGTTTTACTCATAGCTTATATTATACTATCAAGCACTGAGAATAGTCGAGCGCGCTGTCCACTAACAGCTCTTGTTACATGTTAAGACTTTCGTAATTGGAAACTTGTCATTCAAGTTGTAGTTTTGTCCACATTATATGGACAAAAAATTCAGATGTGAAAACTTTTCACCTATATCAGACAATGGAATGAGACAAATGGTTAATCCATATGGGAAAGACTTAAAAAAAAAAAAATTCCTAAGCTTACTGTATACTATGCGGTTTTTAGCTCTCCTAAGAAGGAAGTGCTCAGGGTGAGCTGTAGTGATCACTGTCTGTTGTCTGTCCATCCATCCGCACTTTTCTTCAGAAGACATCTCCTCTGAAACTACTGAATATAAAGAGACCTTCCAGAACACCCTTGATCTGCTCCAATTGTAGGTGTGTGCTTTTTCTCCACCCAATTTTAAAGACCTTAGAAGCATTGTTGTGCTTGAACTATTTATAATCTGCCACACTCATTTATGTATTAAATTGACTTTTACTGCCTCTTGTACTATCTACACCAGGAGCATATCGGGTCCAGTTTCAAAGTTTCATACTCTCTAGCCTGTTCAAGCTCTGAAACTGAAGTGAGCAATTTAGGGCCATCATGGCCCTCTTGTTGTCAAGAAGATATATCTAGAAATGGTTTACTCTCCTTATCACTTGATGGACTGGGTGTTTGTTTTGAAATGTTGTAAGGTTAATACTGAGCAGTATAGGAATTTATTTGACTGAATGTTCTACGGATAAATGGTAATGAATAATATGGAAGTCTTCAAGAGGACTTCATTTTTGTAACTTTCTTTTAACAATAATTTCATCGTATCAAATTTAAAGAAAAGAAAATTATAGTATATTAAGGTAATATTTTCGTGGGTAGAGAGTTTCATGGTATGGGTCTAAATTGCTATTTTATGAGGATATGAATTTGTAGATTTCAACTTATGAGCATTAAATGAATGGGAACTTTACTTGTTTATTGATGAAATCCTCAAAAATTGTTCTCCCATGAATATTAATTGTTTTGCAGTATATTTATTTCATTTTTGTGTTGCAGATTGTGTGCAGCTACTGGGCTGGAGCTTGAAGAGAAAATAAATGATCTGCTGGGATACTGTTCTATCAGTAAGAAGTTTAATCCTGGCTTATTGGCGGAGTCTACCAAACCTATTATACAGGAAGAGCTCACAAGCTTCCTTCAGGAACATGGGTTTGAGCGGGAAGAGGCGAGGAAAATCGTCCTGGATATCTGGGAGGAAGGCGATTCAAGTAGTACAGAAACTCTCAAATCTTTAGCAAATCTAACAACTTTGTTCAAGATTCTCAAATCCAATGGAGTTAAAATAGCTATATCAACTTCTGATTCAAGAGAAGGAACTATGGACACTTTGAAAGAGTTGGATTTAGGAAAATATATTGATGCGGTTGTCTGTGGAGATGACGAAGATACTGAACCAAAGCCAAGTCCGTACTCGGCCTTCAAGATCTGCAAAAAGCTTGGCGTTGATCCGGCCGACACAGTCATGGTTGGCGATACTCAGGCTGATGTTGGTATGGGGAAGGCGGCAAATATAGGCTGGAATGTTGGTGTCCTTAGTGGTGTTGGTAATAGCGGAGATCTTTTACCAGAAGCAGATCATGTGATACATAGCGTTAAAGATCTTTTACCGCTGATCCTTCCGGGGACAGAATGGCAGCAATACTATAGATACAGGTATTGAATTTATTACAAGTTTTAAGTGAATTATTTGTTTAAACAGTATTTATTATGACAATTGAACAGCATATGAGCAAAATAGCATAGCATTTGAAAACATGTTTTTGAAGAAGACATAGATGATTTCTTTTTGTGATCAAAATGAATTATTGAAATATTCAAGTGGAATATAATATTATCTGATAATTTCACAAATATCAAATGTACAAAATTTGAAAGACATAAAGTAAAAAGAGCATCTGCTTACACTCTCAAAAGCCAGATCTAACATCGTTCTAATCTAAGATCTAATCTTGGCTTGTGGCTATGCCACACATGTCAACATTGCACCTGATGTTTACTCAGTGGGTGCTTGAAATTTTTCAAACAGAGCTTTTGTTGCCACCCTTTTGTTGATGTCAATATCTGCATCACAAAAGTTTTGTATATAAGCAAGTTTCTTTTAAAAGTAGGCCTTATGCTTTCAACTGCACACATACTTGGCACCATGAGGTGACTCGCAAGACAATTTATATAACTCTAGTCATTATTTTGTCAAAATTATGCCCCTTTTAACTTAGATGATTTGGTTAAAGTTTTGCATGTAAGCAGGTTTCTCAAAAATTCTTGGTCAAATCTTTTCAATCTTCGCATCATAAGATGACCACATGTGGCAAGTAATATAACTCTTAACTTTAGGTCCCCTTTTAACAAAAACATTTTTTGACAGTTTCACATGTAAGCATGTTTCTCAGCACTTACTTGACAAAATGTTTTCAGAATCTCTACACGTCTTTGACACTATGTGACAACCTCACTTGGCAACTTACAGATCCATGTTGGCAAAATTGTATTTTTCAGTCCTGCAGAAAGAATTATGGTGGAACCACATCACTTGGAGGAGGGTCAGTGCCAGTTGAGAGGGGCAGAGACTGTTGTCAAGGATGGGGTGGAGCTTGTTATATTTGATCTTCATGGTACCCTGTTGTGTACACATAGTAGATATAGCGAGTGGCTAGATACTCTCTGCACAAGGTATATATGTGTTCATCATATTGGGTAAATTACAGCAAATAATTATCGCGAATGAATGCGCAACTTTCCTTTGAAGTGTCCATTTTCTGCAATAGAAAAATCAAGCATCTGCAGTTGCATTGAAATCATTTTTGTTCAAGTGGTTTCGTTTAATTAAAAAAATGTAACGCAAAAGAATGATAGGTGTGAGAAATTTTAAACCACATTTTTCTTGTGAACCAGCCATTGATTCCAGTTACCTTGTGTGGTAGCAGTTCTTTTTCTAACCTTACTCACTTTAAATTTGTGGTTCTACTTTAATGCATAAATATAATATATTATGAAAAAAAGCTAATGAAAAGATTCGTTCATAGTTACTGATAAAAAGTGATAGAATGCAGTAACAACCAGATAAGTACTTTTAAGAAAAACATTTCAGCAATATTTCAGTTATGTAACAGATGGCAGGTTACCTAACCAGTGTTTTTGATATTCTGTACAAGTATGCTGTTCTCAGCAAATAATCCAACTTCTCCACATTGATCAAAGGTGGAGGACAAATTGTTTCAGACACAGTATCTTCTGTCAAGTTGTCATGGATAAATACACCTTGCCATGGGATTGAACTTGCAATATGACAATCCAGTAATCTGCTCTCTCCCTACTGAGTTAAGTGTTTAGGCTAGAATAACTTTTAACAGTACCAAATTTTCGTTTTCTTTACTTCAGAATGGAACAAATCACAGGCTTACAACTGAAGGAGGTCCTACATGAAACTCTTGGAGTGTGCACAGATTCAAAGAAAGTTAAAATGGGCATTCTAGGGGATGGTACTCTAACACAGGTGAAATCCAAGCTGACTGAAGTACTACTGAAAAATGGCCTCATGTATGAAGAGTCGATGCTTGTTGTTAACCAGACATGGAAGGAGTGCAATCATTTACTGGAATCAAATACTAAATCGAGTGATAAAGATGTTAAAGAATTGTTCAAGAGCTTGAAACGTAATAACGTGAAAATTGCTGTGAACACAACTGACTGTAGAGAATATGCACTTTCAGACTTAGATTCCTTAGGACTTTTGAAATATGTAGATATAATGGTGTGCGGAGATGACCCAATTTCTCAACCAAAACCATCACCGCATAATGCTCTTTTGATATGCAATGAGTTTAATGTAAAACCTGATCAAACTGTGATAGTTGGTGATTCATTAACAGACATACAAATGGCAGAAAATGCTGAAGTGTTGAAAAAAATAGGTGTTCTGACTGGTATAGGGGACAAAGAAACATTAGAAAAGCATGCTGATTATGTCGTACCGTCAGTAGGCTATGTAAGAAATTACCTGTTTGACAGTGTTGGTGAAAGTCCGCAAAAAACGCAACGTCGAGCATTTAGCACTCAGTCAAATTTTAAAAAACTGGGATTTCTAAAATCTGCAGTTAACATGCTAGGTGGACAAAAACAAAATTTCAGTACAACTTCATCACTGAATGTTAGTGTATCATCAGACATTCCTTCATATGATTATATAGTGGTAGGGGCCGGTTCAGCTGGCTGTGTTTTGGCTAACAGGTTAACAGAGAGTGGTCAAGATAAAGTTTTGTTAATGGAAGCGGGACCCAAAGATTTTTCCTGGAAGATCTGGATGCCGGCGGCGCTCATGTATAATTTGTGTGATGATAAATATAACTGGTACTACCATACCGAGCCGGAGCCAGCCATGAACAACCGTGTAATGTACTGGCCACGTGGACGTGTTTGGGGAGGATCATCATCTCTCAATGCCATGGTCTACATTCGTGGTCACGCATTTGATTATGATCGTTGGGAAAAGGAGGGAGCCACAAACTGGTCTTATGCAAATTGTTTGCCGTACTTCAAAAAGTCACAGACCCATGAGTTAGGTGAGGATGACTATCGAGGCGGAAGTGGTCCGTTGCATGTATCCCGTGGTATAACAAACAATCCACTTCATCATGCCTTTATTAAAGCCGGTCAAGAAGCTGGTTACCCTTTTACTGATGATATGAATGGGTACCAGCAAGAAGGTGTAGGCTGGATGGACATGACCATACATAAAGGTATGAGATGGAGCGCCGCAGCGGGGTACTTACATCCAATCAGGAAGACGAGAACAAATTTAGAAACAAAGGTTAAAGTCTTGACAACCAAAGTACTTTTCGATAAAAACAAGGCTGTAGGAATTGAATATGAAGAGAATGGTGAAATAAAAAGAGCTATGGCAAATAAAGAAGTTATCCTTAGTAGTGGTGCAATAAACTCTCCACAGCTTTTGATGTTGTCTGGTGTAGGAAATGCGGATGATTTAATAAAGTTGGACATACCAGTTGTTGCAAATCTGCCTGGAGTGGGCGAAAACCTGCAAGACCATTTAGAAATGTATATTCAATATAAATGCTTGAAGCCTATCACCCTTTACATAGCCCAGTGGAAGTTTCCACATCACATGATTAGAATTGGCCTCCAATGGTTTCTGACTCGCACAGGCTGGGGAGCAACTGCTCATCTCGAATCTGGTGGGTTTATCCGCAGTCAACCTGGTGTCGAACATCCGGATCTTCAGATCCATTTTCTGCCGTCTGTTGTTAACGACCACGGGAGGAAAACTGGAGAGTGTCATGCTTTCCAGTTTCATATAGGTTCAATGCGGCCAACCAGTAAGGGATACCTTAAACTGAAGACAAACAATCCAAGGGACCATCCTAAAATTGTCGCCAATTATCTCACTACTGAAGGTGATATGCAAGAAATGAGAGATGCTATAACATTGACTAGAGAAATGTTTGCACAGAAAGCATTTGACGAGTTCAGAGGTGAAGAACTTCAACCAGGACCACAGGTTCAGACCCAGGAGCAAATGGACGAGTTCATACGTAACGTAGCAGACAGTGCTTATCATCCTTCATGTACGTGCAAAATGGGCCAATCCAGTGACCCAATGGCTGTTGTCGACCCAGAAACAAAAGTTATTGGTCTTGAAAATTTGCGGGTAGTGGATGCGTCCATCATGCCAAGCATTGTTAGCGGAAACCTGAACGGACCAACAATAATGTTAGCAGAAAAAGCTGCAGATATTATACGTGGAGTTCAAGCATTGCCGAAATCCAATGCCCCAGTTTACCGACCTAAAACATTGGACACTCAAAGATAATTTTGCAGTTAGTTATATGCTGCTATTTACAGCTATCTCTTATTAGTTTCTTTCTGTAGTACTGGTCACCTGAATGACAAGTTAATCTACATAACAAATTTCCAAATCTACTGTTTGATCCACCTTTTCCCTAACATGGTTTTTCCTTGATTTCTGTTTAAATTCTGGTAATAACATTCTTATTATGCATCATTTGAAAGAACTCTGGAGTCTTCGATTTCCAAAATATTTTGATGAGTTTTGAATTTATGGCAAAAATAGTATTTTCAGTTGTAAATTTCAGCCATTTTTGGCTCGTACTTTTATCTCAATTTTGACTTTATTTGTTGAAATAGATTGGGTAGCTCATACTTTTATCTCAATTTTGACTTTATTTGTTGAAATGGATTGGGTAGATCAAACTGTTAGTGTCTTATGTTGCATTTTATTTGAAATTCGGTGCATTTTTTATGCCCCTGGTGTAAAACCCAAAGAAGCATATAGTGTTTGAACTGTCCATCAATCAGTCTGTCACTCTTTCGTACTCGTCTCCTTCTACAGTTTTCACCAAATTGAATGTAACTTGTTATACATTATCAGCATTAAGCAGATATATGTATATTATCTGTACTTTCACATCTAATTTTGTTTTTCAGGAGTTATGGCCCCTTTTTTGGATTTTGAAATATTAATACCTGCTACAGTTTCCATCCAATTGAAATTAAACTTAGTGTACCTTATCAACATGAGGTGGACATTCAAATATTGCATATTATCCAGACTTTTTTCCTGTGGTTTTTCTGGAATTAAGGCCCTGCTGTGGACTTTATTTATTATTCTGTGAAACATTTTAAGGGGGCATGTGTCGTACTTTGTTGACATCTTGCTTATTTATAACTTTACGAGGTAAGGTAAAAGTTTACCTTATTGTTGTTGACTTTAATACTAAATGATGTTTTCTTTGTAATAGTTATTATTGATAGCAAAACATTCCTGTATACTTGCAGCTTTCTTTAAAATGCCAAGCTGAGATGTTCATGAAATGGACAAACTTTGAAAAGCAGTCTTGATATAAATTTGAAGGCAACAAACTAAGCAAGTATTAATAAATTCCTAGAAGTAAACTAACATTTTATAATACATACAATGACAAGTATCTTTTTTTCTGTTGAATTACTAATGTTACAGTATTGAAAATAGTTTATTAGAGGTAAATGTTTGTATTTCAGAATATCATTTCAGTTTATGTTGCTTTGAGGTTATTTGCCCTGGCTGCTTGTAAAATCATCACACAAGTTAAATAGCAGAACTCTCTAACATTCAGATTTAACTAATATTTCATGGATCTTACTGTGAAAAGAAGGCTCATTTACAGCCATTTTGGTAATATTGGCCAGAGACTTAATTTTTGCGTTTAGAGCAATACACAAGGAAAGTTTTGTTGATAATAAGACAAATAATTGTCTTCAGTAGAGGTAACAGCTATATAGCATTGATTTCTTAATATCCCATATAAGTTCGTTTTTAGCTCGACTATTCGAAGAATAAGTAGAGCTATCCTACTCACCACGGCGTCGGCGTCACACCTTGGTTAAGTTTTTCGTACCAGTCCACATTTTGACAAAGTCTTTTGAGATAAAGCTTTGAAACTTTCAACACTTGCTTACCATCATCATGGCCAGTTATAGGCAAGAGCACATAACTCCATCAAGGATTTTGGCTGAATTATGGCCCCTTTTGACTTAGAAATCATGGTTAAGTTTTCCGTACCAGTTCATATTTTGACAAAGTCTTTTAAGATAAAGCTTTGAAACTTTCAACACTTGTTTACCATCACCATTGCCAGTTATAGGCAAGAGAAGATAACTCCATCAGGGATTTTGGCTGAATTATGGCCCCTTTTGACTTAGAAATCTTGGTTAAGTTTTTCGTACCAGTCCATATTTAGACAAAGTCTTTTGAGATAAAGCTTTGAAACTTTCAACACTTGTTTACCATCACCATGTCCAGTTTTAGGCAAGAGCACATAACTCCATCAAGGATTTTGGCTGAATTATGGCCCTTTTTGACTTAGAAATCTGGGTTAATATTTCGTACCAGTTCATATTTTGACAAAGTCTTTTGAGATAAAGCTTTGAAACTTTCAACACCTGTTTACCATCACCATGTCCAGTTATAGGCAAGAGTACATAACTCCATCAAGGATTTTGGCTGAATTATGGCCCCTTTTGACTTAGAAATCTTGGTTAAGTTTTTCGTACCAGTTCATATTTTTTGTAAAGTGTTTGACATATGGCTTTGAAACTTTTATCAATTGTTAAGTATAATAGTTTTTATCTGTAGGAAAGAGAACATAACTCTGTCACCTATTTTTGCAGAATTATGGCCCTTTTTGGACTTTGAAATTGGTTCTGTTTTCATACAAGTCCATGTTTTGTCAAAACTATTTGACATATGGCTTTTAAACTTTGAACACTTGTTTATCATTATGATTTCCATCTGTAGGCAAGAGTACATAACTATTTTGACTGAATTATGGCCCTTTTTGGACTTTGAAATTGGCTCATATATTGCCATTTAGTGCAAGACTTATTGAAATCAAAGTAATACAGGAACATTGTTCGTCTAATCTATTTATTTCTTTTGTCTGAATATCCGTGGAAATATTTTGACCCCATTCTTCAATCAATTCTTCGAATAGTCGAGCGCACTGTCATCAGACAGCTCTTGTATTTATTACAAAATGAAAATAACAAAAAATATCTCAATTTACAATATACAATTGTACTATGTTACAAAGAAAGTGCAAATTTATCAGTTCTAATGATGTTGAATTTTTTAACAAAAAACTGAATATGTGTTTTAATAGTGTAAGCTGCATCCATTTTACCTTTGTGCTCTTCAGTTTGATGAAATTAATGCAGTACATGTACATTTAGATATAAATGTTTTGCTCTCTGTTGTTGTAATATTTGCTACTAGGTTTGTTTTTGTTTTTTTGTTTTTGGTTTAACGTCGCACCGACACAATTTAGGTCATATGGCGACATTCCAGCTTTGATGGTGGAGGAAGACCCCAGGTGCCCCTCCGTGCATTATTTCATCACGAGCGGGTACCTGGGTAGAACCACCGACCTTCCGTAAGCCAGCTGGATGGCTTCCTCACATGAAGAATTCGACGCCCCGAGTGAGGCTCGAACCCACATCGATGAGGGGCAAGTGATTTGAAGTCAGCTACTAGGTTTGATACGAGGAAAGATTAGATAGATAGCATAGATAATGACAGACTTTTATTTCTGGTACTTCATTTCCCATAGATAATGACAGACTTTTATTTCTGGTACTTCATTTCCCATAGATAATGACAGACTTTTATTTCTGGTACTTCATTTCCCGTGCAATATGGCACCAGTCAAATGGTTAATTTGTTGTGGAAAAATTTAATACTCTAAGAAACAGATAACATTTTGTGAAAATGAAAATTGTGTTAGTTGGTGTGAATAATGTAGAGGGCCTTTCTGAATATTTGTCTTGTGTAAGTTCTACATAAATGTAATCATGTGACAGAATTAATGGAGCAAGATCAAAAGATATTTTGAAAGTACTGTGAAATCATTTTATTTTGTAGGCATAAAATTTTAGTAGCTGTGGCAAAAACAGCTATTTCATGGGTGTTTAGATTAATAGATTTCAAAATTTATGGGTAAAATGAATAGGAATTTTCTTTGTTTTAATTTAATTTCAATGATTGACTCAACCAAGAAATCCATGGAAATTAATGCCCCAAGAATATTACTGATTTCACATTACATGACAGTGAGTTATCATTTCAGGAAAAATGATATGATTTGAAGTTGAATTAATAAGTATTTGAGCAGATGGTTTAAATATATAAGATACATACTGTGTATGTAATAAATTATATGAGGTAATCTTAATAAGAGTGCTGCATGTTACATTTGATAATTTAAGTGAAACCTTGGCCGTTTATACATAAACATTCTATATATGAACTTTATACTTAGAATGAATAAGCTCAAATACTCAGTTTGATGTTACTTCATTTATAGTCTATCTGCTTTTGTTTTTGCTATATATAATTGCTCACTATTGGTTAAGGACTGTGTTGTTACTAGATTCACTGATTCTCATTTTTTCGCTAGAAGTTAAACCAGTCAAAGGCATTTTAGATTCAAACACTGTTGATGATGTACTTCTTTGGGGTGTGGGGGGGGAGAGGGTTTGTTTGTTTGTGTTTTTTTTTTTTAGCTCACATGTCACAAAATGACAGTGTGAGCTTTTGTGATCGCGCAGCGTCCGTCGTCCGTGCGTAAACTTTTGCTTCTGACCTCTCTAGAGGTCACATTTTTCATGGGATCTTTATGAAAGTTGGTCAGAATGTTCATCTTGATGATATCTAGGTCAAGTTCGAAACTGGGTCACGTGTGGTCAAAAACTAGGTCAGTAGGTCTAAAAATAGAAAAACCTTGTGACCTCTCTAGAGGCCATATTTTTCACATGATCTTCATGAAAATTGGTCAGAATGTTCACCTTGATGATATCTAGGTCAAGTTCGAAACTGGGTCACGTGCCTTCAAAAACTAGATCAGTAGGTCAAATAATAGAAAAACTTTGTGACCTCTCTAGAGGCCATATTTTTCATGGGATCTGTATGAAATTTGGTCTGAATGTTCATCTTGATGATATCTAGGTCAAGTTCGAAACTGGGTCACGTGCCATCAAAAACTAGGTCAGTAGGTCAAATAATAGAAAAACCTTGTGACCTCTCTAGTGGCCATATTTTTCATGGGATCTGTATGAAAGTTGGTCTGAATATTCATCTTGATGATGTCTAGGTCAGGTTCGAAACTGGGTCAGCTGCGATCAAAAACTAGGTCAATAGGTCTAAAAATAGAAAAACCTTGTGACCTCTCTAGAGGTCATACTTTTGAATGGATCTTCATGAAAATTGGTCAGAATGTTCACCTTGATGATGTCTAGGTCAGGTTCGAAACTGGGTCACGTGCCATCAATAACTAGGTCAGTAGGTCAGATAATAAAAAAACCTTGTGACCTCTCTAGAGGCCATATTTTTCATGGGATCTGTATGAAGGTTGGTCTGAATGTTCATCTTGATGATATCTAGGCCAAGTTCGAAACTGGGTCAACTGTGGTTAAAAACTAGGTCAGTAGGTCTAAAAATAGAAAAACCTTGTGACCTCTCTAGAGGCCATATTTTTCAAAAGATCTTCATGAAAATTGGTCAGGATGTTCACCTTGATGATATCTAGGTCAAGTTCGAAACTGGGTCATGTGCCTTCAAAAACTAGGTCAGTAGGTCAAATAATAGAAAAACCTTGTGACCCCTCTAGAGGCCATATTTTTCATGGGATCTGTATGAAATTTGGTCTGAATGTTCATCTTGATGATATCTAGGTCAAGTTTGAAACTGGGTCAGCTGCGATCAAAAACTAGGTCATTAGGTCTAAAAATAGAAAAACCGTGTGACCTCTCTAGAGGCCATACTTTTGAATGGATCTTCATGAAAATTGGTCAGAATGTTCACCTTGATGATATCTAGATCAAGTTTGAAACTGGGTCACGTGCCATCAATAACTAGGTCAATAGGTCAAATAATGAAAAAACCCTGTGACCTCTCTAGAGGCCATATTTTTCATGGGATCTGTATGAAAGTTGGTCTGAATGTTCATCTTTATGATATCTAGATCAGGTTCAAAACTGGGTCACATGAGCTCAAAAACTAGGTCACTATGTCAAATAATAGGGAAAAAAACGACGTCATACTCAGTTCAAAACTGGGTCATGTTGGGACAGGTGAGCGATTCAGGACCATCATGGTCCTCTTCTTTAATATTTAGTTTGTTATTTATTTAAGCAATATATTTAATATAAATACATTGATTGATTTAAGAGGAGCGGTGGTCTAATGAATAAGGTGTCGCTCAACCCTGGGGTCACGGGTTCGAGCCCTTTTTGGATCATGACCAGGCCAGTTGATACATCAGTACTGGTTTTTCAAGGAAGCGGAAGCAAAGTTGTTAAAGCTTAAGATTTCATCATATTCATAAAATAAATTGTTGTATTTCTACCTGTTTTAAGGTAGAACTGTGTAAAATGTTGTGCTATATAGATAGTTAATGATAGTTAATGAAATGATGTGCAATTTGAATGGAGATTATAAAGACTATGAATTGAACTGTCTTTGTAAAATGCATACTAGTGACTTTTTGAAATAAAAGACAAAATTTATGAGTAAACAGCCAAGTCAAATGTGCTAACATTTTACATGATCGTACAACATATATAATCAAACAGGTTTTATAAAACACTAGGTATATCTTTTTATGAGAACTGTAGATTTATTTGTTTTTGTGTAACATTCTGCATGAGAAATGCTAGGCTATGCCAAACAAAACTAGGTGATACGAAGGGTTATAAGTTGTGTGCACTACTGTAAAATCAGATATTTTCGCAAGGCTTAATGTTCACTGTTTATAAAGTGAAAAAAAATAGTTCACAAGGTGGAATATTTGTGATGTATAAAAAAAATTCTTAAATTAAGAATTATTTGTACAAAAAACAGCACTTTCTTAAGTAATTTTGTGAATACTGTCAGTTCACATGGTGCAGATAAGGCCCTTGCAAAAAATTCTGGTCTTACAGTATTTAAAGTTGTCTTAATTTATCTTACTATGTATGTGATACAAGTGGATGTAAACATTTCACTGGAACAGGAAGGTGTTGAGAGATTTTATAGAAAAAAACAAGGCAAATAAAATTTGAAAGAATACAAAGATTTGATTATATTTATTAAAAACACTCTTCCTGACACTTTAACCATGTTTTAACCCTTAGAAAAGTATACATAATTTCTTTTATCACGAATGAATTATAGCCAATACCCACTAAATCATGTTATTTTTAGCTCACCTGAGTAAACGCTAAAAGTCTAGAGATCAGTTATGAAACTTGGTCAGAATGTTTTCCACAATAAAATCTTGAACGAGTCTAATACTGGGTCATTTTGGATCAAAATTAGGTCACTAGGTAAAGTCATGGAAAAACCTGTGTGAGCACTCTAGATGCTATATTTTCAGCTTGATTTAATATATAATGTCATTATCCCTCCTAGTAAAGGCCATTTTAATGCCAGATATATAAACTTTATTGATGCTCGACTGTAAAGAGGAACATCTGCAGATGATATAAAGCAACGTCATATGCTCTCAAGTTTGTGAATGAACTGTTGGGTCTTTAATGAAAGTGGATATTGGTATTTCCTGTATTCTACCTATGCAGTATTAGTGTTTTTATACACCCAAAAGGACGTATTATGTTATGGCGCCGGTGTCCGTCCATCTGTCCGTCCGTTAGCAATTTCGTGTCTGCACTGTAACTCTTGAACTGCTTGAAGGATTTTAAAGAAACTTGGCACAAATGTTCATCACATCAAGACGATGTGCATAGCACATGTTTGGGATGGCTCGCTTCAAGGTCAAGATCACTTTTTTGTACACTTCCAGTAATTTTTTTATTGAATTACTTCCCAGTCATGTTACTATAAATAGCTTATTTTGTTACTTTTTTATTATTGGCCATTGGAAAAAAACCAGACCACTTTTCTGTGGTACAACATGGATGGTACCTCCAATTTTTAGGTGTATCTTGACATATCTATACCTGGTAAGGATGTTTTTTTGTGGACTTTTTGTCAATTTTTTTTTTAATTTCTTCCCTTTGTTCTTCCTGTCCTTCGGGCTTCAACAGTCAAGGTCTTTAAGTGTTGCTTCCATCCTCCTCTGATATAATCCTTCGGGCGTATATTGCTCCGCTTGGCGGAGCTCTTGTTGTTATATGTCTTGGTCACATAATCATTGTTTTATAGTGAGTATAATTTTTGTGTTCCCTGCAGGGGGAATCGTATAGTCGCTGCTTTGTCCATGTGTCCCACATTTCTTGTCCAGACTATTTTTCAGCAACCACTGTCTGGACTTAAGTGATACTTCATAGGAAGCTTCACTCCCAAGAAAAGATACAAATATCGTCTTCAGGTTCTGGTTGGATGATTTTTTACAGTCATTGCCCTTTAAATATTCGACATTAATATACTATAGCACAACCACTGCCATAGCACCATTTCTTGTCTGGCGTATTCCTCAGCAACCACTTGCTGGAATTCATTGAAACTTCATTGGAAGCTTCACTCTCCAGAGGAGATGCACATGTAATCTTCATGTTCCGATCAAATGATTTTTCACTGAGGTATTGCCCTTGGGCTATAGCACTATCCTTGTCCAGAGTGTTTCTCAGCAACCACTGATTCATTGAAACTTCATAGGATGCTTCACTCTCAAGAAGTGATGCGGATATTATTTCTATGTTTGGGTTGGATGATTTTTCAACGAGTTATTGAGCTTTGATTATCCAACATTAGTGATTAAGTGCGTAAATGGGTGGGAGGAGGCCTTTTAAAAGCTATGTCAAAACTTTGAAGGACCAAAATAATGGTACACAGTCGTGTAAAGTTACTGGTTTTATCGCTTGCGCATATTGGCGTGTAGACACGGTAAAAGTTAATTGTGTACAGTACATACATAGGTTTAAATCATTAGAAAATTCATAAATTTGGATATTATTTGATAAATTTTACATTGATCAATAAGGAATCCCCTTTCGATACAATGTCATGTAAGTTTTATTTGAATTTATGACCAATTCGTGACATAATCGGCATTTAAACCCAAAGCATGTAAAGCATCGGCAGCGATGAAAATTTTATCGGAAATTGCTTCCACTACCGGTATTCTGGTCTTTCGAGTGTTTGACGCGAGTGGGGATATTGCCCATATGAAAAAAAATCTCAGTATTTCTTAGGACCGCGTCAACTTTGCTGCACTAATGCCTACATGTATTCAAAGTTTAACAAAGGCGTTACGCAAACAAGTAAGCTAGCAGACGATTTTATGCCCCCACTTTTGGGGGTGCATATAGATTTGCCCTTGTCCGTCCCTCTGTCCATCCGAGAATGTTGTGTCGCGCCTAGCTCCAAAAGTATTTGACATAGAGTCACAAAACTTTACAGGAATGTTGGTCAACATGTGTAGTTGTGCACCTAGGGTTTTGCATCCGGAATCATTCAGTCGTGTAGGAGTTTTGGCCCCTGACTTAGTAAAAATTGGTCATTTTAATGTTGTGTCGCGCGTAGCTCCAAAAGTATTTGACCTAGAGTCACCAAAGTTTAAAAGAATGTTGGTCAGTATGTGCAGTTGTTCACCTGGGGTTTCGCATCCGGATTCATTCAGTCATGTAGGAGTTATGGCTCCTGACTTGGTAAAAATTGGTCATTTTAGTGTTGTGTCGCGCCTAACTCCAAAAGTGTTTGATGTAGAGTCACAAAACTTTACAGGAATGTTGGTCAGCATGTGTAGTTGTGCACCTTTTGCGTCCGGATTCACTTAGTCCTGTAGGAGTTTTGGCCCCTGACTCAGTTAAAAATTGGTCATTTTAATGTTGTGTTGCACGTAGCTCCAAAAGTATTTGACCTAGAGTCACCAAAGTTTAAAGGAATGTTGGTCAGCATGTGCAGTTGTGCACCTGGGGTTTTGCGTCCTGATTCATTCACTCATGAAGAAGGTATAGCCCCTGACTTAGTAGAAATTGGTCATTTTAATGTTGTGTCGCGCGTAGCTCCAAAAGTATTTGACCTAGAGTCACCAAAGTTTAAAGGAATGTTGGTCAGCATGTGCAGTTGTGCACCTGGGGTTTCGCATCCGGATTCATTCAGTTATGTAGGAGTTATGGCCCCTGACCTAGGAAAAAATTTGTGTCCTTTGTCATGTAGTGGGGGCATCTGTGTCCTATGGACACATTTCTAGCTGATTTTTGTCACAGTTGTCATGGCAAAGGTGTTAAGGTACCTAGGTAGTTTTATCACTGGTTATTATCATTATTATTATTACTATTATTATTATTATAATTATTACGTCCGCAAGCACCCGATTTTTTGTATTTTTTGTTTGGTCTTGGAAAATTCAGGGGCCAAGAGCGTACAGCTTTATACCGAATACCACGATATATCAAATAACGTTATAAAGGGTTTCAAGTGTATATGGGATACAGCCAGAAACCAAATGAACTGCTCAAGTAAGCCCGGGTGTACTCAAGTGAGGATTATTTTACTGTGTTCTATTTCAACAGAAACAGCAATGTTATAAAACAGGCACAAGAATCTATGGATTTCTTTATACTTTTGATATAATGGGAGATAACTGATGCAAATACATTTTCGTAATATGATTTTTTTCACCAGCAAATAATTGTTTTACAGTCTCCATCAAATAACAAAAACACTAATCCTTTTATCAGTTATTTTCCAGATTCAATTAAATCTAAAGCCTCATTAGATCCTGGGATGGAAATATGATATTTGTATAAAACCTTCCTGAAAACTGTCTCATTCAATATGAAAACTGATGGTACCATATAAAACAGACTGCCATGAAATAACTGACTGCCATAAAAAGTTATTTTTTTTATCAGAAAAAAAATCCAAGTGCAGTTTTGCTTCACAAATAAATTTCATGATGTGTATCCAATGCTGAGTACAAAAAATTGTCTCTTATTTTTCCTGAGCACATTTTTCCCTGAGCAAACTTAAATTTTGATCATGTCCTCCGTCTAAAATAAAAAACAAGCTAATTATCATGAAATTTCCTTTGAAAGTAGTTCTTCATCAAGTTGTTCTGTTTGTAGAGGCTGTACTCCATTCTGTTTACTACTTTCTTTTACTTCAGTCATCTGTAAAATAAAAGTATCATTCTGTAAGTTTTACAGCTGCTGACGTTTGATTCACTTATTCCATTGAAGGTCTTTTTTAAATATCAACTAGAGCTCTCACTAAAGGCAATTAATACCCCCTGACACCGCTTTAATACTGGGAAAGTAAATGATCAAAATTGTAAAGCAGTCTGTTTTAAATGCTGAGATGTGAGCAGGTCATATTGAAGTAATTCCTTTAGACTTTTTATGGTATTTATAGGAAAATGTAAAAAGTCTTTTCAAATTAAACTTTAATGAATAAAATTGTAAAATACCTCTATATGTGAGCATGTATCACTGGACTCGTTGACAGTTCCCTTTTTTCCTGATGAGGTAGATGTAACATGTGACAGGTTGTGAAAGGCCAAGTACCATGGTGATAATAAATGGCGGTCTATGGGTCTTTTCTTATTGCCTCCTGTTTAAAGAAACATTCATTTTTACTGCATATGAAAATCTATATAAGTCTGAGTATCAAGTACATAGCTTTTTCGGTATTTATTGTTTAAAAAATCCCTTATAACTGACAGAATGTTGGACACAAATGTTAAGATATGAAAAAAGTCAATCATAATGCATATATATCAACTTCAAATAGCCCCATCATACTACATAGTAGAAGGCTAAAGGTTAGTACCCAGGCAAAGAAGTTTTTTAACAGGGGAGTGGTGGTCTAGTGGTTAAGGTGTCAGCCGCTCAACCCGGGGGTCATGGGTTCGAGCCCCACTGGGGTCACGACCATAACTTCTCATATGACACCAGTACTGGTTTTTCCAGGAAGCGGACTTGAGAGTGGTTCAAATAAGCTTAAAGCTTTCATCACAATCGAGCTAAAATAAATTAGTATAAACAAAAAAAGTTTTTCCTCCATGACTACTTGACAGGCAAAAGCATTTCAGAAGTCATTAATTTTGTCCTTCACCTTGGATTCATTTGGAGAAAATATCAGTTACTTGTGAAAAACAAGATAGTACTTGTACTCCAAACCCAAATCCACAAACAATAATTTCAATCAACATAGTTGCAGATGTTTAATGTGATGTTTGATGGAAATGCACAAACCTGTTGCACAGCTCACAACAAGTGCAATGACAACAGTAGTGACAACAGCTAGAGAACTGTACCACATGTACGACAGATGGTATAACTGTTCTAAACCACTGAAAATATAGTCAAGCACATAATGCAAGATAAAGCTTTTAACAAAGAAGTATAACATTAATGTACAGCAAAAGTATTACTTACAATTCATTAAAAATCGTATAAACAAGCACAAAGTAAATTAAAACAAGAGCACCCCGTTGCGGGTGCAGATGCTCATCTGATTTTTTTGTCTCCGTGTAATAGAAATATTTCCAAAAGGGGCCATAATTCTTGCAAAAAGCAGGATGGAGTTATGTTTCTAGCTGTACAGAGTCAGCTTTTGATGGTGAATAAGTATTGCAAGTTTTAAAGCAATAGCTTTGATAGTTTTGTAGAAAAGTTGACCTAAACATAAAACTTACCTAAGAAATCTGATATTTTCTAAGTCCAAAAAGGGGCCATAATTCTTGTAAAAAGCAAGATGGAGTTATGTTTCTTGCTGTACAGAGTCAGCTATTGATGGTCAACAAGTGTTACAAGATTTAAAGCAATAGCTTTGATAGTTTAGGAGAAAAGCTGACCTAAACATAAAACTTAACCAGGCAACGTCAACCCCAACACCGATGCTGATCAAGTGATGACAAGAACTCATCAGGTTTTTATTCTCAAAAAATCAGATGAGCTAAAAAGACGATGACTGGCAAAAGAAATTGAATACAGGATGTTCAAACAATGATAGTTTCAGACAGTTCTTTGCTCGAGTATTTTTGATAAAGCAGATTTTCAAATTTTCATATATGTTCCAAAACTGAACATGACAAGCATGGGAGCATGAAATATAAATTTAATGTCATGGTTTCATCCATGAAAATTAGTCTAAATGAATAGTAATTACTTCAATGTAAATTGAAATACCTGTATCATTAGAAAATTTACCTTAATACTTGATCTGATGAAGTTGCAAGTTCTGTAGAACTGTTGAATGAAGAACTGGCAGTTGTGAACACATGTGTAGTGGTGATACCTGTTGTACCATTGGTGACATTATACCCAAGTCCTGACTCTGGACAATGTGTAGTTGGCATGTGATTTGAACGATATACTATAGAACCAATGGCTACCCAGGATGTCACAGCTAGGCTTGAGATAACCCCAATACCTGCTCCCTGTGACAAAATTAATTGATGCTAATTTTATGAAATTCATTCTGGTGGAGCAGACATGAATTGAATAAGTGTGACCATGACCTTGAACCTTAGGACCTGGGTCATGTGGTCTGCACATTGTTTTGATGAGATAATCAATTGATGTTAGTTTTATGACAATCTTCCAAGCGGTATAGACAATATGAAGTGGACACGCAGTTAAGCTATTTGACCTTTGACCTAAAAGTGTGACCTTGACCTTAAACTTATGTGCCCTACACTTCAATTTGATGGATAATAGAGCAGTAACAAAGAGTTAAGCTCTTCTGAACTCTCAATGTGACCTTGACTTTGGACCTAGTGACCTGGGTTGTGCACTGTGCATAAGTAAAAACAACTGATGCTAGTTTCATTAAAATCATTCAAGCAGTTAAGACAATATGGAGATTTGACCTCCATGTGTGTCCTTGACCACATACCTAGTCACCTGGGTTGTGTGCTACATACATCTTCTTGATAAAATAAATTACTGCTGCTAGTTTACTTTGAAATCATCAATAGTTGCAGAGGACTAATTTTTCACATATAATTTCATGGTTGAATTTATCTGAGAAATTAAAATCCCAACAAACAAGTCAAATTCTCATTAACCCTTATCATGCTGGACACGATTGATTCCACCTTTGCGACCAATGTAGATCATGATCAGCCTGCACATCCATGCAGTCTGATCATAATCTGCACTGTTTGCCATTCAGTCAGTATCGTTTCGGTATGAACCCCTTTTAACAATTAATGGTACTGTCCAAATTGAAAGATGGACAAGTTCTTTACAGAAATTTAGCAGGATATGGGTTAATTTTATGTTCAAAAGTTGAAATTCACTTATTCATATCTCCACAAAAAGGCCATTATGCCCAAAGCCACAAAATTTAGTGCCCATAATATTTATGGATATTTGAGAGAAATTATTTTCACCTTAAATGTGTGGGTTACCGGTAGTCCTTTTAAGACGTGCTGGATCATATGCTCAATAAAGTGTTAACGTCCAGCTTAAAGATACAGCATTACTTACCCAGGAGTTTATGACAGGAAAGAACAGTGCACAGATGAAGAGCCCAAGCAAAGGGCCACCCACCATTCCAAATATACTGAGAGCCACTTGCAAGATAAGGCTGCCAAAAAACTGGGCAAGGAATGCCAGCACTACAGTCACCACACCAAAACATATTGCTGAAATATACATCTTGTTAATATAAATATGTTTATTATTGGTTATCATAATCATAATTACAATCACTTTATTTAAGGTGTAAGCACAATAAGTCGTGGACTTATTGTAGTCCTCTGTAAGTTTACTAATCTTAAAGTTCATTTGTAAACAAGTAGGAAGTAAAAGAATGTGATATCTCGGCTCCAACAATAATGATGACATCACTGAATTTCATTTAAAAAAAATAATTTGATTTTAAGGTAATGAAAGTCACAAGGTTTTTCAAACAGACACTTACTCATATACACTTATTAAATGATGAGTCAAAACTATTTGCCCAACGTTAAAAGGATCGAAGTTTTGGCTATTGACCCCGTAAGCCCATCAAAAAGTGTTTTTTTTATACATGACACCTGAAGTAAACTTTCACAGATTTGTTTTAACTGATGTGTTGAATAATAGACATGTCATATACTATCACAAATTGTTACACAACTCCTTATATTAATTACCAGTCCATAGCTTGTGATAAATGACCGGTCTATATTCCATATATGTTTACTGGGCTAATAAGTCAAAAACTTAAAACTTTAACTAAGAAAATTAATTTCTGATGTCATGTAATAAAACACTGAATGACTTGCAGGTCAATAGTCACAACTATTGACCCTTGGTCCTTCAGACCTCAGGTAATAGTTTTAACTACTGACCGGCAAGCTATTCAATAAGTGTATGCCATGTATAAAAAGGAGTCATGTAACAATCTATTACCTGTAAAACCAATCAATATTAACTGTATCCGAGAAAAAAATAATACAAGACGTAATGCTTTTAGTAACACCATCAAAACAAAACTTTTGCTTAACCCGTGAGCTTGATATTTAACAAACCAGAAATCTGATAGTATCAAATGCAAGATATTTACCAAATACTTTAGACAGAACTGTTGAAAGCCGTTCTGTCATTTTCTCTCCTTTTGCTAGTCTGTATATTGGTTTGATAATGTCCGTAAGGAAGGTCAATGCAAGGGCATTAACTCCAGATGATACTGTACTACCAAACAAAAAATACAATTGATAGTTTAAATTAATTTAAATAACCAGTTGTTATACATCAGTTACAAATTACATAGGTGAAATCTGTTACAGAGAAAATGTACTACCGGTATGTCAATGATTCACATTCTTGTATTACAGCCAGTAATAAATTCCCTGCACCAATTTAAAATATACAAAATAATATTTTATAAAAAGAAATAATATCTAACATTTAAAAACAAGAGCTGTCACAGGAGACAGCGCGCTCAACTATTTCGATGCTGGATAGTGAAACTGGGCACATCTGAGGAAACTAGAGCTGTCACTGGAGTGTTTAATGACTCCAACTGTGGATGAAGATATTGCACAATAGCCTGAGTCTATGTCAAAAATATCAACTTAAAGTAATAAGAGAGGTAAAGATAAAATGTATCAAAACACTATATAAGTATATCCTAAGCAAAAAGGGGCATAATTCATTAAATATTGGTGCCAGAGTTATGCACCTTGTGTCATATGATGCGGGTGATGATGTTGAACAACTATTTTAAGTTTAAATCAAATCCATTCAGTAACAAGATTTAGCTTACCAAAAGGTTCCTTCTAGCGCATATTAAATATTCTTTTTAAAGGATCTGTTTTTTAGCATCCTGATACAGATGTTTAATAAAACAATTATGAAAAATGTGTTTTGTTAGTTCATGTGCATTCTTATCTATTTAAAAACATTTAAGTTATTTCACACATTTATTTAACTTGTTATAATAATCAAACACCTTCTACCTAAATATTATAGCTCTATCAGCGGACAATAAATAATAAAGACCATCATTCTATCAAAATTTCGGGAATCCTCTGTTGAAACCTTCCCTAGTAGTACAGTAAAATGGTGTAAAAATACTTCAGAAAATGGGAAAAGCATGAAACTTGGTACATAACTACTTTAGGGCAAAATACTAAAAATTAGCATGAGACCCACTCCGAAAAATCCAATATGGTCGAAAAATCCAAGATGGCCACCATATATGTATTTATATTCAAAAATACATAATATTATATATAAAATTCCTATTGACACTTACAGTCATCAGTATTATAAGCTAAAACCACCTGCCTGAATAAATCCAAACATATTATATTAACAAAAATACCGCTCTTCCAACAAAAATGAAAAAAGTTGTCTCCCTTGGATAAAATGTGCTATTAAGCAGAAGAAAAGTCATAATGCATTTATATGAATCAAAATTAAGTATATAATGGTAACTGGCATATCAAGAATGTTTAAAATGGCAACAGTCCTGTGCAGAACTTAACAACAATTGTAAATTAATTAATTATAAATACATTCGAACTTCGGTAACTGAAATCCACCAGGACCGACTAAATTTATTCGAATTTTCGGTAGTATGAGTGATCGAAAAATATATTATAAAGGAATTTGTTTGGGACCTGACGATAGATTAATTGAAGAATGGTGTTCGAATTATCAGAGTTTGAGCAAACAAAGTTTTAGTCTGTAATGTGTATTAGTGAATAAATGACATGTGTTTCACTTTGTCATTAGTTTTCGTGACTCAGAATTTGTAAGTGTTGCTGTATTCATTTCAATTTATTTACACTAAGAGAACTAATGACACTTAATAAAACTATATAATTCATTAATTATGTTAGTGTGATAGACCATGTGAACATCCCTGGCTTGTCAGATCATCATGATTTCTTTGGGAAAAAGTCATTGCCGGTTGATCAGCGTAATCAAATTTACATTTGCATGTCCCTGTAATATTCTGTTTTTGTCAAATTGTAGCACACTGTACCATAACAATGGTTTTATAGTTTAATGTCATAAGCATATAATGTACAGTCACTAATGCCCTGATCACTCTCAGGCAAAGACCATGAAGATCATACTGCTTCCTGAAAAGTTTGACGCGGTGGGGACGGGGATCAAACTCGAAAAATGTGCAGTTCTAAAGTTCATACAGCGCGCTTTTAACATCCTTGCCAGGTTCTCATGGCGTCTAACACGTTCACACTAATTTTCTTACCACGCGCTTCTTCACGTCCAGTGTGTTCTTACTACATTCTTAGTACGATCAGTCAGATTGCACCTCTCGCTTACCATGCTTTAACCATATGCTTATCACCTTTTCTCTGCATTCGTCGGCTACTTATAAATACTACGCCATGCGCCTCTTTTTTCCATTCCTTCTGCAAGTTATATTGACATAATAAAAATTATTTTGCATAAAAATAATTGCATTTATTTTCTAACGAAATATTTGAATATCTCGTTGTTAGGCATGTAAACAATAAACTATCATTGTTGTCAAGTAATCCTGTTTTTCTAATCCTCGGTTTATATATAACAAATAAATGATGAACGCGGAAGCGTCAGGGAACCACTCGAGCGTTATATAAACTCGAGATCACGTGCAGTATTCTCAGTTCAACCACAGTATTGCTACATAGCAGTTCAAGTGTTCGTTAAAATTGCCCACCCGCCACACCCCAGTTATAATAATAATATAAAAAATCTGTTCAATACGACAATATCATTATTATTGCATATTTTAATTCTGTTATGGCAATCTGACTGTTTTGCGTAGTACTTATGTTACAGATGATATGCTGCTGTCTGGATGCTAACATCTGAAGTGATCAGAACCAGGATACCTTTCACGAATGTTGAAGAAATCGGATTCCTGGGCTACAAATCACTCGTTACACAGTCAATCGGAAGCGTATCAAGATCTCTCCAGACGATAATTAAACGAGAAATCCATATGTTTAGAAGTAAGTTGTAAACTTACTGGATTATTACGTGAATAGACATACACTAAATATATATATATTCAAGTTTGGTAACTAGACGATTATCTGAGTTATCACAACAATGTTATGTGCTCTCGGAACTAGTGAAAAATATGGAACTTATCTGCAACCAATAAGCAGCATCGACTAAGACTATTGGATGTTATCATTCAGATGGAAGATTCATAAACTAAAAACGTTATTACTTAAGAATGTGAATCTAGCTTGTTCTTTCTGGAACAATTTATTAAGTCAGAAAACAAGGATTTAAAGATTTTTTGTGTTTTATTATTACATGACTTATTGAATATTTTACTCAAGTAATTTATCCGTAAAATAAATCTGTTTTTTATTCTTTTGTCACTCCTGTTAGTAAGGGCCAAGAAAAATTCTGTCGGCCGGGGGCGATCGGGCGTGCTTCTGGACGTTGCTATAGTCTGTCTGTTGCTGTGTAAAAGGTATTGCTCTAGTGCTTTGGCAATATCTGACTAGCCTCGCTTAAATGTGTCATAGCCTTGCTTATGTCATAGCCTCGCTCATGATAGTATTTGCCTTGCTTAGAATTACAGTACTTTGCCTTGCTCCATCTGTCCGCTAAATATTCCTCATTACTTTGCAGGTAACGTCGAGTTATGGGGAATGTTTAATTTACTGTGGTGTACTGTAGCCTCGCTCATTATAGTATTTGCCTTGCTTAGAATTACAGTACCTTCGCTTGCTCCATCGGTCCGCTAAATATTCCTTATTACTTGCCAGGTAACGTCGAGTTATGGGGAATGTTTAATTTACTGTGGTGTACTGTAGTATCCCTTGCATCCGTGTGAGATTATTCGTTACTTCTACTGCAACTGTAGAGTAATGATGGTGTGGTGTGTTTACGAGTGCGTCTGGTTTCCTCCCGGTTGACTGAATTTTTCAGCATAGGTTTTCCTCGGCAGGTAACGTCGGGTTACCTAAGACATTGGAGTGGCCATACTTTGCCAAAAATATTAACAATAATAGTTTTCATATATAAGGAGAATTACAGTAGGATTTCGTGTTTGCAGTTTCATATACATCTGTAATTATTATATGTGATTGCGATCAAATCTTGTTATACCTAAAAGGTTTAAATAAATGTGTATTGAACTGAGAATTTTGTATGTGTCTTTTGTATACGATTTCGGATGGTAAAATAACTGTGTCCGCATCTACACTCAACAACCATAAATTACAATAAACGACGACCCCCCACCCCACCCCAACGCCCCAATGAAGAAAAAAGAGCAGTCTTATAGAGAGACTGCGGTGGAATAAGCAAAAGCAGTGTGAAGGATATACGGAGGTCCAAAAGTCCACTACAAGCTGCCAGTGCTGCTGAGTCCATGATTATGTGGCAATTCCTGATGATGTTCGATACCCATTGCTGATTGAAAACGAAGTGATTGGGAACTGGATCCAGTATTCATACTTAATTTTCAGAATCTGAACCAATCATGGCGAGAACCTGCTGCAAACGTGACATAGATGTGTTAAGGTTTAGGTCCATGTTTTGGAGAAAAAAAGTTCGAACGTCATCAAATCATAGAAAGAAAGCATTGTTTTACATGAAAATTTAAGCGCATATAAAACATTTATATTATTCTACAAAACCATTGTCAATTTGCTGATATATGTATTGAATTCCGGAAAGGGACTGCATGAAGGGGCCACACTTCTGGACAGTTCAGCGCCTTTAAAAACTCACCATTTATTAAAAGCTGTTACAGGTCTTCGTTTTGATGCATTTGCAACATCGTGCGAGTATTTAAACTTTACATAACTAGGTAAAACATCGTTTTTGACAATTGTTTACATTTTTACTTTACAAATGACATTCTTATTTAAAGGGGGACAACTCATTAAGAATAGTTTAAGTATCCGACTCTGTGGGACAGAACAGTAAAACATGTATTGGACAGATAAGTTGTTTGTCATGTTGTTGTTCATTTACTAAAAAAATCTGTTGTTTTGTGATATACTGCTAAACCTTAAGAACCGAAAGAACATATTAATAACCTTATGCGGTATACTACAATGTGGCATGCACGTAGCATGGTCATAGCACACAAGCGTAGATAAGTTGTAGTAAGAACTCCATTGACATAGCAAGAACGCAATGATAACCCAATGACAGCGCAGTGAGCACGCCATGCAGCCTTTCCCGTCTGCACCACGCTTGTACTATGTCCTACTAGGTTTTAGTTAATCATTACTACGTCCTTCCTGCTTCCTGATTAGACCGCGTTCTCACTACATTAATTTTGAACATGTCCAAAATTCGACCGCGTTCTCTACACTAATGGAGACCATAATTATTAATTATCATGTTCTTATCGGAGTCTACTGTATTTCTTCTACATTGTACAAGTTCTTACTGCGTCCTGCTAGTTTTTACGACATAGTGGGAACGTGGCTGAGTGTAACGGGGGTATAAATTAAGAGCAGAATCTATCATTTCTACAAGAAAAATGTGCTCTAATATCTATTTCTGGACATTTTACTGAAATTAAAATTAAATTAAATGTGAGTACTTCAGGATTTTTCTAATGAGCACAGGTACATTCGAAACACAATTTTAATACCAATTTAAATTACTAGTTTTAAGACGACAAATATTATCTGTTTACCATTTGTACTTCGTTAAGCAGTCCAATGTAAGAATAACACTGTCTTGTCAAACAAAACTAACCAGTACAGCTCGTTCTTACCGATGAATCAAGCTTTTAAATGCATTTTCTACATCTTCCTACAAGCAAACTGTTCGTATTATATTTCTGGGGTATATTATGGAGGCTTTCGATACTCTTTTTTACAGCAAAACATGTCAAGTAGCTTGATCAACCATCTGTTCACATATAGATTTGGGCTATAATGTGCATTCCTGCATCGTCTGCTACACCTCTTGAACATACTAAAAAAGGCTGCCCATTAGGTCGGGCACATATGGGTGTCGGGTGTTCTATCACTTTCCTAAAATTCCTAGTCAAGATAAATAAGGCTGACCAGAGAGATCTTTGATATATTGGACCCTTTCCAATAGTTTTTGTCTCAAATACCCAAGTCTCGTACCAATAGCTCCTCAAGTGCATTTGCAACCTCGATAAAGTCTGTCGAGGAAGACGTAATTTGTCAAACGTGCTGAAATGCTCTGCCCTGTCTTATGCAAGTTAACTAAAGTTGTCGACAATCTCGTGCTTGTGTATACTGACAAGAGTATCTGACATGTACCTTATTTCAGATTTCAGCTCACTGTTCAGAGTAATATATTTCACAAAATAGTTACTAAGTGTTGTCCATGAAAGCAACTTTTATATTTTCAGCCTCACTCTTCTTTGTTACACAGTTAGCAATTTATTACGCAGACATTGTGACTGCGGGTGCATAATAAGGAACATTGTTTCATTTGATCCTACTAGCCCGTCGCTATAATCTATTCTTGCATTCCGAAGTCCCAAACTGAAAGGGGTAGTTGTCGTACTTGGTGTCAAAGAAACTACAATTTTATATAGCAACTAAGTTAATTGACCTTCACATTCTCCATATTACTTACCGTCTATAAACAAGGTTTCATAAAGAAGTCTTTAGAATTTGCAATTTTGAAGTTATTGAAGAATCCGCCATTTGCAAATGATGGACCGACATACAGATGGACAAAATGATGTACAAGAGGAGAAAATAAGATAACAAGCATGTTCTCAATTTGTCCCTCTGTCAATGAAAAATATTTCAAGAAACAATCTCTCCTTGTTTTGAAGAAATGCAGGATGACACTTTGTGTCATATTCGTGCACTATTTGTTGCCATAGCAACAACATTTGTTGCCATAGGAACAAATTTAAATGACATTGGCATTCTCTGCATTGCCATCTATCCATGTACCACGTATCATGAAAAATTCTGCTGTAGTTTCAAAGTTATTGCAGTATCCCACTCTGCATGGCTGACGTATTGACATGCATACAGGGGCAACCCATAAGCCCCATCTGGCTAAATACTGGTAAGGGAATAACAACAATGTTTCAATATGCTGCTGTGGAGGGAATTCAAGTGAAATAATATAAATTACATATATTAAAACAAAATATTCTTTAAAATATGAAAACTACACAATGATAATTTTAAACTAAGTTTGGAAACAGAAAGAAACTAACATCATTTGAATTGTTATTTTTGCATTTGATGCAAATTTAGGATTTATTTTATTATATACATTTATATTTAGTGCATTTTGGGGGTGAATGTAAATATAATGACCTTTCATTAGAATCTTCTAAGGTAAATATTGAGTTTTGGCGGCCATTTTGGAAAATGGCCGACATATCGGCCATCTTGACAGATATCAAATGGGTCCCATGAAAAAAATGTTTTTAATGCTTTAATAAATAGCTGTGCCAATTTTGGTGCTTTTCCCATTTTCTGAAGTATTTTGGCATTTTCTGTTACGAATTGATCGCACTATAGTGTCACATATCGTAATTTGGCCAAATGTTAGCCTCTTTGTAAATTGAAAGTTTCACATAGCAATACATGGACAGAAAAGTGCTGCCAAATGCCCTTAATTGCATAGCATGATTGATACTTCCAGCTCCAGAACGAAATATGACCGTCTGGGTCCGTAAAAGTTAAGCTAGAAGAGATGAAACCAAGTAGAATAATAGCAGACGATATTTTTGGGCGGGAGTCTTTTTTTAGATGATGCATATTCATTTAAATAATCTCGATTCTTCATTATTACAAGTTAGATTTGGAGTTATATGATTTAAACTATGTTATTGTTTCTTGAAGGTCTGTTATTAAGTAATTGTATTTCACTAAACTTTAGTTTAAAGATTGACTTAAAGATGCGTAAACACACACTGGCAAAGAGGCTATTTGTAATGAATATGCATGAGTACAAAATGGCGGCGCCTACTGGAATTCGGATGCCTTTGATGATACCCTTGTATCCATTACCTGCTCAGTCAAGTGTGACATGTTCACCATAAGTGTTCCTTCTCTTGAGAAGGAACAATAACAGAGACAGAGTGAAAGTGCATCAAAACTCTAACCTAAAATTCTAAGTAAAAAGGGGGAATAATTAATGAAAAATTGGTGCCAGAGTTATGCACCTTGTGTCATATGGTGTGGGTGATGATGTTGAACAACTATTTTAAGTTTGAATCAAATCCATTCAGTAATAACAGAGACAGATTGAAAGTGCATCAAAACTTTAACCTAAAATTCTAAGTAAAAAGGGGAATTAATTCATGAAAAATTAGTCCCAGAGTTATGTACCTTGTGCCATATGATAAGGGTAATGATGTTGAACAATTGTTTAAAGTTTGAATCAAATCCATTCAGTAATAACAGCGATAGAGTGAAAGTGCACCAACACTTTAACCTGAAATTCTTAGTAAAAAGGGGGAATAATTCACGAAAAAATGGTGCCAGAGTTATGCACCTTGTGTCATATGATCTGGGTGATGATGTTGAACAACTATTTTAAGTTTGAATAAAATCCATTCAGTAATAACAGAGATAGAGTGAAAGTGCATCAAAACTTTAACCTGAAAATCTAAGTGAAAAGGGGGGATAATTCATGAAATATTGGTGCCAGAGTTATGGTCCTTATGTCAGATGATGTGGATGATGATGAGGAATAAGTATTTCAAGTTTGAATCAAATCCATCAAGTAATTACAGAGATAAGTTAAAAAAAGAGAAAGTGTAAAAAAAACTTTAACCAAGGTGGGGACGCGGAAAGACGCCGACGCCGACGCCGGGTCGAGTAGGATAGCTCTCCTTATACTTTGTATAGTCGAGCTAAAAAGGTTATTTCTTATTAATAATTACTAAGTAATATTTCATTGAAAAGAAATACTACTAGTATTTAGTAATTATTTGGCCCTCCACAGTGAATAGAACATATTTATAAAATGCAAATACCTCAGTGACGCACTGAATATACAAGCAACCATGAGTCCTGGAAAACCATGGAACTGACCTAAGATATCCATCACTAACCATGGAATCAACTGTAATATAAAACAGGACTTCTTCTTTTTTTCATGTTTGTTTTCATTTTATTTTTCAAAATAAACAACCAAAAATGAATATAAAAAAGTTTATTGGTGGTGGTGGTGGTGGTGTGTGTGTGTGGGGGGGGGGGGGGGGGGGGGGGGGGGGGGGGGGGGGGGTGCATAGAATAATGTTCTAAATTCCAAAATGCTGTTTGAAAATTTGTATATTCAATGTATATTCAATCTCAATACAGATGCAATTTTTCTATCAGAAAAATAGTCGGGAATGAAAATGAACACACGAAAGACTTTCACCACAACTACAATGAGAAACACCACGGGAATTTTGCAGCATCAAAATGTTCGGTTAAAATGTCAAGGCCCCTAAGGTGGCCAATTTCTGACATCTCCTTCTCGTGTATTGGAATGTTTGGAGGGCGCCAACATGCCTGAATGACAAATTTTCATGTTGATATGACAAATATGATTATATCATATTGGTACGCTAGTTTGTTGCTCTGGCGTGTTGGTAGAAACCATAAGGCCCAAGTCAAGCCCTCAGGGCTTGACATCTAACAAAGATAGACCCAAACATGAAATTAATCAGAAAGCATAACAAGAGGGTCATGATGACCCTATATCGCTCACCTGTAAAACTTGGCCTTGGAATCATTAAGATAAACATTCTGACCAAGTTTCATGAAGATAGGGTCATAAATGTGGCCTCTACAGTGTTAACAAGCTTTTCCCTTGATTTGAGTGGTGACCTAGTTTTTGACCCCACATGACCCAGTTTCAAACTTGGAATAGGAATCATCAAGAAAAACATTCTTACCAAGTTTCATGAAGATAGGGTCATAAATATGGCCCTTAGAGTGTTAACAAGCTTTTCCTTTTATTTGAGCAGGTAACCTAGTTTTTGACCCCACATGACCCCACCTAGGAATAATCAAGATAAACATTCTGACCAAGTGTCATGAAGATAGGGTCATAAATGTGGCATCTAGGGTGTTTTGATTTGATGTGGTGACCTAGTTTTTGACCCCACATGACCCAGTTTCGAAACTGGCCTAAAGATCATCAAGATAAACATTCTATACAAGTTTGTATCAAATCAAAGCATAAATGAAACCTCTATGTAAGGGTCAAAACAGAAAAATTTTCCCCATTCAGGGGCAGTAACTCTAGAACCTATGAAGGAATCTAGCCGGTTTTTGAAAGGAACCGAGACATTATTATAACTTAAGTTGTCAAATCAAATGTAAAATGTCACTTCTATCGTGTTCACAAGGTAAAAATTAACAAATTTTGGCTCTTTCAGGGGTCAATCAGGGGCCGTAACTCCGGAAACTATTATTGGATCTGATGGATTCATCATGAAATACAAGATATATTGTTGCTAAACATATTTTTCAAGTTTGTATCAAATCAAACCGTAAATGAAGTCTCTATATGGCTGCAAAGGCCAAAATAACAAATTTTGGTCCTTTAAGGGGCCATAACTCTGGAACCCATGATGGGATCTGGCCAGTTTTCAGAATGAAGCGAGATATAGTGCCAACACAAGTTGTATGCAAGTTTAATTAAAATCCATTGCAAAATGTGTCTCTATCGTGTTCACAAGCCAAAATAGCAAATTTTGGCCCTTTAAGGGGCCATAACTCTGGAACCCATGAAGGGATCTGGCCAGTTTTCTAAAGATACCGAGATATTGTGTCAATACAATTTGTGTTAAAGTTTGATTAAAATTGATTGCAAAATGTGGTCTCAAGAAATTGTGAACGGACGGGCAGAAGGACGACGGACGATGGACAAAATGTGATCACAAAAGCTCACCCTGTCTCTATGTTATAGGTGAGCTAAAAACATGAATCCATAACATTTTTTTTATTTAAAAAAACTACTGTTTTTATGTTTACCTGGTCTCGTTTATTGATAAGACAGTCCTGAAGAGGATCATTGTCATGGTAACGAGCAAACAGCACTAGGCCCGCATACACCAACAGGGAGGTAAAGATAATACTTGCTGGTAATTGTAAATATAATGCCCTGAAAATTAAAGTAAATTATGTAACTTTTAAAGTTTCTGCTGATTATGTCATTTGTTTTCTTTGTGGCCAAATTTTTTCTAGATCACCAATTTGTTTATTTTTTCAAGACAGGGAAACTGCAGTAAATGAAAAGTACATGTAAAAGATGCTGCAGTTAATTGAAAAAGAAACTGTATGCCTACTGAAGACAGGATGATGTACAGAATAGTTTATTTCTTTGCTGATTTTTGCTGAGTGTGCAAATCATAAATTCGATGTGAATACCAAGAAGAGTTACATCTATAGATTGTTTCTTGCCTACCTAGCGGAGAAAGAAAACTAGAATGTGTCTGTAGGACACAGGGTGTGCCCCCCATTTGTACATTTGTCACAAATAAGGGGCAATAATTCAAATGCTTGCAGTCTTAATGGGGTATAGCCTCAACAAACATTTTATGAAAAGGATTCATTATTCTAGGCCCTATACTTTTTGAGCTATGAGCATCACAAACAAAAAATCCACTATTTTGGCTATTTCAAGGGCCATAACTCTGAAAATAGGGGGCAGAGCCAGATGAAAAATAAGAGGTACGCAAATTCACATCATGATTAAGACTGTTGCAAGGTTTCATGAATCTATATCAAATACTTTTTGAGCTAGGCATGTCACAAGGTGAAAATGTGCATTTTTGACTATTTCAGGCACCATAACTCTGAAAATAGGGGGCGGAGCCAGATGAAAAATAGGAGGTGTGCAAGTTCATATCATGATTAAGACTCGTGCAAGGTTTCATGAATCTATATCAAATACCTTTTGAGCTAGGCGTGTCACAAGGTAAAAATGTGCATTTTTGACTATTTCAGGGGCTATAACTCTGAAAATAGGGAGCGGAGCCAGACGAAAAATAGGAGGTGCGCAAGTTCATAACATGATAAAGACTCATGCAAGGTTTCATCAATTTATATGAAACACTTTTTGAGATAGGCGTGTCACTAACTTCGGACAGACGGACGGACAAGACCAAATCTATATGCCCCCACCACTCATGGGGGGGCACAAAAATATCCTGGTAGGACTAAGAAGATCTTATCTATTTTGCAGGCCTAGAGGGGAAAGTACTGAACTGTCTCATCAAGTGCCGAGGGAAAACTTGTCTAAAACATTTAAAGTGTCATCATGATAGTACTAACAATATTATGATGTCCAAAACTTTATACATAATGCCAGAAATAAAAACTTTATTATTCATCGAAATATATTTTAACAAGATGGGCAAGAAAAAGTAAGGCTGTTACTTGCCTGCCAGTGAATGACAGCTGTTTTCCTAACCCTCAGAGCACGATGGATAAGAAACCTTGCTAACATTCAGTTTCTCATTCCACGCTGTATCTTGGGCAGACATTTAAGATCCTTATAATCTCCAAGGAAAATACAATATGCTATACAAGTGCATTGTGATGTCAAACTCATGATGTCATAAACTACATTCACAATTTAATCATTCACAATATCTTTGAAAATTTTGTATTTGTATGTAAGAACAGTAACTGTTGTCTGTGTTTTCCCAACCCTCCGGACAGTACTGATAAGAAACCTTGCTAGCACTCAGTTTCTCATTCCCTTCTGTCCTTCAGGCTGGGAAAACTCTGTCCTACACAGGCAGACATGCAAGATCTTTATAAACTGTTACTAACATTTGTGCTTTTTTTCTGGATTCCATGCTAAGGTATCTCTGTATCATAGCCTGATTGGACCCGTATATTGTCATCGATGTGACAAACCCACCAATTACCAATGTCCAGAATGAATGTCTTTCTAGTGGACTTGGGTCAAAACTGAAAGAAGCAATAACTACTGTTAACAATATGAACTATCAGTTACAAGGAGCATTTCTAAGGAGCTATCGGCAACATTTGTGCCTTTCTACAATGAATTTATCAAACTTGTTAAGAAAGCCTTTACTAAACTTTTTTAATAAATTCAATAAGAAAAGACACTCTTATTCTATCCTATATTTATGGCAGGTTTTAAGTTATGGTGGTTTATTTTCAGTAGAAGCAGCTTATTTTTTAACAAGAAAAATGTTTAGTTTAGATTTTGAGGGACTTTTGCTTTTCAGGATTTCTGGTTTAGAGAGGTTCCACAGTACAATATACCATTGTAAACCTAGCTAGGTTAGTGATATAAGAACTGTCTTTAAATTTCCTGTATAATCAAAATTGATTATTGAGCAGTAATTATAAGAGATAACATTGCTAAATTATATTTAATTGAATATTCAGTCCTGGACAGTTCTTCCTTAAACATTGCAACTATCAGCTTGATAGAACAGTTTCTAGCAGATTTATGATTTCTTGTTGTTGGGTTTCAGACATATGGTGACTTTTCCCAGCTTTTGATGGTGGAACAAGACCCAAGGTGCCCTACAGGCATTGTTTGAGGCATGGGTAGAAGCACCAACCTTCTGTATAAAGTCAGATGGATAGCTTCACCACATGAAGAATTCTACCCCCAAATGCGATTTTGAACCCACAACAGTAATGGGCAAGTGATTTGAAGACAGCAAACTTTACTGCTTGGCCATAGAGGGCCCTAGCAGCTTACTAAAGTCTTAAGAAATTAAGAAATTGTGTTTTTTTCTAGTTTAAGCAGTAAAAGCCAAAAGCTGTGTAGTTTTACCACCCATTTTTGTCTTGTTTCAGTCTGTATTATTTTAAAATATAATATGACATAAGTTACTTGTCAGCTTGTAACTTGCTGCCATTTTTTGCCAGTTGCCAGACGACATCAAATCCTCCAATTTCGGTCGTGCCTTTCCAGACCACAGCAACAACACCAGCAAATACAATAATCATCTGAAAGGCGTCCGTCCACATTACTGCTTTCAAACCACCCTGTAAAGAAAAACTGATTTATTACAAACAAATTATTTCTTGAAGTATCTCTACATGCCACACATCCATTTTAAAATGCTTTTGAAATTTGAATCAGTGAACTATTTTACAATTATTTTACTTTTATGGTTACTTGATTCATATAACATAAGCTATACATCCCAGTCAGCAAGCCTATACTTAGCCAGCATCACACTGATACCATTTGTGTATTGGATAGATATATCATTTTGTCAGTCATTACCCAAGTTGGACTGATGTCGATGACATTCGATATTGGTTGTATCGCTGTTATTTCCTATTAAGAAACATATTAATGTTTGAGTAATGACTGAATTAAGGCACTGAAACATGTGTTTTTATACATATAATAATAATAATAATAATAATAATAATAATGATAATAATAATGATATCACAAAAATAATTTACTGATTTTCTGACCACTTATAATTGCCAACATGCTCGCTGAGATTTCATATTGTTTTGAATCTAGCACTATGTTTGCTCCAGTTGTAAACCAACTGTTTTAGTTTTACTGAAAAAGTAACGATGTATCATTTATAATTATGCGAACATCCTTAAACTGGTATCAGAAAATATAATTAATTAGTTCTGCATGGCAGAGTGGTTATAAGTTCACTGACTTCACCACTGTGGCTTTGATAATTATCATCTGCAAGGGGTAGACTTCTTTCATCTGAGGAAGTCATCCACCTGGCTTGCTGAAGGTCACTGATTCTACATTGTGCATGATAATACCTGAAATACTTCTAGAGGGACACACAATGTCTTCCTTCACCGTGAAAAGCATGATACGAACTAAAGACATTTAAATATATATGATATATATAAAGACCATATGAACTAAATTGAGTGTGTGAGACTACATGCTATTTGTATATCATATTATAATTATATATACTTACAACAGCAGTGTAAAATGTACATATGGCACCTATCAGTAATATTGAAACAAGGATGTCTATTCCCATCACTAGAAAGAAAACAGAATGATGTAAAATGTATTTGTGGTAAAACTACTTCATGGAATACCAATATGGATGAGAAATGTGGGGGTTGCAATGTTGGGTATATTACAGTTCTTCAAATCCTGTTTTACTCAATAGCTATTTTTTTAAACACAACATTATTCAGTCACCTGAATAATGTCTAAAGCCTTCCCTTAGGCTTTAAAAACTAAATTTGTCAGGAACAATTCAAGCTGGTCTTGTACTGCTTTCAAACATCATTAAGGACAAAGTCAGCTAAGTTCTTATATAAAGTTTATAGGTAACTCTGGTGTTTTTCCCCGAATGATGAGATCAAGCCCTAGTATTCACTGAGAGATTTAATTCGAACAGCACAGGTACAGTGCTGTATGGATAGAACATCTGACTCATCATTCCAGAGATCATATGTTCAAATTCAGCCACGTGGGTAATTTGACTGCTGTCTCCAGGATTGCTCATGCCTAAGAGCGGATACTGTTCATAACTCCAGGATGCATATCTCAAGAGTAGCTAACATAAGTTATTAGAATTTTCTCTACAAGTGATGTAAAATAAATACAATAAACTAAAACCTCCGTATTGTACTTAAATATCAATCAGGATTTAGAGCAAACCATTCTTGTGAAACTGCCTTGACAGTGATTATTGACAGGTGGATAAGTGCTATAAATTCAAGACAAGTTACAGGAACAGTATTTCTGGACTTGTCAAAAGCATTTGACCTTGTAAATCATGAAAAACTCCTTGAAAAGTTAGAAATTTTTAATCTTAGTGACTCTGCATTACTTTGGTTTAAATCTTACCTGTCAGACAGGTACCAAAGGGTCAGTGTCTCAGGTAAGTTATCTGAACTAGGTCATATACAGTCTGGAGTGCCTCAGGAATCAGTCCTTGGGCCTCTGCTGTTTGTGTTATATATAAATGACCTTCCAGCTGAACTAAAAGACATATTTACACACATATTTGCTGATGATACTACAATAACAGCAACAGGTAAAACACACACTGACATACAAAACTCTCTTCAAACTGCACTGAACAAAATTCTCACTTGGTGCCAAAATAACTCCATGTCTTTAAATGCTAAAAAGACAAAAGCAATGACAATTCAAACCGCTAACAAAGCCAGAGCGAATAATATTTCTGAACTTTACCTTGGAAATGAAAAAATAGAGCTTTCAGAATCAGAAAGACTTCTCGGAGTACAAGTAGACAAAAATCTTAACTGGAAAGACCAAGTAGACAATGTAATGAAAAAATGCAACTCTAAGTTATATCTTCTACAACGAATAAAATGTTTCTTAGATTTACCTGTCCGCAAAATGTTTTTCAATGCTTACATACTGCCGCATCTAGATTACTGCTGCTCTATTTGGGGAAATTGTAATGTTGCAGAAATGGACACTGTGATTAAATTTCAAAAACGAGCAGCCAGAATTATACTTGATGCAAATTTTGACACCCCTTCTGAAGATTTATTTAAAGTTCTGAATTGGATGAAATTTCCTGACAGAGTCAGATACAAAAAAGCAACACTAGTTTACAAGTCTCTGAATAATATATGTCCTGCATACTTGAACACAAAGTTTTCATTTTTACATGAAGTAAAGACAGTAAACCTAAGGTCACTTGACCAAAAACTGAACTTGCACTTGCCAAAACCAAACACAGAATTTTATAGGAAAAGTCTTGACTATTCTGGTCCTAAAATATGGAATGAATTACCTGTTGAAGTTCGAAATGCAGAAACCTTATATTCTTTCAAACAAAAATATCTAGCATACTGGAAAGTGTCACAGGTGTAAACATTGTCTATACTTTTAGATTACATCTTCACTTTCTTCCTACTGTATGTATAATGTCATTAATTTGTTAACAATGTAATGATCTTTGTAGTGTACCATAACTTTTTTCATATTGCTATATATATATATATATATATATATATATATATATTTTTTTTTTTTTGTAAAAAATGTATATATTATGAAGAGGCTCGTATGGAAGATCAGGCTTTACCTGAATTCGTTGCCTCTTTAAATAAAGTCTTTATTATTATTATTATAAAACACTGACCTCACCTTGATTTAGTGCTATAGCTGGAGCATACAGTACAACACCCATATATAATGTCTGTAAAAGGTAAAATACAGTATAATAAACATTAGCACATCAAAGCATATAAAGATATTGAATTGAAATAGATGGGTTATATGGAATCCCAGATAACAAGATGTAATTGTTTTTTATTTTTGCTTACAGAAATAAATCAAGGCAATTCTTAGTACAATCTGACTAAAGTACATCTCCTATTACGCTATGCTTAGGATCTGAGAACGAGCTATTGATAGCTCGTTCTGACAACCCTTTCACTAGCCAATCAGAGGTTAACTTACAACATTTTGCAAATCTATAGTTAGCTTTGATTTTTAGTATTTACAATTCTTATGTCGTAATGTGTTAGGTAGCCGGTTAGCTCAGTCGGTAGGCCACTTGCTCTGTAAGCAAGTGGTCCCGGTGTAACAGTCCAGCTTTTCCCCCAGTCAGTTTTTTCCCCGGGGAAAAATGCAACCAGCTGATTTTTTCCCCGGGGAAAGAATCAACCAGTTGGTTTTTTCCCCGGGGAAGAAATCAACCGGTTGTTTTTTTCCCCGGGGAAAAAATTGACTGGGGAAAAATCTGACCGTTAGACCGGGTTCGAGCCCTGGTTGACTGCACATTTTTCTTACTCTTTGACATTCGAACAAGTCATCTGATTGGTTCAAATAAAAACAGATTTGTGAAAATAAAAATAGCAAAATTGGAAATCCAAAATATACAGAAGATGAATGTGAATGGGTCATTCTCAGATCTTCATTTAGAAGATCAAGTACTTTAGTCAGATTGTTCATAGTAGACCATTATCATTTTGCGTTAGAATTACTGTTATTCATGGAGTGGCATCCAAATGTCTATTATTACATACTTCTCTCAGGCTGATTATTCATATTTATAATTAGAGAGTGTCTTATCCATTGTCCCAGTTTCAACCTAGACGCAAGATCTGAACTTATCAGCAAATCAAATAGCATTATCGTTGTAAACTGACCATAAGACCTAGATTAGCAATTAAAATAGTCATATCACTAGCTGGACTTCCACAACAAGAAAGAGCTATGCTTCCTTTAACCTAGCTATTAAAATCTCTACAGCTTCATTTAAGAGTAAGATTGAAGTGCCATCCTCTGGACACACGCATATGAAACATTTCCTTTTTATGAAGACAGTCCATGGGAGTCTATATGACAACGTTTTACTTTTCAAAATGTATAGTGCAATGTCTTTGTGAAGTCTTTAAATATTTGAAATCCACTGGATTATGCCCCAATGAAATGTTTTGGCAGAAACCACAAAATTTTATCCTAATAAAACTAAATTATTATTCTTAAATAAGTATATAGTTAATACTGTGTATTCAATATATCTGTACAGTATTTTATATTTAAAAATTCACACAGACACACAGACATTTATATCTAAAAAGCCTAAAACTCTGAGAAACAGGGGCCAAGTTAAATCATTTGAACCAAATTGAGAGAACAGACCAAGTTCTGTGAAGATCCATTCCATTAAGTAGTTCATGAAAGAAGTCATTTCAGTATCTTTACAAGTTAGTAGGGTACCTACCATTTGCACTTGAAACACAGCACTACCAATGATCCGCACTGGTCTAGAAAACCTTTTCTCTAAGTACTGAAATAAAAAAAAAAGAACAGTTTGAGCCACACCATGAGAAAACCAATATAGTGCGTTTGCGACCAGCAAGGATCCAGACCAGCCTGCGCATCTGCGCAGTCTGGTCAGGATCCATGCTGTTTGCTTTCAAAGTCTGTTGCAAGAGAAACCATTAGTGAACAGCATGGATCCTGACCAGACTGTGTGGATGCACAGGCTGGTCTGGATCCATGCTGGTTGCAAACGCACTATGTTGTGGCTCAATTTAATTGTAGGGGACTAATTTCATGGGTTTTGTATTTTTTTTCAATCCACCAAATTAAATATCAACAAACTATTTCCATTCTTTTGATCTCCATAAGCTGAAATCCATTTATTAATTTATATCCCAACAAAATAAACATTTTAGCCAAAGCTATGAAATTTCAGGCCCACAAAATTATATGATTTTACAGCAAGAAAATTTGAAATTTTGTTAGAAAGCTATCAATTTTGAATTCTGGTATTCAAATTATTTTAACGAGCTACACTGTATATACAAAGCAGCTGAAAAAATTAATTAAATCAATAGTATGTCGATTTTCAATTTAGCTCATGTGGTTTGCATGTCTATTTCACGGAACATAAAGTAGACATGCTTTAAATGTCTGTCACAAGTAATGCCGAGGTAAAAAGCTTTGCAAATTTGAATTCGAACCAGCATCATTCACATGAATAATGTGACATTTAACCTTTAGCCTGCTGCAGGTGAATTTAACAGCCTTTGCAAACAGCTTGGAACCAGATCAGACGCCGATTAAATCGGCGTCTGATCAGGTTCCAAGCTGTTTGCTACTCTGACAATATTTCTTCCAATTTTGGAGCAAATTGAATGAACTTTACAATTTTAGCAGACGACATTTCCAGCAGACGACAATTTATCTAGCATGCTAAAGGTTAATATCCCTTTTTACAATGCAAATTTAACAATATTTCTTGCTTAAGAATTGATTTAAAAATTTAAAATCTTGGGGGGGAATTGCTGTATTTGCTCTCTTTTTTTTCCTAAAATGGAGATATCATATTTGTGCAAACTTCCATAACTTACAAAAACCGCATCAACATAGCATAGGTCCAACCCATCTTGCTGCCGGTGTGAATTAACCAATGTAAAGGTGTCCTTTTAGTAACTATTAAAAGATTTAATCTTGTGAAATACTTTTTTATATTTTTACCAGTCAACTTCGCATTCAGTTAATTAAACTAGATATTTTCAAAAGCTAGTGTACCTCAGATGCGCTTGTCAGCTTCAAATCATGGAACACAGGTAGGAAGGCGTGAGCTGCTACAGGAAACGTTATAAGGTTACTGAACGAAATTAACCAATACATTGTCCCATTGTAGAATATCTCTGTCGGTACTCCGAGAACAAGTATCGCAGACAGGAAACTTGCCATCAATGACAATGTGACTGGAAGTATTGACATACGTCTCCCTCCGAGCAGAAAGTTTGCTGTACTCTGGTTTCGTCTGTCCTTAATCGCGTAGAATAGCCCGACCGCTGCAGATATGACTAACATTAAGATGAAAATCAAGTAATCCAACCAATGAAATGTGTTTGTTGTTGCCATTTTCTTGTTGTCTGTCTTTCCCTTAATACGATGTTAAAACTTTATTTATCATAAACTATAACTATGTTTTAATGCAATCATAAATTTTTTTACCCATACATGAACTAAATGGAACACTGGTTCTAATATAAGATATTTTAAGTTAAGATTGTAAGTGTTGTCAAATTCTCTGCATGTACATGTAGGTACCAAAACTGGATCATCTGACTGCTTCTGAAGTTACTTTAAAATTTCAATTAGAAACTTTGGAATTTAGTTAATAAAATCTCCCTGTGTACATCTTGACCACATGAACATTTACTCCATTGGTGGACATTTCACTGACAGTAACATGTATATTCAGACTGCTGAATCAGGTATGTTTGTAATCAAAAAGCTGTGAAATCCAAATTATGAACTGCTATTAATAACTCTTGGGTGACAGTTCAAGTAAGATTTACCTATTACTATTATCTTTACTTACTGGCCTATCACATAGGTAGATACTGTGTGACTTTGATACATAATTTAACATCAGCTGCAGTAAAATTTTATTATCAAGTTAAATATTGCAAGTGTTCAAATAATTATATTCAATCCTGCACAGACAGAATCTCATTGAATTAATTTCAGTAATGCTTGGATTTGTCTATTGTGTATTGAAGAAAAACACACTAAATAAATTCATGAAGTCCCTGGATGCTAAGTTTAAACCAAGTTTGATGACAACCTGCGAGTTGGTATAAGATGTTCTTTCAGCCTATTATAAGATGGAGATTGGACAATCTTAGAAAGTTATGCTAAATGGCCGAGAATTCCCATTCTATCTGCAAATATTGATCCCTACTGGATGGACAGTAAGTAGTATTCCCTGCTGTGTCTTATGTTTGTGCTCTTCTGCTATCCCTGTACCACAACGTATGATCTCAATGATTTGGTATCTTACTACTGTTGTACCTTTGTAGAGTCTTCAATGCTTTGAGACATTACATATTTACTAAGGATCATTTTTGTTTCTTTGTAAGAGGTATCTGTATATTGGATATGTCTAAAATTCTCCTCATGTTTGGAGTTGTTTGAGTTTTATTCTCTATTGTTAGTGTACACGGCAACTATTGTGCTAGCAGAGCTAGAGGCAATTGTAAGGTTGTGGAGACCATTTCTGATGCTGCAGTTTCTCCCCAACAGTGTGGGATTCTTGACTGTAGTTGCTGCAGAGCAGGTCCCTTGAAACCTAGTGGGGTTACTTCTAGTTTGATTTGGTTGGGTCCGAGCGATGGAGGACATTATCTTTTATTGGCTAAACATCTTATTTTTTGTGCCCACATCTCCCTAAAACAGATCTAGGTGGCACTTATGATTTTTATCCTTGTCCGTGTCTGCCATCTGTTGCATTCTTACAAAAAAATTTGATCAAGAGTATTCAAACACCACAGGATTGTTATTCAGCATGTGAAGTAGTACAAGTAAGGCCAGAGTTATGTCCCTTGTAGGAATGATATGCAGCATGTGAAGTTGTGCATCTAGGGTTTTATTTTGGATTTCACTCAAGACAGACCAGAGTTATTTCCTCTGACAGTGAAAACAAGAGCTCGTAGAACACGAAATGCCCCCCTTGATGCATTCAGTAATTGCACAAGAAACAAAAATTATTTGCTCACTGTAAACAAAAGTTCTACTGTTCTGGAACAATGTGACCTTGACCTTTGACCTTCGAGTCATCTGCTCGTCATGATCGACCTCCCTATTAAGTTTCGTGATCCTAGGCCCAAGTGTTCTCAAGTTCTTGTCCGGAAAGGATTTAACTGTTCTGGGTCAATGTGACCTTGACCTTTGGCCTACAGACCTCAAAATCTAAAGGGACCATCTACTGGTCATGACCAATCTCCTTAAGCGTTCTCAAGTAATCGTCTTGAAATGGTTTAACTGTTTCGGGTCACTGTATGCTTGACCTTTGACTTACTGACCTCAAAATCAATAGGGGTCATCTGCTAGTCATGATTAACCTCTGTATCAACTTTCATGATCCTTGGGCCAAGTGTTCTTGAGTTATTGTCCGGAAACCATTCAACTGTTCCTTGCCAATGTGACCTTGAACTTTGACTTATCACCTCAAAATCAATAGGGGTCATCTGTTTGTCATGACCAACCTCCCTATCAATTTTCCTGATCCTAGGCCCAAGTGTTCTTGAAATATCGTCCGGAAACTGTTTTACTGTTCCTGGTCACTGTAACTTTGTCCTACTGACCTCAAAATTAATAGGGGTCATCTGCTGGTGATGACCAACCTCCCTATCAACTTACACGATCCTATGCCCAAGCATTCTTGAGTTATCATCAGGAAACTGTTTTACTGTTCCAGGTCACTGTGACCTTGATCTTTGACCTACTGACCTCAAAATCCATAGGGGTCATCTGCTGGTCATGACCAACCTCCCTATCAACTTTCATGGTCCTAGGCCCAAGCATTCTTGAGTTATCATCTGGAAACGGTTTGGTCTACATACCGACCGACAGATCGACCGACCAACATCTGCAAAACAATATACCCCTCCTTCTTTGAAGGGGGGGCATAAATATGCATAAAGGACCTAAAAGTTTGTGTTTAAAGCAACTCGAATAGTATCCACCTTAAGTCATGAAATGCCTCTCACAAAATTTTAAGTGTTAAAAGTCATTTTTATCCTATATCTTATCCAACAGAGGGTTACAAAAATACCATGCTGATGTCAATTGAAAATTACTAAAGATCAAAGCCTCCTGGCAGCAGTGAGCTAACATGAGCATTAACAGGATCAAAGAACTAATATTCAACAGAATCCAAACTGGTCATTTTCTCATGAAACCACCTATCAATATAATCACAAGATGCTTCTTTTGTGGCTTCTTCACAGATAAAATGAGATCTTATTTGACTGCCATCAGATTATAGGAAATTTCACTCTATGTTTTATGAGATTTTCAGATCTGTTAATTTTTATAGACCTTTGACAAGATGGACAACTGATCAGAAAGAAAACCAACACGTAAGTGGCTTCTTCACAGATAAACGAGATCTGACTGTCAATTATCGGAGATTTTACTCTGCGTTCTATGAGAATTTCAGATCTGTTTTATTTCTATACATCTTTAACCTTTACCCTGATAAATTTCTAAAATGGACTGGTCAATCATTCAGTTTGGACAGTACCATTTATTATTCAAAGGGGTGTTCACTGAAAATTCACTGACTGACTAGCAAACAGTGCAGACCATGATCAGCCTTCTCTTGGTCTGCACAGGTCACAAAGGCAAAATCACTTGCTGTCAGCAGGCTAAAGGCTGACAAGATTAAAAACTGGTTAGAAAGAAAACCAACACAATATATCTCATGTAACAAATACATTTGTATATCTAACAAAGAAACAAAATAACAAGAAAGTTATAAGTGACATATTTTGATACTCCCAGAAAAGGTATCGTACATTTGTAAACCAAGACAAAAAATTCTGCTATATAAACAGTATTCTTTACTCCTGATAAATTCCTTATAAATACATCACTGCAAGCCTACAGATTCCTGGTTATCTACTATAATTCTTAATTAAATATTCAATCAATCATAGGAAAATCTTCATTTCTTTGGGCATCATTGGAAAATATGATCAATTTTATAAGAATATATTACAAGAATATCGTAACATTTTTTAAAAACATAGTAACATACAAAACTCTTCCGGAAGTTAACATTTTTCAGAATGCAAAAGAAAAATTTTGCCCATTAGCTTTAGAATTTAAAATGAGGTTATAACTCTTGTAAACAGCAAAAATATGTGCAAATAAAAGTAGATGTAATACTGATTGATCTGAAAACGATGTTTAAAAGCAAAGCAAAGCAGAATGCTGATCCTTCCAACAAAATTTTGTAAAAATTACATAAGCCAATTTGAAGTTATAAAAGCATATAATTATGTCTCCGAAAGCAAAATGTCTCTCTTAATATATGGGGAAGAACAGAAATAAACAAAACTGAACTTTGCTTAAACGTGTTAAGAACTGCTGTAAGAAAGTTTTCTTTATCTGAAGTGCCCAAAGAAGATGAAAATTCTATAGGATTGGCTGACTTGACACTAGAAGCTTTTCACCATCTTTTACACCATAAAAAGCTCTATATGGTTACATATGTTGACCACAACCAAAGTAAACACACAATATTCACAAGCAATTACACATATGTACATGTCAAGTTACTATTATATGCATATACATATATTATTGTCCACATATTTACATATATACAGGAAAGAGTCCTGCTCTTTGATAAGTTTCAAAAGTAAAAACACATCCAACATCCATATTCTGCACAAACCATTCTTTAGATGACCTTATTTTCACCAAAATTACTGGTCATTGTGTCACGATTCAAAACGTTAACTATGGTTAAAAAGTTTAATTTTGCATATCATCATGATAAAAGATTCAACTTTTTGTCTTTGATGGTGAGGTTCAAAATGAAGCAAAAAAAGTTTAGCATAAATACGTCTAGAATGATTCCTTTCCATTGGCTTATCTATTCAATTTGTCTAAGATCTTAGTCTAAATATGATTAAAAAAGAGTCATTTTTTTAAAAAAAAAACTATGATTCTTCTATATTCACCGAAGGTAAAGTGGGAAAAAGTTAAATTTCATTTGTCATGGAATCTTGCCCAATGTGAGCACCTTTCAAACTTACACAAACAAACAATCACCTGTTAGGTCACATGACAATACCAGGTGATGTAAACTGTGGTAAAAAATTTACCCCGTCAGTCACACAGTAAATTATGCAGTGGAAATATATATACTAAATAGCTTAAATAGGATAATATTTTTCTTTATATTATGAATGATTTAAATAATAATATAATATTTTTTCCTAGTTTCTGTTAATTTTTATTACATCATACAGCACACTCTTCTGTGCACTTACAAATATGTGGTTATAAACTCGGTGCAACATAAATATAACTCACTATCAAAAGAATTATATACTGTTTTATAAAAACAAATGTGCATAGTGGAACAATTAAAATAAATTAGACCTTTTGGATAGTTACCGTAACTTTCAAAATGGGCTTGACAGATTGTTTTTGCAAAAATTACCTCTTTACTTTATACAAAAGAAGATGTGCCACTAATAATTAAGCAAACTAATAAAAAAATTATAAACAATAATAAAATGGTATAATACAAATGATATTAAAACATAAAAAAAATGTGTGAAAGAATTTAAAAAAGTAGAATAAGTCAAAATAAAATACGAATTTTTGGCACAGAAATACTTTCAATACCTGATTTAAAAACTGATATACTTATTTACTAATATATAAGCAGAGTAGAACTACATGCTTCATTTGTTCTCAAATAAAAAAACCCCCAGAGTTTATAAACTGAAATGACACGTATCTTTTTCTTTTATTATTGCTCTGGTAAAGATCATAACTTATGTCTCTTTGTAATTATTTTTTATTTTAATGATAAAGCTTCATACCTAAAGGGAGCATTTCTTCTTTTTTGTTACTTTTCCTTACAACCATATGAAAAAAATTAACATTTTTTGTGAAGGTGGAACAGAAAGTGATAAATGTACAAAAGGGGTTTATAAATTTCAAATTTAAGAAATTTACTTCAAAAAGTAGTTTAATCGGGATTTAAACATTTATTGGAAAGGGAAACTTGGAAAAGGTCAGTAGAGAATGAGATGAGGACGGAGAACTGGACCTGGGGCCAAGTACAGACATGGGCGAAGGGCAGACCACATTTGAGATCTCTGGTGGCAGCCTTATGCGCAAACCAGCGCTAAGAAGATTTACCTAACCTAACCAGAACAGGAAGTGATAAATGTACAAAAGGGGTTTCTAAATTTCAAATTTAAGAAATTTACTTCAAAAAGTAGTTTAATCGGGATTTTAAACATTTATTGGAGTCTGTCAAAAATTTGTCCAATTTGATACCTTTCATGATTTTTCTGTAAGTATCTTACGATATTTCAACCTTTAAATTAAAAAGACTATTTTTTTGCCTCTCTTATACCAAGCAACACCCACAGAATAACAGCTGAAGAACCTGGACAAGTTAACTTAATGAAATTCAAGTTGGAACAAAAATGTTTACGGCAATGTATAATATTATCTTTCACGGAAAACTAAACAGGGTAAGGGGTGTGTATCACTGGGCTCAATTTTCTTCTCAATACTACACACACAAGCAAAATACACAGCACTTACACATATAACAATGTATTGCACAGGACGGGAACAGAATCAAGGGGAACAACTCATGCATTCAACAAACTGCCAGTTGATTCAAGGGACACAACTTGTGAGAAAAAACCAGTAAATAATCTCTTTCGATAGCCCTATACTATGATAGATGTTTGACATAAATGAAATCTGGTGGTAGGAGAGCATATGAATGAACAAAATAAGGAATTATGCATAAATATAGTAATATAATTGATGAAAAATATCATCTACAGATATGTTCTCAACAAACAGTCTATTTTCTGCTGACCTACAGACATACATGGTACACCTTATTCTAAATATAAATCCATGATTTTCTTCACAAGTAAAAAAAACCTTTATAAAAAAAAAATGCTGTTAAGTTCTACTGCGTTACCGCATTTGCATCAAACTTTTGTACATATTTTTTCCCCTCTAAATAAACCCTACGAATATTATTTCCATCTAAAAGCTTAACATAAAAGAACATCTACAATAAAATATTCAGCACAGATAACTTGAACCTGCTTGTCACAAAAAGAAGTAGAATTCCTGTATAAGAACAATTTCCAGTTCCCAAGCAATAAATAGGAAACTACATATTTTCATTTACTTTAAAAGGGAAGGAACACTTAGATTAGACTGACATATACTAAAATGATCATAACTCTCATTTTTAAGTCAATTTTGGGCCTTTAAAGTTTTTTATGTCAATTTTGGGCCTTTAAAGTTTTAACAAACAGAAGTAAATGGAATAAACATCAGGACAACATTGCCATTTCATCTAAGTAATGCTAAAATTGTTCAGACTTACAGCACCATTTCCCTGTAACCAAAAGCTAAAAGACTATTTTCTTACATATAAAAGGTGGCTCTTACATATATGCAAAAAAATCTGTGGTAAAGAGATTATCACCATGGCATCCATTTAAGTTTAAGCACTATCTTGAAAACTAAATGAGTGGCATACTGTCACAACATATGCTTGTCACAGCAAATTACCTTTGATTTTTACAATACTTGAGCAGACCAATTGTCAATTTTCTCAATTTTGGCAACTTTCAGTAATTCAAGGGCCATAACTTCAGAGCCTCTTGGACAATCCAGCTGGATGTCAAACTTGGCTGAGATATTATGCCCATGTACATTGTGACCAAGTTTGGTGAACACTGGATAAGAACTGCAAAGTTTGAGAGCTGACAACTTTACCAGACACCACAATGGTAAGGTTGCATTCTTTCTAACTAGTGTCTAAACTAGACACTCCCCTGCTGACTTGTATTAGGGGGACTGATAAAGTTATAACCAGCATCTTGACTTCTTAAAATCTTTATGGTTGCTATATGAGACAGTATACTTTGGGTTTGTTTTGGGTGTAAAATGAAGACTATGATTACAGTAAATACTCAGATATAACATTAAAGCAACAAAAAGGTTCTTTCACCTTTTTGTAAAAGCGGCGATAAAAATTAAATAAAAACTGGCCTAATAAGTTGGAATGTAAATTATTACCTTTATCTGAATAATAATTCTTCAGATTTTTATTGATTTTTAGTTCAGAAATGGTTGGTTTTTGTCATGCAGAAATGGCACTGAAAAGTTACAAATGTTATATATTGCTTCATAATTCACTGTTACAATTCAAAAACAGCTGATTAATACTATTGCTAGAATAATAATATGACAATAATCATAAGGAAAACTAGAGCTGTCTGATGACAGTGCACTAGACTAATTCAGACCCTTCCACGTGATACTAGCCTTAGGCCTAAAAAAAAAAATTCTTTGTTTCCAGTAACATGCTCAAAAAAATTAGGGTAGGTAGGTCGGAAATTTTTTTTTTTTTTGAAATTTTTTTTATTAAGGAAGACTTTTCGGAAATTATTTTTTTGTCAAAAAATGATTACAAATAAGGGGGTTATGCCTTTAGAGCATCAGTAAGTTGATTTCTAACATCACTGGCCATGTTTAAAGCATAAAAAGTGCAGTTTTGCATCTTTTTGTTAAAAAGTTGAAAAAAATGTTCTCCAAGGCCATAAAAACATTTAGGGTCGGGCCAAAAATTTAGGGTAGGTCGGGATACCGGAAACAAACAATTTTTTTTTTTACGCCTTATACACAAAAGCTTTAGTTTTAATGGGGACATAACTCTGTAAACTGTAAGTCAGAGACATGGAACTGGATTCAGACTGGTTATTTCACTATGCCAAAGACAATAGTTCCTAAGAAACCTGTTTACATGCGAGACATTCACCAAAATTTCTAAGTTAAAAGGGAGCATAGTTTAATGTTATGTAGATATGCCAAAATGTAAGCCAGTTATTTTGAAAGCATCTGACCTAGTAGTTTCAGAGAAACCTGCTTACTGTTACCTGGTCGTCTTGAAGAGGTTGTTAACTGATGCAAGTTTTATGAAATCTTACAGCGTAAGATATTTTATGGACAGAATGACTGATTCCTATAGCCTCTTGTAACTACTTTTGTGATTGGCTTGGGTATGACTAGTATGCCTAGGTATATTTGCCAATTAACTGACCTTACAACACCAATATTGACAATGAAAAACAAAAAGCTGTCAAATGACTGCCTGCTCAACTATTTAAAGCCCTTCAACATTATTCACTAGCTTGCAGATGGAAGTTTGAGCAACATTTCTTAGTTGTCAACGGCAATAATTTGCCAAATTCAAGTAGAGAAGAACTGTCCAAGATGGTCACATAAGGTAACATTGTGCAGTTTGCAAAGCATTGGGCTATGTATTAGTTTAGAAAAACCTGCTTACATGCAAACTTGTGACGAGGATGTGGACACTGATTAAAAGGTCTATGATTTGAAAAATTTCAAATAGTTGAGCTACTAACTCATTTTTTGCAAAAATTAACATTTCTAATAATGAACAGACAAAAAGAGATGGAACATACATAAAATGCCTTCAAAAATAGAGCAATTCCTTGATGAAAACCTAGTTTTACCCAGAAACACAAAAAAAAATTCTTATTAGGTAACATGTCTAAGCAATAAAAGATTTTCATACACTTTGAGAGCATGGATCTATAAATTACTTAGAGTTTAAAACTGATAATACGTTATCGGAAGATTACTTCCATATTCAGATATACATACCTGAATATTTCCTAATTTTTCGAAATTAAATTTTTTCTCATATAGTTTGTTTCTTTTCCTAACATGGATCAAAACACATTCATATGTAAAAAAGCCCTGGGTTATTTAGCAAAATATTGAATTTACATGATAAAAATGTGGATTTAAAATGCAGACTGTTGTTTTAAACTCAACCTTTTTTCTTAATCTTGAGGAAACAGAAAAAACAAGAGCACCGCCTTGCGGGTGTAGATGCTCATCTGATTTTTTTGTCTGTGTAATAGAAATATTGTCCTACCCATGATTTTCTAAGTCCAAAAAGGGCCATAATTCTTGCAAAAAGATGTGGGGAGTTATGTTTCTTGCTGTACAAAACTTAACCAAGAAATCTGATATTTTCTACGTCCAAAAGGGGCCATAATTCTTGCAAAAAGCAGGATGGAGTTATCCTTCTTGCTGTACATAATCAGCTTTTGATGGTGAACAAGCGTTGCAAGTTTTAAAGCAATAGCTAAGCTTTGATAGTTTAGGAGAATGCTGACCTAAACACAAAACTTAACCAAGAAATCTGATTTTCTAAGTCCAAAAGGGGCCATAATTCTTGCAAAAAGCAGGATGGAGTTATGTTTCTTCCTATATAGGGTCAGCTTATGATGGTGAACAAGTGCTGCAAGTTTCAAAGCAATAGCTTTGATATTTTAGGAGAAAAGTTTACCTAAACATAAAACTTAACCAAGAAATCTGATATTTTCTAAGTCCAAAAGGGGCCATAATTCTTGCAAAAGGCAGGATGGAGTTATATTTCTTGCTGTACAGGGTCAGCTATTGGTGGTGAACAAGTGATGCAAGTTTCAAAGCAATACCTTTGATAGTTTAGGAGAAAAATTGACCTTAACATAAAACTTAACCAGGCAATGCCGATGCCGCCACCGATCAAGTGATGACAATAACTCATTTTTTTTTCTTCAAAAAATCAGATGAGTTAAAAGACAATGTTTCTTTTTAAAATAACATCAATATCAGACGAGAGAACAACATTTTGCCTCTACTTTCAGCTGTGAATTTTGTTTAGAACTCTGTTGTTTGCAACACATGTTGCTATTGATGTCTATCTTCACCTTCAATGGACTGCTCGACTTCTTTCCACCATTTATATCACAGTGTGGTGGACATCTAGCAATAATCAATTTCTTGATATCACTTTTCGAGTCTCCTTTTAAAGAACTAAAATCACTTATGTCTGTTCCGTGTTTTCTACTCCTTGACTTATTTTCCTGATTTAACTTTTCTATAAGTGTTTCCCTTAGTTTTTTAATCTCAGAGACACCTTCATCGTTTTCATTGTCTGCATTATCCTCTGCATCACTGTCAGACACATTTTCATCTCGTTCTATAACATATTTTAAACTACTTCTACTTCCCCCTATACTCCTATTGGATATATCTGAACCTATAGACAGTTCAACTGTTCTTCCATTTTCAAGAATTGGTTCACCACCAAGTTTAAAGTTAAGATTGTTCTGTTTGCCTTTACCGTGATGATTACGACCACTTTTTGGACTTCCGCCTTTTCCGTCCTTTTTACCACCACCTCCACCTTTATCGTCGCCATCTCTACGTGGTCCCCCACCACCTTCACCACCTCCACCCAGTCCTTTACCGAATCCACCATTGCCATGACCACTCGGTCCTCCGTCAGTATCACTAGAATGATCACTACTGTCTCGTCGATGAACAAATTTTTGTTTCAGTTTATCTTTTCGAGATCTACCTTCTGTGTCATCTGTATCACTAGCATCAGAACTACTGCAACTTGTGCCTCTCGAACCAGTTCCTTTACGTCTACGACGAGCTTCATACTTTCTAATAACTTCTGGTGAAGCAAGACTATTTCTCTTTGTTAGTAGACGAGAAGCATTCAGACTTGGCGGTACGAAATCGTCCTCTTCCTCAGATTCATTTTCTTCGCAGATCTGGTTCAACAACTGCGGTGAACTAGCGACACTAAGTAACGGTCTCTTCAAGAAAACCTGCTGTTGTTCTGGTTCCTTATTAGGTGAGGCATTATTACTACGATCATCGTCAATGTCGAGATTTTCCGCCGATTTCGACGATCGTATTTTGTCAGTGTAGGATTCTATTTCTAGATCCTCATCCTCACTTCGGCTGCTTTCTTCATCGACACTTTCCTCCTTAATCAAGCTGCATTTGCGACCAAGCGGACTGTCACATTTGGAAGTTGACGGGGCGGGATGAATGCCCTGTGGTGACAGCAAAGACATAACCAGCCCCTTCTGTTTAGGGAGTACTTTCTTCTCCTCTGCTGACTCAGCATCTTTAGTCTGAATACTGAAAATACATAAAAAAATACTTATATCATTATCAATGCATACAAAGAAAATAAAGAATCAGTAGATCCGTTATGACAGAAAGTTCCAGAAATATTTTTTTCATTAATATTTAACATATTGTATTGTCTCCCAACTGACTGTTCTGGGAGCTAGTATGACATTTGTAAAACAACTGTCTGATCAAGATCTGCACTGTCCATAATTCAGTCAGTATCTTTTTGGTAAGCACCCTTTTTAACAGTTCATGGTACTGTCCAAACTGAAAGGTGGGCAAGTTCATTATAGAAAGTTAGCAGGGTAAGGGTTAATGAGTAAGCAGAAAACACCAAGAAAATTGCCAAGTCAAAAAAGGGGTATAACTTTTGAAACGTCATATCATCACAGTGAACAAGTGTGTTAAGTTTCAATCCATTCCCACAAGCGGTTACTTAGATACCAGCTTAAATACAAAACTTAACCCAAAAATGGCCAAGTCGAAAAAAGTCTAAACTCTGTAAAATTGTAAAACAGAGTAATGGATCCTTTGCAGTGCATGTCAGATCATCAAAGTAAAATAACCATAAATGGCTGAGTCCAAAAAAGGGCATAACTCTGTAAAATTTCAAAAGAGTTATAGAACCTTTGCAGTGCATGTCAGATGGTAACTGAGCAACTGAGGTTTTAATCCAGTCTCATAAGTGAATACCAAGATACCAGCTTACATACCAAACTTAACCAAAATGGGATGCTGACACAGATGCAACAGCAGTTGCATAGGACTATTACCCTACTAAATTTCTAAAATGGACTGGTCCATCATTCAATATGGGCCACTTATTATTCAAAGGGGTGTTCACTGAAAATTAACTGACCGAACAGCAACAGTGCAGACTATGATGAGCCTGTGGTCCCAAAGGCAGAATCACTTGCCGCCAGCAGGCTTAAGGTTGATATACACCTGACTGTACAGTAGCAATGTTTCCTTTCTTACATTCCTGGTTCACGGTAGCTAGGAGAATATTTAGCAGAATACAGAGACAATACAATACCTACTTAAGTATCAATATGTAAAACTTGAAGAACATGTTCCTATTAAACAAATAAAACATAAAGACAAAGACAAAGAAACAGCACATAAAATTTTAGTATCTTAGTATCCTTTACATGTATCAGTTATACATGCTGGCTGTAAAAACACTATGGACATGAACATGAATCAAAGTACTGATAGTACAGTACTGATGAAAAGTGATTTATGTTAATATGTGTATGAAAAGAATACATTCCAAAAATGGCACAAGCGCTAACAGCGCTTTGATAGTTAGAAACCCAATACATATATAGGATTTGATTCGGCTAACCATATTACCGATATGATACTGCAATTTGGTGATATAAACAGTTACGCATTCAAACCCCCTGTAAAGTAAAAAGATGTTAAGTAAAGGCAGGCAGCCGATTGTTATTTGTGGTAAAATACTACGCCATTGGTATATATTCAAAGTATGTTGAACTATTTTTTACTGGGCATGAGTACTTGTAAGTTTGTGATCAAGTCCATGGCTGCCTCAAAGGTGGTGATAGAGTAGGCCAAATTTTCCGGTCTGTAATGATAATGACATCAGAGGTGGTAAATTTACAATGTACAGCGGATAGATATGAAATAGTTGTGAGACAGTCTATTCCTGATTAAATTCTGTGCGGTTACACAGAGAAGGTGATTTTGATAAATCACCTTCCAAAAATGGGCCTACATGGCAGAGTGGTTAAGATCCATGACTCTAAATCACTTGCCCCTCACTACTATAGGTTCATGCCTATCTTCATGTGTAGTAGCCATCCAACTGGCTTATGAAAAGTCAACAGTTCAACCAACATGGCCGCCCAAGCCTGAAGTAATGCCCCAAGGGACATCAGCATAGAAAAAGCTAGAACATTGCAAAATGACCAGAATTGTGTCAGTGCAACATAGCACCCGAACAAAACAAGCAATCTACGTGGGAAAAAAATATCAAGAAAATACTAGTGAAAAGAGACAAAGTAACACATCAAAATAACACGACTGTTCTAGAGAGACAAGACACAATAATTGCTTTCAGTGAACAAAAAAAAACACTCTGAAGCCAGGGTATAAATAAATCAAGAATCCACACATAAATCATTATAAACAAATCAACATAAAATGTGTCAATCAATTAATATTTTTAATGCTCCCATTCAGTATAGTCAGAATTTCCACGAGTTTCCACGGTTCGCAAAATCTTATTTATAAAATCAGTTAACTAGATCAGAGCATTAAATTTTTTTAAATGAGACACACATTTCTATTGAAATAAAGTCTGCGTAATCGTTTCAAGCATAAGGTAAAAGCTGAAAAAGGCAATTAAACCCAGTATTGCTGGCATGTACATACTTCATTCAATAACTAAACCATTCTGAACTTTCCTTTATATGGACAGCTTAATTAAAAGGATAAATTATGTCTAATTTAGATTCAAGTGAAGCCTTACTGATATTTTCCTTTGACCTGCTTGATTTTCATTTGTAGATAATTTCCACAGTCATATATATCTGACTTTTTGCTCGTAATGTGCCAAATTGTTTTACTAGATTTTTTTCTTCACTTGTAACATGTACTTACTTCTGATTTAACCTTTAGCTTGCTTGCGGCAAGTGGTTCTGCCTTTGCGACCAGTGCAGACCAAAATCAGCCTGCACATCCGTGCAGTCTGATCATGGTCTGCACTGTTCACTATTCAGCCAGTAAATTTTCTGCGAACACCCTTTCGAATAATAAATGTTACTGCCAAAATTGAATGATGGACCGGTCCATTTTAGAAATTTAGCAGGGTGAAGGTTAAATGTCACCTTATGTGCATGATGCGAAAACAGAATATTAAGCAAATGAATATACTATGGAAGCATTTTAGAACCGTCTTGCACAGGAAAGTTCAGAGATAAATATATTTCTAACACATGTTTGCATTCATAGCTTATCGGGGAAAATCACAAATCCCGATTTAGCAGCAAATCATGCAACTAGTATAAAATAAACAAGCGTTTTCTATAAAATGAACATACCAGAAATTAAAGGGGGGTATTTCTGAAATGGAGGTAAAAATGGGAAAGCATGAAAACTTAACAACTTAGTATTAAAGCATGGTGCAAACTGGTAATGCATGTAAAACATATACATTGTTAGGGTATATGCATTTGCAATTCAACAGCAGAAAAAATAGCTGATGTTAGTGTATAAATTCAAGCAAAACGGGAAAAATGAATAATAAACCATGCTTTCTAGAAAAGGGAGACAATTCTACCAACCATACACATGTACAGCAAAGGTAACGTAAATAGAGTTACCACTCGTAGTTGTTAGCCGAGGGTTCAATATTGGTAAAGTTCACTACACCTCTCTGCTTCACTCTTCAATATGAAAACAAACATTTTCATTAGTACAGAACTTAAAACACTAGTATGCCCATATATGGTTAGAAACGAGAACCAACAGAATACCATTATAATATATTCTGGAAAAGAAACAGAATGTGTTAGTAGTTCGTATAACATATTGCAGTTATTCTTGTAGTTCAAATGGTCTACAATTGCAAAACGATCAAAACTCTGTTGAACAACACTACTGAAATGACACTGTCCCTTTTGAAAGGAAAATTCACACTAAATGAGTCTAGTTTGGAAGAACATAATTTTTATAATGTGCCTTTGACTGGAGGGACTCACTATAGATCCCATTAACAAAGGTTAGACTGTATACCTGACAAAAACTATCCTAACAATTGTACAGAAACTGTGAACAAAAACAACTATTTACAGAAACAACTGCAAATAGAGATACGTGAGAACAATATTAGTTCTATAATAATATAGAAAGAAAACATTGAGCATTTTGTAAATAATACGACTCACAGATCAGTACCGGCTATTGTTATACTAGTATAAGGTTCATTAAGAAGTCAATATGATACAAAAATAGCTAACAATAGTGTTTTTCAGAACCCTTTAACAAAAACTGTAACTAAGTAACTGACAAACTAGCCGATAATCAGACCAAGCACGCCTTTCTGGTAAACACCTTTTAACAAATTGGCAATAACAACAACTTCAGTCTTACGACATAACAGGTTAGCAAGTACATTTAATTTCATTTAATGGATAGCTTTCATGCAAATTCATACAAATCCTTAAGTAGTTACTTGTCTAACATCACTGAGTACTTTAACAAGCAGGCAATGCTCTGGCAAAACATTCAGATTGGTTCAGACTATTGCCTGCCACTAATAATATAAGAACCTATCAACATCAATATTTAGACTTTTCTTTATCATGCTGACACAGCAAATTCAATTCATTGTTTTAACTGGAAATTTTTGTGTATCAAATTTCAGAAAAAAACGTGCAGATGAATGAAAAATTCTAAAATGTATTTTTGTAAAATGATAAAACTAACTTTATTAGTAAACATTCACATTTGACATGCTGGGTAGGAATCTCAAATGTTAGACAAGCCTTTGCTAACCGTACACAATAGTTACAACTGTATGTAAACAGAATACCAGATTTACTGTCACAGTTAAGTCCAGTCAAAACAATGTTACATTCTTCTCTGTCGGTCAAAAACTAACATTCCAATCTTATATTGCTCTCTTTATCCGCAGAAATATGTCATCAATGGAAAATGAAATGTGAAATCCTAATCTTTGGACTCTGGATTCATGTTTTGCTTCTATGTTGCTTCTTTGAATTCAAGAATTGCTTCTTAGGATTCCAGGTTTGCTTCTTTGGCTTCTTTGGATTCAAGTTTTGCTTCTTTGGATTCAAGAAATTCTATTTTAGATACCCATTATGCATCTTTGGATTTAAGAAATACTTCTTTGGATTCAAGTAACACCTCTTTGGATTCAAGAAATGCTTCTTTGGATTCAAATAATGCTTCTCTGGACTTTGGATTCCAGTTTTGCTTCTTACGATTCCAGGTTTGCTTTTCTGGATTCAAGAAATGCTTCCTTAGATTCCTGTTACGCATCTTCAGAGTTAAGAAATGCTTCTCTGGATTCAAGAAAATGCTTCTCTGGATCCAAGAAATGCTTCTCTGGATTCAAGTAATGCTTCTTGAGAATTCTAGATGCCTATAATTTGGATTCATATAATGCTTCTCTGGATTCAAGAAAATGCTTCTTTGGATTCAAGTAATGTTACAAAATGCTTACAAAACAAGAGTATGCATCAATGTTTCATCACATGTTTTTTCAACTGGGCACAATTAAACTAATTCATGGATAGAACTGTATAATCTTTCAGTAAAATCACAGACAGCGCAGACATCTGTTGTTGTTTTCTGTTGTTTTTCTGTTGTATTTCTTTAGCAGCAATAGAAAAGCATTTAAGAGAAAGTCTATTATGTCAATACCAAAGCCTCAGAGGAATTACAGAGTTACGTCTGACATTTCAAGTTTTCCCAAACATGTTATATAAAAGATGACAACTAATCAATTAGGTAATTTCTAGGAAACGTCAAGTGACGTCAAACATAAACCATTTAGTTCTTTAAAACAAAAACACTGATGAAATGCGATAGCCTAGATGCAGTGTAAACATTAGGTAAACTATCACTGCTAAGCTATATTAAGTAACAGCTGCTTTTAATTAGACTATAATTATGTTTTATGAATAGTCATTAATCTTCCCATTTTAATGTTCATAAATGAATCACAGTTTAAAATAAGAAACATTTAAAAAATGCAATGTGCACCGATGATCTTGACCTTTGAGCTAGAGGTATGGGTCTTGTGCATAACACAGTCATAGTCTCTATGGGGAACATATTATGTGCCAAGTTATATTAAAATCTCTTAACGGATAACGAAGTTACAGACCTGACATAAATCAGTGATGAACTAAAGAACGAACAGACGGACTCTTAGTGTAACAATTGCTACAAGCCGCCCCAAGTGGGGTGAGGAATAAAAAATAAACAAGCCCTTTAAAATATGTGCAGGTATCTGCAGATTTCATTGTTAAAAACACTATTTAAAGTATGTTTGACATCAGACCACCCATCCTGGTCACATCTCTACAATGGTCATGCTGCAGATCCAGATCTGACCCATGTATGGACAAACAGAGAAGTTAGACTGTATTTCTTTATCTCAGCTAATTTATTCTTTCCAAATCCTTGAAATTTGTTCAGACTGAGTAACATTAACAGATTTTCCAAATATAATGTTTAGCACCTGGGTGCAGCTGATTCTTCTATACTATCTATTTGCTGCATCAAGCTTGTGTTACCATGTTTCCAAATTAACACTTCCGACTAAAAATAGTAACGTGTATATATATTAGACATAACTTAGGAAAGGAAAGGGTATTTTTACAGTATAACGCTGTCACATTCGGTCATGTTAACTGTTTACATATGCAAAACATTATTTTATACCAGGAAATGAGGTGTAAGACCTTAACATATAGTTTCATACCTTTTCAAAATAGCAATATGAGATGCTATTGTCAGTATCACAAAGGTACAGTGTAATAAATCAACATCCAGGTCTGATGAATGTCAAGAAAAGACAGGCAATGTTACAGTGTTAATACTTGCATACTTACATATTAAAGTAATTTAGTGAAAAAAAAAACCTTAAAATTGACAGAATAAACTTTATATATATTATTTCATACTGTGAATATTTTTCAGCATGATGTTTTTTTGGTCAATTTCTACAACCAACAGTTTTAATATGTTCTTATTTCTAATAAACTCTTATAGCACAGTTTTCAAATGAATTTCACAGACTTCTTCAAGATGTATCAGACAATTTATGAAAGTACCACTTGCTAAAACAGTGGGGAGATATTACTGGGAGCTTGCTTGTTTGTTTTGGGTTTAACACCGTTTTTCAACAGTATTTCAATGATGTAATGGCGGGCAGTTAACCTAACCAGTGTTCCTGGATTCTGTACCAGTACAAACCTGTTCTCCACAAGTAACTGCCAACTTCCCCACATGGATCAGAGGTGGAGGACTAATGATTTCAGACACAATGTCGTTTATCAAATAGTCATGGAGAACATACGCCCTGCCCGAGGATCGAACTCACGACCCCGCGAACTGTAGACCAATGCTCTACCTACTGAGCTAAGCGGGGAGCTTCCTGATTTATCAACAGAGATTAAGAGAACATGCTACTATATTAACAGAAACATCAAGCTCATTTGCTAATACAGTATATCAATGGATTCACATTAAGATCACTTGCTGATATATCCATGAAAATATTTAGATAATTTGCTGATGTATCAATGGAAACACCAAGATCCCATGCTGATATATCAATAGAAAAATTAAGATAATCTGCTGACATATAAATGGAAACATTAATATATCTTGCTGACATATCAATGGAAACATTTAGATAACCTACTGATATATCAATGGAAACATTGAGATATCTTGCTTGTACATCAATGGAAACACCAAGATCCCATGCTGATATATCAATGGAAACATTTAGATAACCTGCTGACATATCAATGGAAACATTAAGATATTTTGCTGGTATATCAATGGAAACATTTAGATAACCTGCTAATATATCAATGGAAACATTAAGATATCTTGCTGATATATCAATGGAAACACCAAGATCCCTTGCTGATATATCAACAGAAACATTAAGATAACCTGCTAATATATCAATGGAAACATTTAGCTATCTTGCTGATATATCAATGGAAACATTAAGTTATATCAATAGCAACACCAAGATCACTTGCTGATACATCAATGGAAACATTAAGTTAAAATTGCTGATATATCAATGGAAACATTAAGATATCTTGCTGATATATCAAGGAAACATTAAGATAACTTGCTGATATATCAAGGACACATTAAGATCACTTGCTGTATATCAAGGAAACAGTAGGATCACTTGCTGATACATCAAGGAAACATTAAGATCACTTGCTGATATATCAAGGAAACATTAAGATCACTTGCTGTATATCAAGGACACATTAAGATCACTTGCTGATATATCAAGGAAACAGAAAGATCACTTGCTGATATATCAAGGAAACATTAAGATCACTTGCTGATATATCAAGGACACATTAAGATCACTTGCTGTATATCAAGGAAACTGTAGAATCACTTGCTGATATATCAAGGAAACATTAAGATCACTTGCTGATATATCAAGGAAACATTAAGATCACTTGCTGATATATCAAGGAAACAGTAAGATCACTTGCTGTATATCAAGGACACATTAAGATCACTTGCTGATATATCAAGGAAACAGTAAGATCACTTGCTGATATATCAAGGAAACATTAAGATCACTTGCTGATATATCAATAAAAACATTGAGATAACTTGCATATATATCAATGAAAAAAATAAAGATCAATTTTGGTAAATAAAGAGAGGTAAGTTTCTATTATGTAAAAACGGAGAAAGAAAGATCACTTTCAACTTGCTGATATATTACTTGAGAAATAAAGATCACAAGCCGGCTGATGTATCAATGAAACAAGAGCACCGCCTTGTGGGTGCTGACGCTCATCTGATTTTTTTTGTGTAATACAAATATTGTCCTACCCATGATTTTCTAAGTCTAAAAAGGGCCATCATTCTTGCAAAAAGCAGGATAGAGTTATGTTTCTTGATGTTCAGTGTCCACTTATGATGGTGAAAAACTGTTGCAAGTTTTAAAGCAATAGCTTTGATAGTTTATGAGAAAAGTTGACTTAAACATAATACTCAACCAAGAAAATGATTTTCTAAGTCCAAAAGGGGCAATAATTATTGCAAAAAGCAGGATGGAGTTATGTTGCTTGCTGTACAGGGTCAGCTTATGATTGTCAACAAGTGCTGCAAGTTTCAAAGCAATAGCTTTGATAGTTTAAGAGAAAAAGTTGACCTAAACATAAATCTTAACCAAGAAATCTGATATTTTCTAAGTCCAAAAGGGGCCATAAATCTTGCAAAAAGCAGGATGGAGTTATGTTTCTTGCTGTACAGGGTCAACTTATGATGGTGAACAAGTGTTGCAAGTTTTAAAGCAATAGCTTTGATAGTTTAGGATAAAAGCTGACCTTAACATAAAACTTAACCAAGAAAACTGATTTTCTAACTCCAAAAGGGGCAATAGATCTTGCAAAAAGCAAGATGGAGTTATGTTTCTTGCTATACAGGGTCAGCTTATGATGGTGAACAAGTATTCCAAGTTTCAAAGCAATAGCTTTGATAGTTTAGGAGAAAAGCTGACCTAAATATAAAACTTAACCAGGCAACGCCGACGCCGACAACCGCTCAAGTGATGACGATAACTCATCTTTTTTTTTTTCAAAAAATCAGATGAGCTAAAAACCAAGTTGGTGACAATTAAGCGCAAACTTGACATGATGAATTATCAATTGTACATGACACATAAGTGAAATACAACCAGTTATGTGAGATAATCAACTTGCTAAAACAAACAGGGAATATAATTTTACTGATACAGTAATAATCAGATATATCACTTACTCATGTATCAAAGGAAAATATAACGTAACTAATCAATGGAAAAAAATGACAGTTTTCTTTGTAAACAGCACGTATATTCTCGGCTGATTTATTAGCCTCGCAACTATTGTCTGTAATAACAATCTCGTTATTTGGGAACATCCTGCTAAAGGTCGTTTAAGTGATTTGCATATAAAGAAGAACAAGGAAATTATTATGGAAATAGCTTCCAGTCTGTTGCATTAACTTTTATCAACACGCCTCCACATCCACGTAATTTGCTGTCTTTTCCAGAACACAGGAATGACGTGACAATTTGTAGCTCTTGAAGAGAATTTCTTACTGTGATACATGTACGTAAGACTTGCAATCAATTGTATTATAGGGGAGGCAATATGTATGGCAAATTGTAGGCAAGTTCTGAGAACCAGTATTAAACAGCAAAACATATAACTAAAGTGACATACAGACACTACCGTGAGTTTTATAAGGAAGAAAAACAGCTGATATAAATTCTATTTATGTTTTTTGCTTTCTCTTATTTCACTTCTGTTTAACAATGCGTCCATATCATGCAATTACAATTCAGTTCCTATTTGAATATTATACAAATAGAAATTTCTGTTGCAAGGAACATTATAATGTGTGAAAAAAATGAAAAATTGGGTATTTCGTCATTTATTTTTCTCATGTGTAATGAAATTGTTATTACAACATGCAAAAAGGTCTCAATTAATTTCCTACTGTCTGCATTTATTTTTCTCCTGGGGAAATGAAATTGTTGTTAAACATGCAAAAAGCTTTCAAAAGTTGCTTAATTTCTTCATTTATTTTTCTCTTGGGTGAACAAAATTGTTATTATACATGCAAAAAACTCCCAGTTAGTAGTGATCCATTCCAACATATGATGCAAGCAAAAAGCCCCTTAATCCGGGCTTCCTTGTGTAAAACTTTGTATATGAACATTGCATTCCTATCTTCGGGGAAATACAGATGGCATTCAGCACAACTTTTCCATGCATCAAACATCCTGTGCAAACTAAAACTAAGGGTTCAAATCCAACAAGGTTGCATTCCAGAAGTACCTGCTTTTCTTCTTCGCAAACCCTGGCAGCCTCCATCCAGTTTTCTTCTGTGAGCTTCCATTCCCGGACAAAGCTGCAATCTTTTGCTCAAAGTAAGAACTTAAGATGGCTATTCTCGAGAATGCACGAGATTTTTTCTTTCGTCGCACAGGTTCATGAATCTCAGGGACGCTTTTTGTCATTGGGAAAACTGGTCTGACTGTGTGCGGGACTGCCAAGGAAGGGCTAGAGGGCGCTGTTTTCACTGAAGTACGGTTTCTAGTTCTGCGATCGAGAGTTTGGCTGTCCGTCAGTGTTGTGAAGTAGTCAATTCTTGTGTCTGTTTCACCAGCTTCAGTCGGACTTTCCGGTATGACCAGCTGACTTATAGGAGCTGTCTTCGTCTTCTTGATCTCCCTCGTCCTTCTTTAAAATTAGAAACAGAATTCCAGAGTAAAATTTGAGAAACCTTCGATAAGATTGAAATATCAAACGTTTATAAAGGAAGATTATGCCCATGTCCCATCATATGTTATATTGGAAAGGTTTACTTTTTTTCACATGAATAAATTTGAAATGTCATACCTACATATTCATGAATTATGTATAACAACTTGATTCCTGCTTAAATATCATTATAAATTTGTAAAGGTTAAATGCTTGTTTTGAATTAATGTAAACAAATCAAGAGATAATCTTGTCTTTCCCACATACTGTGATGCATATCTGTGTTATTGTCATTCATATATTGACATATTGAACATAATTTGGCATGCAACCTACAAACTTTGTTAAAAATCAATTTGCTACATAATATACAAAATACTATTTTAAATGAGTTTTTGAAAAGCTCCATTCAACTTACTAAGTCACATATTGTATACTTTTAAACACTTTTTAAGAACCAGCATATTATCTTGAATCAAATTCAAAACAACTCCTTGCCTAAATGAGTCAAATTGAATATTTTAAAAGTTTTTTTCAAGACATTTCCCTCAAAGTAAGTTTGCCATCTGTTTACAGACTTGGGTATAGTTACAAAAATTTCCCCAATGCACACTCCAGTCAGTTCATAATCTGTGCATGCTCTGCTTCAGAGACAACCATCTACTGCAGCACAGTCTGCAGTAAAGTAGTGTTACATGATGAAACAGTAAAGTAATGTTACATGATGAAACTCATATTCATTGAGTCATTTCAAACAGCTATTCTCACTTTGTCACCAATTATCCCATTGTATTGAAAACTAAACAAGATACTCATAATTCCGCACTGTATGATTTATAAAAATATAATCATGGAAATATCAGTGATAGTCCCTTCACAATGTCATTACTGCCATGTCATGTCTGCCTAATGTCCCTTATATGCAGAAATGCATTTCTTTTCAGTAAAATAAACAACTAGCAAATATCAAACAAAATTTAGCTTCAATTGCATTTCTCGAAGTAAGATGTTCTGATCAAATTTTTTTCCTATTCCTGCACAGAAATCTTCTTTAAAACCATACAGAAAGATTTAAACTGCACAAACCAGTCATTTAGTTTTCACTGAACTACAAATACTGACCCAGTCTAAATATGACCTGAAACTCAAAACACAACTTTAAATATTACGACAACTGCAATTTCTGTCAAATCTTACAATGTTGTGTTGTTCTTCTGGCAAAAGATGGCTGAATACTTAGGACATAATGAAATACACACTCTGATGAAGAAATGACATGTGCACAAAAGACTACAATGTAGCCATGATGCTGACAATTCGTGATTCTTTAAATGAGCCGCGCCATGGGATGCGCACGCTGGTCTGGATCCATGCTGGTCGCAAACCCACTATGTTGGTTTTCTCATGGCGTGGCTCAAATAAACTGACACTTGCCACAAACTAAGCAACACAGACTAATCGACAAAAGATCGAGTAATCTGGAAGCAGACAGAACAGAAAACAGCCACCTTTAAGACAGTAGTGTAGTCTGGAGACCAGTCTCAAATCTTCACAGCATCTGATTGGTTAATTCTGAACTCACAACTTGAAACTGGCCAATGGCAAGGCAGCATTTTGTGACTGGTACATTTCAATTTTATAACCTTGGGTACTGGACATAGTAAACCTAGAATACCAGTCAAATAATAATTAAAGGTGTATCTCATTACAATGCCATCTAAAACTGGTTTACAATGTTTTTATTAAACTAATTTTGATATGTATATAAATATCTTGTCATGAAAACTGAGACTTGACCAAATCTTGTAATGTACTGCATTGTACCATAATGGTGCTACTTTCTCCCTGTCCATCTGACAAAAGATAAATATAACCTATATATCACTGTGATGAGTTTACAGATAGACATACTATATTACTGATTCATCAGAAAATGTTCAATCATTGTGCCTTGCAAAGTATAACAAGTTATGATTTATCTGGGAAATTTTATGAGAATTTGGTCATTGATCCAATCAATCAATATCCTAGAATCCAGCAGATTTAACACTTATCTCTTGATCAATTTCAGTAATCCTAATACACTATCTATTTCCCCATTTGACATTATTCATACTGTTTCATGCTTCAGATATTTTCTGTTTTCTATTAATCTGTCATGGAAGACAGCGCCTTGCCTGAGGGATTATATTCCCAAAACTTTGATAAATATACTTGTATTTCTGCTCTTAACCCACTAAACCGGGGCCTTTGATTCATTTTTGGAAGTATACATTTCCCCCCTACTTTCGTTAGAAATGATCTCAAACAAAATTTTAACTGTACATGAATGTTACCACACTAGCACTGAAAACAAGATTCATAGAAAATTTTGTATGTGTACTTTATTACATGTATCATTAATGGGAGTGGGGGAAGGTGTGGTGGTGGTGGTGGGGGTGGGGGGGGGGGGGTGAGTGCCAGTCATTAGGCAACTTATTTTACTACAAAATACCTTTAAACTATCAACTAAAAGTTTTTACAATCACGATTGACAAATCAACGACAAATCATTTAACTTGCTGTACTATACAGCCTGCGGTAGGCCCTGAGCCTGGTGGGTTCGAAACAAAAAGATGTGAACAGGACAAAGGTATATTAACATCTTAATGTATCACTGTAGACACAGAATATACAAGATAACCTAACTCATTAATAGCAAGTTAAGTTGTTTTTTATTCTGATATAGATTTCAGTAGAAATTTTCTCAATCCTAGATCAATTATTTAATGGTTAAATTGCATGAGAAGTTAATATTAACACTGTATATAGGACACAGCCAATAAAAAAGTCTCCTGGAATAAAAAATGCTGCGACAAATCTTAGCCTTGGCGCAAAACCATTTTATCTGCTTCTTTATGTACAAAGAGTTACAACGGTGTCACACTGAAGGAGAATGTATGTACTACTCATTTCTCACATAACTATTGAACCATTTCTTTAAGGCAGCGGGCTGGTAATGACATTGGCTTTTTCTGTTTGATTACATCTTTGCCTTGTTCAACTCCTGCATTCGCAGAATGATACGAAAACGTTATTTTCTGTTTCTGTTTTTCAGAAAAAAACTGCCAATTGTTATTATGGACCCAATACCTTAAGAAGTCCCTTGATGCTGCTAGCAAAAGTGAACAGTTTTGTTTTTTTATTAATTACTGTTTATTTACATCACATATCCTCACAAAAAGTAGCCTTTTATCACGCTTACATTTTGCAGCTACAAATTTTATTTTTTGAAAATCGCACATAGTAAAGTATGGTATACATCTGAATTTTCTCTGATTAAGTTATCAAACATCTCATAGCAATGCAATAATGTCCCATCCTAGAGATGTTACAAACAATTTACCTTAATTAAATTTCACCAGTCACTGTAACCTGACTCATATTTTTCTTTCTTTTAATTATATTTTCCTTTTTTGAATGTCTTTCAAGTTTGCCCTTAAACTAGATCAATAAAGGGAGGTAATTGTAATTTCATTTACATTTTATCACCATTTTTATTTCCCGAGGACCATATAACTTCTATACTGTTAAAACACTGACATAACTCTACACTGTTAACATGTCACAGCTTCATGAATACAGACTTTATGACTTTAACTGAGTGGTGACTTAACTATTGCAATGCACAACTACAGTCAAACTTCGTTCATCAAACTCATAATTCATACCACCCTTCGCTCAAACTCACTGTCAGGTCCTGAAAAAATTATCTACATAATGTACATTTTTCAAAAGCCTGAACTACCGAACTACCGATAACTCACACAAATTTTGCTTCTCCAATTGTAGTACTGCTTCATTCTACATGATATCAATAGAGATGGTTACCAATCAAAATACCAAACCTACATCATTTGGCAATTTCAGGACTTTTATACATCACAAAATAAATTAATTCTGCAAAATGACTTTTTGCTTTACCATTCAGAATAGCCGAATTTGAGCAATTTTGATTCGCCATTCATTTCATTTAATTAAATTGCAAAAAAGGAAAACTGTCATAAAAGTGCCGACTTCAGCATATTTTTTCAACATGTTTCATCACATATAAACCATAACTAGGGAAGCCACAGACATAAATTGCAACTTCTACTTTTTGCATCATTTTGAGAAAACTTTAATCTTTCTCTCTCGAAAAGTAATGGTTTTGTTTGTTCATTCATTAGAAAATGGAAACTGCAAACACAAAATAATAATTTAGAATCTGAAGTAAATGGATGGTGTCTTTTTTTTCTCCCAAATTTTGTAAGTCTGTGATAATCCCTTAGGAGATACAACAACATTTAAAATTCTGACAGATTTTGACAACATGGTGCTGCACCAATTAGTTTTTTACAATGCCTGATTATTTTCTTAGGTTGTAGAAACATCTCTCCTGGTGCACAGACTTTCATTCAGATTAGTGGAGTAGACAGTAAATTAATTCGATTACCTATTTCTGTAAAAAAACATCTGTTTCAGGTTAAAACAAGAAAAAAAAAATTCATTCATGGCAGTAAATTCCTCCCCAAGAAAAGCCAGCTTGCTTATTAGTCTCACACTTACCTGAGTTAACTGTAAATAACCCTGACAGGTAACAATTTGTCAAAAATGATTTACAAACAAAAACATCTAGACAAGGAAACTTCAGAAATCTGAGCATTTATCTGCTAGTTTAGTTTTGGCATACTTCCTTCTCTTTTTGCTATAAAACACTATTTCATTATCCAAATTTTACACAAGTATACCAAGAAAGATTAAATAATGAAGTGAGACCTCTGGGCTTTGAATCAAATGCCCTTTACTACTGTTGGTTTGAAGACTATAGGCATGATGTCAACTTTTTTCATTCAAGGAAACAATTGGCTTGAGCTTCAGGTCACTGGTTCTACTCAGGTCGAGTAAGGATAAGAAGATGCCAAAGGGACACCTGAGATCCTCAACCGCAACAAAAGCTAAGAATTTTAGTTGTCAGTATGACTTAAACTAATAAGATATAAATCCAACAGAACATAGAACAAATTGATGTATACTCTTAAATATGGGGGATATTATGGAAGCTGAAGTCTAGGACATGTGACAAGTAATTCCAAGGTCTTTTTTTTTTCTTCTTTTTTTTTTTGTTGGGTTTAATGTCGCACCGGCACAATTATAGGTCATATGGCGACTTTCCAGCTTTGATGGTGAAGGAAGACCCCAGGTGCCCCTCCGTGCATTAATTCCAAGGTCTATCTTTTAAGTGAGCCATGCCCTATACATCTATCTTTTAAGTGAGCCATGCCCTATACATCTATCACCTACAAAGGCATTAGCCACACAATTTCCCTTACAGAAATGCACACAACCTAAGACATCTCTGATTTGAAAATGAAGCAAAAACAATACCAGATACTTAATAAACAAACAATTTTCTACACTCTCAGAATAATTTGATGATGAAAATGTGAATTGTAACAAGTCTCTTATTTTTCACAATAAACACTATTTGTGTCTAAAATCTACTAATCTCTACCAATCGCTCCAAAATTACATGTACAAGACGGAATTCAAATAATTTTGTTTACATGGACTGTTCCAAGAAACAGAAGGAAGGGAAGACACATCATGACAAGTGCTTGGCAGAGAGCTATCATTAGATAAAATCATTAGTGGTCTTTCATACTGTTTTACAAGTGAGATAAAAGTCTGACAGGGATATCTTTGTCTGTACTTCTTGCTTGCACAGTAGTATTTACAGTTACAAGATTGAATAATGAGCGTTATCTAATTCATGATTTCAGTATTTTTATGGCAATTATGGGGTATGCCTTAGTTTTTGTTTGTGTTTGTATTTTGTTAAACATGTTTTTCAGATACTGAATATTTTTTAACAAATTTATAGTCAGCTCTTCACTAACAGGGTCTGGACAATCTTGAGGTGCACATAGATGGACTTTGTGAAACGCACTTAAGGACGATGTTGTTGGGCAATCTTCATGTTGCAAAAATACTTAAAGGACATTTTGACCATAAATAGCCTTGTTAGGTCAGCTAAATAACAGCTTTGACATACAGTGTCATAACAAGATTATATTACAAAGGGTAAGATAGTGCTGAAACCTCTTATTTATTCAGTAGTCCATTAAGATCTGACAGGCATGGTGTCTGTATGTAAACTAATCAATAGCTGGACAGTATATCTAACAAACTTATGCCACTCAAAGGTCTATTAAATAATTTTTGCTACATTAAATGCCTGTTTAATGGAACTCAATGCTTTTCTTATAGTAAGAGCGAACTAAACAAGTGCTGTCTAATGATAAAATGTTTACCTATTTGAGATCCTTCCGCATGACACTGGCTTACAATATATAAAACCATTGTAAAAACTTTTGAAAATGAAAATGGGGTATAATTTTTTTTTAACTTAAGTAGGAGATATGGAATGCGTTTTTCCTCATAGAAGAGTTAAACTGTACTTACTCTGCTCTGAAGCAAGGCTGGCAGGTTCTCGTCACGTAATGGTCGGAGTGCAAGAAGTTTTACTTAATGCCAGGGCATAGGGACCACTATAGAAATGAGACGAAAGATACTTCCCTTTTGTTGTGTTATCCCTGGTTACATTGGTGTGCACTACCACATGGCTTAATTTGTAGGTTGTTGTGTTTGTTATTTGTTTTAGCATGCATCTTATTGATAATGCTTTGTTTTATGCACACTTTTACTGAAATATTATCTATCTATCTGGAGTGTGATTGTTTAGATATTTTTCAGTTGCACCACAGCCTAACCTACGCCCGAGTTTTTCAGCTGAAGTTGAGGATGGAGCATTGAATAGGTTCTAGCCACTTCCTACACGACTTGCACAATAAATTTAAAATATTCTATCTATATCTATTTTATAGCTACCAGGATGGCTGTATAATGTTGTTACAATTTTTTTATTATTGTCATGACAGTACTTATCTCACTTCAACCATCTCTCACTATAAACCCTACATTACAGACTTATATGACATTACAATGTTTTGACATAGATTTCATGACAGTAATATCATCCTTCTCAAAACCACTGAATATAAAATATATAGCCCAGCACACAACTGTAAAACAATTCAACAGAATTTAAATATTTGTTGTGTAATATATTTGCAGTTCAAAATAAATTTTATTACAAATAAATAATATACACAGAAAATATTGGTAATTACCTCAGTTTAATTACAGTATAAACTTTATGTTGAATAATTAAATTTTTGATTAAATTGTACATAATCATCATGTGTGGTACATACAGTTCTGTTTAATAGGTATTTGAAATTTGATTGCAGAACAATCCTTCATTTTTACTGAATTACTCTCAGGTCTGATTCCTGGCGCAAGTTGGTGTCAAGTTTGGAGGAGCCTGATAAATTCCAACAGGGTTCCACCCACGACTACCCCCTTAAGCACCCAGTTCATTCTACATAACACAGATTCTCCCTTATGCAAGAACGTAACTAAATTTTTGTTATGACATACATTCTCCACAGCTGTTCTACCATGTAAGAACTTCACTAAAAAAATTTTTTGTTGCATTGTGACATGACAACATTAGACAACCATAAAATCCTTCATACACTTTTTTGTATGTCAAGGCTCTGACAGCTGCATATGTAATTAAGTAATATAAGTTGCACTAACTTCCTTATAAATCGCAGTATTGTTTTGCTTTGTGACTCATATTACCATAAAAAGACAGGTAATAACTAGAGTTGTCACAGGAGTGACAATTATACCCCCACAATATGGCCTTGTCACAGAACTAAGCAAATGTCAAAGCTGAACTTACTTGACCTTTGACCTACTGACCTCAAAATCAACAGAGGTCATCTGCTGGTCATGATCAACCTCCCTATGAAGTTTCAAGATCCTCGGCCCAAGTGTTCTCAAGTTATTGTCCGAAAAAGATTTCAATGTTCCAGGTCACTCTGACCTTTGACCTTTGGAACTCAAAATCATTAAAGGTCATCTGCTGGTCAAGACCAACCTCCCTATTAAGTTTCGTGATCCTAGTCCCAAGCATTCTGAAGTTATTGTCCGAAAACAGTTTAAATCTTCCGAGTCGCTGTGACCTTGACCTTTGACCTACTGACCTCAAAATCAATAGGGGTAATCTGCTGGTGCTAGCCAACCTCCCTATCAATTTTCATGATCCTAGGCCCAAGCATTCTCAAATTATCATCCGAAAACTGTTTAACTGTTTTGTATTATTGTGACCTTGACCTTTGACCTACTAGCCTCAAAGTTGAACGTGACCTGTATTCAATCATGTTACACCTGTGTACAAAAATTTATGATCCTAGACCCAAGCGTTCTAAAGTTATTATCCGGAAACCGTTTAACTGTTCCAAATCTCTGTGAAATTGACCTTTGACCTATTGACCTCAAAGTAGAACTTGACCCGTATATCATAATGTTACACCTGTGTACTAAAATTTATGATCCTAGGCCCAAGCGTTCTCAAGATATCACCATTTAACTGTTCCGAGTCACTGTGACCTTGACCTTTGACCTACAGACCTCAAAGTCGAAACTGACCTGTATTTCATAATGTTATACCTGTGTACTAAAATTTATGATCCTAGGCCCAAGCGTTCTCAAGTTATCTTCCGGAAACCATTTAACTGTTCCAAGTCACTGTGACCTTGACCTTTGACCTACAGACCTCAAAGTCGAACTTGACCTGTATTTTATGATGTTACACCTGTGTACCAAAAATTATTTAAATCAGTCAAGCCTTTCAAGAGTTATCATCCAGAAACCATGAAAACCGACCGACCGCCAAGCTCACTCCTATATACCCACGCCCACAAACTTCGTTTTGTGGGGGTATAATTAAGTCCTGTGAAAACCAAACCAAAATAGGGTAGTTATAGGATTCCCTATATCAGGAAAATCCGGATTTTCACCAGTGTGCTACTAAGGTCATCTTGTCTGGTCTAAATTGCATTTGTAAAACACTGACTCTCGGAGAGATCAGAACTAAATTAGACGTTATCTCATTAGACAAAACTGTGTTTCTCTTATATATCTAAGAAATTTGTGAGATTACTGGCCACCCTAGTCCTGACAAAAGAAGTTCATGATAACTCTGTTGTTTAAATCTTGAGAGATATTTTTGCATGTTCCACTGTTTGAGGGACACCTGCGTGTCTTCTTATATTGAAGAAAAGATTCAAAATAATTATATTCCCCTATTAACGCCCCTAAGTGTGCTATATTTTGCAAAAGGGAGCATTTGTTAAGGCCCTGATTTTTTTTTCAAAATACTGGGAAAGGGGCTTACTGGGATGGAGGGCAGATGCTACAAAATTATAGAATCAACTCCCCCCCACCCCTACCCCACAAAGTGCTATACATTTTGCAAAAGGGAGCATTTATTAAGGCCCTGAATTTTTCTCTTTTTTTCAAAGAAGGGGCTTACTGGAATCAACAGCAAAGTAGCATGTCTCGCACTTATAAAAAAAGGTATGGTATCATCGCCACTCCGCTCATAATTAAGCAAACATCTCAGCAAGCTTTCCGTTTGGATTATAATACATTTCTCTATACTGAACAACAAACTCTATATAATAAATTTTAATGATGAACATTCAAATTTTGTTAATTGAATAAATGCCAATTTAACTGCCATGGCAGACAATAAGCTTTTGTACTTTGCAAGATGTCTGATATATGGTACATTATATAGACTGCGCAGCTACTGTCTATCTCACCAAGGTCATCATACAATTTATGGATTATTAATGTAAATGGAGATTATTATTTCATTCATATGCAACAGTGATGTATATTTTCAAGCAAAGACAAATTCCTACAAAAACAACAATGCATTTTACAAATCATCGTCTCAAGCTAAAACTGTTCCAAACTATGAATAGTGATACTATTATAGTGTAATATAATGCCTGAACATGAACTTGTGGTAATATATTATGACATATAGCGTAAAAATTTAACATGGCCTAGAAACACTTACAGTGACCACAAAACCCTGCAAAAAAAATCGGAAATAATAAAAGCAGGTTTCTATGCTACTGTAATATCACTGCATCACTAAACAGTTGTTTGTTTTACTATTTATTCACTATCTGTGATGTCCTTAATTCATTTTGTGACATCCTTAATTCATTTTGTGATATCCTTAACTCATTTTGTGATATCCATTTTGTGATATCCTTAATTCATTTTGTGACATCCTTAATTCATTTTGTGATATCCATTTTGTGATATCCTTAATTCATTTTGTGATATCTATATAAAACTGATTTTAAGATACTTCCTTTTTGAATATCAATAATTCATTTAATGATATCCTAAATTCAAATTTAAGATATCTATCACTCATTAAATGATATTTTATAATTGAACGAGTAATATCTGAAAATCAATTTATTTTAAAATATGCATAAATGAATTTCGTATATCACAAAATAGTAAATAAATAGTAAAACGGCACCACATGTCTGTATTAAATAAAATTTACAGGAATCTAAATCCTGGTGAAATCTGAGCAATGCTACAGCTGCAGCAAGGTAAATAATTTACTTTATTGTGGCTAAATGATCTTGAAATGTCACAAAATCTGGCGCCTGCTTCTGTAATCCATGTCCTAGAATAAATCTGGATAGGAGAAAATATGTAACATCAATAAAACAAAAACCTAAAAATATATTTAGCAATAAATACAATAGGTAATATATTATATAACAAGCTCCATCATATACATACCGTGGTGAGAGTGCTAATGGTTCAAGGTGAGGTTTGGGATGACTGCCTGGCGGTGCAGAGTGTTTACGTAACTGCATAAGCGCTGCCTGAGTGGCCATGTCTGCGCGATGTTTACGTAGTCGTCTCTCAGCCAAGAGATAGTATGTTGCAGTAATGTGGTTGTACATGTCTTTTTCAAGTGACCTGAAAAAAAGATAAAAAAAAGAAATAAACACATGAATTCACAAAACGACAAATCTACATAAATAAGCTTTGAGCAGTACTGTTTTCTCTCTCCGTTATTAATTAGTGACAGGGATGAAACAAATAAAGTATCTTCCGAGAGAACAAATCGAAACATGCTTTTTCAAGAAATCTCAAAGTAATGTCATATATATTGTTTTTCTACAACAAATGGAGAGTAGAAAAGAATTAAAATCTTTCCACCTGCTATCTGAAAATACATATAGAAAGTAAAAGAGGAAATCTGATTTCAGAAAATGTCATATTGCTATTTCTGACAAAAATTGGAGAGAGAAAACATAGACTACATAGTACTAGAAAAAATTAAAATCTTCCGGTCTTTAACCCGAAATAAACATATGGAAAGTAAAAGAGGAAGTTATATTACAAAACGTATGAAAAAGGATCCTTCCTGGTAAATTTCTTAGCCATCAGGAAAAACGAGAATAACTGATTGAAATGTCATCTTATAGCTGTCTTAGGAAGATGTGAACCAAGACATTTAAACTTAAGAAATTCTCTCTGGAAACAATCTGTATTCACAATGTGACATTTCAAAACAATAAGCCGTTACATACGAAGCTGTAAAAATGTTGCAATAGCTGAATGTCTCGCTCATCTCTCCTGTCTAATGGGAATTTCCTTACATAGTAATGACCAGGGCGTCAAATATGTCCTTAATTTACAGTCCATTAGGAGAGATTTTGTCTACCTTATATCTCATGCAACCAGATGACCTAGCGCCCTATACTGATGATCTAGATTGGGAGAAAATTACCTTGTGCCGTCAATAATCTACATTGGGAGAATAGTGAAAATATGTTCAATATTCTAAAGGGTTGTAAAACAAATGACAATTGTGAACAATAGACAAATACACATTTATTGTATGGTTTGCCAGTCATAAGTCAAAGCTATTACCCAAGGTCCGTATGATTAGGGGTCAGCAATTTTGACTACTGACCAACAAGCCATTCAGTTAGTATTTAACCTTTACCCTGCTAAATTTCTATAATAAACTTGTCCATCTTTTAACCTGGACAGTACCATTAACTGTTAAAAGGGGTGCATACCAAAAAGATACTGATGGAATAGCAAACAGTGTAAATCATGATCAGACTGCATGGATGTGCAGGCTGATCACGATCTACACTGGTCGCAAAGGCAGAATCAATCGTGTCCAGAATGATAAGGGTTAATCATGGTTTTGTGGAGTCACTTTTTTCCTATTTTTTAGTATTTCAGTGTGAGAAAAGTGTGCAGAATCTGGACACTTTCGGGCTCTTGATTGACAAACCTTTAAAGTTACCATGACCAGTGTCTGAAGAAGAAGTATGGAAACAAGCTCCCTTTTATAGAAACCTCCAGTTACTCTGCCATCAAATTAGGCCATCTTTAACCCCTATCATGCTGGACATGACTGATTCTGCTTTTGCGACCAGTGAAGATCATGATCAACCCGCATATCTGTGCAGTCTGATCATGATCTGCAATGTTCGCCATTTAGTCAGTATCTTTTAGGTAAGCATCCCTTTTCACAGTTAATGTTACTGTCCAAATTGAAAGATGGACAAGTTCAGTATAAAAATTTAGTAGGATAAGAGTTAAGAAAATCAATCAGTCAACGATAGCTTTTCCTGGAAAAGAAGTCAAATCAATACATGCTTATTTTTTTCTAGGAAACATAGAAATTGGACTATGAGAGAATGTAAGTACGAAGGTCAATGTCTTGCAAAGATAGTTTCTCACACAAGTTTCTCCACTGAGTAAGAGATACAACAAGCATTAAAATAATGACAGTTTTTTTTTTCTTATCCAGTTACTTGCGAAACACAGGCATAAAGAAAACAGCTCACTGGGAACTGTTATTGTGTCATCTTAATTCTTATGCTGTTATGGAATAGACCAAGCAATCTTGTCTCAACTTGGCTAGCTGTAAAAAGCACACTACCAGAGATTGCTTTCTTGTGGAGACTGCTTTTAAGTATTAGCTTTCTTTTGGAGACTGCTTTTAGTAAAAGCATATTTCTCCCCATACCACTTTGTTTAAAGAGAAAGGTGAATCCATGTGCAATATCCAGTCATATCATGTAAACAGAGTGCAATACAATATTTATACTAGATTCTTGCATAAAAACTACTTTTTTCACTGGATCCGCCCATGTATTAATGGGAGAAAAATCGTGTGCAAACAAGGCAATTCACGTGCTGTTAATACCCAATTTTTATTTTTGAAATGCTTTCCTAGGGACATATATGTAATTCTGCGCAGATTGACATCTGGTATCTGTGTCTTTTTTCTCTCATAAAAACCTCTTCTTGAAGGATTAAAGATGCAATCTAAACCATAGAATGTTTTACTGTATCAGTAACTAACGCCAAATGCGCTGCCCCCAACATTGTTTGTACTCGTTTCTTCCCTTGTTTACTCCCCTTTTAAAACTCTGTGTCAATTCAGATTTTGTTCACAACCGTGAATGTTAAAGAATTGCGTGTTTACCTGTGCGATTCTTTGTTTTTGGGTATCATATTTATGATTTTGGTAAGTATCAGTCAGTATGTTTTTATCTAATTTCTCGAAGAATTTATATAAACAGCTTGGAAACTTGACACTACGTTCGTACTCATCCGTACGCCAACTGCGTGTCCGTACTAAATATAACTCGAATGTAAAGTTATTATTCTTGAAATTGTGATAGAGTCCACCAAATTGTGAATTGATATGAAGAATTATTGGTAATTTTATGTTTGTAATAATGAGAGATAAAAAAAATCACTTAAAAACCTTCAGGATGTGCTTTTGATAGTGTTGTTTATTTCCAGGCCCTAGATACGGATATTTAAAACATGTTTACTGTTTCCAAGAACAACTGGAATGGTAAATAAAAAATGTACCGGAATCGTCAAGTCATCACACATGAAAACAATACATAAATCATCGTGAAATATATTTTTATGCAAGAATAGTGACAATACACGTTTGTTTTGTGTATTAACGTCTGCAGCAGCCCGCGGGATTGTTTGTGACCGAGACCGAAGGTTGAGGTCACAAACATATCCCAAGGGCTTCTGCAGACGTTAATACACAAAAAAACGTGTATTATCCCTACATTAATTATACAAAAATATATCTTTGTTTCATTTACAGGTTTTCCTACTGTGTCTTGTTTTCCCATTCTTTACATATTTATATTCTTGCATAAAAACTACTTTTTTCACTGGATCCGCCCATGTATTAACGGGAGAAAAATCGTGTGCAAACAAGGCAATTCACGTGCTGTTAATACCCGATTTTTATTTTTAAAATGCTTTCCCAGGGACGTATATGTAATTCTGCGCAGATTGACATCTGGTATCTGCGTCTTTTTTCTTTCATAAAAACCTCTTCTTGAAGCATTAAAGATGCAGTCTAAACCATAGAATGTTTTACTGCATCAGTAACTAACGCCAAATGCGCTGCCCCCAACATTGTTCATACTCGTTTCTTCCCATGTTTACTCCCCTTTTAGAACTCTGCATCAATTCAGATTTTGTAGACAACCGTAAATTTTAAAGAACCACGTGTTTACCTGTGCGATTCTTTGTTTTTAGGTATCATATTTATGATTTTGGTAAGTATCAGTCAGAATGTTTTTATCTAATTTCTCGAAGAATTTATATAAACAGCTTGGAAACTTGACACTACGTTCGTACTCATCCGTACTCCAACTGCGTGTCCGACTGTCCGTACTAAATATAACTCGAATGTAAAGTTATTATTCTTGAAATTATGATCAAGTCCACCAAATTGTGAACTGATATGAAGAATTATTGGTAATTTTATGTTTGTAATAATGAGAGATAAAAAAAATCACTTAAAAACCTTCAGGATGTGCTTTTGATAGTGTTGTTTATTTCCGGGCCCTGGATACGGATATTTAAAACATGTTTACCGTTTCCAAGAACAACTGGAATGGTAAATAAAAAATGTACCAGAATCGTCAAGTCATCACATATGAAAACAATACATAAATCATCGTGAAATATATTTTTATGCAAGAATAGCGACAATACACGTTTGTTTTGTGTATTAACGTCTGCAGAAGCCCTTGAGATATGATTGTGACCTCGACCTTCGGTCTCGGTCACAAACAATCCCGCGGGCTTCTGCAGACGTTAATATACAAAAAAACGTGTATTATCTCTAAATTCATAATTTGACTCACAACTCACTCATAGATATGGCTAGTCAATAGTACAAAACGTAACTGTAATATTTTTAAAATTAAATTACCTGCCTTTAATAGTACTAACTTATCTATGTATAGAAATGACTATTACAGATTAGCCAAACAGACCTTAAACTAGCAATGCATTTCAACATGAAAATGCCAACAATATGCAAACTAGCCATGGTACGGGGCATTCTTACAAAGCTTGGTTGCAATCCTATTAAAAGTTTCCGAGGAGAAGACCAGACAAACTTTTGTGACTTATGGACAGACAGACTGATGGACAAGACAAAATCAATATATCTCTCCACATTATGGGGAGACATAATTCATTTCTTAATGTAGAAAATACAGGCCTAGAGTAACTACTGATGACAGAAAGACACCGACAGGAAGCTTAAAATGTGTATGAATTCCGCAGAATGTGTAGGTGGTCAATCCTTGCAGACATTTTCATCATCTAAATCGCTGTCTATACCAAGACTTTCTCATCTGTGAAATACTCCCAGAATTTTTAAGTCTATGACATAATACATTATATGATGACATGTTAAGACACAAAATATCTGTGTGCCCTTTGAATAATGACACTTATAGCGAGCTCGAAGAGCAGGCCCAAAGGGCCTGTTCGAGAATCGAGCTTTACGGTAACGCAAGTATACTTTCACACTTGGTGATGGATTTGAAAAGTTTCGTCGGAAGTTTTAAAAAAGCGCACCCTAGCGGACTGGTGCTCACAGGAAGTACTTCTTTCCGGAGTGAATACAGAACTTCATTCAATTGCTAAAAATTACTCATCACTTAACAATAATGAAAAAAAATGATTTCCAGTTGTTTGAAAAAAATATTGTTTTCATTTAAAAGATCAAGCATCGGCCAGAAAATGGAAAAAATGTCATAATAAGCCAAAAGAAACGGGAACGCGGTAATGACGTCACCGTGTCACCGGCTTCCCATAAATTTTGCAACGTATGATATTCACTGTTATAGGTATGGTGACACTAAATGTAGACTTTTTCAGTGAATAGGTTCTCCTGAGTTCTTGTGACTAGTGAATAGTTTCTTTGTGACAAATAAATGATGCATAATATTTTTAGATAAATCCGATTTCTTTGAGCTCGCTTTGAGGCTTTGCCTTATTTCATATTATTTCAGGAAATTCAGTGAACCACTGTCTTCAATATATTTGATTATGCCTTGACATTGACCTTTGAGATGTATACATGGTTCATACATGTGTCTAACTGTCTTGTTTTGGTGGAGATACAAACCTGATACATCTTCTGATCATGCTTAACATTTTTGTGAAGTTTCACTGAAATCAGTTGAATCATTGCAAGTAATAGCTGAGAGATGCAGTCGTTTTGCACAGATAAACTTGTAGACTAACTTAAAAACAAAGATATTTGCCTTCCTTTGCTAGGCACATATTCTGATCTGTATTCACCCTAACTAAACATTCATTAATCTGCCATATTCAGATAAGAAAAAATAAGACAATTTGAGACCACATCAGCAAACCACTCCCATGAAAGACAAAATGGTAAAACAAGAAGACCATGATGGTCCTGAATCGCTCACCTCTTCCCACATGACCCCGTTTTGAGTATGACGTCGTTTTATCTATTATTTGACATAGTGACCTAGTTTTTGAGCTCATGTGAGCCAGTTTTGAACTTGACCTAGATATTATCAAGATAAAAATTCTGACCAATTTTCATGAAGATCCATTGAAAAATATGGTCTCTAGAGAGGTCACAAGGTTTTTCTATTTGACCTATTGACCTAGTTTTCGAAGGTACCTGACCCTGTTTTGAACTTTACCTAGATATCATCAAGGTGAACATTCTCACTAATTTTCATGAAGATCTCATGAAAAATATGGCCTCAAGAGAAGTCACAAGGTTTTTCTATTTTTATACTTACTGGTTTAGTTTTTGACCGCATGTGACCCAGTTTCGAAACTGACCTAGATATCATCAAGGTGAACATTCAGATCGATTTTCATAAAGATCCATTGAAAAATATGGCCTCTAGAGAGGTCAAAAGATTTTAATAATTTTAGACCTACTGACCTACTTTATGACCGCAGTTGACCCAGTTTCGAACTTGACCTAGATATCATCAAGATGAATATTCAGACCAACTTTCATACAGACCCCATGAAAAGTATGGCCTCTAGGGAGGTCACAAGGTTTTTTTATTATTTCACCTACTGACCTAGTTTTTTAAGGCACGTGACCCAGTTTCAAACTTGACCTAGATATCATCAAGGTGAACATTCTGACCAATTTTTATGGAGATCCATTCACAAGTATGGCCTCTAGAGAGGTCACATGGTTTTTCTATTTTTAGACCTACTGACCTAGTTTTTGACCGCACATGACCCTGTTTCGAACTTGACCTAGATATCATCAAGATGAACATTCAGACCAATTTTCATACAGATCCCATGAAAAATATGGCCTTTAGAGAGGTCACAAGGTTTTTCTATTATTTGACCTACTGACATAGTTTTTGATGGCACGTGACCCACTTTCGAACTTGACCTAGATATCATCAAGATGAACATTCAGACCAACTTTCATACAGATCCCATGAAAAATATGGCCTCTAGAGAGGTCACAAGGTTTTTCTATTAATTAACCTTCTGACCTAGTTTTTGACGGCACGTGACCCACTTTCGAACTTGACCTAGATATCATCAAGGTGAACATTCTGACCAATTTAAATGAAGATCTCATGAAATATATGGCCTCTAGAGAGGTCACAAGGTTTTTCTATTTTTAGACCTACTGACATAGTTTTTGAACGCACGTGACCCAGTTTCGAACTTGACCTAGATATCATCAAGATGAACATTCAGACCAACTTTCATACAGATCCCATGAAAAATATGGCCTTTAGAGAGGTCACAAGGTTTTTCTATTATTTGACCTACTGACCTACTTTTTGAAGACACGTGACCCAGTTTCGAACTCGACCTAGATATCATCAAGGTGAACATTCTGACCAATTTTCATGAAGATCTTTTGAAACATAGGGCCTCTAGAGAGGTCACAAGGTTTTTCTATTTTTAGACCTACTGACCTAGTTTTTGAAGGCATGTGACCAAGTTTCGAACTTGACCTAGATATCATCAAGGTGAACATTCTCACTAATTTTCATGAAGATCTTGTGAAATATATGGCTTCTAGAGAGGTCACAAGGTTTTTCTATTTTAAGACCTACTGACCTAGTTTTTGATGGCACGTGACCCAGTTTCGAACTTGATCTAGATATCATCAAGGTGAACATTCTGACCAACTTTCATCAAGATCCCATGAAAAATGTGACCTCTAGAGTGGTCACAAGCAAAAGTTTACGGACGGACGCACGGACGGACGACGGACACCGCGCGATCACAAAAGCTCACCTTGTCACTCTGTGACAGGTGAGCTAAAAACAATAATTCAATCCCAAATGGAATGGAACTTTTCAATTAGTGAACAAAGCTAACACAGAGGAAAAAACTTGCAAAATCAGCAGCTCTAATTTCATTACTAGATTGTAAATTTGCTACTGAAATGTCAAATACAAATTGTAGGGAAATTTTATACAGACACAGACAAATCAATAACAACAGACTTGATGAGCAGGGAGAAATTAATGAAAAAAACTCCTTTAAAACCTCATCTCTGAAATGTGTGCTGTTTTAGAGTGTAACCACATTGTTTACATTGTGTTGCAGTAATTGCAGGACCTTATTGTAATCATTTCAGAAATTTAATGTAATTTAACTATAATAACAAAGTAATTATGTTTTTGAAATACAGATCATTTTGCAAGTGTATTCAATTAAATTCAGAAGTATATAACCAGGAAATGACGGATAATCTCACGGCTCACAATTAAGAAATTGTAATTGATTAAAGCGTATTGCAATAACTGATTAAGATTACGTCAGGTCTGAAGTTTAAGCATCTTTATAAACAAGAGCTGTCAGTGGACAGCGCGCTCGACTATTCCCAGTGCTTGATAGTATAATATAAGCAATGGGTAAAACTTTAACATTACAATAAGCATATTCTAAGTCGAAAAGGGGCCATAATTCAGTCAAAATGCTTGATAGAGTTGCCTCCTCCTTTTTACAGACTGGGGTCATGATGGTAAACAAGTATGCAAAATATGAAAGCAATATCTCAATGGACTTTGAAAATATTTGGGGTGGTATGCAAACTTTAACAATTATTCTAAGTTGAAAAGGAGCCATAATTCAGTCAAAATGCTTGATAGAGTTGCCTCCTCCTTTTTACAGACTGGGGTTATGATGGTAATCAAGTATGCAAAATATGAAAGCGGTATCTCCATGGACTTTGAAAATATTTGGGGTGGTACGCAAACTTTAACAATTATTCTAAGTCGAAAAGGCGTCATAATTCAGTCAAAATGCTTGAGAGAGTTGCCTCCTCCTTTTTACAGACTGGGGTCATGATGGTAAACAAGTATGCAAAATATGAAAGCAATATCTCAATGGACTTTGAAAGTATTTGGGGTGGTACGCAAACTTTAACATTTGTATGACGCTCACCCTCACGCTAACGCTCACGCCGGGGCGAGTAGGATAGCTCCCCTATTCTTCGAATAGTCGAGCTAAAAATGGCTGATTACATTTAGAAGAAATTGTAACTGATTCATATCCCATTACAATTAATGATTACAGTTACCTCAGGCGAGAGCATACCATCTTTACACCTTGGTTCATAGTATTACAGTAATTGGTGATAACTTCTTACATATAGAAGATGGTGTAACTAGATAAACAGATATTTTATCACAGGTCATATTTACAAATAGATGCATTAGCTGTGTGAATATGGACACAAACTCAGCAAGCAAGATAACATTAAATTCTGCTGATATATGCCCTTTAAATTAAAACAATTATGAACTTATAAAAGGTAAATCTTATAATGAAAATACTTGTTTACTTTACTGGCAGATATTTGAACAATGAAAATAAAAGAGGTCTTTACTGTCATATTTATACAATTTCAACCTTTCGAAGATACTGTCTACAAATATCAACAAAACCAATGCCTCCCACATCCTTTTCTTACATCATCAAAACTGCTGTAAAAATAGATTACAATTTCTACAAATATCTTTTTTATGTTATTATCGTGTATTTTTTTAATATTTTCTAAATTGAAGTAATTCTAGCTTAATAATGCTTTTTGAAGCTATTTCAATACATATCAAAATATCTATCTTATCATCTTACCCTGAAACAAAATAGAAACATGAGGTTTCTGCGACATTTAAAGAGCATTAATTGTCTATCTGTCTACTAATATAGCAGTTTGCAGCCACTCAGGTCCTCTGTAAGATACTATTACACAGTTTTATTATCTTACAAAGATATATCTTTATTTTCACTGTGGTAAAAATCAAATCTGTCTCCAATAACACAATAACAAAATGTCATCAGAGATTTTAGCAATACTGCAAGTGATATACGCCATATCAAAAAAGTGAAAAAGTGTATTTATTTAGAAAGCCTGTTGATCGTGTCAGGTTACAATTCAATCATAAACAAAATGACGGCTCTTCCAAATATACTGAATTTACAAACAAGTTTCAAAGAATATTGCTTGTCATGATAGAACTGTGAGAAAATAAATCTTAAGATTTTCATGATGCACAGAACATCAGTGATTTTTTTTGCACTTTTGGGAAAAGGTCCGGTACCGGATAAATTGGGAAAAATAGCAGGATTTTTACTCAGATTGGGAATTTTTATAGTTAATTTATAACATCATTTTGAATGCTTCTTCCTTTAATTCCATGTAAATATCATCAAACAAACGGTTTGAATGGTTAAATCATGGTGAATGTCAATATAACTAAATTTTCCTTCTGCAATCATCAAAATGCAAACTTAATTTGGTCATTTGGGGAATTTTCGGATGATAATTGGGAAAAAAGATTGCATTTTTCAATTGGGAAAAGGTCCTTTTAGGGATACTTTATAAAGAAGGAAAAAAATCGCTGGAACATACTGTACCTTAATAAAGCTAAAATAATAGCTATCATGGAAAACTGTTAAATAGTTCTTTGAGAGTTCTAGAGTTCTTTTACATCTGAATATGGTTGAGCTACACCATGAGAAAACCTACATAGTGCATTTGCGACCAGCATGGATCCAGACCAGCCTGCGCATCCGTGCAGTCTGGTCAGGATCCATGCTGTTCACTAACTGTTTCTCTAACTGCAATAGGTTTTGAAAGCGAACAGCATGGATCCTGGCCAGACTGCGCGGATGCGCAGCTGGTCTGGATCCATGCTGGTCGCAAATGCACTATGTTGGTTTTCTCATGGTGCGGCTCAATTATATTTTTATGTTGGTGTAGGTATTTATGTACCCATATATCTTTACTGTATTATATTTTTGGAAAGAATTCCAATTATTCATTATTAATACTCTTTTACACATATTTAGATTACACTTTTAAAGACTTATTACTCACTTACATTTTGTATATTTCTAGTTAAACCCAACAACAATGAGAAAAGGTGAAGTTGTGGGAGGCCACAGCTTTAAACATGTCAAGTATATCCATGACACATTTATGCCAGGCAAAATAGCAGGCTCCTTAAGTTTATATAAAATGTTTGTTTATGGTTTACATATGATGTCAATCTAAGGCAATGGTAAATCAAAGGAAATGTGTTTGTAATAAAATAACAGTATAAACATTTAAAATCATCTTTAATTTAAAGACCTGATGTCACCTCTAATACTGAAGTACTTAGTATATAGCTTGCCAAATTTGTTTAAAGTCTGCCTGGCCACTATACATCAACATTGCAGGTCTTTGGGCACACCAATTAAAGGTTCCCCATTTAATATAACATGAGCTGTCCATATAACATTATACTCATATACAAACAAGAGATCATACTTTTCATCAGTCAGAAAAGTCTAAAGTAACTGAGATTTCAATTACAATTTATCTCCTGGCCATAATAACAACTTAGTAGCAAAACTTAAACACAATTTTCTAACAAGAGCTGTCAGTGGACATCGCGCTCGACTATTCTCAGTGCTTGAAAGTATAATATAAGCTATTAGTAAAACTTTAACATTACAATAAGCATATTCTAAGTCGAAAAGGGGCCATAATTCAGTCAAAATGCTTGATAGAGTTGTCTCCTCATTTTTACGGACTAGGGTCATGATGGTAAACAAGTGTGCAAAATATGAAAGCAATATCTCAATGGACTTTGAAAATATTTAGGGTGGTACGCAAACTTTAACATTTATTCTAAGTCGAAAAGGGGCCATAATTCAGCCAAAATGCTTGATAGAGAGGCCTCCTCCTTTTTACAGACTGGGGTCATGATGGTAAACAAGTAAAAATATCAAAGCAATATTTCAATGGTCTATGAAAATATTTAGGGTGGTACGCAAACTAACATTTATTCTAAGTCAAAAATGGGTCATAATTCAGTCAAAATGCTTGACAGAGTTGTCTCCTCCTTTTCACAGACTGGGGTCATGATGGTAAACAAGTATGCAAAATATGAAAGCAATATTTCAATGGACTTTGAAAATATTTGGGGTGGTACGCAAACTTTAACATTAATTCTAAGTCGAAAAGGGGCCATAATTCAGTCAAAATGCTTGATAGAGAGGCCTCCTCCTTTTTACAGACTGGGGTCATGATGGTAAACAAGTAAAAATATCAAAGCAATATTTCAATGGACTATGAAAATATTTGGGGTGGTACGCAAATTTTAACATTTGTGTGACACTCACGCTCATGCTAACACTAACGCTCATGCCGGGACGAGTAGGATAGCTCCCCTATTCTTCGACTAGTCGAGCTTAAAATAAAGGGTCATAATTCCAGTTTCATTCAACCTTATATAAGCAGGTTTGATGACCAGGAAGCTTTGTGTGAAAATTCAATTTAATAGTCACAGGTGTTACTGAGATAAAGCTTTACAGCTGCATGCAAAACTTAAACGAAATTTTCCAAGATGAAAAATGCCAATACTTCCCAATAAATTTAACCAAGAGTTATATAACTTGGTTACTTCAGAATTCTTGTTGACTATGAAGCCTTCTGTGAAGTTTCAGTCTAGTACAAGACACTGTAATGGTTATCATGACATGGTCATATATGCCCATTTTTAACCTTGGAGTAATGTGAAGCTCAAGCTGAAAACAAAGACATAACCATAGCTGTACCAAACAACAACTTACTGTAATATATCTTCCTTGGTTGCTATACAGCCTTCAACCATTTTATCTACAACAGTAACATGATCTTCTTCGGACACCTGTTCTCGGGAGATGAGAGGCATATGATAGTGTGGTATATCATCGCCACCAGTCTTCAGCCAGTCATGCTCTTCTATCTGCTGCAAGGTTGCACGATTTCCCGGTTCTCGACGCAGCATCAGGGATACCAGACTGCAATTGTGAGCACAATCAATCACAATATGTATTAACATCTACTCTAATCCATCTGAACAGAATAGAGAGAGGTCCATATGTACCAATGGTATGGAACAAGGTGGTGATAATTATTACCAGCAGAAATTGTTTAAAAGTTGTTCTATTTTTAGCTCTGGTGGTCCCTAAGAATAAGTCAAGCAGAATCATAGGAATAAACTGGAGGGAGGTCCATATGAGGATGCCACAGTTCAAGTTTGGTGAAGATTTATCAAATTGTTCAGAAGAAGAAGTTGTTAAAAGGTTTTTCTTTTTCTACCCTTTCCAGCCCCTAAAAGCAGCATAGTCAAACCATACAAACAAATTTGAGAGGGGGTCCACACACAGATGCAAAAGATTAAGTTTGTTGAAGACTGATCAAACTTGTGGTTTGAAAGAAGAAGCTATTTAAAAGTTTTTCTAGTTTTCAACCTTGGAGGCCCTTGAATAGGCCAAGCAGAACCATTTCAACAAATCATAGAGGACCATACAAGGATGCTATAAACCAAGTTTGATTAGATCCATGTAGTTGTTCAAGGGGAGCTGTTCTTTTAGCTCTGGTGGCCCCTGAAAGGGGCAAAGCAGAATTTTTTGAACAAAGATTGAGAGAGGACCACACAAGGATGCTAGATACCATGTCTGGCGAAGATCCATCCAGTGGTTCATGAGAAAAAGTTGTTTAAACGTTTTCTTTCTATTTTTAACTCAGCCCCTAAAAGGAGAAAAGCGGAACCGTCGGAACAAACTTGAAAGTGAATTACGACAAAATGCTACAAACAAAGTTTACTGTAATTTTGACAAGATGTTTGTAAGTAAAAGATGTTGACAAATGACGTTGGACAATATATATATATATATATATATATATATATATATATATATATATATATATATATATATATATATATATATATATATAATAATAGTTGACCCTGAACAAAGTTCATGTGAGCATTGAGCAAAATGTACTGCTTCGGGTGAGTAAATGTATGCTTCTAATATTGAAGTGTCTCATTATTCTGACAGAGGGAATAAGACAAGACAAAAAGTGCATTAATTTTATGAAGTTATTCTTAAAAAAATATTTAGAGATACAAGAACAGCACTTTTACACATACAATATGTACAAATATTCTTACTCCCTGCAAGGCTGTGAGACATGTGGCGGGAACTGATATTTACAATCCATTATCATGGTGAGGGTTTCACTGTCATTCACTTCCTGGAATGGTGGCTTCCCACATACCAACATGAAAAGGATCACACCCAGGCTCCATATATCTAAAATAAACAACAATACAGCTATTATTATGACTCTAGAAAGTTATAGAATTAGAAAACCAGATATTTAGATAAACATACCTTACAAAAGTTTCAAGCACGGTTAGGGTCAAAAGTGGTACATAAAGGTAAAGGTACAAGATCAAGCTGCCTAAGCGTTTGACCAAGAAGCAAAACGTCACTGTGGCTGTGCTTTATACTTGCATAGTATATCCCTATTTCTATAGTGAACTTAATTTGGTCTGTACGATTAACTGTTAAAAGGGGTGCTTACCAAAAAGATACTGGCTGAATAGCAAACATTGCAGATCTTGATCAGACTGCATGGATGTGCAGGCTGATCAGGATCTAGACTGGTCGCAAAGGCAGAATCGACCATGTCCAGCATTAATAACCCAAAGTGAGGAAATATACTTTTATTAATAAAACTTTCAAAGGGACATAATATAATATTTATACTTCATTTACATGATGAGTCAGGAGCATTAGTAGTTGATACAAAATCAATACAGACACATCTGTTACAGTCAGGTAAACATAGTTACATTCCTATGCATGCAAATCATTCAATCCAACTGCATTTATGTACTGCTAAAGTAAACTCACACTAAAACAATTCTTTATCATCAGACTGTTTATCATATCCAAAAAGTTGCAACTGACCTTAATACAACACTTGGCAGTCTAGACTTAACACTATATTATTCATACTGGTAAACTGAACATTCATTAATTGCAAGCAGGAAGGCTCTTGTTAAAGGCCAAGTATCACTAACTTGACCTAATTTTTCGACGCCAGATGACCAATTTAACACTGACCTAGATTTTATTAGAACAAACATTCTACCAAGTATCAACTAGATCTGACAGAAAATATTTCATTTACAGTGTAAACAAAGTTTTTATACGATCTGACCTAGTGAACTACTATTTGATCCTCTATGACCTAGTATAATAAAACATGATTTCATTTTGGGTAACATTCTGACCATGGCATGTTCCATTAGACCGGACAAAAATTGTGATCTCTACAGTGCTATACTGTAATTTTCTGACAAAGTTTAACAAGGTTATAGCAATAGCTCAGCTTCAGCACCATGTACTATGGTAAGCTACATGTAACCATTACCCTGCTAATTTTCAAAAATGGACTGGTCTGTCATTCAATTTGGGGCGACCAGTGCAGACCACGATCAGCCTGCATGGATGTGCAGGCTGATCTTGGTCTGCACTGGTCGCAAAGGCAGAATCACTTGCCGCAAGCAGGCTAAAGGCTAAAAATAGGAACAAAGATGTGAATAAATTAACACTCTGCCCCAGAGTAATTTGCTATAAATTTATCATTTTATGTAAATATCTCAGATCATCTTTCAAATTTGCCTTGCAAATCTAGACATTTTCTAACTTTAGCTATACTAATCTGGCTCATCACTTGAAATACATGTATGCGCCTATTTCACATGGAAAGATATATGTTTTTCCACTTAATACAATTCTTAGTATTTGAAAGACCAAATGACCTTCCCTAGGTTCTCAAAAAGATCTTAATTAAACATCTTATCATAAATATACTTGAACTGGGAATCAAATAATACATAATGAGTAAAATTTCAAACAGATTTACTGAAACGCTTAATTGGTTGCAGTAGCAAATTTATGCTGTGAGTGTGACCAAAATGAAAAATACATGTATTTCTAACACTGTTTGCTGCTGTAGTGCTTAGCCTACATGGACGTGCAGGCTGATCATGGTCTGCACTGGTCGCAAAGGCAGAATCAATTGCCGCCAGCAGGCTAAAACTCAGCAAAGACAAATGTTCATGTCTGTGTATATTTCATGTGAAACCTTTCACATTTTCACATTTTCTGTTTTATAATGATATGTTGAACAAACAAGATTAATCAATTGGTTTATGTCAAAACTGAGGTCACCTATATCAAATATTTGAACTAATGACATTGGGTAGTTATAATAAACATAATAATGTCAAGAGTATACTATATCTACAATGTGGTAAGTCCATATTGCCATTATACAGTTACTTAGTTCACACTGTATTTTAAAAAAATAATCTCATTTTTGAGTCAAGAAAAATGACCTTAAATATTTCCCTTAGTGTGACCTTGACCTTTGCGCTAGGGGTCTGACATAAGACGCAAACATGTAAAAATGTTACATTATAAACAAATTTATACAAATTTGTTAAATGTATAATAATTTACATGTAGTTAAAACATTATCTTTAAAGAGGAAGTGGCTTATTAAATCTACTGATTACTACTTGATATTGTACAATTTTCTATCATGACAATTTTTAAACTTTATTTTTACAAGTCATTGTCTTTGTTATGTATAACTAAAAAGGAAGTTGTGGTCATATCATCACTTGACATAAATGGCATGCTTACCATATCAAACAATGTGGAGTACTAATTAATTAAATGTCTGTTCCTTGATGTTTGATATTACTACATGACAATAGCAACTAAAAATAATTATTTCATTTTCTGGTTTTAAGTCACAACCACATGTCTGAATTTAGGTCATAACTCATACTGAGATTTTCTGACTTGTAATCATGAATAAAAGACCAAACTTTGGTGTCACAAAGGTGTCCATCTCTATATTAATTATTACTTCAGGTGCGGGCTACCATAAGAGAAGAACCACCAACCTTGAACCTTTTGCAGGACAGCTGGATCTATTCCCCACATGATGACCCATGCAAAACTCAAAGCCTCAAACCCTAGGGACCAGGGCAGGGTTGACAAAAACCCAGGTTTTAAGCATATTGCCCAGCCCAGTGGGTAATACTGGGAAAACCCGGGTTTTACTGGGCGATAGTGGTCAATACTGGGCAATATAATATTTCAATTCAAACTTCAATACATAGTTTAGCCCTTTAGTTGACTAACAACCCATATACAATGTAGTGATAGCAGTGACACCTGCATGCCTAGTGCTATAATATCTTATTGCCCAGTATTGCCCACTTCATAAATTGTCTTCATTCATTTTTAGGAGTATTGCCCAACCCGGGAAAACCCGGGTTTTCTCAGGCGGGTTTACCCACTCTGGGCGGGTAGTCGCCAACCCTGGACTCACCAGGGACCAGTGATTGAAAGTCAGTGGCCTTATGTAAAGTTCTAGAAAAAGGTTGCTACTGTTTACTTTTCAAATATGTTAGTATTTTTTAAAATTTTATAAACAATCATAGTTTAGAAGTACTATGTACAGCACTAGCATTGATTTGTCCAACCCAGTTTAGGCCTAAGTGGGAATGTCAATATAATCTGACAGCTTTCTCTGTAATGGAGTTAAAAATAGGAACAAAAAATGCTGTTCTGACTTGAGATTAACATGTTGAATTACAAATCAAACACTTTGTATTAGTCTAACCACATAAAGTATGGTATAAAAGATATCTTCAAAGACATGTCCTGAGTATTAAAAGATTAGAAATAGCATATTGGAGGATTAAAACAAAATGAAACACGCTATGTCCTACGATCACAACTGTTTTGATATTTTCATTCCAAGATACCACATGCCAGGGTTTTTTCTAGCTAGCCGCTAATTTGGGAACATAGCCTATACCCCCAAAATTGGGAATTTTGACGCGTAAATGTTCTAAATTGGGAAATATTTAGTCCCATAGGATATAGTATGGATGTGTTTAAGCACTTTCTCATACACTTATTTCACATTGTACAACCTCTTTAACAGACTTCCATTACAAAATTGTCCATAATTTGGTCAATTTTTGTGCAATTTTGATGAAATATTTTTCAGAATGTAGATTGGGAATTTTTGCACTCATTTTGGGAAAAAGACATACTTTTTGGCATTGGGAATATAGCCGAATAATGGCTATAAAAACAGCCGAAAAAAAAACCCTGCATGCACAACAATTCTAAAGAACACTGACTGAAGAAAAGGCATTTTATAAGCACTGTAACAGACTCAAGCTTACTTCTTAACAATTCTTTGCTGCTACATTTGGCATTCGGGTTTGACACTTAATTTCAAGATTTATACTTGTGCATGAAAATTAGTCTGCTACACTAATTAAACCATTCCTTTCGTAACATTCTTGTTTAAATATATATGAAAAGGTCACGAATCACATATAAATGTATAGAGCCACAGACTTAACATTTGCAGGGCCCACATCTGCTGGAAAACTTTTTAAAGTGTGCCACTTCCGCATAACATTTTGTGGGGACAGTGCAGGAGGGGTACATTTATCTTTCCCTGCTTGTGTGTTTTTGTATTAATTTTCAGTATATTAAAATAGTAATATGTAAGCTTTATGAAAGTATGTGTACCTATAAATTAAAGCTTAAAGCGTATTTTAAAATGTAATCCAGTTAATAAATTTGGGGAAAAAAAGGATTAAATTACAATGTAGGTCAAATTTAACTAAAGAACACCACCTGCAAGTGCCAGATGCTGGCTGTGCTTGACATATTGAAAGCAATTGGTCAACCTCTCTGTAGGGTAGCAAAAAAACTTCTAGATATGCCGGTATCTTAAGTGTCAACTGAAAGGGTGTTTTCACATTTTGGTATTATTCAGACAAAACTCAGAAACAGACTTGGGATCGAAAAAACTGCAAAACTTGTGCTCTGTAAAGTTCATAAAATGCTGAAGGGTGTTTTACTTTCACATAAATAATATTTTGTTGAGTAAATAAACCATAATTTTGTTAATAAAGCTGTTCCCTCAGCTACCTATCACTTCAACAATGGTTTCAAAGTAAGTAAAAAAAAAATTAGAAAAACTGCTCATTGCCCAGTATTACCCACTTCATTCATTTTTAGGAGTATTGCCCAACCTGGGTTTTCCTGGACGGGTTTACCCGCCCTGGACGGGTAGTCGCCAACCCCGAGTGAGAAAGTGAACTGTCAATTTTGCAATTTTGAATAAGGGCTATATATCAAAACTTTCAAAGACTCGGAAGACACAGATTATCGAACTTGACAGTTGACCTAGACATTCTGTTTATTCATAAACTTTTGAAACGTGACAAAGCTTAGTGAACACTGGATAAGACTGCCAGATTTAGAGAAAAGATACTGTCAATTTCTGCAATTTTGAGACCATTAATCCAGTGACATTTGGACAACACACCTGGTTATCAAATCCCCATTAATACTGTGACCAAGGGATGAGAGTTCTACAAAATATTAGATCATAAGTCATCCCGAATCGATTAGCCGAATAAGTTAGGCTAAATTTGCACAAAACTTTATTGCAGAACTACCTACCAACAGCTTGAGCATCATATGAATCACCAAGGAGAATTTCTGGTGCTGAATACGCTAATGATCCACATGAAGTTTCTAGTTTGTTTCCAGGATTAAACATATTGCTAAAGCCAAAATCAGTCAATTTCACCAACTCTAATTTCTTAAAAAATACAACATTTTCTGGCTTCAGATCTCTATGTACAACATGTAGTCTGTGACAATATGATATTGCTTCAACAATTTGTCTAAAATAAAGTCTAGCTTTGTTTTCTTCTATTCCTTTTTCATGTTTCATAATATAATCATACATATCTCCACCATCCCCAAGTTCCAGAATCAGATACAACTTAGTCTGTGTATCAATAACTTCATACAATCGTACTACATTTGGATGTTGCACTAATTTCATGCAGCGAACTTCTTGAAATAAATGAGCTTTTGAAATATCATCTAGTTTGGTTTTATCAATCACTTTAACTGCTACTTTTTCACCCGTAAATACATGTCTAGCTAGCTTCACAACTGCAAAATGGCCTTCACCGATCGTCTCTTCAAGATCGTACAATCCTGCTATTTTCCCATCAAAATCACTCCTAAGCTTTCTATGGGGCATAATGGAAGCCCTCTGTCGATTGTTGCTGTTAGCCTTATCCCCCATTTTCTTGATTATCCAAGTTTCAAAACATTATTTGTTCCAAATACAATTTGACACTTCCATTGCTAACTTTCAATGTACACAAATGCAACTGCGCATCATTCTTACGCATGACGTCCAATCACGTGATCTTCGGTGAATGAACATGTTTTTCTTTTCTAAGGGAGACAATTTAAGAATAAGTACGTGTAGAGCTAATTTTTTATCGAAAGCAAAAAGCAAAGCTACGGAAGCTTAGAAGGGCCTTCAGTTGTGAGAAAATGTTTTCACAAGTACAGAAAACTAAGACGAGTTGTCTAAAACTTTATGGTTTTCTCGCATTAAAATGCTCGCACTGTAGTATATTTTTCCATCAACACTGACGATTTAAATTTAGTTGCAAAGAAAAAATCTTTTGTCATTTCGAATATTGTTATATCGACAATTAGATCTAGCTCTGAATAAACATGTTGGAATATTTTTCATGAGATGGCTAGATATGTACGGAAGCTTATCAGGGCCTCCACTTATCTAAAAGTTTCGCGTCAAGTCAACTTGTGTCTTTTCGTTTTGAACAAAAACATCTGATGAAGGCGTGATAATTAATACATTATACGTAAATGTTTTTAATCATTACGCATACTTTTTTATCGAATTGCGTGAAATATTTGTCAATGCGATTAACTTCTACACGTCTAACTAGATCTTTCAGCGAAGTCGTCAAGAAACATAACAAGAAGATAAATGTATTTGGTATTTCAACATAATTTACTCGACTTGTTACATCTTTTTCTCGAGAACTTTTACTTTAAACGATATAATTATGCATGTCACGTGATATTTAAACACGTCAGGTTCAAAAATTGCCTATACTGGTCTTGTCTGCACAGTGATGGTTTCATTATGTCTACGCCAGAAATATTCTAGGGAGACATATTGTTTTCCCCCGAGTTGTCTGTCTGTCCGTCTGTCTGTCCCGACGTGCCCACATGTAAATTTGGGGTTAGCGTTGCTGTTGAATTTGACATTCTGAGGTTGTGGTCATTCTGGGGTTAAATTGGTATTGTGGGTTAAAAAATAGTATTGTGGGGTTAAAAGGATCAAAGGAAGATAATAGGTAATATAAGAGATTACCCCACAAATCCTGTAAGTTCGTCCGTCTGTCCTTCAAAAATCGTGTCCGGGCTGTATTGTTTAAACCCCTTAAAGGATTTTCAAATTACTTGGCACATATAGTCACTGTAACAAATCATGGAGGCTGGGGGAGACATGTGTTTTTGTTACAAAAACCCTTCTTGTTTGTGAGTTGATTTTAACTAAACATGCACATAACTTTTACCACCAAAAGATCTTGGTTCCTTTCTTGAACCAGGCATATCCCATGATTGACTCGAGAGTTATATCCCCTAAAAGGGCAAAACTTGTCTAAATTGTGGTCTTGTCTGCACAGAATTATTGTTTCATTTATGATTTTATTTTTCAGGTATATTTCAATATGAACATGTGAAATTTCATAATAACACAACAACACTCCACCCTCTTCCACACCACCCCCACATCACAACCCCCTCCCCACACTGAGGTGACCTGCACCCCCCCCCCCCCCCCTTAAAAATCTATTGTTCAGCTATATTTTCAATATAAACATGTGAAAATGTGAAATTTCAAAACAACAGTTCCCCGCATCCCGACACCCTGCACCCCCTCCACCAGGGTGACATCCCTCCCCCAGTTATTCTTTTTATTTTCCAGCTCTATTTCAGTATGAACATGTGAAATTTCAAAAGAGCACTTCCACACGCCCCCGCCCCTCCCCTCCTCCCTCCCATTCAGTTATATATGATTGTCCTTTTTAGCTCGACTAAATATATCAAACACTATCAAAGCTTTGGTACTAGCTAGATCAATGTAATTTTGTATGTGAATAGAGGGCAATATTGAAATTATGAACAACACTTTGTTAAAATTCATGTTGCTATGGCAACAGAAATAGTCAAAATATAGTTTTCCCATATGGATCCTTTGATGACTACAAATTATAGTGGCTAGGTTAATGTAAGTTGGTATGTTAATACATGGAAATATCGATGTATATTTTTTTTCAATTAAATATTTGTTGAAAATAGAAAAACATCGAGCATATTGAGAAAAGTTAAGTCGAAAAGTGAAAAACATCGAGCATATCGAGAAAAGTGAAGTCGAAAAGGGAAAAACATCGAGCATATCGCGAAAGGTTAAGTTGCATTACCTCTATACTTTTAATCTTTGTCAATAAATTTTATTGACATGTGTAAAACATCTTATCTAGGCGAGTAAAGACAAGTCGACTTAGCACAAAACATCTCACCAACTGTAGGCCCTAATAAGCTTCCGTACAGATCTACTTTAATCAGGTTTTAAAAGTAGATCTGTAGACAGGTGGTTCTGACAAAGATCTTACACTGGACTGCGACCATCCTATCCGTTATCTTACAGCGGCCAGAAAATGTACAAGTTCGCCGGCAAACGTGAAGAAAACGCGAGAAAAAGTCCCCCTAAAATACAAACTCTCAAACAGCCGCGCTCTTACCGCTCTTCGACTTCGCTCTCCAACGCCTCTGTGGACACCGACTGGAGGGTTAAAAACTCCTAGACTATGATTTATCTTTTTACATTTTTATGAATGAATGTAGTGAACTGAGCCAGTCTATATTCTATGTCCAATATCAGTCCTGTGTGAAAATCTCTAAAATAGACTGGCTTTTGTCTCTATGAAACTGAATTTGTCAAAAAGGGAAAAATATAGAAATATAGTTATTATCAGTCTAGTGGCGTGTGTGTTGTTAAAATGACTTATGCCAAACGTATATACACTGTACAGTCTATTCTTCACCTAAGCAGAGAGTCCTGGGAGCGACTGGACGGAAGACTTGAATGCGTCCAGGCTCGGGGCTGATAGGCCTACATGTTTAGCGGTGGATAGAGAATTCCAAACTTGTAGGCCTATATGGTGCGTGGGAAAAAGGAATATGTTCGGCAGTGAGGTTGCTAGAACTTGTGGTTATTACTTTGTCTAGTGGTTCGAATAATTGCTTTATTAGGTGAATATATGAAGCAGGCAAGTAGGTCATATTCCAGAAATCTCTGGAGGAAGGATCACTTCCATCCCAGTGGAAATCCGCATATGTTGCCCCCATTTTTAAAAAAGGTGATAGGTCAAATCCAGTAAATTATAGGACAATTTCATTAACATGTGTCCTATGCAAAGTTCTTGAACACATTGTTTCCTCATCTACTGTTAAGCACTTCACCAACCATGGTATTCTGTATGACCTACAGCATGGATTCAGGGAAAAAAGGTCATGAATGCGTTACTCAGTTAGTTATGCTAGTAAATGATCTGGTCACTTCAGTCTACAATAAGAAACAAGTAGATCTTATACTACTAGATTTTAGTAAGGCTTTCGACAAGGTTAGCCATGAGAAAGTCCTTCTAAAAATGCACGAATATGGAGTCAGAGGTAACACACTAAGATGAGTCAAAGTCTTTTAAGATAATAGGATCCAATCAGTAGTCCTAAATGGCACTACCTCTGATGCCATCCCAGTATCATCAGGTGTCCCACAGGGGTATGCACTTGGTCCCCTGCTCTTCCTAGCTTACATAAATGACCTCCCACAAAACGTCTGTTCCAAAGTCCGGCTGTTTGCAGATGACACGGCAATATATCTAACTTTGTCATCTGCAGACCAATCTGTCACTCTCCAAAATGACCTAAAACGTCTAGAAAAGTGGGAGTTGGAGTTGGATATGGAGTTCAACCCCTCCAAGTGTCAAGTGATCCACGCCACTAGTAGGAAACATCCTATCCCTACCCAGTATTACCTACATGGAGTCCAGCTTGAATCGGTCAGCTCAGCTAAATACCTAGGCGTGGATATCTCAATGACCTATCATGGGACAATCACATTAACAGGTCAACCAAGAAAGCTAACCAAACCCTAGGGTTCTTACGAAGAAACATTAAGGTCAAATTCCAACCCATTAAGACCATTGCTTACCAAACTCTAGTCCGACCCCAGCTCGAATATGCCTCCGAGGTATGGTCGCCCCACACCCAAACTCAAATTGACTAAATTGAAAGCGTCCAAAGGAGAGCCGCCCGTTGGATCAAGACCGCATGGCCAACATTCCAATACACTGACCAGTAGTTTGGCAAAAGTAGTCTCCCTTGAATATACACGGATCGCGGACCCGATAGTGTTTATCGATAAGCAATTTTACAATAGATTTGTATAGGAAAATATATTTCAAACATTGAAAACGTATTTTTATCGTTATTTAACAAAATTTTATAACCTCGTGAAGTAATCTTCATTTTTTGCCCTTTATTTCAATATATTTTTTATCGATGTGATACAAAAACTTATTGCTTCCATTTTTGTTTGAAGTTGATGACTATGGTTTCTATGTTTTTCTATATAGAAATTTTGAAAAGATCGGTTATGTCAGGTTTTAAAAGGCTATAAAAACATTTTCTATCAAAATGATATTATTTTATAACCTCTTGAAGTATTCTCCATTGTCTATACATTGTCTGGGTATTTTTTATTTTAAAATTGAATTATGACAAATTGCTTCCATTTTAATTTGAAAATGAAGTAATCGCAATCTTGAGCACGCTTTTCACAAATATTTACTTAACGGTACGACGGCACAAGGCCATGCTTATCAATGTGTTGCATATCTATTTGAGCATTTTATTTATTTATTTATTTATTTATTTATTATGATAAAAAGTAAAACTTTTTTGAATTGGCAAACTTTAAGTCACATCTTTAATTGGAAATAAATTGGTCTTAAAAAGTCCGCCTTAAATTAAAAAGGCAATTAGAATTAATTCCATGTAATTGCTTTACAAACTGTGTGCCGGTATAATTTTTGACGATATTTCAATAAACTGTTCAATAATTGAAACATTTCGCGAAAATTTTGTTATGTATGGGCCTAAAATATTACATACAGCCATGACTTCTTTACGTTCACAGATCACTGCGTGGATGAAAAAGTATAAATTACAAATTAATGAATGATGGTCATATTAACTGTGGTGATAATTTGATTTATTTACCCGTGCGAACATTTCAGTAGAAGATGAAAAAGGTACACTATACGAAACTTATTATTCAAATTGAAAAAACAAAAAACAAACAGATGTATATTTATCAAATACAATAATCACTTTCACCTGTATATGACCTTTTTCATTATCATGATATTAGCAGAAATATTTTATGAAAACAAAGACATTTTTATAACTATATTATTATTCTACATTCTATAAAGGAAAATTAATACCTATACTCCACAAATCTTCATGGTCCACGGGGACCCCTGTTGTGAAAAATTGTCCATCAATTAGCGACTATTACATAATCGCTGATAAGCAGCAGATAAGACGGGGGTTTTAGATTGGATTATCGTGGTGGACACCTCTTCACAAATGTTTTATGGTCTTTTTGCGAAATATTGTGAAACAATGAAGTTTTATTGTAATACAATATTTTTTAATAGCAAATAGATACTTTAGGTTAATTGTAAAATGTAAGATAGTATGTGTTTTAGACAATTATAAAATGTGTTTTTTTTAACAAATGTATGTATAATAAAAATGTGCACAAACATGACTCAAATGAAATGGTGAACTTATATAGTAGTGGATCTAGGCATTTAAAAACACACATGACACTAGAAATTGCCAAAATTTATATATGTGTTTAATTCAGTTTAGGTTGTATTGTCCAGCTGTTCGAAACTATTCTGAAACAAACTGCTTAACCGTCACCTAAATTTCTGTTATAATTTTCTACTCCCATCTAAAATTTTATGCAAAAAAGTATAATAAGTAAAAAACAAGTACATCTATGATCAATTTGCCGATAAATAATTTAATAAATAAATATCTGTTATGAGAAGATATATATGGCAGAACATCTCTACTTTATGTCTCAGTTGATTATTTTTATTACAGACGTATTTTGGGGGTAATTAGCATAGCCTGGGGTGTTTAACTTATCTCCATCCGGTGTATTCGCAAAGGTCCATAAAACATCACGCGTAAAACACTTACAGTCAATATGCAGTAATTGTCAAAATCGAAATTTTCATGGCGATAAATTAAAAAAAAATAACCCGAGAACATAATTTTTCAACATTACGTTTCACAGCAAAAAGGGGAAATGCTTTCAAAAGGGATTTGAAAGAAAAGGAATCGTTATGTGTGATGTTTTATGTATATCCTTTACCACTGAAAAAGTGGCATTTTTTATTTTTCATTTTTTGGTCCATGCATTCAACGAAACTTATAACTCCACTCAGCATATACAGGACAGAAAATCAACATTACATACGCATGATAAACAAGTATTTTTACTGTAAAATCGTACATTTTACTTATTGTTTAATATAATAGAATCATTTATAACTCGTGAAACAATGTCGGTATCTAGCAAAGTCCATAAAATACAATTAATTACAGTAGCTTAAAGATGTGTTATATTCTGCTTTAATTAGCATACTTCAATAATTCTGTCTAACCAAGATGCGTTGCTCGAGAATGTAGAGCCGAGTTTACCTATAAATGCCAAACAGCAGGTTTATCGATATTTTAGTGTAAAGGGAAACAACTACAACGGCGCACAAGGCAAAAAATCAATACCGATAAGAGTTGTGGTTCTCGTATATTTCACGCTCAAAGTTGGGGATGGACTACGACCGTACTTCCAGTGTAACAGATATGCTACACTCCCTAAACCTTAGTCGACTGGATTTAAGGCGTATAGATTCTAGATTATCACTCTTCTACAAGATTCATCATGATCTGGTAGCTATCCCAATCGTAGATTACCTGATCCCGATGACCCGTTGTGACCGCTATGGCCATTCCCTAAGTTATAGGTTAATTACTGCAACCACTGACTATTACAAGTTTTCTTATTTTCCGAGAACAGTGTACCATTGGAACCAACTTCACCCCAGTGTCGCCCACCTCCCTACCCTAGAGCAGTTCAGTGCTGACGTTTGCAGCCTTGAACATGTATCGCCCTAGTTATCCTGCAAGCTCAAGTTTTAACCTTTTTATATCACCAAAGTTATTTTTAGTTTCTTCCACTCTAGATTTTTATCACTATATTCTTTCTCTTTTTGATTTTGACGCGCAAAACGTCTACGTTCCCGCAAGGGGTTTGACGTCAACGGCAGATAGATAGATAGTGCAATAAGTCCATGGACCACACGGTATAGAAAGGATGACATCAAAGCGCTGACGGCGTTGTTGTAAGGATGACCAATGAAGGTTTGTGACGATTGAAGAGACGCTATCTGGTTTCAGGGGAATAAAGAATAAATGGCTTGTTGGCGACAAATCTCGATGCGTTACGTTGCGATCATACCGCGTTCTCACGGCGCGCCCGCCACGACTAATACGCGCTTATGGCGTTTCTATTGAGATACATGGGCGTGGTAACAGCCTTCACCGGAGATCTCGCGGCGCTCTCGCCACGCTTATCAGCGCCGTAGACACACTGAGGCAAACCGAGGCAGTTGCCTCGGTTAAAATTTGAGGATCCAAAAAAGTAAAAAGTGGGCCTATCACAATGACGAAAAATTCAGTTAAAAAAGTTCAAAAAAAAAAATATAATATTAATATTATTAAAATATATCAGAATATCATTTGCCTCATTACATCATTGAGGCAAGGTGAGACAGAAATCCTATAGTAGTCATGCTGATAGTTTTGTTAAGCCCGGTTCCAGGGCCGGGCCGAGGATGCACCCCGCACCCCCCCCCCAACCCCCGCACACACACATACCACACACAAGTTGGCTGAGAAATGACCTAAACTCATCAAAGTTGTACCCAATTATTGATTATTATTATCAACGTAAAACTCCAAAAATATTATTTCATACCAATATTTCAAAATTTTCCAGGGGAAGAGCCCCCTGGCCCCGAAACAATGCACCATAAGCCACCATTTCGTATTTGTATTTCAAAATTGTCCAGGAAGGAAGAGAGCACCCTGGCCCCACTAAGAGAATGGGCGGGGATGGGGAAACCCCTCCCATACCTTAAAATTAAGACCACAAAATGCACCAGAGGCCACCATTTCATACCTATATTTCAATTTTTTCCAAGAAGGGAGCCCACTGAACCCACTTAAAAAGGGTGGATACCCCTCCCATACCTTCAAATTTAGACCAAAAATGCGCTAGTCAGAGGCCACCATTTCATATTTGTATTTCAAAATTTTCCAGGGGTGGGGGGAGCCCCCTGACCCCCTAAAATGAGGGGTTTCACCCTACAGTACCTCAAACTTTAGACCAATAAATGCACTATAGGCCATCATTTCGTATCTGTATTTCAAAATCTCCCAAGAATAGAGCCCCCTGATTCCCTAAAAGGAAGTTCCTAAAAATAAAAAGAAACTGAGGCCACCATTTCATACCTGTATTTCAAAACTTTCTATGGGGAGACCCACTGACCCTCCACCCCCACCTAACACAGACTGAGCCCCCTTCCCGTACCAACCCCCTCTCGGGCTATAAACGAATAAACTACTGGTAAACTGATAATTAGCATGTTGTTTTATGTCTTTACCGATAGTTTTCTTCTACTTGTACTCCTCTGCAAATCCACTGAGTAGACATCATCGACAAGATACGGGTTTGTGGTTTGTGAATTGTGCTCCATTTAAAACGCGGACTTACTTCACTCCATAAGTGGCGTCAGGTGTTCCAAGAGTGAATTTTGTGAGTACTAATGGAATGGCAGTCCACCGCTCATTGGTTTAAATTTAAATTTAACATGTATTTATACTATACTGGTGATATTTATTTACATTGTGACATGGGTGTAGACAGCTGTTTTGAAATTGTTAAGGCTGTCCGCTGTTGTGATGTTTATTGGTAGATTGGTCCACTGGACCGCAGTTCGTGGGAAGAATGAATGTTTATTTAAGTCGAGTCTGCAGTGGTGTCAAAAACTTTACACAGTCTGTATATCTTGTTGACAGAAGTGGATGGTATTCAGCTGGAACTGCAACTACCTTTCAGTTACAAAAATGATTGTGTCCGACCATATTAGACTAGGATAAATCCCAAAATATCCTTGTTATCATATATTTTTTTCTTAAAATATGGAAGTTGATCTAACTGTGATAAATAGGGCTAATTTATTAAAAGGACCATTTTTACTTGATATAACACCGTCTAAGAGTGCTCCAGAACGCACCAGAGACGTCCTGGGGAAAAAATCCGGGATGGGGGCATGCCCCCGGACCCACTTAGATTGCCTCGGTTAAAATTTGTGTCTGGCTACGACACTGCTTATGGGGTTCTTACCAGGCGTCTTCTACGTGTATCACGACGTACGGTGACCCTATAAAGGCGACACTATAAAAGGCGGTCAGATTGTGGAAATTAAGCGGACGCAGTGGTCCAGTGGTTACACTGTTTGATTACGAAACCAGGGGTCGTGAGTTCGAGCCCCCGCTCCTCCAACTAAACATAACGAACATTGGGATAAGAGTCCCGTGTATGGGTGCTTTACACCTGGCACGATAAAGAACCAGGGAAGCTTCTGGAATTGGAGCGTCTTCCGTATCATGCACTATACTCCTACTAACAGTAGGATACTTACACTCTTCTGGAGGAGTCGCCCATATAAGTTACCGGTGGCGACTATAAATAAGCTTACATACACACACAGAAAATTTCATTTCTGAGAAAGACGATGCCAAAGAAAAAAGCTATCCGTGGCCGTGGCCGTTGCCGACACATATCGGCATCTCGGACAGAATCAATCCCGCCATCTCCAGCCTCATTACCACGACGTCCAGGAATGATGATGATGCAGTTTGACACCCAGTCTGTGACTAGTCAGCTTGATAGTCCCACTCAGACGACAGAAAAACAAGAAGTTTAGGATCCTGACCGACTGTTATTAAAGAGGAAGAAGCCACGGTTGAATGGTTGAGGGAGCATGAAAAGTATAACAAAAAGCTGGCTTCGTACAAAGACAAGGGAAGAAAGACAGCTTACGGGCTGAGCAAACTAAGCTGCTGGGAAAAGATGTTTTGAACCTCATGGCGTGGTATCGGTCTATCAGGACCAGGTATGGCCGACTATTGAAAAAGAAGTCCGGTGTGAGAGCCGGAGAACGGACCGACCGCGACCATTGGATTTTGGAGAAGTTCGACTTCCTTATGGGCCATATCCACGAAGTCCAACCACGAACACTAGTTAGTGTAAATAAAATATATATCAAATAATATTACACAAGCATAAAATTCTCTGTATAATTGTTATACCACCGCTTTACGGAGTAAAGTGGGGGCTATACAGGAATCACGTCCGTCGTCCGTCAGTCCTTCAGTCCCTCTGCTGCTGCACAATAATCCAATCTTCCGCCATAATGATGAACGTGACATACACCCGTTGAAGACAACAGACACACTGATGTATGAACTTTGGAACAGCAGTCTTTATAGCAGGTCGCATATGAAAAGCATGGTCGCCATAGGAGCGTAGTGCAAGCTTGGTTTACCTCGGCATATTCGTATTAAAGAACTCCATAAATGCAGTGGGAACGCAATATGCGCACAGGGCCATGAGGACGTGTACAATCGCATAACAGTGGTGAAATCATAGTAAGATCGCCCTGATAAGGACTCCGAACCTGTAGTTGGGTCGTGTTAGAAACCTGAGAGTCGTAGTGAGGACGCTATGAAGTCGCCGTTGCAAATGTTACCGTTTATGCAGCGCCTTTGCCACGCGTGTACTGCGCTTATAATTACGTTCATGGAGATGTTACGACGCTTATCTAACGACCTTCGCGATCCCACCGCGTTCTCAACGCGTTCCAGAACGGATCGCCGAACCTTGGCGTTTGTTTTGAACATGTCCAAAACATTTTATTAACATCAATCTCGCATTCTGTTATTTCATTCAACTCGTTTAATAAATTCAATATGAAAAGACACACATGTAATATCCTCTATATATTTCATCTGTCATATCAATATGAAATGTGGTCTTCAAAGCATTATCAAAAATACTTTACTCTTAGTATTTACGATAGGTATTTTAGAGCTTTAGAAAGAGGAAGGTGTCAACTTTTGTGAATACTGTCGATGCATCATCCTGTTCAAATAGGTGGTTGACAAAACATGCACACCATCAGTTACCGTGTACTTTGAATGTGGAATTAGATAGTTTAGGTTCCTGGTAGGGGTGAGGTGATGGTGATATACATGGGCTGGGATATATTTCAGTTTCGTAAAGTATAATTTGACTACTACAAATACTCCTTTAGGACGTTAGTCCTGCGGAATAATCTTACACCTGACATTTCCTTCCTTCCAAAAACTACTGTCAAACAGTCTAAAAACCGACAAAGGTTGTGGTCCCGATGATTTAAAACCAGTTGTCCATAAAATTTGTGCGTCTAACTTGCTCCACTAGGTACCAAGTTATTTCAAAAATCACTTGACGCTGGTACTATGCCAGCCGATTGGTCCAAAGCAAACATCACCCTTTAAAAAGGGGGATAAAGTTCTTTAAAGTGTGTTCTTTGTAAATTACTAGAGCACATTGTTGCATCCAATATCACAAGGCATTTCCAGAGCAACAATGTTTTTGTATTTATGATTTACCGCACGGTTTTAGGGAAAAAGGTCACGCGAAGCACAGCTCCTAGAATTAGTTGAGGACCTATCAAAAATCACTAGACATACTTAGTACTGTTGGACTTTTTTTTTAAATTTGAATTTTAAACTTCATCTACATGGCGTCCAGGGTAACACTTTGTGCACAATGGGTCAAATCCTTCTTGATAGGTCGGCGCCTGTCAGTCTAAGTAGATGGGGAAATATCATATGAGGTTCCAGTAATATCCGGAGTACCCCAAGGTTCTGCCCTAGGCCCTCTTCTCTTTCTGTAATAATTAAAAATATAATTTCACAGGTCCGGTTATTTGCCGACGACAGTGCTGTTTACATCACCTCCTCGTCAAAAACTTTTATCATGAAAGTATTCTTCAACTAGATCTGGATAGGTTACAGGTTTGGGAGAGCATATGGGACATGTAGTTAACCCCTCAAAATGTACAGTAATAAACATTACAAGGTCAAAAATAAAAACATTCAAATCCATATACTTACTCTACGGCCAAACCCGATGCAAAATGTTTTGGCGTCACTATCTCCTCAGACCTTAAATCAGGTTACCTCAAAATCAAGTCAAACTCTTAACTTCCTGAAAAGGAACATCCCAAATGTAATCGTTTTTTGCTTCGATAATATATGACCGAAAAATCCATTCTGAACTCAACAGTTCTGTGTAAAAATAAAAAAAAAAATCCATTTTTCATGATTTCACCTACCATTAATGAATGCAGTCTCTGGTAGACTCGGTAATTTCTGAATCAGTTTTTAGTTATGCGAATTCGTCAACAGTTTAACGCACTGTTATAATGTTTGTCTGAGCTCAAGGTGATTTGAATGTCTGTCATCCATCCGTCGTTTACAGTTTCTGTAAAGAAAATATCCTCAACCTCTCAGCCAATTTCAACCAAACTTCACAGGAATATACCTTGGGCGGTTCTGTCTGATATCATCCATGCAGATAAGTCTGTCCAACATATTGAGAACGCTGTCTATAATAGTGTTTCACATAGTATTTACAAATTGGAAATCTGTTTACAAATTGGTTTGTGTCTTTAAAAGTTCAGAAATGTCACATTTGTTCCCATGACCTTTCCTTCTTGCTGCCGTAACTCTTTTTCAGTGTGTCGGTGCGGACACTCGTTATAGCCTTTCCCTGGGATAGGTTTGCATTTGAACATCAAAACTTGGTTGCTTGTGAAGCAGAAACCAAAACTCTTTGTGCCTTTTTGTTGCTGTCCACTTCACATTGACTTGGGATGCTGATGTATATATTTGACATACTTAGTAGATACTGAAATGAAAGTAGGCAAATTAATTTCTGGTACGTACTATCCTCTGCTCCCAGAGCTTATCGAACCTACGTTCATCATCCAGCAGATGTTTATGTTCGTCTGGCGTCATATTATAGATAATATGATTGATTTCAATATGTTGATCCGAAGTTTACTGCAGAGGAGTACCCGCTCTTTGTTGGTCTGGACAAGTGTTAACATAAGGTCGTTCTGTACATCACAATTGGGAGTGGTCCCTGTAGTTCCCGACGACGCTTTACATACTACTTCGGATGAAAAATACCGTCTTTCAGCCACGGATAGCAAGGATAATATTAAAATCTACACTAGTCACTTTCATATCAGGAATCCTGAAGCTTGAAGGCTTATGGTTATTATATAGTATAATTATAATATCTTGCGAAGGGGGTCAATTCTGACTTGACCTTTTGACAGAGGGGTGAAGACAATGTTCATAGTCAGTAACACACATTATTAAGATGTTTAACAGGTTTAAAGGGTCATTTTTGGTTTGGTCTTTACTGAAGATTGTACTGATAATTTAGGCAAAAAATAATTTCCCACAAAAATCCATAAAAAGTGAGTTCTCTGAAAGTGACTAGTTGTACAAAGTTACTGACATAAAGAGTTTTGCAAGATATTCGTATAAATAACCAAATATATTGTGCAGAAAGTATTATCTGTTGCAACGTTTTTGAAACAAAGCAGAAAATTTACATTCTTCTTGCATTTTTACCAATATCAAACTTTTATTTTCACCAACTTTATTTTTTTTTTTGTATCATATATACATTCTACGCCAAACTTGGTAGAAAAGAACATGTTGAAAAATTAATATCCTACTAAATCAGTAATTACATATTTAGCATGTAATAGTTTATGCTTTTCTTTTATTTTTTTACTTATCTCAAGCAAGTTCAGTGTTCCCATAACCATAATACCTTTTACTTGTTTTGTTTTACCTTTTAAAGTAAAAAAAAATAAAAAAAAAATGAGCAGCTATTACTCACGTAGTTGACAAGCCAACTTATGCCATATACATCGATTTTGTTATTATAGCGGCCGCTTTGAAAAGTGCTAAAACATATGACATGGTGGCTCGTTTTTATCGTTTCAACGATTAAACCTTTTGTAGAACTGAAAGTTTCGATTATGCTAAAATAACATTATTGTTACTTGTGACATTGTGGATCATTTTCATTTTTTAAAACTTGTACTATTTTCTAGTTTTGCTGAAAATTCGGTGCTCTAGTCAACTTCGTATTCTGTCAACTTTGCACTTTTTACCTCTAGGCATGTAAAAAGCATGTATACTTACTACAGACGTGTTTGAGCAGACACTTAAGGTTTCGATGGAGGCCTTGAGAAACAAAAATCAAACAACACCAAATCATAGAAAGAAAGAGTTGTTTGACATGAAAATTGAACAGCATGTAAAACATGTATATTACTTTACGAAACAAGTGTCAGTATACTGATATAAACATTGAATTCCGGAAAAGGGCTGCCTAAAGGGGCTCCACTTCCGGACAGTTAAACGCCTTTAAAAACTCACCATTTTCAAAGAACTGTTACACATGTTCGTTTTGATGCATTTGCAATAGCGTGCGAGTGGTGAAATTTCGCATAACAAGGTGGAACACAGTTTTCAGCAATTGTTTATCTTTATTTCTTTACAAATGGCATTCATTTTCAAAGGGAGACAACTGTTCCCAATTATTTTAAGTACAAATGGCATTCATTTTCAAAGGGAAACAACTTTTTCCGATTATTTTAAGTAATCTTTGAGAAAAAGTTGTCTCCCTTTGAAAATGAATGCCATTTGTAAAGAAAAAAAGATAAACAATTGCTGAAAACTATGTTCCACCTTGTTACGTGAAAATTCACCACTCGCACGCTATTGCAAATGCATCAAAACAAACATGTGTAACAGTTCTTTGAAAATGGTGAGTTTTTAAAGGCGTTTAACTGTCCGGAAGTGGAGCCCCTTTAGGCAGCCCTTTTCCGGAATTCAATGTTTATATCAGTATACTGACACTTGTTTCGTAAAGTAATATACATGTTTTACATGCTGTTCAATTTTCATGTCAAACAACTCTTTCTTTCTATGATTTGGTGTTGTTTGATTTTTGTTTCTCAAGGCCTCCATCGAAACCTTAACTGGTCAGTGATCATCGATTTGATTTGAAAAGAAAAACATGTAAAGATCAAATTAAACAATTTACTACATTTTCGGAAGCGAAATTTTTCAACGAATAATTACGTCCTTGATCAAACAGACGATTTTTTCACAAGGTGAAATATGGAAAGACAACAATCTCTGCTGCCTATGTAAAGTTCAAAAAGGGAGATAATTAAAAATCTTCTAAAACAGATGTATGGTTCTTGTGTGCAGCATTGTCTCTTCTTGTGTATCAGAAATATTCCAAGTTTCATTGAAACCTTTCCAGTACTTTTGGAGTTCTCCTTCAAGCAATGAAAATAACAAGAAGGCCATGGTGGTCAAGAGTCGATCACCTGATCTTGACTGTTTGACGTTGAATATATGTCATGATGACCTAGTTTCGAACGTGCACGGAAAACATTCAAACCCGGTTTCAAAATATGGTCTATAGAGTATTAAAAAGACGTTCTATGATTTGACCTAGTGACCTAATTTTTTAACCCAGTTTACCAACTTCGGAACATGACCTAGCCTTTATAAAGAAAAACATGCTGACCTGGTTTTATATCTGATCAGGTAGAATTTTTTTTTAAGGTTTCTGATTTCAGACGATCCAGTTTCGAACTTATTACATGGTTTAATATAAATCAAGTAGAAATTATGGCCTCTGGAGCGTTATCAATGTTTTTCTTTAATTTGAACTGGTGACTTAGTTCGAGTGCTCATTTACAAACTGGGCCCAGATTTCATAAGGACAAACATTCTGACCAGCTTTTGTAAATATCAGGTAGAAAATAGTTATGATCTCTACAGTGTTAACAAGGTTTTAGTATTAATTGATCTAGTGACCTAGTTTTTGGTCTAAGAAGAAACCTTTTATCACAGCAGACACAGCTTCAATCATTCTGACAAAATCTTATATAGGTCAAGTAGAAAATACGAAGTATATAGCTTTAACAGGGTTTTTCTGATTTGACCTAGTTTTTGATCCTAGATGACCAAGTTTAGATAGATTTAATAATTATAAACATTCTGACAAGGTTTCATAAAGATCAGGTGGAAATATTGTACTTAGTGTTGAAAAGTTCTTCTATGATTTGACCTAGATTTCATAAAGATAAAAATTCTAAGTTTCATACAGAAGTGGTAGAAAATATGACCTTTGCAGTGTTAAAAAGTTTTTTTTCTGATCTGACCTAGATTTTGATCAAAGATGGCCCAATTTCAAATATGACAGATTTCATCAAACATTCTGACCATGTTTCATACAGAAGAGGTAGAAAATATGGCTTCTACAGTTAACAAATCATTTCAATTATTTTATCTTATGACCTAGTTTTCTTGAAGTAGGAGGACACGCAGTAAGCTGACCATATTCTCACAGAGCTGTCAGAAAAAAACTATTCAGTATTTGCCACTAGCTCCAACATTAAATGGCTTAATAGGAATTAATTTTTGTCCAGTGACTGGTTATTTGGTCTGAAACAGTAAATGAGCAGTGCCATGAGAAAACCAACATAGTGGGTTTGCGACCAGCATGGATCCAGACCAGCCTGCGCATCTGTTCGCTTTCAAAGTCATTTGCAATTAGAGAAACTGTTAGTGAACAGCATGGATCCTGACCAGACTGCGCGGATGCGCAGGCTGGTCTGGATCCATGTAGGTCGCAAAGCCACTATGTTGGTTTTCTCATGAAACAGTAAATATAATGCGAGAGTTCCCATTTTCTTTATTTCTGTAATGTTTTAATGTAATGTGACGAAACTCAGCAAGCATAAATCTTTCATGGTTGTAAAAAGCTCTAAAAGTTTGCAATACTTCATTTTATCAAATCAAATTAAATTGAATATATATTGTAATTACTTTGAGGTAGTATCCATATGTTTGGAAGAAACTACGATTTGATTAAAACTATTTTTTCAAAACTCAAGGATATGGAGTTCAACAGAATGGATACTGCAACCGGTGTATTTTCGAAGACGGGTTTAAAATTTTGGACCTGGAGAGGAACCTAAAGTCTAGAAATTAAAATTTCGGATTTGGAATACTGAAGACTATCAATGCCATCTTCAAAATTTGCTTACCACATATAGCATGTGGAATGGTGGGATGGGGTCAGTCTCAAACCTGGTTAGGTCTCATCATAAGTAGGTAGTTCTTGAACTGGTCAGTCTGGTGTCAGTATAATGTGACTGGGCGAGTTTCATGTCACATGTTTATAGTGTGATAAATATTCCAGTGAGGCCGTAGACATTGTTACTATTGTACTCGATTAAAAAAAAAAAGACACCCAACTGGAAAACACACATATATACACACTCACTATATAAAATAAGAAACAAAAGAATAATTTCTATAGCAAGTTATTTATTTCTAACAGATATGTAACAACTAAGGTAAATCACAGGGATGGATAAAACAATGGTTTATAGTTTGGTGCACTGAACAGTAATTAAACACAAATGGAATGACCGGAATTTATTCCATCAAAACTAAGCTGGAAAACGAACATATTTCTGACAAGTGCAGCATAATTTCAATTAAAATGTCTTGAAATTTTTTATTTCATGATGAAACAAATCAAGGAAATCTTAGTTAAAACATTTTTACAAAACTGTAAATTACTGAAAAATAAAGAATATGTCTCAGTTCCACCAGGAATAGAAATGATACACTTCTCCAATAGTTTGCTCCTGTGTATGAAGAATAATAATCATGGACGGAATAATAATTTCTAACTTGAAATGACAATAAAAATCACAAGAGCTAAGTGCAAAAACTCCTGTTACTTACATATACATATATATAAAGAATAATAAAGGAATAAATGTTTCTTGTAAACGTAACTTTTCTGCTGTATTTAACAGAGGTGTAAGTATTCAAGGCTTCTATCTTACAAATATTGCTTTTTATGGGAATGTAAAAGTTATACCAGAATGCCACAAGTTGTACTGGACTCACTTTGTACACCATTTAGTATAGTCATATACTACACTATTGTGACACATCTTTCTATTGATTTTGCATTAATAAACAATAAAAGCAGAGAAAAATTCAAAGTTCATGCATTTTAGCATTCTGTCTTCTTTGGGCTTTCTTACCTTTCAGTTAATTATTTCCAAACTGTTATACATAACTTTTTGGTTTTAGTATGCATGTTGCCAGTCTTCAAACAAGGAATCAATACTCTCTGTTTTAAATCTCTCTTCATATATTATAGACATCTATATCTACTAGATAGTACTCCAATCGCCCTATACATATACTCACAAAACATCAAAAACATGTGTAAACCCAGGCCGATTTTATAGTTTCGTTCACACAGCTAAATATAGCACAAATAAATATACTACATAAATATATATAAATTTCTATAAACTTGGAATATAAATTTTTTTGTAAAAAAAAAAAAAAAGAGAGAAAAGAATGGACGGTTAAGCTTGAAACTTCTATGTATCACAGATGAAACTATAAAAAGCAAAAAACTTTATATATAATATATTAAATAAATAATTAAACTTCGGTCTTTAATTCCGAGGAACAAATTCATTCTACATATTATTTGTGTCCATAATGAATGATATATCAAATAAATACCAACATACTTCACTTGATGGGTTTTTAAATTTCAAATACAATGCAAGTTCATTCTTTTGTAAAAGTGTACTCCCATTCTTCAACACTAAAAAAAACATTCAAGTAATTTTTATACATACAGGACATGACAAAGACATAATCACTCTAGAACACACTGTGTGCATTGAATTAATAATGAACGCTATGACGACAACCAAAGGAGCTGTCCATATCAAAATATCTATTGAACTAAAACATGAAAATCAAATTCATACTTTCTATCAACATTAAGAAAGAATAAAGAAATATGACAAGAAAAAAAAAATTCTGAATTTCAAAACCTGTAAACATATCACATCTCGATTCAGCATAAACTCTAAATCATTTTTTCTCAAAATAGCATATTTCATCTTCACACTTTTTTTGATTCCTGAAAATAGTGCATTTTATAATGTCTTAAAAAGGTGTAAATCCATGTTTAATAGCGCATCAAAAAATAACATAGATGAAAGTTCACAACAGGTAGTTTATTTGGTATCACATAATAGGGCGACACCTCTCAGAGTCCAGTGATCAGGGTTCTGATTGGTCTTCAGCAAAACGGAAGCAATGAATGTCAGATCTGTTCTGCGCGGTTTCTTGTAAATCGGACAGGCGTACATTCTTGGATCTGTCCCTCCGGTGCTGTTAATTGCGTAAATGTGTATAACCGGCATCAACTCAAATAGGACCTTTGGCTTGGACTCAATCAGTTTACAGCCTCGCTTGTCCCAGCCTGCTCCCTCAAGGTAGAGTCCGTAGACATACACGCCTTCTGATGGAGGTTGGGTGATGTCATCTTTCATGTTTCTTGTAACCTCGTTATAAACTATCACTGTATCTAATGCCCATCCCTTATGTGCTCTGGTCACCTCCTGTGAATGAAAATAAATTATTTAACAAAGTAGTCATAAAACTTAGAATAGGCCATCCTCAACACAATTTCTCATTAAACACATCATATCTAATGCAGTTGTACAGTCCAAAGTTTTAAACCTGAAAGCGCCTGCAAGAATTTCTGATGGCTGGAGCAGTTGACTTTATGAAGTAGGTGTCAATTTCAGTTGAGGATTATTGATTTTAAACCATGCAAATGAAGTAACTGACAATGTAACAGTGTCTTTACATTGTAAAGATAAAGTTTTTGTCTCCTTTTTTTCTGGTTGGGTATAAATTTCCACTGAACAGATACAGTACTTTGGCAACTTTTTCTGATTAAGGAAGACTGAAGGTGCCACTCTGGGTATTCTGTTACTTAAAACATTGACAAGCGCCTGGAAGAACCACTGACCTTCTATAAACCAGCTATATGGCTAATTTTACATGAAGGTAATTATTGAACTTGGTGAGATTTGAACCAACAGCATCGAGAAACAAGTGAGTGATTAAAAGTCCAAGACATTAATTACTCGACCACAGTGTCCACAATAGATAAAGCAGAGAATGACAAAACTGTTTACCTGTCTCATAGCTGTAAGGAAGCCCTGAGCATTGAAGAATCCTGTCATCCAGAAGCAGTTGGGACGGCCATCAAAACACCATGAATTGAACTGTGTATTACGATCGATCAGCTCCGTAAACCAGAAACCAAGGGTACTTGAATCCCAGGAAATCTGAAATGTAAGTTTTTGTAACAATCATGTGGTTCCTTCTGCGACACTAGTTAATGTAGAAACCATTTTCTAACAAAGTGAATATAGCAATTTGAGTTGTAATCATATTTTAAGCTTTTCTATGGGATTTTTATGAACTGCATACACATTTTTACTCAATTAATAATGCCAAACATCAAGTTTCCTTTTCTTTACTTGACTGATTTTAATGAATATTTTGAAGCTTTGCATGTACAAAATCAGGTTAAAGTTTTATAGTTTGTGTAGTGGTATGAATATATCAACATCAGTGGTAATTTATTTCTTTCTACATCAAGATAATCATAACAAATAATAACAGCCTTATCAATGGCACTACTTAGTATTCTGACCTCCATTCCACCTTTTGATCTACGCACACATATATATATAACCTATGACTTTTTAAAAATTAATTCAAATGCTTTACCTTTGCCCAAACTTTAGGTATTCTGGCATCATACATGCTGTCTAGCGCATCTCTCAGGTTTTCACTCATGATTATAGTACCGTCGATGGCCAGTTTCAGATCGTGCAATGTTGTGCGGACGGACGTGATGACACGCTGCATCCTGTCAATCTCCTGCCGCAGGAAGATGTTCATTGGCTGTAATGCTCCCATTTTCTGCAGCCTCTGTTTTACCTCAAAATCTAGGTAGTCATTGGGCAGTTTTTCCAACATGTCGTCACAGATTCTAGTGACCATAGATTCACGGGTTTCTCCAGAACCACCACTGCTGTCCTTTGGCTGAATGCTCAGTACAGTGTCCAGAATGCTTTTGGCAGTCTTACTCGAGTACCTTTTAAAAAGGGGAATTATTATACAATTTGTTAATACTGAAACTAAACACAATTAAGCAATTCAGTATAGACATTCAACACAATGAAGAGATTCCAATTATATGACTTTGGATTTTTTGCCACCAGGTTCTAGAGGATAACCACCTTCCTATATAGGTAGCTAACATTTTTAATGTATTTCACACTTTCCAAAAAAGCAGATAAATGTCAGTTTCTCAAATGTGTTTCTTTATTTTGGAAAAAAACAACCTCATACCGTTGGGAGCATTTACTAACACAAAGCTAAATTTGCAGTCTGTTAGATAAAAACCAAACTTACGTAATGTCCGCATTTGGATGCAATCCGAAAACCTCTGTTGTATCTGTATTGTTTAGTGCATTAATAAAGTCCATATACTCTCCAATCTTTGTACATTTAGGTATCACATAGCCCTTGTAGAACACAAAGTTGGGGCTGAACATTGGGTCACCGAACCATACTTTACAGAATGTGTTGAGCAGACGTTTGTCAAAATCGTCAGTGACACGACCACCATACTGGATCTCACCAAACATGTAGCGCACACACGTCCAGTTCACTCCCTAAAACATGTATTTCAATATAGCATACACATTTCTATTTCACTTAACACATGAAAAATGAAAATTTAATAAATCTAAGTAGACAAAACTAACAGAAAATGGAAAATTCATGTTCTTGCGTCTAAGCTTCATGTTCTTGCGTCTAAGCCTTTTCTTTTTTAACTGATAAATGGTCATTTTTAACATAACAGAGAAACTTAAATCAACACCCCAGTCAATTTCTTTGAAATGTAAAATAAGAACTTCCATCTATCAACTGGCAACAAATAGAATTAACTGATAATTTGCATATTATAGTAATGTGACTGTCATGTGACTAAAGAGCATAGTGTTTATAAAAACATATAAACAGACGACATATGAATAAAATGGCAAAAAATGGACATGTTAAATATAGTATTTCACTGGGAGCCTTCTAAACTGAACAATATTAGAAGAGAAGTTAACATTTACTTTTACCCTGCTAAATTCCTAAAATTTACTGGTCCATCACTCAATTTCGGCAGTACCACTAATTATTCAAAGGGATGATCACTGAATAGCGAACAGTGCAGACCATGATCAGCCTGCACTGCACTGATGTGCAGGCTGATCTTGGTCTGCACTGGTCACAAAGGCAGAATCACTAGCAGCAGCAGGCTAAAGGTTAAGAGATTTATTTTATGCTTATTTCATTTTAATTGTGATGAAAGCTTGGAACTTATTTCAATCATTCTCAATTCTGCTTCCTGACAAAACCAATACTGGTGTCATTGGAAGGCACTGTAGTGACCCCAGTGAGACTGGAACACACAAGCTTCTCATTAAGCCGCCGACACCCAAACCACCACTCTTAAGTTTTACAAGTTCCCATTCGAGACAGGTTTGTTCATAAGAAAGAACTCAGTTTGGAGCAAGACCAGTCTTCAGTTTAGAAAGGCTTCCATTTGGCGGTAGTGTGTGCGTGTGCCTGTGTGTGTTAGGGAGACTGTATTGTACTAACCTTTTTCAGATCCATATCGTCAAGATGATTCTGTACAAACTGCACGCTGGCATTGAAATCTGCAGCGTTAAATTCATATGGAATATTCCATCCAAGCGGTCCAAACTTTCTACGTTCCTGCACAACAGTATGCAAGAAGGCGACACCGTACAGCATAGGTTTCCATTGTGGCATATTGGAGATATCGAGGAAGTCTTGGGTCATACCAGCATACGAACGTTTTATACCAGCTTTAATACCTTGTGGAGGTTCATTTGTGAATTTGATGGAAACCTGAAAAATGATGGTATTTACAGAATTGAACCTACAAATTGTGTACTAGTTATAACTGCAGAGTAAATAGTGAGAGTATTTAAGGTTAAATGCACCTAAGTTAAAAGTATGGGATTCTCTTTTGACACTTTGCCTATAAGAAATTCAGGATATTCCAATTTAATTCATGCTTAAAATTTTTGATATTAACATGTTTTTTTTCTCAACAAACCTTCAAGCATGCCTTTTGATATCCATTTATTGATGAACTTTGATTTCATGTCTGCCAGACTATTTCATAAATCCTTCTTTTAAGTCCAGTATCGGTTTGCTAATGATGCATCATATTTTCATAGAAAAAGTTCTTTAAAATGATATTAATTTTGTGATAACTGTAACCTACTAATCAGTAATATTGTAAATGTGACAAAAATGACATTGACTTATGAATTTTCATTAATATGGTCTTCTCTAAAACCCAAACATGATCATGAAAACTTTTAATCCAAAACCAAGAAACAATGTACATGTATAAATAGTCTTCTTTTCATATCCTATGCCCAACCCCCCCGCAAGTGGCTGTTTAATACAGGTGACCTCTAATGCAGGTTCAACTATACTAACCTGGAGGAAACTGATAGGGAACTTGGGATGTTCCTCTGTGGTTATCCACAGTCTGAACTCTTCATGAATGGTTTCTGTCTCCATGATGACATCAAGGCTCTCAACCACATAGTCCAAACTCAAATGACAGTTCTGTAACAACAACCAGCCGCCATTTTGGATGCTCTGTGTCAGCAGACGCCTGGCATGCACTTCTTGACCTTGACCCATTGAAATGGCACGGATTTCTGAAAAATCATAAAAGGTATAATACATCAGCAATAGCAACATTGCATTTATTGAAAGTTTTTTATAAAAAGTTTAATCTAGACTTTAATCTGTTAAGAATGTATATGAAAATTACTTTAGATTAAAAAAAAATTGCATCCCTCTACAAATCTGTAAAGTGTAAAAACGAAACTCTTTTGGGCTGGGTAGTGAAGGAATGAATCATAACAAAAACTGTTTAATGACAGGGTGCCCGACTATTTGAAACCCTTCTAAATCAAACTAGCTTATATACCAAAACCAGTTTTAGATTAGAAACTCTGCCATTAGTTGTAAATAGAAAATTTTCTTACCAATTTTGTGTTTCTTAGCCAATAATTCTATATTGTTGGTTGGATCAGAGCCAAGAGACAAAAGACACACCATTGGAGAGCGCGTAGTACTCTCATACCACATCTTCTCAAGGTCAAGGATCACACCCTCTGCATACTTCTCTCCGAGGGTATCGGCAATGTATTTCCTGGCCTGGGGGAGAGTACGATCAGGACACCAGGATCGGACCAGCAGCAGACGTCTAAATACATCAAGAGAGTTGTTATAGCCATCAGGAATCACTTCCTCTTCTGGAGCATCCTTATCAAACCACTGCTTCCACTGTTTTTCATTACGTTGAACCTAAATATCAAGAAATTGACAAATTAAATCTCAAATTCATATGCTTGTACGATGAATTGTTTGTTTATATTTTGGCAACAAATATTGAATATTGAATAATGTCTAAACTGCTTAGCAACAAGTCATAGGTTTAAAACTAGGCTGCAGAACATGCCACCTTACCAGGTACCTGATCAATTTCTTCTCAAGTACTAGACACCATAAGCTTGCAGGTTTTCATAATGTGGTCAGTATAAATGGGTGCCCATCAGATATCAATTCTGCTAAAAATCCAACCTTTTCAAGTAGTTCAAACTCTCATCAAATGACTTTAGGTGGAAACAGTAAGAAGGTTTTCAAATGTTCAAGCTAGAACAGCATTTACAAGGTGCATTTGAAACCAATACTTTCTGCAAACATGTAATATATCTGTTTAATAAAGCTATCTTAACTCTTCATTTACTCTTAAAGACCTATAGCAAATGTAATAATAACAAGAGCTGTCTCCATAGGATGACACATGCCCCCGATGGCACTTTGAATGAATAGTTATGGCCGATGTTAGAGTTTAGGACCTTTGACCTACGGAGCTGAGTCTTGCGCGCGACACGTCGTCTTACTGTGTCACACATTCATGCATAGTTATTTTAAAATCCATGCATGAATGACAAAGATATGGACCAGACATGCCCATCAATGCACTATCATGAAAAATGACCTTTAACGTCTAAGTGTGACCTTGACCTTTGAGCTACGGGCCTGGGTCTTGCGTGTGACACATCGTTTTACTGTGGTACACATTCATGCCAAGTTATTTGAAAATCCATCCATCGATGACAAAGTTATGGACCGGACACGCCCATCAATGCACTATTCTTTAACGTCTAAGTGTGACCTTGACCTTTGAGCTACGAACCTGGGTCTTGTGCACGACACGTCGTCTTACTGAGGTTCACATTCATGCCAAGTTATTTGAAAATCCATCCATCGATGACAAAGATATGGGCCGGACACTCCCATCAATGCACTATCCTTTAACGTCTAAGTGTGACCTTGACCTTTGAGCTACGGGCCTGGGTTTTGCACGCGACAAGTCGTCTTACTGTGGTACACATTTATACCAAGTTATTATCATCCATCGATGACAAAGGTATGGACCGGACACGCCCATCAATGCACTATCCTTTAATGTCTAAGTGTGACCTTGACCTTTGAGCTACGGACCTGGGTCTTGCGCACGACATGTCGTCTTACTGTGATACACATTCATGCCAAGTTATTTGAAAATTCATCCATCGATGACAAAGATATGGACCGGACACACCCATCAATGCACTATCCTTTAATGTCTAAGTGTGACCTTGACCTTTGGGCTACGGACCTGGGTCTTGCGCGCGACATGTCGTCTTACTGTGGTACACATTCATGCCAAGTTATTTGAAAATCCATCCATCAATGACAAAGATATGGACCGGACATGAAAATTACGGACAGACAGACAGACCGACGGTTCAAAAACTATATGCCTCCCTTTGGGGGCATAAAAATATATATGTATTTCAAATCAGACACCTAGAAAATTTACTTGAAAAAAAAAAACAACACATATTTAAGATACCTGCTCGACGATTCCAGAGAACTGGTGAAGGTTACTCAGTTCTACCAAGTTAAGCCAGGTCAAGTCCAATATCCACTTATGGGGTTTAGGCTGTACTACATTCAGATCAAGGGAGGCACCACCTTTTTTTATAAAAAAAAAAAACAACAGGTAATATGTTATCAAAGCTTAAATGTTTTCTGAATAAAGCTGAATGAAGTTCTCACAGAAGCAGTCTCCATAAATGTATAACAGCAAAATTACTGCTTCATCTTTGAGATAGTTTAATATATGTTTGTTTAATATATGTTTGCATTAGTAGTTTTGGGTAAAAACCTGCTATTTTGTGGAGACAAGCATTCATGGATTCCATTTCTTTTTAAAGAAAAACTGAATAATTTCGTTTGATATAAGGATTAATATTGTCATAATTTTCATGATGTAAGTCCTATGCAGCAACAGGATTGACTGAAACTAGTCACCCTGAAATAGAGACATGGGGTTACATTGTCTTGGTGTACACATATAATTCCACCCATGTTTGCTCTTACAATTATATTAATGTGTACAAAATTACCTTTTATGAGTGTAAGGAATTCCTCGTGTTTCACCTTGCCAGCTGTCATGTCAATCTTCAAGGCCAGCAACAAGGTGAAGGTCATCTTATCTTTCTCATAGAGACCACGCACAGCATATTTAAACACTTCAAATGTCATGAATTCTATAATGTTTGTGATACGCTTCTGTGTAATCGGTGACTTGGTAGACCTGAAAGCATAAAAATTGACTTTTGAGACATAAGCTCATGAATGATCAAAACTGACATTATCTTATACAAAAAGAAATAGATGTGTGTCCATAAGACACTGGTGCTCCCACTTCCTGTCAGTATTTTTGACTAAGTTAAGGGACATAACTCTGGTCTGGCTGTGTAAAATCCTAAAATCCCAATTAAAACACCAGATGCACAACTTCACACATTGAATAACAATCCTGTGAGGTTTGATGACTCTAGGTCAAATAATTTTTTATGCACAACACAAATTCAGATGGACGAATGTACAAAAAAGGGCAAATTAAGTGCCTATATGAAAAAAAAATTGGTTGGAAAGATTACAGTTATCATCAACAAATGTAAGCTCTTCTTGTGTAAGTAAGTCATACTCTTTGAAATAACCATGTCACACATATACTTCTGCAGTATGTAATATCAAAATGCATGATTTAACAGACAAGCTCGGATATAAAATTATTCTGAAAGCCAATGGTTACCTTGCCATGGAAAGGTCAAAGAGTCCGAGGAACTGTTTCAATGATGTCTGGTACATGGAGTTCACCATACTCATCTCTGTAATAAGGAAATACAAGATACTTCCACGAGTTGCCACAGGTCGGAACTCCTCACGAGCCATGGTAATCTTACTCTGAGTCTCATCTGCCGTCTGCAACTTCTGCTGCACATCCTGTGATGTTGCCTTGGTTACACGGAGCACGTTAATGAGATCCTCATCATCAACAAGCGACCCTTGTGTACTTGTCAGACGGAACAGCAAGTTGTCCTCCAGTTCCTTCATCTTTTTCTTATTAGAAGTTACATCCTCCATCAGCTTCACTCTCTCTGACTCAAGTTCCTGAATAATCATATAAATAAATGATAATCTATCCTATATAAACCCGCTTTAGCTTTCTTTAAATCATTAGTGTGTGTGTGCGTGTGTGTGTGGGTGGTCGGGTGGGGCTCATTTTCATTGATTTCATAGATGTGTCGATCCATTAAATTAATTTCAACAAACAAGCTAAATCCCAACTCGTTTTATATTTTCAAATTTGATATCCATGAATCCATACCTGATGAAATAGCCCTGTTGGCCAAAGCCACGAAATTTAAGGGAAGATTTTTGTCGAAACTCAGAGTCTTATTACCGGTAATTGTTTGAACCAACAAGTAAGTTTCAATAATAAGTTTTTGTCCAAGCAGGAAGTACAGGTATGGATTATGGGTAATTATCAGACTGCAAGTAGTTAGAATAATATGAATAAGAATGATCTTGTATGTAAATATCTTTCCATCTGTTTGACATGCTTTCAGTATTATTTTGTATACAGTCTAACCTGTACTAACGGTCACCTCCGATCAGCGGTCACCTCCGTTCAGCGGTCATTTTATGATGCCCCCGACGGATTTTCCTCTATTTTATCACTTTATTCAGTGGCCACCTGCCCTCCGCGGCCAGCGGCCACCGAAATTGCCTCCCGACCGCCGTATTTGACCCCTTTCAGCGGCCATTTTTCTTCCAAAACTAATTATCGCCGAAGATACCCGATTTTTGAGAAGCACGTGATTGCTAAGTTTCGCGTGACTTCACCACAAGAACGACAAAATGACATGAGCTTCTCAATTAAAACTGATAACCAAAGGTGTAATACCCTTTTTGTTATGATCAAATGGCCAGTAATTATTGGCAATTAACGTGTCACCTTGTGTCAATTTTGTTGTTCACAGTTTGATCTCGGTTAAAGATAATACTCGATAACTAATTAGTAGCATAATGTTTGTGATTTTCTTATACTTCTGTCATCAAAATACTATTAAATTAATACAAAATTAAATGTGTTGGAAAAAACTATAAACCCCTCTATCTTTTACGGTACGTAACGGTAATCTAAGAATTAGCGTATACAATAAGCGCGGAGAGCAGCTTCCCTTACCAAAATGGCGAAAATTGTAAACAAACTTGTTTTGAAGTTGGAAAATTGTCTGTAACAATTTTTGTTATAAAAAAAAAACACGCCGGAGTTTCAGATTGCTAAGAAGATCATTCGTACTGCAAAGGCAAACGCACGTCATTGTATCCTGGTAAATAATAATAGAAAACCCGAAAAGAAATGGGTCTAAAGGCTAAACTGGTCAGAATTCTGAAAAATACATATAATGGCTGCACCTCCGATCAGCAGTCACCTGGCTTAAGCGGCCAAATTGTCTGCTTCCCCTGGCTGGCTGCTTAAGACAGGTTAGACTGTATTTGCTAACCAACTGCTACAATATACATATCTGTTCATTCAAAATATTCACTCACTTTATAAAAATGAACTTATCTTATGCGAAATCATTCTTTGTTGGAGAAAATGTTTTCGGTGGATTCTGAGGTAGTATTCATCCATCAAATTTAAAATCCTGATAGATAAAAAAAATCAAATTTATTTGATCTTTTAGAAGGTTTAATATCACTGAATTCATGTTCCAAATAAATAACCCTCTTGGTTGATACCACACAAACTTTGTGCAAACAAAAATAAAGTATTTTACAAAAATACAAATCAACTTACAGCTTTCTCAGTAAGGATGACACGACCCAGCAGTTGGTCCTCAAGTCCCTTCATTGTGACAGCAAAGTCAATGATTGATGTCCTAGCATAGATTTCTGGGGTGTACGCAGGGTTAGACAGTTTTGTTGTAATGTAGAGATTAAACCCTTTCATGATGTCACACTCTTTGTCTCCGACCTTCACTTTCAAGGTCGAACCCACTTTTATAAAGTTCTTCTCAAGAATACTATCTAAAGCTGGATCCAATTCTTCCGCGATGTCCTCAATCATGAGTGGGCGCCCCAAGGACATGGCATCCTCAAGATGTTGTCGGAAATACTTATGGTTGAGTGCCGTCAGCTGGAAAGAAATAAATGTGAATAAGCAACTAATTTTGAAATTTCATTTAATTAATAATTAAGACTACAACTTAATTCAAACGTTACACTGGATATGCACAATCTGCTCTGAATCATTCCTTTAGCAAACTTGAACGCTTACACACTAGTATACACTTATAAATATTCACAATGTATTGCCACAACTTTATGAAAATCAAAGCTTAAAAACAACAATAACAACCAAACTTTAGTACCTGTAGCTCATTCTGGACTTCCCGAGATTTTATCCAGTTTTTACCCTGACCTTGAGGATCAATGAGAAGTGGGTAGCGTGAAGCCTTTGTTACAACGATACCATTCTGTGTCGACAGCTCATCGTTGGGTAGACCTTGTAAGTTCCATTCCGCAATCTGATTAATGAGTATAAACAGCACATCAGAAATATTGTACAACATTTGGAAGACACCATCACAAAGGTGTGGTAGCCATCATTGCTTCTTATCCATAAGAAATCTCTTGTGATCACAACTAACCTCAAAAACATGTATCACAAGGCGGACAGTATATAACAATTAATAACACTGAAGAAATGTATATGCAATTTTTTTTTTTTGTTATATTCAAAGCTTGAAACAATGAAAAGTATTTAACATAAAATAAAAACTGTTGAATTGTACTGCCATTTCAGAGCAAGGAACCTCAATTATTTGGTAGATACAGCCTGTACCAAACATTCTGAACCATTAACTTTGGTTGGATTCCTGCAAACCCCCTTTAAAATGTATCAGAAAGACTTACAGTATTTGGATCAACCAACATGTCAATAGTGTTGAGATTGAGCGTGAAAGGAATTTTTCTCGTCTTGAGTTCCTTGAACCAGTTCTTGAAGAGTATGGCTCGGAAGTCTTGGTTAAACGGTCCACAGTAGGACAAGAAAGCTGTGCAAACCAACACATCACCAACAAGTCTGGATAAATAATAGGAATGATTGAGGAAATATTACATACATTTCAAATTTTGCCAAATAGTCTAGCTAAGTACAGGAAGACAGAAAAACCTGCATTTATCAATTTATTAATTTCTTTTTGTCCTAAAACTATCAAAATAGGTGTTTAATAATGTAATGCTTTGACTAGAGAACAGCTTTGATTTTGAAAATCAGCAAGATGCATTTGTACTCCTGTCATGCAACTTTTAAGCATTCTCAGTTACTGTATAAGTAAATTATGAGTGAACGATATGTTTTAACTACATGTGCCATCAGGTGTGAGATTATAGATGTTACTTGTTGCTGTGATTTTTTCAAACATAAGAAGTGGCACATACCTGTTTAATTGGCATGCAATAAAAGAAAGCTATGTCCATGAAATTGGCAGCAAGTTTTAGGACAAGCCACACCATGAGAAAACCAACAGTACATTTGCAACCAGCATGGATCCAGACCAGCCTACGCATCCACACAGTCTGGTCAGGATCCATGCCTATTGCAATTAGAGAAACCGGAATGCGCAGGCTGGTCTGGATCCATGCTGGGCGCAAATGCACTATGTTGGTATATTACTTTCTGACTACACTGCTTTGTATTAGTTCCTTTGTGGGAGGAGGGGGGAGAGTGTGTTTAATATTATTATTTTTTTAATTTATAGTGGTCAATTTATATCTGTTCCTTGGTTTCGAACATTCAATCAAACAAAGGAAAGCCTTATACTCAAACACCCATGAGATAATGATTATGCATGTCATGTGCTGTCTAATTTGAAACACACATTGTCTATGAAATCTTTAAACTTTTTTCCATGTTTTTCTCTAAATTTTACATCCACTGGTTCTTATTTGTGTAAATTTGTACTTGTACTGCATTGAGAAAATGCAGAGATGGTAACTGAGAAAATCATTCCTTTGTTAGACTGATCTTGCCAATGACTATTGAGAAATTTAGCATTTTTCCAAGATTTGTCAAATTAAAATAAGAAATTGAAAACCTATATCAAAACTGGAGCTATCTATAATGGTGATTAATATGCCAGGATGTTGCTCTCATACATAGAAAGTAAGTTTTCTGCAAGCCCTCTAGATGAGGTAAACAAGTAATACTAATTTTATGAAAATCATACCAGCTGTTTAGAAGCTTTTTGACCTTTGACATCCAACTGTGACCTTGACCTTGAATCTAGAATCCTGAGTTTTCATATATCTTGTATAGTATAAGTGGTCATTAATGTGTAGTTACTTAAAAATGATTTAAACAGTTTTGAAAATGTGCTTCCATAAATGAATAACTGACAGACACTCTGACAGCCAGATGGACAAGAGTGACTCCAATATACTCCCCAAATACTTTGTATTGGGAATATAACAAAAAAGTGGAATTGGGGAGCATGCACAGTACTATGTGACATAAGCTGCAGTTTTCAGTTCCTACACTACCATAACAATAAAACAGTTGCAGTACCTTCCCTGAAGTTTGCTTAACAATTCAACTTCCATAATTAATATCAGTTACACATGACTAACAAAACAACAAAATAGTACAATATATAACAAGATTTCAAAGTTCATGAGCACGACAACTCACTATAGCAAAACATCTTGTAAAACCTGAACTTCTGAAAATGCTTTTAACAATATATCAAATTAAATCATTATAGTTATATATAATGCTCTTAATACATCAAATTCATTTTCTGAAAGGTCGCCATCTGCTAATTAATTGGTCTGTATTTGCCAATATTTTTTTCCAAGGTGCCTGTAGAAGACAGTATATCTCTTACTAAATGTATAAACTTAAATCACTATTTCTGATGTCACGATTTACAAATTCAAAGTCGTTTTTGATTTTAAAGAATTGATTTGCTAAAGAATTTTATTTACATTGCTTTACTAATTTCTTTTACATTAATCATGGCAAAATATTTTCCTTCTTTTAAAGGTCCATTACTAAGGGAAAGTGAGTTGGCAATTTTTTTCATAGCCAGTGCATAGACTTCTGCAAGACACTAAATAATGAAGATTGGCAGGTCAAAATTTACAGAAGGTCTTTGGAACTCAAAGAAATGTATGTGTATTATGTTGAAATTTCAATGAATCGACAGAATGACCCCCCAGGTCTTTTTAACTTTCTTCATACTTCATAGAAAAATAATTGTACATATACTGAGATTTATTTCGAAATTTCTACATACCAACTTTCATTTTCCAATAAAATGAAATAGTTTCTGTGCTTTTTAAAAGAAATTAAAATGTTCACTTTCCTTAGTATTGGACCTTTAATTTACTGAAATTTTTTTTTTAAGTATAAAATGAGTGTTAAACAATTATACCTGATTTTACATCTTTGTATGGATTGAACAAATGCTATATTAACAACATATATGATATTCCCTGCAACAATCTAAGATTATTGTTCCATATTAACTAAAGCTTTAACCTTTATCCTGCTGGCAGCAAGTGATTCTGCTTTTGTGACCAGTGCAGACGAAGATCAGCCCAGCACATCTGTGCAGGCTGATCTTGGTCTGCACTGCCAGCAAACACCCCCTCGAATAATAAATGGTATTGCTCAAATTGAATGACAGACAAATCCATTTTAGACATTTAACAGGGTAAAGGTTAACAATGAATGTACAATAAGTAACAATATTTCAGCTTTTTAGGTGTAAAATTTTAACAAAATCAGAAACTTACAAGGAACTTGTATTTCTCATTTTGCTAAAATTTCACTTCTCATTTAGTGCCTGACCATTGTTCATCCATTAAGACTGCAAATCTATAAATAGCAATTAACGAAGGATGGGAACAAAATATTTGAAATAACATTCGAATATTTATATCGACATATGTGTACAGAAATGCCATTCTTTTGCTGTCAGACTACTGTTGTCTGCATGTAGTTTACCAGTTTATAATCAACATTACAAAGATGATTTCAAAGTTAACATTTGCCATTTTTTTTTATTTACAAAGTTATCTTTCCAATGTATTTTTTTTGTGTTTACTAATATTACACAGCTTCGAAAATTGGATTTTTCGATTATTTGATCTAATCCTTGCAATTAACAGTATCTCTTACATTAAACCTACAAGAAACTCCTGTTTTAGGAGAAAAAAAAATTCTTTTTGTCTCCTTTTTCTTTTCATTTCAGCTTACATGATATTTTGTTGGTAGGTATTTTTTCTTTAGTGACCATGGTTTAACATACTAACCCATGATTAAGTGAGGCTTTTATTACAGAATTTATGAAATGTTATGTCCTAGAAATATACTAAATATTCCCACAAGTTATTCTACAAAAAGGCAAAAAATAGCGAAAAAAAGTAGTTCTTGACCTACATTTGATCATTTAATACATGACCAAGGTTAAAACCAACACATTTTTAAAGGTCCCACTGCATTAAATTTTGCTATACCAAGAAAAAATTGAAAAGCTGACCCTATCTTTTGAAGGTACAATCTGTTCATATAGTACATCTGGTCAGATACTAAACAACAATTTCTGTTTTGACAATAAGTTCACAGGACATGTGCATCAGTACCTATCAAAAGCAGTGTATGTATCTTTGTGTGCCTCTGATTTCTCAATATTCTCAGTTCTGTTACGATGATAATTATTTACGTAATATCATAAAAGTATAGTACAATGTTTTTTTTCCGTTTCACAAAATATGGGAAAATTGTATAAACAAATCAGGGAAAAGAGGAAATTCTGATGTGATCTTAAAGAAACAACACAGGTTTTTATTTTCATTTTCTTGTCCTTGTTATCCTTGTTACCTTTCAAATGCAGAATATCTGTATTATATAAAAACAAATGTTATCCCACGTTAGCTTATACATGATAATCATAAGTGTTTTTCATCTCGTCAGACAATTATGGTAAACATTATGTTACCTTAAACAAGAGCACCGCCTTGCGGGTGCTGACGCTCATCTGATTTTTTTTTGTATAATAGAAAAATTGTCCTACCCATGATTTTCTAAGTCCAAAAAGGGCCATCATTCTTGCAAAAAGCAGGATGGAGTTATGTTTCTTGATGTACATAGTCAGCTTATGATGGTGAACAACTGTTGCAAGTTTCAAAGCAATAGCTTGAATAGTTTAGGAGAAAAGCTGACCTAAACATAAAACTTAACCAATAAATCTGATATTTTCTAAGTCAAAAAGGGGCCATAAGTCTTGCAAAAAGCAGGACAGAGTTCTGCTTCTTGCTGTACATGGTCAGCTTATGATGGAGAACAAGTGTTGCAAGTTTTAAAGCAATATCTTTGATAGTTTATGAGAAAAGCTGACTTAAACATATTACTCAACCAAGAAAACTGATTTTCTAAGTCCAAAAGGGCCAATAAATCCTGCAAAAAGCAGGATGGAGTTTCTTGTTGTACAGGGTCAGCTTATGATGGTGAACAAGTGTTGCAAGTTTTAAAGCAATAGCTTTGATAGTTTAGGAGAAAAGCTGACCTAAACATAAAACTTAACCAAGAAAACTGATTTTCTAAGTCCAAAAGGGGCAATAATTCTTGCAAAAAGCAGGATGAAGTTACGTTTCTTGATGTACAGGGTCAGCTTATGATGGTGAACAAGTGTTGCAAGTTTCAAAGCAATAGCTTTGATAGTTTAGCAGAAAAGCTGACCTAAACATAAAACTTAACCTGGCAACGCTGACGCCGACACCGATCAAGTGATGACAATAACTCATCATTTTTTTTCAAAAAATCAGATTAGCTAAAAATCATCGGGTATTTCTCCTTTCTCCTTAAGCATTTTTCCATCCTGTCATCTAAAAAATTACTTACAATAATTTTTTACTTTATTTATCAGAACTTCACAATAATTGTTTATCTACTGAATTTCCCTGTCCCTTTACTCCCAACCCAATTTTCAAACTGTCACATAAACCTACCTTCCCATCTGAGCCTTGAACTCATGACTCTGTTCGGTCCATCTGATCTTCTCGCCTCCGAGACCCTCAATCAGTGCAGCGGCAGCGTTCATCTTCCTTCTGCATGTCTCCGCATCATCCATCAATTTCTAAAATAATTACGCAAAAAATTTATCTACCTAGAACAGACAGCAATGATCAACTACTTCCATAAAATATTCTTTGAAAATAAAATGGTTTTATGGCCTTTTAAAAGAACAAAACATTTATCACCTCAACTTAACAACAGCGGTGCAAGAAAAGTTGGCAGCGTGAAAATTTATTAAAATTTTCATCTCTTAAACAAAGTCAGTTTAGGGGAAAATTGCAGCAAGAAAGTAAAACCCACTGACATTTTCTTGTGCCACTCAGTAATATTGATGTCTAAATGTATAAGAATAATACCTGTTTCTCGGACATAGCTTTGTCATACTCTGCCTGTACAACAGCCAATTCTGCTTCCTTCTCATCCAGTTTGGCCTGGGCAGCAGCCAAGTCTGCCATAGCAACCTGCAATCTTGCTTCCTGCACCGCCAAGTTAGCCTGTAAAACAACACATGTTCAATACAGTCTTACTAGATACAAACATTTCTTTCAAAGAAGCAGTTATGAAATGAATGTCATCTAATGTTCCATCCTTTTAGACAGAACATTTGCTTCATCTGGCATGATAATGACCCACTTCTCTTTTATATATTTGATCAAATTGAAAACACAATTACGACATCCATGATTCAATAATGATGCTTCCATTTTACAAAAAAATACATGTACACAGGTTTACTGCCATAACAAGAAATATGTGTTAGTGTTTCGGTTAAAGCGTCTTTTCAACAAATTTTCGGACATATAAACAGCGGTGTCTGCTTGTAGCAGTGAGTGCACTGCCCAGTTTCATAGTGCTGCCTCACTGGAATATCATGCCATAGGCATGTGACATGATACCCCACCCAGTCACATACCGACACTATGCTGACCAGTCCTAATACATTCCACTTAATGCTGAACCCAAACTGAGGAAGCTATTATTTTTCATGTCTTTGATATGACCAGGCCAAAGAGTGAACCCATGACCTCCCAAACTAATAGCAGGCATTCTACCATTAAACTACCAAAGTGATTGTATTGCAATAATATAGAAGAAAGCTGAAATAGTCTGTACCTTTAATGGCAATACTTCCTTGTTGATAGCAAAGAAAGCGGCCATAGCTTCTGTCCACGAGAGAAGACCAGCAACGTTACCACACACACGCTTGGCATTCTCAAGGTTATAATCCTCCATGTCCAAATACGGCTGTATGAGCTCTATTGTCTCATCGTTAATCGTATCCTTCGGGAATGATGTAAGCATACCCAGGAAATTTGTTCCTGCCATCATCTGAAAATTTTAATGAAAAATTATAAATTCACTTTACAGATAGCAATACATATCAAGTGTTCTCTTTCTCTCCATCATATTTAAAGTACTGGATGTATCTGCTTGTTTGTTTTGTCTTTAGCACCATTTTCAACTTATTTCAGGCATTTAACCAAACCAGTCTTCCCAGATTCTGTACTGGTAGACTCATAACCTTCTCTCCGCAAGTAAATGCTAACTTCCCTACATGGGTTGGGGATGACTTGTCCCCTCCAATTTTCATGGAGAACGTAAGACAATCTAAAATTAACTCAAAACTTGAGCTTAATATATCTGCACTCTCCCTTTTGAGCATACATGCCATAATTTTTCAGGACATTTCCGGGATTCTGAGTTAAAATTTCCGGGATTTTTACCCTTTGCCCGGGACATACAGCATGACATTAGTATTTGTCTGTTTCATGTATAAATATCATAAAATTACATGTAGTTTCCGGAGATAAACATTGTTCACTCACTTAGGAATAATTTGCTGCAAATGTCGTCTAGCTTTCTAAGGGAGGTAAACAGGGTAAATTCACGTCTATAGTTCGGCACGTGAATTAGTTGCATTCCCAGGGTGAACAGAATTAGGAGACTTACTACATATGAAGAATTAACCTGGTCATCGTGATTTAGAATCCAGCTTATTTGGTATCATTTTAAAGCTTAAATGTTTATCTAATCATTAATAAAATGGAATCCTCAAAGGAATAAAATAAATCTTGTAGATAAAATCGATATAAAATATTTCGGGTTAGGTCAATTTTCATGGATCGGTCGGCAAAGGCATTCAACAGTCAAAATTTTAATTTAGAATGTGTGTGACAATCAATCTACATTTTAAAAGATTACAACCTTTTAAAATAATTATCGTTTAATCGACCGTTTTCAGCCATTTCTTCCATAAAGGCTACATGTAGCTTCACCGCCTATGTGCTAAAAACAATGAGATTTTCGGCTATTGTTCCTAATATCAAATTATCATAAAACTGTGTTTGATTGCATAATTCTGTCAATTCATAATCAGGGTCATCAAAATAGCTGACTGTAAATTAATCTGGGTCATCAAAAGATTGCGGGGCGCGTTCAATATGAGTGTTGATAGGAGCTGGCTTAATCAACAGGTGTCCCGCTCGAGGGCATGAAACTGATATCGGATAATTAGGAATAAACAATGTGACATCGAGGACTGTTTATTGTGTTTAATTAATGTAAAATTCAACAATTTATAGACCAAAAAAAAATTAGTTTTTTGGGGGGTTATTTTTGTTTTCTGTATTTTTAAATTTCCGGGACATTTCAACACTGTCCGGGACACCGGGACGAGTATGTCATTTCCGGGACAATCCGGGACGTATGACATGTATGCTTTTGAGTTAAGTGGGCAATCTAGTATTTAATATACAAAAATGTGAAAACACAAAAACTATGAATTTCCTTGTTAATGGCAAAGTAATTTACACTTCTTATCCTTAGTGACTTCCCTTTTAACTTTTCCAACATACAGTACAATCTTGCATTAAGACCACCCTTAAATCAAGACTACCTCAATACATCTCCAAAACTTCTGAGTCACAATTTTTTTTTCAATACAAACATTTAAAATCCACTTGGACCAATTTTGTGAACTAATAAACATGCAAAAGATGAGAAAAAAATTGCTCATAAATATTTCTGATTTCACAGTAGCAAGTTGCTCAATATTTTTATGTTGTATTCAGCTATCAAAAAAAAGCCCCTTAATAAATAAATTTTGAATTCTATGCTATCCATATTTCCGAAAGGAAAAAACAACACAAACCTTCAATGATTCAGACCAAGATGGTTTCACACATGGCTTTTCTGGGTCAGGTGTAACAGAATCCAGTTTATGCTGGAACAGCAGCAGCACAACATCCATAATTCTCATAATAAGATGTGGCGGCTTTCCAAGCTTTCTTACAGTAGCTATATCTGCTGGTTTAATAGTGTTCAGGGCAGCCTCAGCTGCTTCAAGGGCAGGACGAGCCTTTTCTAACTTGGCCTCGGCAATATTTTTATCCTTTTCAATGGCATCTACAATAGCTTGAGCTTTGTCCTTGACCTTTTGAACTTGCTCTTTGACCTTTGAGGCAGCTTGAGCTTTCGTTGTGACCTCCTTCAAGACTTCATCAGCTTTCTTGGAAGCTACAGCGAGTTCTTTCTCCTTTACTGCGAGTTCTTTCTCAAGGACTGCTACAGCTTCTGATGCTTCAATGAGCTTCTTTAAACCTGTAGCACAAATTATTAAAGCATAACAATAGTCTGAAGTATTTCACTACTTTCTTCTATGAAACTGTTTATAACCACAAAGCTTATCATCAAAGACATTAAATTTTTTTTTGGCAGAGAAACAAAGGTGCACAAAATGCAACTGATTTTTTTTCTTTCATTTAAAAAATGAAGGATAAAAAAGTTAAACTATTTTCAGATTGCCTTTTTCAATATATGATTGGTAAGCTTTCATTTGACTGAAAATGTTTTTCCTATCAAAAAAGTTAAAAATCTAAAATTTTAGTGCACTGCATGCAGTGTCTTTGATAAGGACTTTATTGTATCAATATTTGTCCTTAGATTATTTTAATAATGAATTTTGCAATATTCTGGGTGTTTCAAATTTTTTGACAGACTATAATTACCAGTGTTCATTCTACTGGCCAGATCACCAATCTCATTCCTCTTGTCTGTGTAAATTGTTTTGTAACCGTTGATGAAAGATAGGTACGACTTTGGTGTCACATGGGTGGCACGTCGATATCTGAAATGTATGAAAAACCAGTTTTTTTATATTGTAACATTCTGCTTCAACTTTATTAACTAACTTACAATGAAGTATAACATGCAAAAATTGATACTGCCATTGGAAGTATCAGCCATTCAACAAAGAAGGTTATGGACTTGAGCTCCACATGAGCCACAAACATATTCTCAAATGATGCCAAAAGTTTCAAGGAACCTCTAGAGAGATTCAAATTAGACTCAAGTTTTATTCCAAGGCAAGCTTAATCAACTTAGTATAAACAAACAATTTACTAAACTTAAAAACTAGGGATGTATTTACCTCTGAAAGTAAGCAGTACAAGACTCTGCAACGCCATCGTGAACTAAACCCATAGTCTGGATCACTTGTTTCTTCACCTCTGGTGTACAGTCTATATTAAACTGTGACAGGAAGTGGTCAGCTACAGCAATCAGGGCATCCCTCGGCCAGCGCTGGAACCAATCCATTGTGCAGCCAGAGATCAGACCTGGAAACTTGAGGGAACGAGCACGGAACTTCTCACCCACCTACAAAAAAAAAGTTTGATCATGATATATATCAGAAACATTTCATTTTTTATGGAATAACACTGAAAGATAAAATGCTTCCCAGCTTAAGAAATATACTATATATAATTAAGAATACATTTACAAATTCAAACTGAGGCTCTAACATTATGTTCCTGGAGTGCATTATAGTATGCCAAAAGATGACATCTGAAGACATTTTTTGTCAGCTTTTAGTTGCGGAAGAATATTGTAAATGCCCACGGACATTGTTTTTGGCAAGCCCTTAACCAATCAATATCAGAGGTCCTTACAAAGTCAAAACTTTGATATTTTAAATTCCAAATGATTTTTGTACTTAAAAATTAAGATCTCTACCAAGTATGTTCCAAATATAATTCTAACATGGCTCTACTCCTTTGTCAGTCTAACTAAGTAGAAAATCAACGGTTGTTTATTCTGCATTACACAACAGGCTGGCTGCGAGACAACACCAAATTTGGCTACATGACAGTATGTTCATTTCCTTGTATCAATGTAGATAATTTTTCATAAGCACATTAACATAACAACAGCTGTCCTTAAAGACTTAAAACTGAAAACTTAAGGTGTGATGCCGACAATGACACCAGCTTCTTGGTGAGTAGAATATCTTACTGTTTTTCTAATAGACAAGCTAAAGAGAAGTGTTTAGATGCTTGGATATTCAACCACACAGTTTAATGCCCTCATTGTTAAAATCCTATTCATAAGAACTCTGAATCATGGTATATCCAACAATAAATCATGCCAACAAATGCCTTGATCTTAAAATTATTTTCCTGACAGACTTACTGGAGAGAAGCAGAGTACAACATGAAGGTTATTCCTGACGCGTGTGAGGTAATACTCGTAAAGGTTCTCATTGGATGGTGGTCTTCGTGGAAACTCTTTCTTCATTACTGGGATCAGTTCACCCAAGATTTCATCCATCTCATCTCTGGCAAACAAGTTAGCTACCTAGAATTGAAAAAGAAACTGTTTTGAACAAATTTCCCGAAAAAAAGCTGAAACTGTGTTTAAGAAATCAAGTATATATTGACCTAACATACCAAATGAAAAGAGAGAATAACAGAAAACATTCTTTTGATATCTCTGTAAATATAACTAATAAGTCAAACACTTTGTCGTAACCCTTCCCATCCTGGACATGATTCATTCTGCCTTTGCGACCAGTTAAGATCATGATCAGCCTGCACATCCATGCAGTCTGATCATGATCTGCACTGTTTGCTATTCAGCCAGTATCTTTTTGGTAAGCACCCCTTTTAACTGTTAGTGGTACTGTCTAAATTGGAAGATGGACAAATTCATTAATTTTTAGAAATTTAGCAAGGTATGGGTTAATGAATAACATTACAAAACTTAAGACTTTTATCAACTGTACAGACTGACAGACTTAGTGAAGAGGTCAATATGTTGTTTTGTGGACCTGCCTGAAAGTAATATTGAATGAAGAGGTGTCAGTATTTGCTACATTATATACTCACCATAAGAAATTTTGGACCTGTATTGTTGCCAGTTATTGCCATTTTTTTTGTGGAATAGTGCAAACAGTGCTCTCAACAAATCAAATCAGCATATTTCCCCAGAGTATACCGTTAAATCTTATAACTTCGAGGTCATGAAATTTTAGGTTTTGACCAAAACAGTTATTTCATGAAGACATGAAGTTGTGGATTTCATCGTTTGAAGAGAAAATGAAAAGGGAATTTTATTTTGTTCCTTAGGATATAATTTCATGGACTGAGGCAATCGATCGTCCGCAAATATGACTGGTTTCAAAGTATGTTACTCATGTACTTACAACACCAGATGAGAGGACATTGTTCAGATATTCCAGGAAGCCTTCGTCTTTGATTTCCTGATCTGTGAAGATAAACGTGATTCCCTTTCCTTGCTGTCCAGAAGTTCTATACAGGAACTTCAAATCTTCCAGAAGGTTCGACACATTGTATGACCTTAAATATAGTTATAATTACAGATAACCAACTGTACAAAATGCTGACTTCTAATTCAGTTTTCTTTACTATTTTCAACAATCTGGTAGCAAATTGGCAAATAACATCTATGTACAAATACACTAGTAAGAGAGCCATTGTTAAATGGGAAAAATTCTTTTAACTTAAAGGCCAAATGAGCTTGCAAAAGTACATCTTTAAAAAATAATTTGTGAACTCGGCAACAAAAACATGTCCAAAAGCAGGCTTTAACGGCCTATGATGAAAAACTACAGACTAATTCACCATGGCCTCACATTGATCATAAAATAAAAGACTTGAACCTATACGAAGGCTATTTGGTGACCCCCATTTGAGGTTTAATCACAACAGACCCATACATGGAATAACATATGAAATAAAACTAATCCAAATATCTGTGATATACGAAAGTGCTAATGTGTATGTATAAAAGTTGAAAACGTTCTTTTTTTGCAATCTGTGAAAAAGTATGAACGAACCACTGCATATACAATATTCAATATGAAATTGGTAAAATAACAACATTTATAGACTCACGGCTGTCCAAGACTAAGGGAGATAACACAACAATTACTGTTTTTAGTTATTTATTGAAAAAAAGTAGTTGTAAAATGGCAAGAGATTGACAAAAAAGACTTTTCTCTGATTTTCTTACATTTTTGTGTTGTTAAATGAAACAATTTAGCCTCTTGTATTACACTCTCATTACTATAATGCAAATAGTTCATAACTGTACAGTGAAATCTGAGTTAATGACACTCATATCTCAGTTAACAACAGTCAAATTTCAGTCAATGCCAGCCATATCTTGGTTAACATCACTTCCAATGAGTAAATATCTTTATTCTTTCACATTTAATAACACTTTTAACAAATTAATCTGTACAACAAACATATCTTTCGAGCAGTGTGTATTCCAGATAAGTAGCTCTGTATTCATACATGCCATAATTTTTCAGAACATTTCCGGGATTCTGAGTTAAAATTTCTGGGATTTTTACCTTTTGTCCGGGACATACATCGTGACATTGGTATTCATCTGTTTCATGCAAAAATATTGTAATATTACATGTAGTTTTGCGAGATAAACATTGTTCACTCGCTTACAATGTTTTAATTTGCTGCAAATGTTGTCTAGCTTTCCAAGGGAGGTAAATACATGTATGGGTAATACACATATATAGTTCGGCACGTGAATTTATTGCGTTCCCGAGGTGAACAGAATTAGGAGACTTACTATATACGAAGAATCAACCTGGTCATCGTGATTTAGATTCTAGCTAATTTGGTATCATTCTAAAGCTTAAACATTTATCTAATAATTAAATTGAATCCTTAAAGGAATAAAATAAATCTTGTAAATAAAATCGCCAATATAAAATATTTGGAGTCGGGTCAATTTCCATGGGTGGGTCGGCAAAGGCATTCAATATTTTAATTTAGAATATGTGTGACAATCGATCTTGATCTGAAATTATTACAACTTTTCAAAATAAATATCGTTTAATTGACCGTTTTCAATAATCTCTTCCATAAAGGCTACATGTAGCTTTTCCGCCAACGTGCTAAAAACAAAGAGATTTACAACTATTGTTCCTAATTTAAGTACCATAAAACAGTTACTGATTGCATAATCCTGTCAGTTCTTAATCAGGGTCATCATAACAACTGACTGTAACTTAATCAGTGTCATCAAAAGATCGTCGAGTGATCAAAGCGGACTTAATCAACACGTGTCCCGCTCGAGGGCATGAAACTGATTAGAAATAAACAATGTGACACCGGGGACTGTTTATTGTGTAAAATTCAACAACTTATAGACAAAAAAACAAGTTTTTGGGGGGATTATTTTTATTTGTTCCTGTATTTTTATTTTTCCCGGACATTTCAAGACTGTCCGGGTACCGGGACGAGTATGTAATTTCCGGGACAATCCCGGACAATCCGGGACGCATCACATGTATGTCTGTAATGAACAGATGTTTAAAACAATGTACTACATCAAAGTGAAGGGAGGCAACTCACGAGTTCCTGTCACTTTTTTCATCAAAGGGGGAAAAAATTATTTCTAAATTATAGCTGTAAAATACACTTATTTAGACCAACCACTTTTCATTTTGATATACACTCATGTAGATTACATACATATCAATGATTGTATATTACAGAAATAATCTTCAAGATTGTAAGAAGTACCAAGAGTAAAATTAAGTATTAATAATTAGAACTGTAACAATACATTACTGACCTAGAATACTTAGTTTACTAGATTTACTGCAGATGACAATTGCAAATAGAGTTCTTAATATTATTTTCATACAGTTTTACAAAATTTACATCATCTCTCAAGAGGTTTTCAACTCCATTTCTGTCATTACTGGTAAATCAATTTTGATGTATGCTACTCAAAAAATGTTTTACAAATGTTGTACTAAGCATAAATATGATGGGCATGGTAGTGCCAATTGAAGCTCTCAGACCAATTGACTTTTCAAAATTTCAAAGCCAAGAAAAAAGAGTTTAAAGACAGGAACATGTATGTTAACTATTGATAAGCATTCTGGCTCAAATTTTGTTAAAAATGTATGTGTTACTAAAAATACACTACCTGGTCAGTGTGATCTGGAATGTTTTGTAGCCAGCAATAAATGAGGCCAGTTTGGTAAGTGACTGTTTACCAGACCCGCCCACACCAACAAGCAGGGCATGGCCTCTAGGTGTGCGAATAATACGGGAAATCTTCACCAGATGGGTCATGGCATCTCTGAAGAAGACCAGGTCCATTCCAGAACCTCGGATACTCTCATTGTATTGTTGAAGGAACATCAACAATCTCTCTTCAAGGGCCTCAAATGTTGGAACCTGTTAAAAATAAAACAAATAAGTTCTGAAACATTTAAGTCAAGAGCTAACCATTGTTCGAATCCGGCAATATAGCATAATGGCCAAGGTGGTCAGAATGGCAAAATGAAACAACATTTAGACTATTTTATAACAAAATTTGGAAAAAAAACCTGTAGTGCAAAGAATTATTCTATACTTATAAATCCAGTTTCTGACTCTTCAAGAAACTGGTGACACAATCACATTAGTATGTACTATATTGTATCAAGACATTAGTTGAGTTTTTAAGAAACTTACTGGTTCATATATTTTGGGCATGTCAAAGTCAGCATCCTCTGGCTCATCACCGGTTGCCTCTGGTGCATCTCTGTAACCATGGCAACAATAAGATATTTTTAAAGAGTTAAAATACAAACAAAAAAAAAACTTCTTGTTTTTATTTAATAACAGAAATTATCAAATGTGATTAATTTTACTTGGTATGCTATGTAAAGTCTTGTACATAAAAAAAATGTATCATTAAAATGTTTCTATTTTAAATCAGCTAATTATCAAACCCCTACAAAAAAATTATTCTAGAAATACTCATAAACACTCTTTTTTCTTATTGATACAAGGGAATCATGAAAAAAAACTGTCAAGATAATAAAATTACAAAATGTGCACATGTGCCAAAGATTTCTTTAAAAAAAAACCATTTCATGCTTAAAGTAACTTCTGTAACCTATATTCATGCAAAAGTATTTTAATCCTGAATCGAAATTAATAAGTAAAAAACTAGAGCTGCTTTTGAAAAAAAGCACATGTCTGCCACAGCTGCCTGATCATTTTGATTGGCATTTCTTCTCCATTATGTATCTGAGTCAACCATGCACCAAGACCTGTATCACTGGCATCAGTATTTTCGGTAGTTCAAGGGCCATAATTTTGAAATGCCTCGGCCAATTTGGCTAGTTATCGAACTTGGCTGAGGAGTTATTGACAAACACATTTTGTTCAAGTTTGGTGAAAATCTGATGAGAAATGTTCAACTTAGAGCGCAGAAAAGATTTGTGACAGACTGATGGATGGACACACACACAGACAGGAGTAAATCAATATGTCTCCCAACACAGTGGTGCGGGAGACATAACAGATAACCATTCAATATTTTAGCAAGACTGTGTCTTCAAACTGCATCAACTTCAAATAAAGCAGGGTGCTATAAAATCAAGTCTACAAGTTTTCTGCAAGATAATGTGTGTTCAAAAGAATTTCTAGCTACAGATTGTCATTTTAAATGCTTAATATTGTTTAAAATAATCCCAAATATTTTAAATAAACAAAGTTGTGATGCTTAAAGTGTTCCTGTGAAATTATCTTTAAATCTGTAAATTGTAACTAAGAAACATTTCAGCAAACCTGTCAACTTTGTTTCCAAATTTCTCTACAAGATATTTATATTTTTAATTACAATTATATTTTTGCACAATATATTATAGGAATTTGTACAAATTATAGTAAACACATAACAAATGTACATATTTATTAATACCGGTAAGCTTGTTTAACTTTTCGTTAGTTCCAATACTTTGATGTTACTGTTAATTTTGCATTTTAAAACTGTTCACAAAATGTTAGTATTATATCAATGTAGAATTATTTTTACTGAGACTAGAGCTATCAATAAAACTTGACAGGAATGCATTCATGCTTGACAACAGATTGTCACAAAACTTCGACAAAACGATACTTTACAGTGCTTTTTTCATCAGAGCCACAATAATATCCCACTGGCCTCTAAATTGATCAAAGTGAAATATTACCTTAAAACATCTTTCATATACTATACTTACTGATGTACTGTCTTAATTGAAACAACACTGTAAAACTAATACATTTTACAACAAAATGCAGAATGTTAGTTAACACTGTGTTAAATATGTAATTTTCATGTTAATTTCAAAAAGCAAAGCAGTTAGTTATTCCCCGGTTTTCTCTTCAAGCCATGAGCAATTTTTCAATTTATAAGCTATAACCTGTAACACCAAAACAGTTGTCTAATTTTTTGAAAATGCCTAAATAATGGTAATATATAACGGTATGTCCTGAACAGGTAATACTACAATCTCAATTACTGAAAGCCTGGTAACTGTGCACGCCACTGATATTTTACGAAACAATATTGTTACTGTTTTTTTTTAAAAACTACAATAAATGACATTAGGGGTATGACATCACTGTAAGGGGATAACACTGTAGTACGATAGCAGTCTACCTGGTAGTCTTCTTTTTACGCTTTTTCTTTTTACGCTTCTTGAGCATTACACTCGTAATTCTTTAATTAAAATCAATCAAAACAGTGTCACATTTAGACTTCGAAATTTAACATAAAAAATGCAAGGCAAGATAATTATTTTCATCCTTCTGGCTTGATGTCATATTAAACTTAAGCTATGTGTTGCTCACAACACAGATTCCGCTAACATACACAGACTGGTACCTCTTCTTTTTCCTATGATTCTTCTTCTTTCCTCGCTGTTTTAGCTTAACTTTTGTTATTCTTTAATTACAATCAAAGACATTTAACAATTTAACAAAAGTTAAGTCGAGAAATATACAAGAGGGCCAAGATGGCCCTAGGTCGCTCACCTAAGAAACACTCCATAACAGAGTAAAACATGTTTGACCTAGTGATTTCAAGGAAACAAATATTCTGACCAATTTTCATTAAGATTGGACCAAAAAATTGGTCTCTTGCGATAAAACAAGCATTTTCTTAGATATGACCTAGTTTTTGACCCTAGATGACCCATGTTCAAACTCGACCTAGATTTTATCAAGGCAATCATTCTGACCAAAATTCATGAGATCAACTGAAAAATACAGCCTCTATCACATACAGAAGTTTTTTCTTTGATTTGACCAAGTGACCTAGTTTTTGACCTAAGATGACCCATATTCAAATTCGACCTAGATTTCATTAAGGCAATCAACCTGACCAAATTTCATAAAAATCAATTGAAAAAAACAGTCTCTATCGCATACACAAGATTTTTCTTTAATTTGACCTAGTGACCTAGTTTTTGACCTCAGATAACCCATATTCAAAATCGACCTAGATTTCATCAAGACAATCATTCTGACAAAATTTCGTACAGATCAATTGAAAAATACATCCTCTATTGCATACACAATGTTTTTCTTCGATTTGACCTAGTGACCTAGTTTTTGACCCGAGATGACCCATTTTCAAACACGGCCTAGATTTTATCAAGGTTATCATTCTGGCTAAATTTCATGAAGATCAGTTGAAAAATACAGCCTCTACTGCATACACAAGGTTTTTCTTTGATTTGACCTAGTGACCTAGTTTTTGACCCCAGATGACCTATTTTCGAACTTGGTCTAAATTTCATCAAGGTAATCATTCTGACCAAAATTCATGAAGATCAATTGAAAAATACAGCCTCTATCGCATACACAAGGTTTTTACGTGATATGACCTAGTGACCTAGTTTTTGACCCCAGATGACCCATTTTCGAACTCGGCCTAGATTTCATCAAGGTAATCATTCTGACCAAAATTCATGAAGATCAATTGAAAAATACCGCCTCTATCGCATACACAAGGTTTTTCTTTGATTTGACCTAGTGACCTAGTTTTTGACCCAAGATGACCCATTTTCGAACTCGGCCTAGATTTCAACAAGGCAATCATTCTGACCAAAATTCATGAAGATCAATTGAAAAATACAGCCTCTATCGCATACACAAGGTTTTTCTTTGATTTGACCTAGTGACCTAGTTTTTTATCCGAGATGACCCATTTTTGAACTCGGCCTAGATTTCATCAAGGTTATCATTCTGACCAATATTCATGAAGAAGAATTGAAAAATACAGCCTCTATCGCATACACAAGGTTTTTCTTTGATTTGACCTAGTGACCTAGTTTTTGACCCGAGATGACCCATTTTCAAACTCGGCCTAGATTTCATCAAAGTTATCATTCTGACCAATATTCATGAAGATTAAATGAAAAATACAGCCTCTATCGCATACACAAGGTTTTTCTTTGATTTGACCTAGTGACCTAGTTTTTGACCCGAGATGACCCATTTTCGAACTCGGCCTAGATTTCATCAAGGTTATCATTCTGACCAATATTCATGAAGATTAATTGAAAAATACAGCCTCTATCGCATACACAAGCTAAATGTTGACAGACGACGGACGACAGACGACAGACGACGGACGCCGGACATCGAGCGATCAGAAAAACTCACCTGAGCATTGCTCAGGTGAGCTAAAAAAAGGAATTTCATTACTATAGGGATATACTGAAACCAACTTATCATGCCATATTACAATGTTAAAGTAGAAAAAGGTATCAAAAAGGTTAAAAGAAAACATACGCACACACAAAAAAAAGAACCAGACACATGCAAATCAGGATAAGAAAAAAAACATGCAGGTTCACTCAAATAACACAACTATAATCTACACTGAAGCTTTTTGATTTTGCATACTCCTATTTATCCCTGCTCGGGCATCAATTTTAGAAAAACATGAGCAAAATATCTTACCTTATTCCTCCAAAAATTTGATGAACATGTTAGATTAAAAAGCCTACATTTAAAACACAAACCATCATAGGCAAAACTGTTTTAACATGCCAAAACCCCACAAAAACTAGCCACCTAAAACATGAACTGCAAGTTACCCATTTCAAACAAATCTTTTGTTGTTTAAACTTATACCTCATGAAGTCTGTGAAGTAGAAAGTGGGTTTCACATATGGAAGGTAAACCTCCTCATCCATTTCTTCAGATACAACACGCAAAATTGTCTTTTCAAACCAGGAATAATCCTCAGGTGAGACAAACCTATTTGGTAGTTATTAGCGAGAAAATTTGGTGAAAATATTTATAATAAATTCTTGTGATTGGCTAAATAAGATTCCTACATGTAAGTAAAGTCATTGGTTAATTTCTTGTTAGACTCCTCCTTCTAGTTGTTAGCTCCTCCCATCTGATTTGACTGGCTACTTGCAACTGTCAATCATATTCTTGTGTTAGAAATTACACAAAAAATGTTAGAATTAAGCAATATAAAAAGTGAAAAATTATGTAGCAAGAAACTGTTCGCTATCCTGAGAAATAAAAGAAAAACACTTAATTTCTTTAGATATTTTTACAACATGTTTTTGTTCTTTCTAAAATAGCAAGCTCCAGAACAATGCATCTTGCTACATTTTGAAAGGATGTGAAATACTGAATTCAAATACAATGCATGCACACAATATTCAAGTTTTGTTTCTAATGTCAGCAGAAGGGACCACATATCTCTCGTACATAGATTCAGACGGTGGCAATTTCTACATATTGTATTTGCACTCAGATTGGTCTACAGAATTATATCAGGTAAGCTGTCCAATAAGATTAGGAAGCGAAGAAATGTCACAGCAAAAATCTTGTACAGTCTCTGTTGAAATCTCCTGCAAAATCAAGCTACAACAAAAAGAGGGTATCAGTAAGTTGGTAAAAATTAAATAATTGGTGCACTCAGTTAGTAAAAGCATTCTGTGCAAAAAAGAACAAGCATAAATAAAATAATAAATTAATAAAACAAGTAGGGTTAACTAGTAATGGTGAGGGATATGGTAAACTTTCTCTCTTGTATACCATACCTTAAGAAGTCAACAAAATAATGTGTACTCTCGATATACGAGACATACATTTCTCCACATTCCTCCCCTATTACACGGCCCATGGTTTTTGTAAACCATTTTAAGTCATCCACTTCAGTAAATCTGTGATATTTCAAGTAAGAAATTATCATACAAAAAAAAATCATATATCTTAAAATGGCAAAGTTATTAATGCCACAGGAAGGCTGTAGATAAACCATGCACTGTCAGTATCTATGTAATGTAAATCAACATTTATAAGCTTTGATAATTTAAGGTTTTATGGATATTCATGAAAATTTCAAGGCTTGACCACATCTGACCTACAATTTTCATAACCAGCTACTTATCAAAGTGTTAATTCACTGTAAAAATGCATTTATCAATTTACTGTACAGCATTTATCAATTTACTCTACTGCATTTATCAATTTACTGTACTCCATTTATCAGTTTACTCTACTGCATTTATCAATTTACTGTACTCCATATATCAGTTTACTCTACTGCGTTTATCAATTCATTGTACTGCATTTATCAATTCATTTTACATTACTGCACTTATCAAAACACTACTGCATATACCTAAATTACCACCTATACCAAACTAAACTCTGTTTAAATGTTACTGTATAAACATTTTGCCAAACACCCTACCAACCATTACAAGAAAAGCCTGACAAGAATGTCCTATATGCCAAAATATAACAGCTTTTTTTCTGCAATTTTTGCTTAATAAGACAGCATAATCATAATGCCAATGGAATGAATTTCTGACATTTTTGTTCTTTTTTATTAAATTTTACTACACTTTTTATTTAAAAAAAGCCAAGACCTTTATTTTAATGTTCTGATGGCAAAAATATCAAATAATAATAAAAATTATTTTCCTTTAAAATAATTCAATTTATTTTTCGGAGAAATTGTCATCTGTCTTGATATGACGAACATTATCGGTTGCTATGCATTTGGTTATTCTCGGGCTTTATCGTTGCATTCGCTGTCTCACGTTGGTTCCCGCTCTGCTGTTTACGAACGGGCTAAAGTCGCTACAGTATATAAGCACATAAATCCCGTGCACTTTTCTCAGTCAGATATCGACGCGTCGCTCTCAACACAAGAAAACTTTAGACAACAATACTTACTTGGTCGTAGAATTTGATTTTGAAATTCTGTCTTGATAATGCCACGTGGTCGAGGCCGCCGAAGGCATCAGCATGCAGCCGGGAGAGGCCAGCAAAGAAATGTTGCGGGCCAGGACAGGCAACTACGAGAAAGGAATCCCCAGGGGCATAGAAATAGGGGCGCAGACGTGCAGCTGCACGAGAATCAGCGAAATCCGCCACTTCCGAGGCAGGAGCGGGACCAACAACCAGTCGCCGTGCAGGACGCACCGGCACAGCGTGACGCCGGAAATGAGCAAGAAGGCAGGCAAACCAGGGGGCGAAAGCGCATGGCCGACGACCTTGAGGAATTGGTAGACGAGAGCCTGTTGCAGTCTGACGCCGGTAAGTCAAATTTTATCGACTTTGAACAAATTATGAATGCTTCTGGTATAATTCCGCAAACAGGCAGTTTACAATGTAATAATAGTAATTTAGCGACGGGGTGTGGCGTCACTAACCAGAATGCAAATCTATCAGTTCTACCCTCTCAGGTTAGTGATTTATCGGCGGCAAGGTCGAATGGCCACGTGGCAAGCAATTTTAATTCGGCGCCTATTATGCGTCTAGCAGACGATGATTTAGCCGCTCATGTACCTACCTCGCTCAAGCAGCAAATATGCAGGGGCGAATATGTGAATTTAGCACTATTGCTCAAGGGGGCGGTAGAATTGTCAGAATTTTGTAGAGGTTCTGTGTTTGGATTAGACGCCGATTTTCATATTGTGTCGACTCCAAAAGTGTGCAAAGATCAAATAACCTGTATTGAAAAGTGGACCAACGCATTCATTATTTACTCTTCCATATATTTGTCTAACCATGCCGATAAAGTGTATGAAATATTACACTACATGTATAATATTCGGGAGTGTGCTTTGCGTCAAGGGGGGTTCGCTTGGAGAACTTACGATGAGCAGTTTCGTTTGCGCCAGGCTATATCCCCTGCACCATGGTCAAATATCAACAACGATTTATGGTGGCGTTGTATGATGCAAGTTAAATCATCTCCAAAAGTTCAATCAGTTGCAAAATCGAGGTATTCGTGTCTGGATTTTAATAATGGAAGATGTACTTGGCCCAATTGTAGGTTCCCACATATATGCACGAAATGCAATGGGCCTCATCCAGAGATTACTTGTCCCACTCCTGTATCTGCTGGTAATATACAAACAGGTCAAACACCGGCCTTTCAGAGATCATCTCGAGGCAGAAATTTTCGAGGCCCCTACAGAGGGCGTGGTTTCAATAGAGGCCAAATCGGTAAATAAATTAAGGGCGCAGTATAACACGCAGGAGTCTTGCAACCTCGACACTCTTAGTCTGGCTTATTCCCAATAAAACTGGCAATGTTGGAATACTATCTACAATTTTATAATAAAACTGAGGCGGCATTCCTATTAAATGGTTTTAAGTATGGTTTTCCGATCCAGTATTCGGGCCCACGTTCCCCACGTGATTCGAATAATCTCCGTTCCACTTTACTTAATCCAGAGATAATTCAGAGTCAAATAAAGAAAGAAATAGAGGCAGGTAGGGTAGCTGGTCCTTTCACTGAACGCCCACTTCCAAATTTAATTGTCTCCCCTGTTGGCTTGGTCGAAAAGAAACCCCTGGAGAGTACAGAATGATCCATCATCTTTCATATCCTCCAGGCGAATCCGTCAATGATTATACAGACCCAGCTTTGTGTACAGTACAATATACCAGTTTTGATGAGGCCGTAAAAATGATTCAAGATTTGGGGCGTCACTGTAAACTTTTTAAGTCTGATATAAAAAGTGCATATCGTTTGATACCCATAACACCTTCGGATTTTGAGCTACTTGGATTTTGCTTCAATGATAAATTCTATTTTGATAAAGCACTCCCATTTGGGGCTTCTATTAGTTGTATTACTTTTGAACGGTTTGCCAGATTCCTAGAATTTTGTGTTAAGTTAAATCTGAATTCTGGCAAATTATTACACTACTTAGATGATTTTCTGGGCGGGGACAAAACGACGGAATTGTGTAACAGGTCATTAAATGTTTTTCGAGATACAATGTACGAAATTGGTGTTCCTCTAGCCGAAGATAAAACAGAAGGTCCAACAGAATGCCTGATATTCCTTGGCCTTGAGCTTGATTCAAACCATATGTTAGTCAGGATTCCTAATTCAAAGATACAAGAGGTAATTCAAAAAATAAAGGACATGTTGGCAAGTCCAAAAACTACTTTAAAAAAAATGCAGTCTTTGATTGGTTCGCTGAACTTCTGTTGTCGTGCAATTGTGGTAGGCAGGCCGTTTTCGCGTCGTTTGATTAACTCCGTTTGTGGACTGACTAAACCCTTCCATCATATCAGGCTAAAGAAAGAAATTCAGTTGGATCTGTCCATGTGGTTGGTATTTCTAAAAAAATTCAATGGTATTTCGGTTTTTCATGACCGTTTTTGGGTCTCGAACGGGGACGTCCAACTGTTCACCGATAGCGCCGGAGGTGAAAATTTAGGCTTTGGCATCTATTTTCAAGGTCACTGGTGCCATGCTAAGTGGCCAGCGTCGTGGCACAATTTGGATATCACTTCAGATATCACTGTGTTAGAACTCTTCCCAATCTTAGTTGCATTGTTTATTTGGGGCAAATATTTAGTGAATAAGAAGATCAGGTTCAATTGCGATAATATGGCAGTAGTTTACATTTTGAACAAGTCAACATCAAAATCGGAAGCAGTAATGTGTCTAGTAAGATTGCTAACCCTACGCTGTCTTAAACTTAACATCTTAATTAAAGCAAATCACGTACCGGGCCGAAAAAACGAGATTTGTGATGCTTTATCTCGTTTTCAGTTGGACAGGTTCAGAAAATTGGCTCCAGAGGCGGACTCCGACCCATGTCAGGTCCCAGAATTCCTTTGGAACGTCTTCAGTCTAGAGCTGAACAACTGTTACGATCAGGAATAGCAGCGAACTCCCATTCAACATACATAACTAGCGTTAATGTGTTTGAAAGTTTCAGACTGTTGCATAATCTCCCAAATCAATGGCCGATACCAAATCAACATGTTATCTTATTCATGGCGTTTTGCTTTGAGAAGGGTCGTTCACCTAAGACTATTACAACTTATGTAGCTGGAATAAACTATTATCATAAACTCAGGGGATTTCATGAGATATCTAAGGTTTTCATAATAAGTAAACTGTTAGAAGGCTGCCGTAGAAGCCGTACTAGCCAGGATAATCGGGCTCCACTGACTAAACAGGTTTTAGAGGCGGTATGCGACTGTCTTCCACAGTTTTGTTATGACATTTACGAGAGTAAATTATTCACGTCATTATTCATATTGGCTTACTTCGGTTTGTTCCGGGTCAGTGAACTTGTAGCGCCGTTTAAATTTCAAGTAGAAAGTGCGATCCACGTGTCTGATTTATCATTTACTTATTGCAATAGGTACGCAAAAATTCAGCTTCGTCGTTTTAAAACGAATCAAAGAGGACCGCCATTCATGTTAAAAATACCAAGAGAAGAGGGCAGATTTTGTCCTGTCCGCAGATTAACGGAATTCTTATCCTGCAGGCCATGTATTCAAGGTCCTCTGTTTTGTCATAAAGATGGCGCACCCGTCACAAGAACGCAATTTTCTGCTGTATTAACGAAATGTATCAGTGGGTCCAGATTTTCCGATGCTCGATACAAGTCACATAGTTTTAGAATTGGCAGGGCTACAGATTTAGCCATTCAAGGTTATCCTTCGTCGGTAATAATGAAACTTGGAAGGTGGAATTCTGAATCTTTTAGACTATATATTCGTCAATAATTAGCCTTGAAAGGCTTAAAGCCTCGGTTAAAAATAAAATTTTGTGTAAAGTATCGGAAGTAGAATTTTTAATAAGAAACTGATATATTTAAGCTCATAACAATGGATGGGACAGCCATTTATAAACAAACTCTTAAACGTTTCATTAATGCCAGGGAAGGTAAATGCAATTTGGTGTGTAAAGTAATTCGAATTTGTATTTGTTTAGATGTTTGGGTCCTGGGCGACTCTATTCCGTATTGGGCAGGCAAGCGTGCGAAGGACACTGGCAAACCAAATCTTCGCCTGAGGGACATAACAATAACATGGTGGGGTATACGTGGTCTACGATGGACGTCCTTTCACCACTCCATTCAACAGCAGGTGCTGTTTTCTTCATCTCCTAAGATACTTATTTTAAACTTAGGTGGCAATGATTTGGTTGATTTGTCAATATTAGAGCTGAAAGATATCATTCGGACGGAAGTGACGTATCTTGGTGACGCATTCCCAGACACTGTCATTATATGGGTGGATATTTTGCAACGGCAGGTCTGGGCTAAAGCATCAGGCACATGGCTATCAGTAGACAATAAGCGTAAACGGGTGAACAGAATAGGTTCTCAGCTGGTCGCTTCGTCAGGCAGAAGTGATGCCGTCAGACCAGATATCGATGCGAAAACGGCATTTTTTCGTTCTGACGGTGTTCACCTGAACGATGTTGGACTTGAGTTTTATTTAGATAATATCAGGGATTCGATTATTAAAAACAGCCCCGCTGCTCGATAAGAATTTGGGGTATAAATAAGGCAATTTATTGTGGCCATGAAATTTTATCGGCCGAGAGGTGATCAGGCGTGTCTGTATTTTCTAAATTTTAAATCTGATTAGGGTCTTACTTCTCGTGACAGGGCAGCCGTCAGGGTAGGCTGACCTTTGATCAGAACACTAATTGGGAGATGTATCATACACTATTTGCACAGGAGTATTGCGTCATTGGTTTTGCCCTTAGTACTTGGTAATTCCAATATTGCGTTGCAGTGCTGGCTTTGCCGTACAGTGGTGCGGGTTGAGGTTTTTATCCATGCGCTGAGGTTAGCCAGCGATGGATGGAATCTTTAATTCGACAGTCATTTGCGGTAATCTGGACCGTTTAACACTGCGTTATTGCGTTTGCGTTGCGTTAGTATGATACTTTTGCGGGTTTAGTACCAGGGACTGATACAAATTTATTCATCATTGGCGTCTACAACACGTCTGTTCTCCTTTCGGTCAATTACATGCGCTGTGGCTAGCCAGCGATGTTTCTCTGTAAATTTTTTGAGCGGCCAATTCATTCCAACCTTAGTTTAATTACTGTTCGTTGATAGTGTACGTTAAAGTTAGTCGTGTGATATTATGCAGTGCATTATATACATCTCGTTGTATTATGATTATGATATAGAACTATATATTATAGAAATAAATATGTGTAAATTGCACGGGATTTATTTGTCTTTTATTTCGAGTAATAAAATAATACAGTATACCTTAAATTATTAACTTGTCAAGAATGCAAAATTTATCCGCATCACCAATGGTCAAGGATACAGTTATTTTTCTTTCTTTTTTTTGTTACCAAAAGAAAAGAGAATAACGAAATTTAAAATATTTACAACATGTAAACTTTCCAAACAAATTTTCAAGAATTTGATTCCAATTTTTTTGTATACATCTTCTGATCAACCAGTGTAAAAACTCATATCAGAATACGAAGTATATTTGAGAATTTAATTTAACAGCAATAACTACTAAGAAAAAAAAACTAAAATAACCCCCAAATACCAAGAACAAATGCCATATGATAGCTTCCCCGAGCTGAATCTCCTACAAACAGCATCCACCTGTATAAATCCCTCATAGAAATTGATCAAAATGAAGATCAAAGAAAAATATGTATGAAATGCATCCTAATTATTAAACATATTTTTTTATCGAATTTTTACAATTTCAAATGTCTTTTTACTTTAAAAGATGATAAATGTAAACAGCAATTGCATTAAAACAAACCATTTATAAATATATAAATCGCTGAATGTGTGTTTAATTTTAAGATTAATGTATTTAAATATAAAAATTAACATCAGAATATCTCGAACGGCAGTCATACCTGTCAGCTATAACTCTGCAGCATTCGTGCTTCCACAACTGTAGGACAACTTTCTCTGAGTCGACAACACTTGACAATGTGTTGATCATACCTTGCCAGATGCGGGACAAATCACGCAAGTTGAAGATGTAGTGGAATTTGGCTGGGGTAGGTAACATCTTTATCTATTCAAGTATAAAATACATTTGTTGCTGTTTTTGTTGGGTTTACTGGTAACTTAAAATCAACACAATTATAAGTCACATGGCAACATTCTATCTTTTGATGGTTGAGGAAGACACCAGATGACTCTCTAAGTATTATTTCAAGGACGGGCCAGCACCAAGGAAGAACCAAGAACTGATGATCTTTGTTAAGACAGTGAATGGCTTTCTCATTTAATTAAACAATACTACACCCGATCAATGAGGTAAAAGTACTTCTATCTCAGAGACTTTAACCACTCAGACATAAGGCCCTGATAAAACAGAACATATTTTTAAAATGCTACATACAAAGTTGCTCATCTGAATAAAACTTTGAGGAAACTTGGTTTTGGTGTATTATAACAATCTGTTCAAATATGCATTTTAGAATTTTTGAAAAATTACATATCATTATCAGACAATATTTTTGAAAGGTAATAACTGCCAGATTAACAAATATTTCTTCTTCTTATAATTGAAGAGGTATTTTTTTACTTTTATTTTATTTATGAGAGACTTTTAAAGGAAGGGACTGCCATTACCTAGGATAAGAGGGATTCCATTGCATCTAGCAGTAAAAATATACAAATATCCTCCAATGTAGGTACCATTTAACACCACCTACCTTTGTAAGCTGCCATAGACGTCTTGTAATTGGGACAAGTCTGGCAACGAGATCTCTCACGTCCGCTTTGAAGCTTCTCTCCTCACAATAATGACCCGTACCAATAACTCGGAAGATTTTGTCAATGGAATTGTTTGATGGAAGGGTACAGTTGAATATCACAAAGTGGCGCTTAAGACGTTGTGGAATGTCGTTACGACCTCCACCGGGATGGATCATGGCTGCCAAGAACTAAATGTGAAAGGAACATATACGTAAGTATAAAATTGTCATTCAGTTAGATAAAAACAATCTGTTACATTTCAAAATAGTAAATTTTCCTGTCTCAAGCATAACATTCCACTTTTATTGTAGGTGCCTCTATTGTGCATAACATCACACATAGCAGTGTAAATATCAGCATCTGAGTACGGCCACAGTTATTATAGATTTTCAACTACATCCATTTGCATGACATATATCATTAATTCTAACACGACCAGCATATAATCTATATACCCATAGAAGAACATCAGTCAATGGTTATTTTGCGATAACCCATGTGCATGCAGTGACATCCGATCCAGGTGCGTAGCACGGTCGTAAAAAGTAGTTACCATTTTTTCTAACACTGTTGATACTAGTATGTCGTGTTAGAATCAAAATAAGTTCCCAAGACTAGTGTGATTTATCGTAGAATAACCAGAGTTTTTCGTTCTTATGCAAAACAATATATCACAAATGTATTTTTATGCGTAAGAGCTCAAAACACGGGTTATTCTACAATAAACCACGCTTGGGAACTTATTATTTCTTAATTAAATAAATTTAAGCTTCTAAATGTAAAGTGTCATAAAATTCAATCAAAACTACGCAAATTATACATAGTTATAGTTAAACATTGCACTTTTCCTTTAATATAAAACAACAAACCTGCATGTCGGTGATGTTGGTGAAGTCTCCCGGTTTCTCAAGGTTGTAGAATCCTGAATACTCAATCAGTTGTCTCACAATCTCGTTTCCAATCTGGTCTCCCCACTCATTAATCACTGGCATGTTGATGTCGTCAATAAACACAGTCATACGCTTGCCTGCTGGTGGACCATATGTGGTGCCAACACGTTTATCAACGTAACTTTCTATGGTCCTCTGAAAATATGAAAAGTTTTGTTCAAAAAGTGAAATGGAATTAATGGATTGATGTTTGGTACTTGCAAGAAAGTAAAAAATGAGAACTGAATTATCAAACTAGCCTATGCAAATGAAGTATAAGAAATGTGAAAAAAATACCCAAGTCTACTTCTTGAATGCATTTTGAAAAGCTAGTCAGTATGTTGACTGTACATAGGCCTTTTGCGGCAAGTAGCTACTAAATACATATAGAGTTTAACTTTTGTTATATCTGACAGTGATGCTATTTCCTCCTAACTTAACAAATCAGAAATTGCTGAAAAATGATGCACTTAATCGATGGTCTCACTGAAATAACTCAAAGGCTGAGCGCGGGACTATTATATCTGGTTCTTTATTTATTTATAGTTATATGTGCTCAGCCCTCGAAATGCAGTCATTGCTGACATATTTCACAGGTGCATTATGAGTTTAATTTGAGAAAAATATTTTGCATTTGCAAAAATAAGACAAGACAATTAACCTGGAACATGAGTGGTGTTGTAGCGGAAGAGAAGTTGAGTGATTTCTCTAGGTGATATTCTGGGTTGTATTTGGCCATGTATCCATTGATCATGACAGTCTTTGCGGTACCCTGTTCACCAATCAGCATTACACCTAGGCTCTGCTTGGCAATTGTGTCAATTAGGCTTGTAGTTCTCACGTTGTCAACCATAGGTACCAGAATAGAAGAGTATTCAGGAGTTGTGTCCCTTGGATAAACGTAGTCTGACACACGTGTGTCCCAGTGAGCCCACTGTCCTGTTATAAAAAAGAATATCTATGAAAGAAACCGGCATACATACATTAACAACCAAATCAAAATAGCTAGCAATTTTTAACAAATATCTAAACATATATTTCTTAACAAGCCTTTAATTAGTTAATTATTTCATTTGTTCAATAGCCATATTAAAGCTGACCATACTGACATAAATAAACAAATTAATACAGCAACATACATTAAAATGACGTCATGCACGATACAAAATTCAGACGTTAATAGGGGAAAACACTGACCTTTCAGGTTCCATTGTAACTTAAAGGAGAATTAAAATGAGTATTTAAAATTAACCTTTATCATCAACGAGGTACTCAAACATGGTGTGTTCTCCCTCTGCTGGAAGCTCAGGAAGATCGAGTTTGAACTCCTCATTGTTCCGCATGAATTCTTCCATTTTGGCTCTGTCGTCAAGTTCAAGGAATGCGCCTATACTCCACATCAATGTGAAAATGTACAATCTCTCATAATGTTCACGTGACAGTGCTTGAGCATCTTTTTCTTCCCTCTTTGGTATCAGACCAGCCATCAATTTGCAAGCCTGAGCAATAACGAATGCTTCGAGGACGTCCATCTTGAAGCTATAATTCTGTATGGCTTGTCGATAGATGATTGGGAATGAGCCTTCAAACAGGTCATAGATAATGCTCTGTTCATTTAATGGCCGAGTATTCAACCATCCCTGTAAAGAAAATATGTAAATCTTATTCATACAAAAATCATAAAGAAAGGTTCTGTAAGTACACTTTGACAAGGATGTCTTGTGTGAACTTTTAATACAATGAATAGTTATGCTAAAAAGTGTGAATGCCTTACCTTTAAAATTGGTGACCAGTCGAGACCGGAACTGCTCATGTACACCATACCATTCCTGGATACCGTAGCTGGGGAAGCATTGTCAATGTTGTGAGGTTCAAACACAATCTTGCAGTTTGCTGCCATAGGTATACGGTCACCGTTGGCCAAGGTCAAGGTCTTGTTGTCGTCAAGTACAGAGTTCAAACTCTCAATCCAGATAGTGTCCACAGGTCCATCCAGAACCAGCCAAACATGTTCACCTGTAAACAGACAGTATAATGTTAGAAATAACTTTACACAAATATAAGCCAATATTATAGAAGCAAGTAAAAAAATTGATTTTTGAAACACTTCCGAAATAAGTTAGCTCTGTCCTACTAACTAGCTAGCAAGGCACATTTGTGAAATAAAAAAAAAAGGATTTTTTTTTTGCCCCATGGTGTAAAAGCCCCGGGCATCATATAGTGTTATTTCTGTCCATCTGTCAGACTATCCATCACACTTTCTTGTGTACTTAACTCCTACTACAGTTTCAAGCTAATTTGAATGATAAACTTACATGGTGCATATCATCAATATGGGCATGTACATTCTACACTTCAAGTGAGGTTTGGAACCAACAGCCATTACCGGCCAACAACTTTATCTACACTGCCACAGAGGCCTCATTACTTCTCCACATGAATGAGAGGTGAAAAATTATATGGATGAGAGGTGAAAAATATATGAATGAGCAGTGAAAAATTATATGAATGAGAGGTGAAAAATTACATGAATCAGTTGAAAAATTATATGAATGAGAGGTGAAGAATAATAAGTGTATCAGTAAGTATTTATTACCTTTCTTCGCTCTCAATGTTCTTCTCCATAAAGTAGAGAATATACCATCTGTCCAGTCATTGGTAGCTACATCAAGACGCCCAAACATCTGAGGGGCTGTGATAGCCTTTGGATTCATTCTCATCTCCTTGTGGGGTTCGCCAATATCTGTCATGGCTTTCATTAATGTATGAATACAGCATGTCTTGCCCACACCGCTGGGTCCAAGCACCATCATACCGTGGCGTACACGTTGTGTCTCAAATAACTGAAATATATGAAAAAGAAACTGCTAGACCACTTTGTTTCAATTCATAGCATATGTATAATTTTGGTATCAAAAGTCACAAAAATCAAGGCATGCAACTCCTGATCAACATGAAATAGAGATATGACAACTAGAAATTGTTAAGGAATGTAAAGGAAGTTAATTTGTCAGTGTATAAACTTACTTTTTCACTTTTAAATTAATATTTGCCACTGAAGGTAACATACCATAATGACACTTTGCATTGTCTATGTTATAATATATTCAAGTTCTGCAATTGGTTTATTTTAATTCAATTAAAATATTTAATTCAAGCACACCCGACTTTAGCCCGGCTTGTTCTTCACTTCCTGGTTTCAGCCGGTAACCAAAATTTGATCTCCCGTTTTTTCATTGGTGATAGTTTTGTTTGTTACTTAAAATTTGATTGGGTATTTCTATCATCTTTAAAATAGGAACCGCGAAATGTAGCGTCACTCAGTTCTTAGTTGTTCAGCGTGTCACACTGATTTTCAATTAGTAGTTAAAAAGAACTATAACAAAGGAAATTGGATAAATCTGTGATATTTAAATAACATGTCAACATATGGAATAACAATATTATAAATAAGAGAAATTAAATAAACCCTTTAAGGGTTTATTGTATTAAAAATAACTTTTTCATTGGACTTTGTGAACAACAGTGGATAAATTCGTCAATTTGACTTGTGTACAAAAATGTGGTGCAATACGTACATATTTGCACGTTAACATTGATTTGTCAAGGTTTCATCATTTGCTCTTCTTAAAATGGCAACGGGATTGCGAAAGGGAGCAAAACTTAACTATAAACTGATGAACGAACAGGGGATATCGCTAGACACTAAAGATAACAGCGATAACAATGATGATCAGGTTGCTGAGGATACTAGAAAAGATTCGGTTTTCTCGCCGGTTAAATCTAAAGCGCAAAAATCAAACGCATCTTCCGCAGAGGATGATGGGAAACACTCTTTACCCGAGGAGGTTGATTCGGACGATCAGGAAATCGAAAAATTGCAACGTGAGTTGGAAACTCTAGAAAAAGACGAAGCAAAACTCAAGAAAATTAAACAGAAAGAAGAATTACGCCAGAAAGTGGTGAGGAAAAGAGACGAGGTCAAGGCTCTAAGAGGTTTGGATATTTCTTCCAATAATTTAAAAACACAAACAACAACATCTTCTACAGATTCAGTTCAAAACAAGAACTTATCAGTTAAAAAAGATGAACTTGAATCTCTAACTATAGCAGATTTAAGAAAGTCCAAATCTTTGAGAAAAAAGGCTTCTAAACAGTTAAAAGATTTAGGCCTGCAAGTTTCATCGAGCGATTCAAGTTCGGATAGCTCGAGTTCGGACAGTGACTCAGATTCGGATGGTTCTACTGAAGATAACTCAAAAACACACGATGAACATAGTTCTAATTCATCCAAATCGCATCATAAGAAACATAAAAAACATAAACGTTCCAGTAAAAAATCTGGTATTACCATGAAATCGTCGGATAAGGTTAAATACAAACAAAAATACCCTCATGCACAATTGAGATATGAATTTGTAAACCAACATATTACCTTTCAAAATTTAGATTTAAACTTGTTTGTAGCAGGTGAATTAGAGATCATATCTGATCCATCCATCAAATCTGTAGAAAGAAATGGTAGAATAGCTCTTCTTAAGCGTATCATGTACTTGAATTCTACTTATGAATTTAAAACGCTCAAATCTTTTTATGCAGCAGTTTTGAGAGAAATTGAGCTAGGTACTAAAAATTAGGAAGATGATTTCACTTATTTAGAGTTAATTTTGTTGAACAAAAGTAGTAGCAAATCAGCTTCGCATCAGGGCGTCAGGGGCAGGAATAAAGGTTACATAAATCCCCCTTTTAAACAACAATCACCTGAAGAAGAGTCACCAGTTTGGTTTTGCTCTTTCTACCAACGTAACAAGTGTGACCATAAAAATAGTCACACAGTAGTAGTTAAAGGGAAACTCAGGTACGCACAACATATTTGTGCTACTTGTTGGATTCAAGATAAGGTTAAGCTACAGCATCCGGAGAGTTCATCCTCTTGCCCACATATGTCAGCTTGACTTAAAAATTATACTATCAATTTCAAAGACGAAGGGAAAACAGAAGATTTATTCATGCCAAGGTTTTGTTACAAAAATCAAGTTAGTATAGTGTTATTTCTAGAGTGACGCAGCGGGGCGCCCCGCCCTGCCCTTTTTTACTGCCGCCACGCTGCCCGTAAAATGTGCCCTCTTGCCTTTGATCTTATGCTATATCCCGCCAAATTCCCTGTTGACATGCCTCGGCGATTTTTTGATCAGCAAATTACGTCACGGCGAGTGCAAATAGGTAATGAGAATCAGTGAAGTGTTAAAACAAATTGATAAAGAGTATGGATCCTGTGAAATGTCAAAAAAGCGTGCGGAAGCGGCCAGCTGATTACCGCGCACGTGAAAAGTGCCCTAGATTTCTTTGGGCAAAATTTAAATTAGACCGTCGTTTAGTATAACAAGTATATATCAATGCAGTTTGATTCTACTGTAATTTAAACTAGAAAATGCACACATTTTAATGATTATCGAAAGTAAAAGAAAGTTTAGAATGTCCGTTCACGAGTCTTATTACTCCCGATGTCGTATGCAATTTTTCCATATTTCCTTCAAAAAAGCTGACAGTCGGTGTATTTTTTATGATGAGAAACATCAAAATATGTGGAACTATCTCTGGTTTACCCAAGTGGGTCATTTAAACTGAGTAAAAACTACTTTCAGACAACATTCCGAAAGTGTACCAGTATCCGGATAGTATATTTTGGATATGCGATTTAGTAAACTTTAACCTTACTGTAATAGCACTTTTCTGTTAATGAAATATTGATGAAAGACCTGATAATTACTTTAGGACTTTTGATAATTATCAGTTTACAATGTGACCTGAAACAGGCCTTTAACTATGTTGTTTACAACATGATCTTGGTTTCAAGATTAAGCTTATATTAAGGCCCTCCACTATTTCACATTCATATGAATAAGCTGACATTCTTGGTGACATTTTTAAGAGAAAGGCTTGAATGGTTTAACCTAAACTATAAAGTAAGTAAAAGGCCTTTGTAAACTTTGTTACTAGTTTTGGGAAGATTTAGCACTTTATTCTGTGACATTTCTTTTAAGTGTGCAATAAAGATAAATGGAATACATATTAACTATAGACATCTAGAAATGCAACTACAGCTATGGTAACTTTCACATCTAAAAGGGCACCCTGCCCCTTTCGGACAGCACCCTGCCCCTTTTCGGCAGCACCCTGCCCTTTTTGAGCTCTAGAAATAACACTATAGTACTACTCCAAAATTAGAAGTTGCGTGTAATCACAATCATACCTGTCTTATTTGTAACAGTTTAGTACCGATTTCAAACTATAATATATTACATGAAATGATAGATTTACATGAACAGGTTAAAAGTTCAGGCAAATTTAATTTCAAAGGTTGTCGTATCAGGGTTAATGATAAGATAAACACTGATTACATGAGAAAAACCTTGGAACAGTTTGATTATAAAGATTTATTGGTATGCGATCTTCTTGAATATGGGTTTCCTCTTGGAATTATAGGTCAAGAAAACGTGTTGCACAAATCAAAAGAAATATGGAAATACAAAAATTATAAAGGGGCAACTGAATTTCCGGATGCAATCCACAACTTTTTGAAAACAGAACTCAGTGAAAAAGCTATCATTGGTCCATTTAAATCAAATCCTTTTTACAGCAATATAGTCATTTCCCCGTTAAATACAGTTCCAAAAAAGTCGGTCACAGAGAGAAGAATAATTTTAGATTTAAGTAGTTCCAAACCTAAATCGGTTAATGACCATATAGATAAAGATTTCTACCTAGGTGAACAGGTTTCTTTATTGTACCCAAAGATAGACGATTTTATTAATTTAATTTTATCTAAAGGTCAAGGAGCATTAATGTTTAAAAAAGATCTGAGAAGGGCATATCGCCAAATAAGTATTTGTCCCTCTCAGTACAATCTAGTAGCCTTTGTCTGGAAGAAACATTTATTCTGTGATACGGTTTTGTCCATGGGTCTCAGAAGTGCGGCAGCTATTTGTCAAAGGGTAACCAATGCGATAGCATTTATTTTGTTCAACTTTAGAGTTTTTATTTTAAATTATTTGGATGACTTTGCAGGTTTTGAAAGACCAGAAAGAGCTCAATCAGCTTATTTACTTTTAGAAAAAGTATTGTCTAAGTGTGGTATTGAAGAATCACCTAACAAAAGCTGTCCACCAACAACCACCATGTCCTTTTTAGGTGTTCTATTTGACACTATAAAAATGACAATGGAAATAACTCCGGAGAGATTAACAGAAATTCGTTATCTTGTTCACTCTTGGTTGTTCAAGGATCAAGCTTCAATCAAAGAAGTTCAGTCATTACTTGGTAAATTGAATTTCATTGGAGCGTGTGTCAAGTCAAGTCGGGTTTTCATAAGTAGGTTGTTAAATTGGTTAAAACAATTGTATGTTATGGACAGTACAGACTCACACAATATTCCTCAAGAGGTTAACAAGGACATTTTATGGTGGGATTCCTTTTTACCATTATTTAATGGTGTTTCTTTAATGTCATTGGGTAATTGGTCTTCTGCTGATGCGGTTTTTTCCTCTGATGCTTGTTTACAAGCTTGTGGCGGTTTTTGGAAAGGAAATTACTTTCATACCAAATTTCCAGAAAGTATTTTACAAAAACAGTTACACATAGGTGCTTTAGAGATGTTATCTGTAGTTGTTTGCCTTCACTTATGGGGAAAACACTTAAGACATCATAAAATTGTCATTTTGTGTGATAACTTGTCAGTATGTATCACTGTAAATACAGGTCGGTCAAAATGTCCATTTCTGCAAAGTTGTTTGAGAGAAATATGTTACATTGCTGCAATAAATGAGTTCGAAATCAGAGTTCAACATTTAAGCTCAGATGAGAATCGTATTGCAGATCATTTATCTAGATGGCATTTAAGCAGTTATCATGAGCAGGAATTTAGAAGACTGGTGAATGATTCAGAATTAAAGGAATGTCAGGTTCTGGAATCTGACTTCCAATTTATCAATAACTGGTGAAGTTGCATTTATTTGTTCACAATCAGTTCAAATAAACAGTTTTCTAATTTGCAGTTTAAGCGGACAGGAGTACAGTTTTATTTTTAAATTTTCAGAGTCTCAATTGAATGTCTTGAAGCAAGATCTGAGAGCTACTAACAAGGCTGCTTACTCAGAAGGCTCCAGAAGAAATCTCAGAATTCAATGGAAGACTTTTTTAATGTTTTGTTTATATTTTAAATTGTGTTTTCTCCCAGTGTCAACTATTACCCTTCAGTTGTATGCTCAGTTTTTGAGCAGATCCTTTAGATCAGTAGATTCTATAAAGAATTATATCAGTGGCATCAAAACCATGCATCAGATGTTAGGTTGCGAAACCAATTATATCAACAACTTTCTACTAAATCTATCTCTAAAAGGTATTGCTAAGTTGAAACAGCATTCAGTTAAACAAGCTGAAGCTATTACACCCGTTATACTACAGAATATTTATTTAGTTTTAAACTTTTCTAAAGCAGATAATATCACTTATTGTTGTTTATTTCTGTTTGCCTTTTTTCTAATGGCCAGGAAATCAAATCTGGTCCCTACCGTTAAAAAGGATATTATGAATCCAAAATTTTTACTAAGGAAAGATGTTGAAGTGTTAAATAATGAATTGTTGGTTTCTATACACTGGACAAAGACCATTCAGGCAGGTGAAAGAATTCTGAGAACTCCTTTATCTTCTATTTCAGACTCCTGTTTATGTCCAGTAACAGCTTAACATGGTTAAAGTCTTCCCAGCTGGAGATAATGCCCCTCTTTTCATTTTGACTTCTGGCAAAGTAGTTACTTATCAGTTGTTTCAAACTAATTTGAGATCTTGTATTTGTAAGATTGGTCTTAACCCAGCTGAATTTTCTACTCATTCCTTCAGAAGAGGTTTCGCTACTCTAGCCTTTCAAATGGAAATTCCGCCTGATCTCATTCAACTCTTGGGAGACTGGCGCTCTGATGCATACAAAAGGTATATTCAATATTCGCTAGACGACAAATTTAAAATTTCACACTTTGTAGCTAATAACTTAAACAAGAAATATAGTACGTATATTAAAAACTCAGTTTGAGACACTGGCCAGTGGTATGTCACATTCAGGCATTTCATCCTAACGGAGTTATGTGTCTGTTGTCGGTTAGACGTTTTCACTTTCCGGACAGACTTTTCTGGTGTGTGCATATTAATGGTTCAGTTGTTTGAACACATTGAGTATAGTCTTTTTGGTATGTTACTTTCACATATTACAGTACAGCCTTTTATCTGTTTTTATTCATAAACATATGCATAAAATTTTATTTATAAGTATATTAGGCTCATCGTAATATTGTACACAATATTTCTTTATTTATTGTTACAGACGTGCGACGTGTTTGCATTATGGGAGACTCTATTATTAAACATCTACCTTCAATTCAAGGCGTGTCTATATTTGCCTTTCCGGGGGCTACAATTGGCAAATTATCATTTCTTGTCGACTCCAGAGCAGTTCCACTTGCGGACTTCAATTTTGTGATAATTCATGTGGGAACTAACAATATTGCAAATGGTCATTCACTACAGCACATGTCTTCAGATTTCGCCAATTTGGTGGCTTCTATTCGCAAATTCAACAAGGATATTGCTATTATAGTTTCTTCTATCTTACCCAGACCGGTAGATCACTCACATACTAAATCAACTGTTCAACAGTTCAATTTTCATTTACAGGATTATTTGGCTTCTGAGTTAAACTTCAAATTTATCAGGTCTTACAGACCCTTTTGTTTTAGAGGCGACATTAAACGTTTTTTATTCGCAAAGCGGGATGGTGGTTTACATCTAAACTCAGAAGGTTCAAATCGTTTAAGATTCTTTTTCCTTAGAGTTATATCTACTTTGAGATAAACTTTACTACGTCAATTAGGAAATCTAAACATACACAGTCAAACGTCTGTAACCTTCATAATTCTTTATGAATGAATGTGTTTATTTTTTTTTTGCAGGCTATTTTTATCTTATCTACTGTAAGGTAGGATCCTTTGTCATTCAACCCTATAATTTGTGTTGTGTTATTGCTGATTTTATTTTTTCTCTCTGCTTTGTATTTATAGTTTTTGCTGGGCTTGGCTGAGGGTTGGCGGGTATATCAGTATTCAACTGATTTATTAAATAATTTGTCTTCCCGTACTTAATTAATTGTATTGATTTGTCATCTTTACATGCTTTAGTGACACGTTTGCTGACATTAAATTCCAGTCTTTTTCAACTGTGGTTTCCTTATTTATTTGAGTCTAAAAATAGGGCTTTAATTGGTTTATTTTAATTCAATTAAAATATTTAATTCAAGCACACCCGACTTTAGCCCGGCTTGTTCTTCACTTCCTGGTTTCAGCCGGTAACCAAAATTTTATCTCCCGTTTTTTCATTGGTGATAGTTTTGTTTGTTACTTAAAATTTGATTGGGTATTTCTATCATCTTTAAAATAGGAACCGCGAAATGTAGCGTCACTTAGTTCTTAGTTGTTCAGCGTGTCACACTGATTTTCAATTACCCGCCCACCCATTTTCAATGCCCAATTTTTTTTTATTTATGTTGTGTTTAATTTGTCTGAAATGAAGACAGATGTACTTCAATGTGTTGTTTACACCTTTGTTTTGCTAGTATTCGTGTTGTGTTGCAGCTTTAATAGTGTAGTTTAAGCAAAAGTACATTAGTTGTGCATGAGCTTTGTATGTATGCAATATGTTATTTATGTTTGCTATTTTATTTTGCTCGTTCTCTTATGCTTATGCATGTTAATATTGAAACAAGCTTTTGTTTACATATTGTAGTGATAGTGAAATATCGAGTGCCTTTATCAGTTTAAAATAGACTCTGATATGTATCTCTCATGCACTAACATTCCAGTATTCATCGCGTTAAATGTTATAGTGTTTGTATATTGATGTAGCTTGTGAAAAAAGTGCAATTGACAGTTCACAAAGAGACTATCATGAATATTTCATTGATAGGTATACAAGGATCATTCAAGCACGTGTGCTAGTGCGCAGTTGAACTTTTTATCTTTGTGTTTGTGCAAGAAGTGATATTGACACTTGAAATAGGCACAATTTGACTTTTCAGTGATGTTTGTGTTCATTCGAAATAGAAATATAATTATTAATTCTCATTGATACATTGGTGCAGTTTGATATAAATCACCTGATAGATGTGATGTTTCACAGCATTAGCATGTAATTGTATCATGATATATGTGTATGCGGGTATATCAGTATTCAACTGATTTATTAAATAATTTGTCTTCCCGTACTTAATTAATTGTATTGATTTGTCATCTTTACATGCTTTAGTGACACGTTTGCTGACGTGTTATAATATATTCAAGTTCTGCAATTTGGCATTTTCCAGATGTTAATATAACCAAATGCACACATGGCTTTCTGTGAAAAATGGAAAAATAGCACATGGAATATACACAATTTGCTGGTTGTCATTATGGATCCACAAAAGCGTACAATCAAGGGTACAAAACCATCTATAATTTACCTGAATAAGCTTAAGAGTCCATGAGGGATGGTCAATAAGTTTGGCATTAACGATCTGTTGGCGGATGCAATTTTCCAGTTCTGGATAACCCTGCTTGTCGAGATTGATGCCTGGGAACAAATCATTGATCAGAGACAGGAAAAGCGGCTCGTCCTGGTCGACAAGTTTTGACAGGTTCATGTCACGAAGTACTCTCATCACTGCTGTCTGTTCTGTGTCATCGGGATTAGCTCGCTTCACTGCACCGAGGGTTCTTAGACACGACAACATGTTTCTCAAACCAAAATCATAGTGCACCTGTTGAATAAGAAATAAATTGCCACGGTGTCATGCAAAATTTCACATTCATTATAAACAAACAAGTAGAACTTTTATATGGATTACTTTACTGCAGTCACAATACAGTGGAGGAAAAATACAATGTCAAAAAATACAACTGCCAGTATATCCTTTCTTTCTTTACTGATAGGAACTTAGTTTTATTCACCTTTTACAATGGTAACAAGACTTTTTTGTAGATTTCTCATGAAATATAAGATGATACCTTTTATATTATGCATCGTTCTAATGAATACTGTGGAAGGAAATAAGAACTTTATAAATTTTTAGAGTATCCTAGTCAGTTTCGAATTTACAGTCATAAAATTTCAACATTTTCAGGTAAAAAAGTTGTAAAATTGCAATTTTTTTTTTCCTATTTTCTCCTGGGCCACAATTGTACACATAGGAAAAAAAAATTTTGCCATGAAATTGATATTCAAAAAAAACAAGAGCTGTCTCCATAGGATGACACATGCCCCCGATGGCACTTTGAAAGAATAGTTATGGCCGATGTTAGAGTTTAGGACCTTTGACCTACGGACCTGGGTCTTGCGCGCAACACGTCGTCTTACTGTGCCACACATTCATGCGTAGTTATTTTAAAATCCATGCATGAATGACAAAGATATGGACCGGACACGCCCATCAATGCACTATCATGAAATATGACCTTTAACATCTAAGTGTGACCTTGACCTTTGAGCTACAGACCTAGGTCTTGCACGCGACACGTCGTCTTACTGTGGTACACATTCATGCATAGTTACTTGAAAATCCATCCATGAATGACAAAGATATGGACCGGACAGGCCCATCAATGCACTATCATGAAATATGACCTTTAACGTCTTAAGTGTGACTTTGACCTTTGAGCTACGGACCTGGGTCTTGCGCGCGACACGTCGTCTTTCTGTGGTACACATTCATGCCAAGTTATATGAAAATCCATCCATGGATGACAAAGATATGGACCGGACATGAAAATTGCAGACAGACCGACAGACAGACGGTTCAAAAACTATATGCCTCCCTTCGGGGGCATAAAAAATCTTAACTATTCAAATATACCTTACTACCACTCCCAGGGCCATTTAAAATGCAGTCTAGTTCACATCTGGATCTTCCAGAATTCACAAAAAAACATGAATTACTTCAGTTCACTTGATATCATAAAAATGTATAACAAACCTGTTTTGTGAGCTGTTCCTCACATAGTTTGTACAATGTGAAGAATTTGCGAGCCAAGATCACGTTTTCAATGAAACCAATACTGGCCAGTTTGACACGAATAATAATCTGTCGGTCCGGTACCATCATGGCCACGGTACGGAAGTTGATCTTCAAATTCTCTGGTAACTCCTGTCTTCCAGCATATCCAGGGTTCTAAAACAGGATTATGCAAACTAATCATATTTGCAAACCAAACACTAAGTTTTTAAAAAATGAAAATGAAAGAATTTTACAGGAAAGAAAAGATTTTACAGCAAATCAACGCAAAAAAGGTCATATATAACCAAGAGCTAGCTGAAAAACATAAGAGTGAAGATATGAGGAAATTCATAGCAACAAATTTAGAAGAAAAGTAATGAGTTTTATTTTTGTTATATGTTTCTCATACATAACACATACATTTCATATATGCAGGAATGCCAATGGTCATATCTATACACCTGGGAAGGCCATTAAATTTTATTTCATACGAATATTTACATGAAATGATTTATGAAAATGTTTGTGATGTGAAAATGACTCCTCTAAACTGTATGTTTCAATCTCAATATTATGTTATTTATTACTGAAAAGAAAATATGTATTTCATGTAAAAAACAACAACAACAGAACATGTCTTGAATGGAACATTTAAAGAAATATTCACTGGAATATTTCCAGATTAATAACAGTAACGTAATCATTTTAAAAGAAAATATCATCTGATACATTAGTTGATGAGTTGTTGACAATGTGATGATGAAGATGATGAAGATGATCCTATGAGTTTGATATGATAGGTGCTGCATGCAAACATTACTCCTGTGAAAATCACAAGAAAGAGCACAAATATACCACCATGTACATGTATATAGTTCAGCTGTGTGTAGTTCCTATCAAGCAATATCAAGCACAATTTTATGACTATATTTGAGCTGCGCCATGAGAAAACCAACACAGTGCGTTTGCGACCAGCATGGATCCAACCAGCCTGCGCATCCATGCAGTCTGGTCAGGATACATACTGTTCACTTTCAAAGCCTATGGCAATGAGAGAAACCATTAGTAAACAGCATGGATCCTGACCAGACTGCGCGGATGCGCAGGCTGGTCTGGATCCACACTGGTCACAAACGCACTATGTTGGTTTTCTCATGGTGTGGCTCGTTTTGACATTATCCAACAATGCTATACCACAATTGTAAAATGCCTATGAGAAGCCAGTCTAATATTCTGCAAATATAAAAGTTTGATGCTTTTTCTCATTTTAAGTCAACCCAACATAAATTTGGTCATACAGTTTTCCAGCTTTTAATAGTGGAGGGAGACCTGAGGTAGTGCTCCTGGCATTAATTTAGGCATGTGTGGACATTTGGGTAAAACCATTGACCTTCTGTGAGCCAGCTGGATGGTGAGGGACAAATGAATTCATGTCAGCAACAAAAAGCAATCACCCATGGAGACCCCTTGCAAATTCGAAAGGGACCATTTTGCTTCTTACTGGTATTTAATGGTACTTGTATCTTTTACAAATACCACTGTATTTACATGTCCATAGGAGTGTCAAATGGGATTCAAACCTTTGACTTATAGACTGGAAGTTAAAGTGCTCTGCCTATTGAGCTAACCAGGCCAGCTAAGACGTTATCATATCATTATTCTTTACCTAGTAACAACTTAAACAGAAATAAAAGAGGAGAAAGCAAAGATGACGATAAGATGGGTGAAATACAATTTCAGCATACTTCATGAAAAGCAAACATGTCAAAAATATAAAAATGGGAGAGGGGTTGAAGGTACCCCGGTATCATTTGAGGTGCACAACATCATGGAAGATGGATATTACAAGAGAACATAAGCTACCGTATTCTGGTGTGTATAGGTCGCGGTAATGTATAGTCCGCATCTAATTTTTGCTCTGAAAATGGTCGGAAAATTTAAGTTCTAGCGTATTAGTCGCAGTTAGATTTCGGATTTTTTCCCCAGCAATATTTAATATTTACCGGCAAAAAACTTATGGCGGTGGCCATATTGATGCCACAAACTGAATTATTATCCGAATCTGATTGGTGGAAATCGGACAGAGTTATTTTCGATCCCAACCGTTTCGTACCAACAACAGTATCGGTAACAGACTACATCAAAGAAAAGCGGCTTTTTGACACTAATTTGCAGCAGACGGTTTGCGTTTACATTCTGTAATTATGCAAGTCTAAGTGTGAATTGTTTGCACAGCAATTATAACACCAGTTTCTGTGTCAAGTAATTAACCGCGTTCTTTTGATTCTGAGTAAAAAGATTAACAAAATATCTCTTTTTGGATTTTTTTCTTTTATTTAAAAATCAAAAGTAAAAAATTATCTTTCAAGTTTTTTAATACGCTAAAAAATAGTATAAACAATGTTTGGAATGGAGGACGGATCTGTCCGGATTTTATCCAACCCGAAGTACATGTCAATAGCTTCCGGTAAAACAAAAGTAGAAACAAACGTAATTCAAACTGCAAAAACATCTTTGAATTAAAGTCATTCGTAATTTTAATAGTCTGTATGGGTTATTTATGATATATTTTATTGAAAGTAACCGCTATTGGTTGAAAAGTCGCCGATATTGATATTTTTTATCCATTTTGTTCGTTCGTAACAGATGCACGTAATTTGCGAGAGCTACGGTCAGAAAATTGGCCTGAAAAAAACTCTGCTGGCAATGTTCTGTCGTATAGGTCGCAGGAACTTTTTCAAGCAGCAAAATGGGTAGAAAAAGTGTGACCTATATGCACCAAAATAAGGTATCTTTAAAAAAGACAAAATAAAAATGTAACAAGCTTGCATGTCCATGGTTACCCCATCAAAATGAAGCATGAGTCGTGTTCTATTATTCTGCAAAATGTATCTCAAATTAATAATAAATTATCAACATTTCTTTAAAATCCTACAAAATGTCTAGTCAAATTCAGTAGAAATTAAGAACTTAAATCTATACAAGTACATACTAACTGGTTAACAAGTTTGTGTCTGTCTGGAATATTGATGAAAATTACCTATAGCGTAAACTTTTCTACAGTGAAACACCGCTCACGTGAGTATCAATGGCTCCAGCACCAGGGCTGCCTTGAGCAAATCATAATTATATTCCCGATCCGTTTTTCTTATATTTTCTATGTTTTCCTCCCTCGAATCCCCAGTTACCCAAGCATATTGCTCATCCCCATTGAGACAATGAGTAATTAATATTTTCCTGTATTTCAAACTTACTATAAAATCAGACATTTTCGTAATGTTAAAAATTTCCTATATTGCTCTTAAAAATTGGTATGTGCAGTACAATGCCTGCTAAATATGACCATCTTTTGAGGCTTCAAGGCTACCATATTTATAACAATGATAACACTTTCAAATTTATTTTTGCAGATACAGTTAGTGGATAAAGAGAAAATAAGTTCCTCGCAAAAAATTATGATTTTACAGAAGCAGAAAGGAAGGAGAAAACACCAAGTTAAGGTTTAAAGATATGAGAGACAATAGTAGGATAATTGTTGGGAATGAGTTGGATTTAATGCTGCTGCAATGTAAACTGGTCACAGCCCCCTGCAATTAACTATATATTCAAATATCAAATGTTTATATGAACAATAATGAAAACATTTAATATCAATTGAAAATCATAGAGTAAGAAGAAGGGATTTAGATGTTTGTCTATCTATGCATAACATACCATTGTCAAGAAGATTCCAAACTCCATATTAAGCGAGACATTGTCACCATCAGTGAAGACAAAGGCCTTCTTGCGTTCTTTCTTGCTCTGAAGTACCACAGCAATCTGTTGGGCTGCCACCGACAATACCGGAAGTTCGATACGGTTAAACTCATCAAAGCAACCCCATGATCCAGACTGTGCCAAACCTGTTGATAAGAAAATATTATTATTAATTGAAAAGAAAATAATTTGAACAGAATTCACTGAAAGATCTTATTGTTTCAACTTAATTAAACAAATACTTATTCTGGTTTTTCATGTACCTGTACAAATTAAAAATAGAAAGATCTGAAGCAGACATTAAAGAATTTCATTAGTATCTAAATTTCAGTTTAAAAACTCCATGGGATGAAAAAATTAATATAAAGAAATTCTCTTTAGAAAATACCTTTGAAGATACGTCCAAGACCTCTAAAGTCCATCTGATCTGAACAGTTGAAGACAACTACGTATTTGCCGAGACAACGACCCATGTCCTTGGTTGTTTCTGTTTTACCAGTACCGGCTGGACCAGCAGGAGCTCCGCCCATAGACATACCGAGAGCTTGTGCAAGTGTGATATAACACCTGGAAGTGTGTAACAACATCATTATACATGCAAGGATGCCACTATTTACACAGAAAATCTTACAAAACTTAATATATTTTGTTAATGTACACACCTACCAAATATTGTCTTTGCAGATAAATGCCCATTAAAAATTATGCCTAAAGTCTTGGATTAACATCATTTTTGTACCTAAAATAAAAGATCTTGTGTTACCTATTGCATAACTTGTTACATTTGAAAATAAAAAAATACAATTTTTCCTTTAGACTGTCATGCAAATAAGATTAAACGATGTTTTCAAATACAGCAGTGACAGTGCTAGGAACCTGCACAAAATTGGGCAATTCTATTTTACACATATAAATTGATATACACGTGTAAATTTGGAATTTAGTGCGGTCATACCTGTCAGTAAGGGGTGTGATGACAAGACGCTCAGTACAACCAAGGAATTCATTCTGGTAGATAAAGTCAACATCAGTGATGGAGATCACACATTTATCCTGGTCTTCAATAAAGTAAAATCTTGACTGCTTCAACCATTCGAAATCTGTTGGTGACTTCACATGCATGCGGACCTAAACGAAAAAGGAGCATAGATCTTTGGTAAATATAAAAGACGTCATCTAAAAAATTACAAAGAAAGTGTTTCCTTAAAAATTTTTTTTTTCATTCATCACTGTCTTTACAATACATTTTAAATATGAACCAAATTCCACATCTTGCCTGGGTACTTTCATGTATTCAACAATAACAAATATTTCTGTATTTTCTTTATGTAAAATTGTAAATAGCGCAAAACATTAAAATTTCATGTGCATGAAATTTCATGCCTTTGGTCAAAACACCAAGTTCATAGGAATCTGAAATTATGAAATTCAACATTTGATGAATTTTAATTGTTCATTGGAATTTAATTTCGTGGGTTGACACAACTGTGAAATCCACAAAAATTAGTCCTTCAAAAATACCAACACATGGGGAAAGGGAAATTTACAGTATACGGCAACAGAAAATTTGTCCCTCCATTTGGGAGAGCACTTTCCTTTTCCCTTGTGAGTGAGTACCTTCACTATCTCAACTGGACTATTTTAATAATATACTTACTAAGTCATCAAAAATATCTCTCTGGTGGACATGGATGGTAATCAGGGTCTCAAACTTGGTTCTCTCCACCTTACCAAGGTCACGTGTTGTCTGGTCAATCAGCATATTGAGCAACTCAAGGAATGCCTGGTTTGTCTGACCCATCACCTTACGATCATATTTGGCCGAGGTTAGAGCATCTGTGGAATCACGGGTCCAGATCATTTGTATACCAAGTAAGCCAACCTGAAAGTGAGGCATGGTGTGAGATTCTCCTACATGGAATTTAATAAAGTATCTTAAATTATTTATCACTTGAGTGCATTATATACATGAAGGAATTGAAATTACAGTGTTTCAACAGTATACATTTTAACTGATTTAATCTCAACCCTATCTAAAACAGATGTAAGATTTTCATCAAGTTTTTACAAAAAGTTTACGAGTGACAAAACAAAACAAAACTTGAAAAAATATCACTTTTAATAATGAATAAATTAAAGTAAGAAATTACTTCAAATATTTACAACACTGTATATACCTGAGCAGGGAACATTCCCAGGAACTCTAGCAGCTGGAAGCTCTGGTCTTGTATCGCCATGGCAGCAGTACGGATGACTCCGTGCAATGACTTCTGGGCCATTTTCATCAATGACATCAACCAGACTTCAACATTTCCTTCAGCCTTCACTGTTTTCTCAAGCTAAAATATAAGTTGTGATTTAAAGTAGTCCTGCATGTTTGATTAACTGGAAGTGACCACGTAACATCATATAATATATGAAAAAACAAGAACAATGCCTGGTAAGCCTTTAAACAGGTAGTATAAAAGTTGCCACAAATCTATCAATTTATCAATGTTTATTTTTAATATAGATAGATTTTGATGTAAAATAGTTCAAATTAATAACAAAAAATAAGCATCAATGTAAAGACTCCCAATTGATATTTGGTGAATTGGTAAAAATTACGCACATGGACCTATACATTTTATTTGGCCATTATTACAACAATCTTGGTTAACATACCAAGCTTTTGTTTATTAAACAAGAGCTGTCACTAATGGTGACAAATGCCCCTGCAGCGCCTTGACCTTTGACCTGGTGACCTTGACCTTTGACCCCAAAGTCAATAGGGGTCGTGTACTCAATAAGTACTATTAGCATGTGAAGTCTGAAGGTCCTGGGTGCAGTGGTTCGCGAGCAAAGTGCCTTCATGCAAAAAGTTAACGTTGCCTTCATGCAAAAAGTTAACATTGTGACGAACGAACGGACGGACAGTTGAAAACTAATATGCCTCCTTTCGGGGGCATAAAAAAGTCATTGGAATTCTTCAACCAGATCATGCTTCAACAAAATGAAGTACAGAAAGAATAATTAATGCACTCAGCTGCTATATTTAATCCTCTGACAGATTTTGAAAGTTCCAAAATTACGAGCAAAAAAATTAAAACAATATTTACATCTACAGTTTCACCCTCTGTTGAATGCACAGACAGAATGTTATCATAGAACTTCTCATGGAATTTTACAGTCTTTATGTTGTCAAACACAGACAAGAGATGAGCCTGGATGGTGTGAGGGTCGCTCGCCTGACCCAGGATCTCCAGCAGGGCAGGATCAGACACAAAGAAAAATCTTGGGAATAACAGTCTCTTCTTCTCCAGGTACCTGATTGTGAACAAATAAACTATTAGGTTTAAACACTTAGCAATAATTAAATTATTTAGCAAAGTACTGTATATATATATCGAAGTTAACAAAATAAGTATTAACTGCAGTCAGTTTTGATTATATGATAAAAAAACTGTTAGTATGAATTTTACCAACTTTTGATTTAAGTTACTAGTGAATATTTTAAATGTATCATTACTTCTTCAGATAGGGAATTATCTTCTTTTCTTTCACACTTATTGCTTGATATCAATTAAAATGCCCATAATATAGATCTACAATGATATAATATGATATGGTAATTTTGATATAGAAAGTTATACTGGAATTATTCTCTTATATCTGAAAACTGCTTACACTCTGTTCTTAACCCTTATCATGCTAGGCATGATTGATTCTGCCTTTGCGACCAGTGTAGATCATGATTAGCCTGTACATCCATGCAGTCTGATCAAGATCTGCACTGTTCGCCATTCAGTGAGTACCTTTTTGGAAGGCACCCTTTTTAACAGTTAATGGTACTGTCCAAATTGAAAGATGGACAAGTTCATTATAGAAATTTAGCAGGGTAAGGGTTAAAAGGAAACATGCAGATAACATACCCAGTTAGAGATTTCTGGCAAAGTTCCAACTGCTCGAGTAAATGAGGCAACAACTGCATCAATGTTTCATCACCAACACAGCACTGGACAACGTTTGGAGTCTCGTGCGCACGAGTCATTATCTTTATCCAAGACTTATCAATGTTACTGAACCTCTTGGCTTCCTATAGGCAGAAATAGAATTAAAAGTAATGTAAATGAAACAATAATTAAGTACAAATGTAACTAATAGCTTTAGTTCTATATTATTTTCACCTTATAAATGACAGTGGACCCATAATGAAAAACAGTCAATTCCGTTCTATTATGGATTCTGCAAACACAATTTCAGCTTTCTCGGCTATATGGAAATTCACATGCTTCTATGACTTATATTAATGGCCAGAGAATGCAGCAGTAGTTTACCATGATATGAAAGTACAGAGAAATTGTTGATTGTTATAACTTTACCTCAAGATAAGTAAGATTCAGAAAAAGCAAAAGATGGGACATAAAATGCTTCCTCAATAAACACAATTTCTTGTATTTATTTCAAACAGGTGAACAAAGGATGAAAGATTTTAACATATCTGACTGTGCTTCGCTCTCATTAAAGCTGTTTCAGTGCACATATTACCCGGATATTTTGTTTAATCTTCTGAACAGAGATTAACTTACTTTTGGCAACTGTTTGGCTATGTCACCACCGACAAAGACAGCTTCCAGGTATACCCACAGATTTTGCACAACCATCCAGTTCTCAATGATCTCTGATGAGTTAGTCAGGTTCTGCACCCAGGTTTGAATCTGCTTCTTGAATGGTGTGTTGTATCTGTTGTACAGAAAAAAGTTATTGTAAAACAAGGAACATATGGAAATGGTTGGTAGTACCCACTATATTCAAAAGACAACTTTCTACATTAAACCTTTTGTCAGGAAAAAGTAACTTTAGATATAACAGTCTTCAGTGAATATGTTTAACCCTTATCATGCTGGACACGACTGATTCTGCCTTTACGACCAGTGTAGATCATGATCAGCCTGCACATCCATGCAGACTGATCATGATCTGCACTGTTTGCCATTCAGTATCTTTTTAGTAAGCACCCCTTTTGACTGTTACTGGTACTGTCCAAATTGAAAGATGGACAAGTTCATTACAGAAATTTAGCAGTGTAAGGGTTAAAATTTTACCTGTTACTCATTAGGGAACTGAGCACCATAAGAGAATCTTCCATGAGGGAGACAATCTCGCTGGTTGTATCTCCACGTAGCAAAAGCTCCCCACGATTCTTGAAGTTTCCAAACGTGAATTCCTGGTTGTTCCAGTCTGCAATTACCTGTTTCAGCTTGGCTTCAATGTCCTTCTCTTTCACAGCTGAGATACAGATATCCTAGAGAATATTTAAAGAAAATAATCAACATTTATCACAAAATACATGGTTCTTTAAAGCATTTTGCAACAGTTTCTGCTTTTAGCATGTGAGCTATCTTAATGAAAAGAAGGAAAGGCCACTTAGAAAGACCTTTGTAAATCAATGTCCCTTAAAAGCTTTATAGGAATAATAATATATTTAATATCAACTGTAAGAACCTTTCCTAACAGTAAGAAACTCAGAAAAAATATTGTTTTTGCGTGTTTTTCTTAATAGTGTGAAACTGCTGTATCTGCTTTTTCGTCATCATGGTTAGGCAGCAAGAACAGTTTAACACTGACGCAACAATATTTAATTGCTGACCTGTAAATACGCAAGCACAGGTTGAAAAAATTACATTTGTTTCTCAGAAATTTCAAACTTTATACCAAAGCATTAACATTTACAAAGAAATATTTATCAGCTATAGATGCTTTCAGTTGTATAACAGAACAGAAACGTATATTTAACTTAACTGCTTCTATCTATTTACGTCTTTTATAGCAATTATTAATATTTTTAATGCAAAATAAATAAAATATTTGAAAGTGACACTTTTATATAAAGTGAACTGTAAAGGTGAGCATTCAGTTACTATAGTGAATTGTTGTAAACATTTTAAGGCTATTTTTCTGCAATTAAAGTGATATTACAAATGGTTTATTCCATATGTACATATATATTTTGTGAATTTTTACCGCTATTCTTTTTTGCAGTTTAGGTGATTTAACAATTGATATATGTTTATTATAACGCTGAAGAATAAACCTATATGCTTCAAAATGGCTTCCCTGCATTAATGGACAATTGCAAATAAAAGAAAAAAAAACATAATTTGTTATTTCTGATCCAGTAATAAACTGTACCGCCTGTATAAATGCCCCCTCCTTTCCTAATAATTTGAAACTGGTGCTCTTAATACCTGCACCCCTCTTCCCCCACCATCTATCCTTTGCACAATTCATAACCCCAGGGGCATTTATTCGAGGGTATACAATATTCCGTTTTTTCAGTAACATTTTGGGACATAAACAATTTTAAATGGCTTGTGTCCTAAGAGGAAAATAATGCTGAAATAAAAACATTGTGAATTTCTATTCTAAAAACATGCTCAATGCAATGGTACTGATATTCAGCCAAAAACACCAAGAAATGACTACTTTCTCTAAATGAAATGGCTTTCAAGTCAATATACAAAACTATAGCCTTTGGTCTCAACCAATATAATTTTTTATACTTTTTACTGGCAATTGAAATAAGTGTTTTATTATATTACATCAGAAATAAAAGTATCACAGGTTATTTTTTAAGTTTTGACTCTAATACCCAGCAAACAGGTGTTGACTGGTCAATAGCATAAACTATGGACCTGCAAATTATACACTTGAGGAGTCACGTAATAACACATAATACAGGCAGACTTATGTCCATATTTAAATAAATATTAGCTAACATAATAACATCTCTTTGTGTTTTTGGAGAAATATAAAACATCAGTTTTACCCGAAATTGCAACATTCATACATATATAATGATCTACAAAAAAAATATGCAGTTTAAAAAAGAACATGATTCCATGCACATAGATCTAAAAATTTTCGAGAGAAAAATTGTGAAGTTTACCCTCATTTCTAGGTCACCCGTCATCTCATTTAAATGCTATTGGTACATAATATCTTATTCTATATAATACTGTCAATGCACAATGATACTAATTATTTACAAGGAAATATTTTTACTTCATTGCAGTTACTCTAAAATTCATAGTCGACAACAATTAGTCCTTTTCAATTATTACTCTGACAATTTAAAAGCTAACAGGACCCAGTTGCTCGAAATATTAACACGCAATTAAGCTAACGGTAGACTAACATATAGAGTTATATTTCGACAGTTTAGAAAACTTAGAAAAACAAATGTACGTGTTAAGGATTATAAACACTAAAACATCTTTACAGTAAAATTAAAACATCATGTTAGTGTTTCCAACCAAGACTAGTATCTTGAATCAAAATTTAACAGGCTGATAGCTTTACAGCCCATTAAAGTTTCGAACAACTGGGTCCAGCTCTACCTGTAAAACAGAAACTTTTATTTCATATCTTTACAAGGTTTATTGAAATACGACATTCACAGCTGATTATATTTGAAACTTTTATTGTAACAAGCAGTTGTATTTTTTGATTTTATTAATTTCACTGTTACCAAACTTCATCTGAACACAACACAAAATAATATGAACTCGAGCTATCACTTCACGTGAATAAAGTTCCAGACATGGCTTTTACACAGGAAATATAAATCTAGTAATCATGACCTTTGACATTCGAAAATGACCTTAATCTTTGACCTAGTGACCTGGATTATGCAAACTGCACATCGTCTTGAATATTATTTAACCTAAAACGAGTAACCATTAAAGTCAGTAACTATGTACTCATTTCTAAACTCCTGTAAGTTACAAGGGAACCTCAAACATCAGTATTTTTCCATCCTGACGTTCAAATTTCACATCAAGGGCATGACATCATTTGCAAAATCATTACTGTGTGTTACTGTTAATTGTTCATCAACGATATTTTCAATTTTACTCAGGCTAAAGAACAAATTTATATAAGTTATATAATATCAAAAGTGTAGGTACTAATGTAATAAAAAGATCATTATAATAAGATTTGCCTTGAGAAATATTCACTCATTTTTCCTGGAAAAAGAGCTCCTCAAGTCGCACAATAATTCCACTACAGAACTCTTAATATTTCTTGACACAAATCTAATAATCTATAAATTGTTATAAAAAATTCAAGAGATACATTATTCAGACTGTGTCAGCGATTTTTTTTGCCAGTTTGGAAAAGCGTCCGTGTCCGACTGAATTGGGAAAAATCGCATCGTTTTCACCTGAATTGGGAAATTTGTGTAACAAGTGAATGAAGTATTGCCATGCAATACAAAGTCCCCTACTGGAAGGAACCTAATTTTCTCTACTGCAGTATAACATAATGAACTGATATCTGTCAATGATGTATAAACAATATTGTACTACATATACAATATGTGATAACAACACACTTGGATTAAAATGTGCATATATAAAAACCCACAGTTGTTTTCATATTGAATTTTTTTGGCTGATTATAAAAATGTTATCATGCAAGTTATTTATAGTAACAACAAAGGGAAACTAATCTTTAAAAAAAAAAAAAAAAAAAAAATCTATATAATATAAGTCCACAATAAACTCTTTACCAGGTAGAGATAGGTCAAAATACACCTAAAAATTGGATGTAACATGCATGCTGTACCACAGAGAAGTGGTCTCGATTTTTCTCTACCGCCAGTAATAAAAAAGTTAAAATAAAATCTATTTATAGTAACAACAAAGGGACGTAATTCTAAAAACAAGAGTGCCTCATGGTGGTGAACATTTGGTCCAAGTTACATCAAAATCCCTCCATGCATGAAGAAGAAATGTTCCTTACAAAGTCATTCTTGAATTTGACCTTTGACCTCTAAATATGACCTTGACCTTAGACCTAGGGACCTGGTTCTTGCGCATGACATGTTGTCTCATCCTGGGGAATATTTGTGCCAACTGATATCTAAATCCTGCTTTGCATGACAAAGTAATAGACCGGACAGGAAAAAAATCCTCTTGACCTTTGATCTCAAAGTGTGACCTTGATCTTTAAGCTAGGGTACTGGGTGTTGCGCATGACACGTCATCTCACCATGGGAAACATTTATGCCAAGATATATTGTAATCCTTTGATGGATGACAGAGTTCTGGATCGGACAGGGAAAACACCTTATTGACCTTTGACCTCCAATTGTGACCTTGACCTTTGAGCTAAGGGTCTGCGCTTTGCGCATGACATGTTGTCTCATCATGGGGAACATTTGTGCCAAGTAATATTAAAATCCCTTCATGGATGGCAGAGTTATGGACGGGACAGGAAAAAAACTCTGTTGACCTTTGACCCCCAATTGTGACCTTGACCTCTGAGCTAGGGGTCCGGGATTTGCGCATGACACGTCGTCTCATCATGGGGAACACTTGTGCTAAGTGATATTAAAATCCCTTAATGAATGTCAGAGTTATGGACCGGACACGAAACAGACCCTGTTCATGCTATGTTAACATTTGACTGCTAAGTGTGACCTTGACCTTTGAACTAGGGGTCTGAAAGTTGTGCATGACACATCGTCTTATTATGAGGTACATTTGTGCCAAAAAATATTAAAATCCCTTCATAGATGGGAGAGTTATGGACCGGACAGGAAAAAAGCCTTGTTGACCTTTGACCTCCAATTGTGACCTTGACCTTTAAGCTAGGGGTCCAGGTTTTGCACATGACACGTCATCTCCTCATGGGGAACATTTGTGCCAAGTAATATTAAAATCTCTTCATGGATGGGAGAGTTATGGACCGGACAGGAAAAAAGCCCTGTTTACCTTTGACCTCCAATTGTGACCTTGACCTTTGAGCTAGGGGTCCGGGATTTGCGCACAACACGTCCTTTCATCATGGGGAACATTTGTGCCAAGTAATATTAAAATCCCTTCATGGATGGGAGAGTTATGGACTGGACAGGAAAAAAGCCCTGTTGACCTTTGACCTCCAATTGTGACCTTGACCTTTGAGCTAGGGGTCCGGGTTTTGCGCATGACACGTCGTCTCATCATGGGGAACATTTGTGCCAAGTAATATTAAAATCCCTTCATGGATGACAGAGTTATGGACCGGACACGAAATTGCGGACGGACGGACGGACAGACGGACGGACGGACAGACGGAAAAGTGCATTCCTATAGTCCCTGAAACTGGTTTTCAACCAGTAGGGGACTAATAAACAAATTAACATATTTATTTGTATGGTCATGAAAACTGGTTATGACTTTTAGGCGTGATCGATTAAATTCGCACTTTGCTGGCATTAGAGAATTTATTCTGAATTTTAATAGAGTATTTGCCGATTTGGATGTCGGGATCACGGCTGTTTTGAAGTTTTTTGTAGGTCTTTTTATGGGATATTTTTATCTGATGGAAAAATAGTCATTTTTTCAACTGAGAAAGGGTCTGTTTTACGGACCCTATTAAAGAAGGAAAAATTGCAGCTGTCTGACAGATTCGAAAAATACTTCTGTTTGAAAAACATATACATTTAACCTTAATTTTGGTACAAACATAGTTTAATTCATACCTCAATATCTTCCTTGAATTCCAGTAGCGGAGCTTGTAGAATGTTACGTAGTGTGAAGTTATCGCTCTCTATGTCAAACACGTGACCTGTGACCTCAGCCATCCTGTTCCAGTGTCTTGGCTTCATCGCTTTATTGGTCATCAGTTCAAGAAGGGGAACCATCTCATTGAAATCATCAATGGTCTTCTTTAGATCTTCAAACGCTGGCCAGTCTTTCAGTGCTCTTGGAAGTTTGCGACATCTGGATTTAAAAGAAACAAATATTAAATCTGTATTCTGCAAATGAAAGATCATAAAGTTTTTCTTAAAATAGAAGTTTGACTATCATAAGGAATGTCTTTGGTTTCTTTTCATTGAGTTTTACCGAACTTTATGACAGAATATGGATTAGGCAGTTTGTTTTGTTGGGTTTAACATCACACCGACTTAGTCACATGTCATATGGCAACTTTCCAGCTTTTAATTGTGGAGAAAGACCCCAGGTGCCCAACCGTGCATTACTTCATCACTGGTGGGCACCTGGGTATAACCACTAAACTTCCTTAAGCCAGCTAGATGGCTTCCTCACATGAAATCTACGCTCCAAGTGAGGCTTGAACCCACATCGGTGAAGGAGGATTAAGAAGACTGCAACAGTAACTTTAAAATGTGTGTAGATAAATAATACAGTGGTATTATCTGAATAACTCATAATTATGAGAGACGTAACTTTGAAACCAATTTTTAACTTACTTATTTTGAAACTCAATGAGTTCATTGTTGATCTTCTCAATGTTAATATCAGCCCAAAGAATATCATAGTAGCCGTGGACAGTATCAATGACCGCATTGTACAAGCCGTATAACTTCTGCAGCAAGTTGAGCTCTTTCTTGATCTTGAGCAGTTCCGGATATTCGGTGACCGGAAGACCAAATAGCTCCTCTCCTCCGGTGTATGTACAGAATTTCTTGTACAGAATATCAAATGTGTTCTGACAAATCACCAGACGGTCAGATGCTTCACGTGGAGCTACACCTGGTACCATTGGCCCGGCCTAGAAAAAAAAATTGAAAATTGACTTCTGGTTTTGGTAACACGAGAGACTATTGCCAAACAATAAGAAAACGCTTCTTTTTACTCAAAATTGAATGAATATTTAGCAGTCCATCCTCACAAGACAGTATTTTCCTTTCTTATATTGTGCTTTTATAATTCATTTATTATTAAATAAGTTAATAGTTTGTTCATTATAAACAAAACTTTAAAATGCTAAAAAATCACAAATATGTAAAACTGAAGAATATTCAGTAACCATTATAAACTGTGCAATCTTTAATATTCATGGGGTGAATTATTTTCCCTCGATTTCGTGGTTGAATCAATCTACAAAATTAAAGCCCAATGAATTAGCAAAACTTCCATTATTTTATCTTGATAAGCAGAAATCCATAATTTCACCCCCCTCCCCGCCACACACAAAACAAGAGGGCCAAGATGGCCCTAGGCCGCTCACCTGAGTAACACACCATAACAGTGTAAACATGTTTTACCAAGTGATTTCATGGAAACAAAATATTCTGACCAATTTTCATTAAGATTGGACCAAACTAGAGCTATCACTAAAGGTGATGAATGTACCCCCAGCATGCACTGACACAGTACATTGCAATTTGACGCACACAAGATTGCATAATTATGTGGACTTTATGTATATAGACTGTATGTATACAGAATAGTAACAAACAAGAGGACCATGATGGTCCTGAATCGCTCACCTCTTCCCACATGACCCAGTTTTGAGTATGACGTTGTTTTTTCTATTATTTGACATAGTGACCTAGTTTTTGAGCTCATATGACTCAGTTTTGAACTTGACCTAGATATTATCAAGATAAAAATTCAGACCAATTTTCATGAAGATCCATTGAAAAATATGGTCTCTAGAGAGGTCACAAGGTTTTTCTATTATTAGACCTATTGACCTAGTTTTCGAAGGTACGTGACCCTGTTTTGAACTTTACCTAGATATCATCAAGGTGAACATTCTCACTAATTTTCATGAAGATCTCATGAAAAATATGGCCTCTAGAGAGGTCACAAGGTTTTTCTATTCTTATACCTACTGGCCTAGTTTTTGACCGCACGTGACCCAGTTTCGAAACTGACCTAGATATCATCAAGGTGAACATTCAGATCAATTTTCATGAAGATCCATTGAAAAATATGGCCTCTAGAGAAGTCAAAAGATTTTAATAATTTTAGACCTACTGACCTAGTTTTTGACCGCAGTTGACCCAGTTTCAAACCTGACCTAGATATTATCAAGATGAACATTCAGACCAACTTTCATACAGATCCCATGAAAAGTATGGCCTCTAGAGAGGTCACAAGGTTTTTTTATTATTTGACCTACTGACCTAGTTTTTTAAGTGACATGACCCACTTTCAAAATTGACCTAGATACCATCAAGGTGAACATTCTGACCAACTTTTATGGAGATCCATTCACAAGTATGGCCTCTACAGAGGTCACAAGGTTTTTCTATTTTTAGACCTACTGACCTAATTTTTGACCGCACATGACCCTGTTTCGAACTTGACCTAGATATCATCAAGATGAACATTCAGACTAATTTTCATACAGATCCCATGAAAAATATGGCCTTTAGAGAGGTCACAAGGTTTTTCTATTATTTGACCTACTGACCTAGTTTTTGGTGGCACGTGACCCACTTTCGAACTTGACCTAGATATCATCAAGATGAACATTCAGACCAACTTTCATACAGATCCCATGAAAAATATGGCCTCTAGAGAGGTCACAAGGTTTTTCTATTATTTGACCTACTGACCTAGTTTTTGATGGCACATGACCCACTTTCAAACTTGACTTAGATATCATCAAGGTGAACATTCTGACCAATTTTCATGAAGATCTCATGAAATATATGGCCTTTAGAGAGGTCACAGGGTTTTTCTATTTTTAGACCTACTGACCTAGTTTTTGACCGCACGTGACCCAGTTTCAAACTTGACCTAGATATCACCAAGACGAACATTCAGACTAACTTTCATACAGATCCCATGAAAAATATGGCCTTTAGAGAGGTCACAAGGTTTTTCTATTATTTGACCTACTGACCTAGTTTTTGATGGCACGTGACCCAGTTTTGAACTTGACCTAGATATCATCAAGGTGAACGTTCTGACCAATTTTCATGAAGATCTTGTGTAATATATGGCCTCTAGACAGGTCACAAGGTTTTTCTATTTTTAGACCTACTGACCTAGTTTTTGATGGCACGTGACCCAGTTTCGAACTTGACCTAGATATCATCAAGATGAACATTCTGACCAACTTTCATAAAGATCCCATGAAAAATGTGACCTCTAGAGTGGTCACAAGCAAAAGTTTACGGACGGACGCACGCACGCACTGACGGACGATGGACACCGCGCGATCACAAAAGCTCAACTTATCACTTTGTGACAGGTGAGCTAAAAATACAGCCATTTTGGACAAAACCACAAAATTTGTACTCATGAAGTGAAATGATTTTACATTATGTGTTATATTCTTACAGTGTTATAATCATCATAGAAGCTGTCACAGTCCACCAGGAATGTCTTCACATCTTCAATGAGATCAGACTTGAACTGTGGTTGTATATCCAGCAGATGAGACTGGACCTCCGCAGCCTGTACATTCAGTTTCTCCCACGAATATCTCAGTGTATCGCACCTCTCGGTTTCTTCCTTGGCACAAGGTAGATCATGTTTGATCAACATAGAATAGGACTCCTGTAAAGTAAATGCTTCATTTTATGATTAATGTTCAAAATTTACTTGGTCTTTAAATGATTTTGTATGCTATGGTCCCTGTAATATCTATTTGCTAACATATTTTTCTTTTATAATGTACAAATGTATTTGCAATTAAGCTCTTTCAACACATCTGTGCTGTCTGTTGAATCCTGATAGACAAATATATCACAAATACCCACTGGGCCTCCTCAACTAAGCTTAAAGACAGTTACTAGTATTATCAAATTCCAGCATTTTCATAACAGAAATTTAAGTTTTTGAGACAGACTCAGTAGAGGAGGCAATGAAAAAATAAACTGAACATAAACATTTTCACAGACTGTGCTGCATATTTTCAACAAAAGTATGCTTGGCCGACACATGTCGGCCTTGAACAAACCTCAATATATGTAATGCTCATGTAAAGTCTGATTTCATACTTCAACAGGTGTAAATTCTGATTTTACACCTCAAGAAAGTGTAATACTCATGTTGGCCTTAAACATACCTCAATGTATGTAATGCTCATGTAAAGTCTGATTTCATACTTCAACAGGTGTAAATTTTGATTTCAAAATGCTTACATTGACTTTCAATATACCTCAACAGGTGCAATGCTCATGACAATTCTGACTTCATACCTATATACTTAGGTGTAGTGCTGATGTTGGCCTTTAACATGCCTCAATATATTGTACTCTTCATGTCAGTTATTATTTCACACCTCAACAGGTGTACTGTTCACATCAATTCTGATTTTATACCTCAAGAAAGTGTAATACTCATGTTGGCCTTAAACATACCTCAATAGGTGTAATGCTCATGTCAATTCTGATTTCATTTTCCCTTATCTCCTTCAGTCCAGCCATGGCAAATCTGATGTCGTCCAAGTCTTTAATAGGACGTGCAAGACGCTTGTTGAGCTCTTCGATGAATGTGAAAATCTCCTCCATCTCTGTACGGTACTTGTTGTTACATGCCTTCCCATAATGCATCCTCCATGCTTTCGTCTCAACATTCAGAGCAAATTTGAGCTTCTCTGTTGAGAAACAAAAATAGCTATGAGCCTTCTTGTTAAATTTATATATATACTGAAACGTGTGCAAAAAATATTATTACATTGCTCTTTATATAAATCCCTGGTCCATAGTTTGTGCTAGACAACCTGGCTTTTTTCAACACATGTATGCTGCACTGAAAGTCAAATATTTATTTCTGAAGACATGTGATAAAACATTTACTGAATGGCCCGTAAGTCTAAAAACTATCTGCCTACTTCTTTGGACCTCAGGTGAATAAACAGATCATGACTGGTAAGCCATGCTATAAGTGTAGAATATGTGTCCACAGAACTGAGAGATATAAACTGATTTACCATTTTAAGAATTGAACTGTAACACTGTGAGATCATTTAATTTTATGTGCATGAAATTTTGTGATTTGGGTCAAAACAACTATTTCATGAAGATATGACTCCAAATTTTTCAAGTTTAGAACTTAAAGTAATTGATAATTTTCTTGTTAATTGTGATTAAATTTCATGGATTGGTTCAACCACAAAATGCAAGAAAACTAGTTCCCCATATTCAATTTGATGATTTTACTGCAAACAGTCTCAATTTCTTCAGTTCAGATGCTGAGAACTATTCCTGTTTTGGTTAAGACAATTTCTATCATTATCTATTTTTTGTAAAAACTGTGACATAACCAACAAAGCAAATACCTGTAAACAGAGCAATAGGTCCAACATCATAGTACTCTGGCTCCCCGTTGATAGAAACCTCAAGTTCTTCGTAGCACTTTATCTTCCACTCAAACTCGGTCAGTTTAGGATTATCCTTCAAGAAATTCTCCAGTTCCTCTTCACGGTCATTCTCCCAGATGCCGTGGTATTCTGCAAATTTCTCCAGGGCACTGGTAACCTCCTAATTAATGACAAAATAAATTATTTCATCCCTGATTAACATTAGTTTAATAGTCATGGAAAATGCTTTTAAAATAATTCTATATTGCCTTTTTTTTTTTTTTAGACCTTATTTACATCGACAGGTAAGACGGAACAGACTTATAAGAAGCAAAGAAATTCTGGATTACTGGTAAATCAAAAGATCTTTGCTTCTTATTATGTGTCGCTCTGTTAAAAAAAAAAAAAAATTTTTCCAAAGTGTTCAATCCAAAGAATAACTTCTTAAATTTTTGTACCTTCTTGGTAGAGTTAATGGAGGTTGACAAGAGAGAAACAAGCTTGGCAACTTCTTTGTTCTCTGACACATTCTTGAAGTAATTTTTCGCTGTTGTTGTCACGGTATGACTCGTTGCCTCACGTTCCAATTCCGGCCTCTTCCTATCGCCATGGGAACCCTCAGATGCAGCTACACTACCAATACTCATACGTCTGTCATGGTGGCCATCACGATCGCCAGAATGAGATCTCTCTCGTTTCCTGTCTTTGTTCCACTGAGAAATTCCTTTGCTTGTACTCACAATCAGCTGTGCGGCCTAAGTTAAAAAACGTAACACATACAGGTTTGTTTATCTGTTTTGGATTAAGTGCAGTTTTTGAACAGTATTTCAGCAGTTATGTTATGGTAAACAGTTAACCCTTACCCTGCTAAATTTCTATAATGAACTTGTTCATCTTTCAATTTGGACAGTTGCATTAACTGTTAAAAAGGGTGTTTACCAAAAAGATACTGACTGAATAGCAAACAACGCAGATCTTGATCAGCCTACACATCCACAGTCTGATGTGCAGGCTGATCAAGATCTACACTGGTCGTAAAGGCAGAACCAATCGTGTCCAGCATGATAAGGGTTAATGTTTCCAGTGTTCCTGGATTCTGTACCAGTACTAACCTACCAACTTCTCTGCATGAATCAGAGGTTGAGAACATAATGACTTCACCTGTGTTTGTTTGATCAAATCTTCATGGAGAACACACACCTTGCATGACAATCAAATTCAAGACCCCATGTTCAACAGATCTTTGCTCTTCCTACTGAGCTAAACGGGTGGTGTGTGTGTGTGTGTTCGGGGTTTTTCAGTCATATAAACAGTGTCTACTTGTAGTAGTGAGCACAATGCCAAACTTTATAGTGCTGCCTCACTGGAATATCACGCCGTAGACACGTGACATGATACCCCACTCAATCACATTATACTGACACCGGGCTGACCAGTCCTAGCACTACCCTCTTTATGCTGAGCGCCAAGGGAGGAAGCTACTAGTACCATTTTTTACGTCTTTGGTATGACGCGGCCAGGGATCGAACCCACGACCTCCTGCACTCGAAGTGAACGCTCTACCACTAGGCTACCGAGGCGCTAAACGGGTGGATGTCTAACACAGACACTGGGCGGACAGATGAAAATTTAAACGGGTGGATGTCTAACACAAACAGACACTGGGTGGACAGATGAAAATTTCTCCAACTACTGCATAACATTTCTCCCTGTAAGAAATTATTTTAGCTAAGAAACAAGGATGATATTCCAATGAAAGCAAACTAAAATGCAATTTTTTGTTCTGTTAACCACAGGAGTGAAAGAAATAAGTAATTTACCATTATCTGGAATAAGTATTTATTTGTCTGCTTATACTGATAGAGTGGCTGCTCATTGTGTGGTGTTACTGGTTGCATATTGTAAAATATTATATGGTAAATGTTTGAGTTGGACTAGTCTGTCACGTATAGATTCTTCTTGGTACATAACTTAATGAGTCATCTTCTTTCCAACAGTCAGTTGTCTGTGCATAGTTTTTATTACAATGGAGGAATTTCCATCAATACACATTTAGAATTTCTTAGTCTCCATGTCAATTTTTCATAGCAGTTGGATTAATTTTGTTTTTTACCTTGTTAACAGCCTGTTGTACCTCATCTAGACCTGGTGTCATGGTGATGTTTGGGATAGCCAAGGTGGCGAAAGTTTTAAAGAAAGGACGATTATCTTTCTTCGTCTCAGCTCCAAAACCGCTAGATTCACCTGAAATAGTCATCATCAATGTTCGCTTACATTAAATATATATTTCATTACCTAACAGGTTTTTAAGGCTATGTTTTTTTTTGTTTTTGTTGCTTTTTTTTTAAACCCTTATCATGCTGGACACGAATGATTCTGCCTCTGCGACCAGTGCAGATCGTGATCAGCCTGTACATCCATGTAATCTGATCATGACCTGCACTGTTTGCCATTCAGTCAGTATCTTTTTGGTATACACCCCTTTTAACAGTTAATGGTACTGTCCAAATTGAAAAATGGACAAGTTCATTATAGAAATTTAGCAGGATAAGGGTTATGGTAATCAAACTAATAAATATTTGGTGCCCATGAAATCAAATGAGTTCACAATATCTCATAACATTACATGTATACTCAAAGTGACATAAGGAAATGCAAGGAAAATAAATTTTAATGATAATTCAGTTATTCGGGCTCAAACAGAATAATTTTTTGTCTAAAGTCATTACCATAGTATAATAGCTCTTATTTTCCTGTTCTGTTTTAAAATTCAATGCCGTTCCAGTCTGTAACATACTTACCAATATAGTGAACCATTGAACTAGATGTGATTCTTTTACGAAGAGACTCTAGGGTATTTTTTGTGACCTTTATCAGAGCTTCAAGGTTACGATGGTTGAAGTGGTTCAGTAAGTCTGTGGCAGCTTGCTGAATGTTTTCTCTCTGTTCACGTTTGCGTTTTGCAGCCAGGTTTGCCTTTGAAGAGACCGGGCGTGAGCGACGACTACTGGCACGGCCAGATCCAGTCGGGCTGCCTTCACGTTTCTCATCATCTGTATTTGGATGCAACATTGTTTATAAATCGATTATTTTTGGACACAACACTAAATTCTTAAAAGGAATTAATTCCAACAGACTTAAGAAACAAGACCTAGGGAAACAAAAACTTAAAAATGTAGTACTGCAGTGCATCTTTAAATTATCAAGTTAACAAAAGTTTTAAAAACTTTCTTTCATAAAATTTACTCAACCTATTAGGTTTTAGAATTTATTGCTTTGTAGACTATGCTCTAATGAAATGGAAATGTTTAAGAAGTGCTTAATAAAATAAGTTTATATGGACAATAAGTTTATACAGTGCAACCTCTGTAGAACACCCTTTGGGAGATACAAATATTGACTGTTATGTTGAAGTTGTTGCTCTGGAGAGGTAAATTTGAAAGTATTTTTCAGCTCTGGGAAATTTTGATGATGTTATAGTGAGATTTTTGCTTAAGAGAGGGCCCCTCTGGAGAGGTTGTACTGTACATACCGTATCTTTTATCCTCCTCTGTGTCATCCTCTTCCTTCTCATTTACACGTAGTAGCATTTCAATCAGCTCTGTCGCCGCTTCCTCTACAACGAGGCTCTTTGTCTGCAGTATCGTTGCTCCCTTGGCACACAGTTCCTGAGTATTTTCCAGGAACTCCTCCACCGTCCACGGTTCCTCCTGCGGTAACTGGCATAATGTTGTTGTCGCCATCTCCTGAAGGACTGCATCAATACGGAATTCTGTCAGTTCATTTGCCCTGACCATAAGCAGCTCAAGATCCTCTAGACGCTTGTAAACATCCTCAATGTATTCCTGGATGTTCAGTGAAGTCCAGGAGAGTTTGGTGAGACCAGGTTCAATGGTTTCTTCTACACAGTTGATGTGAGGGCCCATGAGTTCCTCAAATGCTGTAGGAATCTTCTTCCTGACTCTCTTATTCTCTTGGAGCATCATCTACATTAAAACGTCACAACTCACTTTATCTGTTACAGAACTGTTATAAAACTTTTAGGATATCTTACCATTACTAAACATAAAAGCAACGTCTCAACGTAAAACCTTTGCAGAAGTTAATATTTTTCAAAATCATCCTTGATTTTTACACTGAGAAAAATATTTTTGACCATAAAACTGAAATTATCTAAGATATTTTAAGAAATTAGAAAGATCCTAATACCACCAGCAAAGATCTTTAGTATGATGTGCAGTTTACATCTATATCTCCCAAACATGGCAGCAATTCACACAAAAACCTTGTAACAGATTAGGCAGATTCAACATGAAGTTAAAAGACACACATATGACATAGACTTAGTTTGCAGAAACTGAGATGCCCCTTAATGAAAATGTGATACAAGAGACAAACTCATACCAGTAATGCATTGTAGTTATCCTTGTATTCCCCTTGTTTGGTCCTCATCGTTTTGGCAACTGGCGGAATCTCGAGACCAAGCCTCGTCATACACTCTGTTTCTCGTATCATAGTAAGAATCTGGGGGTCAAAGTTCACATAGAGTTCATTGGTCTCCGGGTGCTTCACAAGCAGTGATGCCGCTAGTCCAGACTTTGCTGCCTCCACCTGTAATGAAATATGTCATTGAAAATACATTTACTACATAGTATTTCTATTAAAATCCAAAATAATCCTGGTTTAACTGGAAAAAAGATTTAAGAAAACCTTGAATACATACATCTATATATCCCAATGTGAAATACATTACAATAAACAATAAAGCCAGTTTGAGAAAAACTCTACTCCCATTTTAAAACTGTTCCAAAACTAGAGGTAATAGGCAAAATTAAACCTGTTCTAATATATTTAACCTCTAATATACTAACCTGCCTAAGCCAGCCCCTGTAATAAAGTACTTCAAACTCCAGTAGAACCTTGGCAAGCTTGTTGAAACTCTTGATAATCTTCTTGGCCTCGGGTGAGTGCTCGAGGAGTGACGGCTGCTGCTGGAATATTTCCATCGGCTCTTGTATACGCCGGAACAGCTGACGAGACCATGATATCTTACCTGAAGTTAAAATAAAACTTGTTTGAAATTTCCAACCTGTGTATATCTTGTTGTCCCAAATAGAAACAGTAAAACCCCAAGACACTGAACTTCTATAAAAATAAAACTGTTCAGCGGAAAGAACCATTACTGAAGACAGCATTTTTAAAGCCAAACCGACTCTGAAACTTACATATACAATTTTTGTTAAGTATAAAGGAACAGAAAAGCATTTTTGAGCCATCTTTTTAATTTTTCAAAAACTGGCATAAATTTTTTCATTTTACAATACCTGCAATGGGAGGTAAATCTCGGGCAACTGGTGGCTCATTCTTGTTCTTCTGGTAGATTTTGGACACCATCTCAATGTCTTTACCATACTGGGACAAGATACGCTGGTATTTCTCCTGTATAGGCAGGTTTGGGAGATTCAACTTCTCAAACTTTATCAACAGGTTGATGGCACGCTGTGTGCTGATAATCCTTTCAAACTTCTTGTCCATGAACTCGCAAAGTTGTTTCTGCAAACAGACAAATTTCAACGTTAAACTACTTGTTTAAGAATCTAAATCAGTCAAGACCTGACAATGAAATTGTTAACACTGTAGCAGTCTAAGTACATTGTTTTCATAATGACTTAATTGGTTAAGCATCTGTTAAGTTAATTGCTTTTTGCTCTATGGAAAAATCCGTGCAACAACTTGTGTATTCTAGCTTGACAAAACTGAAATTAATGTTGATCTTTTAATCTTTTTTGTAACCTTATAGTTCTTTATTCAAACTTCTTCTAACTTGTGATGTTATGTCAAAAGACAGGATATTCTTAACAAATGTTCATCATATTTGAAATGTCCTACATGGAGTTCCTTGATCTGTCTCTGAAAGTCCTCATAATCATTCCCAAACTCCTGCTTCCTCTGGTCCAGGAAGTCATACGGCTTTTTCCGGATCTGGGTCTGGATCACACTGAACCTGTTAGCCATCACCTCAATACCTGCAGTCACAAATTATAACATTTACAGTCAAAGTCTAAGTTTGAAATTAGTTCATATTTAAAGGTAAAGGTTAATATGAGATAATTTCAAACTTAGCAATTCAAGTATTCATAATTAAATTTTTTATCTTTACATGCTTAAATGTCTTTTTTCTGTAAAGTCTCAACAGTACCAATAATGATGTCATAGCTAAGAAAATCCAATTTTGTAAAACATTCTGTGAAACTAAAACAACAAAAAATCTTAATACTTAGCAAAGTATATGAACAGTTTTGCAAGAGAAGTTATTTTCATTAGAAAAACCAAAATGCACCTACCCTCAATCTTTGACTCTGACAGGCTTGAGTAAACCGAGAACATGTCAAAGATTGCAATAATGTTTTTCAACCTCTTTGTGAATGTGTCAAACTTTCCAAATATGTACATCTCTGAGAACTCAAACGGCCTCTCATTTGGCATTTTCTCCAGCTTTTCCTTGGTTTTGTGAAAGCAACGTTGATATTCTTCATTCAGACGGATGCAGTCGTTGAGCTTCTTGATGACCTCGCCAGACGGCTGTGACCACACGGTCTCGCATCCTCCATTAGTGATGTATGCCTTGCTAGCAGTGATCATCTGGTTAGTGATCTGTAAGAAAATAATTTGAAAATTTGTAAAAAGCACAAAAATTGAGGCATACCTATAACTAAAGTATAAAATAAGTACTGCTAATTACCTCCCTTCTACTAGAAAATGTAATTTATACTGGCAACACATATGCAGTTATATAGGATTTTTTTTGTCCTCAACTCTTCACATAAATGAGTGTACATGCATATGATATTTCTTTAATACCTCACAGTCATTAATAAAGGCTATAAAAGTTGACATACCTTGACAAAGAGAGAGGTCATTCTCTCTGAGGTATTGTAGTATCTGGAGATACTGTGTATCATTCTGATAGCATTGATCAGACCTGGAATACCCTCCAACATCCCAACCTGAAAAAGAACAAAAACCTTTTCTTTATAACCATTAAACATCATCTGAGATACTTCTGTATAGCCTTTAACATACTGCAAAAAGTAATTTAAGAATGGCTGTTATGTTATTATATGAAGTGAAATCATCAATATTTGTAGGGAACTATTTTTTTGTAGATTTTGTGATTGGAACAATCCTTGAAATTAAATCCTAGCTAACAAATTCCCACAAAAATTCATATCCCCAAAAATAGCTGTGTTGGAAAGAGCCACAAAATGAAATAAATTCACTGTATCACTTACAGGATCACTGTTGTAGAGTGGATCGCAGAACTTCTCAAGGGTATAGAGAAACTTCACATTGTCCTTGGCCTCATTAGCTGTGTCAGTGATACGACGATCAAGTTCTTGCCATGTCTGCAAATATATTATTACAGTTTTATTAAATAAATAATTATCAACAAAACTCTGTGCGAAAATTGCGAAGAACTAATCTGGGCCATATTGGTCAAAGTTTTAAGTCTGAAATATAGACTTAAGACTTTAAAATAACTAAATTTTCCTTTTGTCTGTCACTGTTACATTTTTGCAAGGATTTTAATGAAACTTGGTATGAATGGGTATTCTGCAGGAGTGTGTCAACTACTGAGGAGGTCAGAACATGAAATTTCCTTCTTCTCCAAAACTAGGTAGCAGTAAGTGAAAGAAGTAATGTAATTTATGAAAACTACATGTATAAAGATGTTAAAAAATATAGAAGTAAGTTTAAGTAATATATTTTTACCTTGATGAGCTTAGACTTGGCGGCATGCAGGACACCAAGAACAGCCTTGACCTCTGACCCCTTAATCTGGTCAAGAAGGTAGTTGAACTTTGACATTCTCTTCTTCCAGTGGTCAAGTTCTGCCCTCGGACCAATGTCGTCTGCTTCTTTTCTCATCTGCTCACTTTCAGCCAATACCTTCAATTAGTAATAGTATCGTTTACAATTTAGTTTTCTTTGATCTACAGAATATAAGTGAAATGTCGTTCATAAATTCTTTCTTTTTTCACAATTTTTTTCCCCACAGTATTTAATATAGTACTTAGTTCTTCAAGAATTGTGTTTTGTGATTTTTATATCACTCATCATCTAAATGACTTTATTTTGCCCTCTGAGCTAGAGTTATACCAAAAGCTGTCAGAGGGGACAACACGCTCGACTATTTTAATGCTGAATAGTGAATAGAGCATATCTTAGGAAACTAGAGCTATCACAGGAGTCATTAATACCCCCTGCAGTGGAAACAAAAAATTTCATGTGTAAAGTTCCTGAATAGAAAAGATACATTCACATGATAAAAGAAAACTAGGGAGTATGAAATGAACCTCTACTCTTCAAGAACCCTGCAGTATATGATGCAGGTGATGATGTGGAACAAATGATTTCAGTTTGAATCAAATCCATTTAGTAATAAACGAGGTAAAAAGTGGTCATAATTTCTAAAATTTGATGTCAGAGTTGTGGCTCTTGTGTTGTATGATGGGTGATGTTGCAGAAGAACTGTTTTAGGTTTAAAGCAAAAACATTAAGTAACCGCTAAAATAAACTGTATCAAAACTTTAACCAAGCTGCAGACATTGATGTGGACACAAGGGCAAGTAAAATAGTTCTCCATATTCATCATATAGACAAGCTAAAAATGTTAAAGTCCTGAAAAAAGAGCTTTTGATTTGCTTATAATGGTGATTATAATATGATCAAAAGTTTTCTATTTCTTCCAGTGCATCTTCCTGAATTAAATAACATCAATTACAGTAGGTGTACCTGCTCAATCTGTTTGATCCAGACACCCATACAGATCTCAATCCCTTCCAGAGCCTCGGAACTGTTGGCAATGGCCTGGTAGTCTGCTGGGGTTTGAACTCTTGACAGGTCATAAGTCTCACATGGCTTCAGTTGAACCTTCTCATTCAAGCTCTCTTGAGCACCTGATTAATGAAAAACATAGGTTAGGTTTTACCAATACATTTTGAAGATGCTACGAAACAAAATATCATTGAACTTATTTTTCAGAAGGCTTTGTTTTCTACAGCAGTGAGGATCTAAAATGATTATCAGACAGTGAGGACCGAAAATGATTATCAGAAATTTCTGTGTGATTACATTTTCATGTTGACCTACTTTGCATTCTTCTGTCATAGATATAGTCCACGCCCACAGCTTTCTGTAAAACCAAAAAATGCAGAAATAGAATATGAAAATTACGTAAATAGCCGATTGTTATTATGGACCTACTATCTTAAGTGGTTTCAGAGTATAGAGTTTCCTCTAAGATTAGAACTTACCGACAAGTACAGAGACAAAAGAATCCAGCATGTTGAGGAAATCAACCCTTGTTTGAGCTGAGCCCTTAGACTCAAGTGCTCCCCATCCTTTGTCTAGATTTTTCAGGGCTGGGATGAAGATGTTGGAGAGGAGATGTTCCACTGCATACAGAAGCCCGGCACCATTACGACCATGCCCGTTTGTGTCAAGAATGGTGAAGTTGATATCCTAGCGAAAAGATCAAGTTGCAAATAATTTTGAAAATTACATCAATGTTAAGAACAGCAGTGATAGGGAAAAGATGTCTCAATACTTTGTGTACAAACATCTTATTTGAAATGTAGCATATCATAAAACAGGAAATCAAAGTTTGAAAAATACGAAATTGCATAAAGCTGGTAGTTTGTTCTTGTTTGCAATTGAAGTCACAAGATAATGGCTAGGTGTTTAAGCCATGAATACTTGCCAGCTTTAAGGATGCCATTTTCTGGCATTTAATTAGCCAAAACCTGAACAGAATGTTAAAAGTTTTGAAATGCAAAAGCCCATCAATGTAAAGTAACAAAATGACTGGAAAGAAAAAAAAAAGGTTGACCCAGTAAGAGGCATTTCAGGGCCTTAAACTTTTAATTCTAGACACAGATCTTAAATATATAGTTCACACAAACCATATTTTGATCAAAAAATTGTTTAAAAATTACCAATATTCTTACCTTGACCATGTTTTGATCTGTTATAACAGCAGACGGGTCCCCAGTCTTAATGAAGAGCAGACAAGTACCCTTTAAAGGGACATCACTCCCATTGGCTACAAACACTTTGGGCTTGTGTTGCCTTGGTGTTTTCTGCACAGGTGGACCGGTTTTAAGATGTTCCACTGAAACAGACAAAAATGGTCCACAGTTAAAAAGATATCAAGAGCATTGTAATACTTTGGAAGAAGTATGTTTCTGTAGCTGATATATGTTGTGCCGTGGCTGGAATCTTAAAGAATAAAGTAATATCTACCTGAGCAGGTGTCAACATTAACAACAGATTATGTAATATATATATACAAATGCTGTTCACAGCAGCAATCATACTATACATGTTTTTGCTGTCTTGTTTCGTAAAGATTTTAGGACTCAAGGGTGCAAATTTATTCCTGTAGAAGTAAAAACTTCAGATTTTTGTACAAACTGAAGAAAAGATTTTCAGATTTCGAAACTTCAGTAAGACAGTGGGTGTGGGGGGCACTCCCAACCTGAAATTTTGAGACAGAGGGAAGAAGGTATGGACAGCATAGTCATGCTTTGCTCTTCAGCCCCACACCAAACGTTTGGCAAAAAAAAAACCAACTAACTTTTGCACCAACAAAAGATAACAAAGCCTATCTGAGAGGGCATTTTGATGTAAAGATTTTATACAATGTCTAATTTCAAAAACATTTTTGTTTTTAGTGGTCAAATGTTTGGTAAAAATGGGTTAGTTTGGCTGTTGTTGCCCCCAATCCCTCTCCTAAATTTAATATTACTCTTACGCTTGTGGGCAAAATAATAATTTTATCTTATCCAGTTTAAATATGTTATATTCCAACTCTATGATAAAACCAATGTACATCTTTTGTAAGTATTGCAGAAAAATATAACGGTAAGATCTCTTTTCATTTACATGGCTTTAATCATTAATATGACGCTGTCAATATAACTAAAATCTCAAGTTTTCACTACAACTCTAACACTACTAGAGAAACTAACAAATAAAACATTCATAAACTGTATAAAATTTGCATCATAAAATGTTATTAATAAGCGCTGTAATTAATAATATATTGAGGCTGTAATATATAATGTATCAGAAAGGTTTCTGTTTAATTTGATTATAGAAACAGGTATGACTATTAAAGGGTTTTTAGTTAAGAAGGCATAGCTTTTTTAACACCCTAGGCTGATTTCAGCTACTTTTTTCCTGAAGAAAGCCTATAGGTTATAGACTGTCCAGGATGAAAAACTAACATTTTTTGTATAGTCCATACATTTCTGAACAAATGTCCTTAAAGACACTTTCTGCAGTTTCTTGTATGAGAGGTGGGGCAAACATTTCCCAATACAATGTAATAGGATTTGTTTAATCGTTGTATGAACACAGTTTCATGTTAGAAACAGAAAAATGCAACAACAATCATAGGCCACCATGCTTGTTTACGAGTTATTTGCCTTTAAAACTGGATTTTTCTTCAAAATTGCATATTCAAGGGCAGATAACTCCTGAACAGGCATGATTACCTCGATTTTTTTTCATAATTCTGTTTGTAACATGACACTGTATTCATATACAAAGTTTGAACAAATTCTATTATTGGGAATTTTTCTTACCCACATATGTCCTTAATATCATAAATTGAGGAAACAAACTGTAATATCTTAATAAAAATAGAATAAGATATAAATAATCAATTCCTGAAGAAAGAATAACTTGGGGGATTAAAGGATAGTACCAAGATTAACATTTACTTAATGTTAAGTAAGTTACATAAGAAACTTAATACTGTGTGAAATCCGTGGACAAACTTGGAATAAATATTGGTAAGAAGAGTGCCAATAATGCGTGAAGACATGGGTCAAATTTTAAACAAATTTAGAAAATCCTAATCTGATTATGTTTTAAATATACGATTTAATAACATGACTCTTTATATTTATAAGTCACTGGTCCAAAGTTTGTGCTATATTATAAGGTTATTTAACATTGTTCTGTACAATACAGAGATATATTTGGATGAGTACACAACTGAGAAAACTGGCGAGTCCAATATGGTTTTCCCAGCTGGGTACTAGTCCAAATATATCTGGTATTGTACAGTAAAATGTTAAAAAAATAACCTTTTTATTCTATATCTTCAAGACGCATAATCAAACTCTGTATATAGAGCTTTTACTTCACCCGACTTTCATTCGTAACATTTTCTCGCGTTTTGGGCTTTAGCGGATCTTTAACACGGGACAGTTGAACCGTCCAATTACGGAAAAAATACAGGTTTTAGTACGCATGTGCATCCAATATGGTAATATATTGTATGGTCACGTGTTGCAAATAAACATTCACGATTGGATAATTAAAATAGATATAGAATAAGAATAGTCTATTGAATATTCTGGTGAAAAATTATGATGGTGGCATTATGAACATAATGTTCTTGCGATTATACTAAATGTGATAATGTTCTACTAATAACCTACTGTTGTTATCAACCAAAATGCCTGATAATGATCCTAATGTTGCTGTAATTAAACATAACACTTATGTTCTAAATGTAATAATGCTATAATCAAAATACTTATATTACCTTTGTTATTATCAACCAAAATGTCATTTAGAGGCATGCCACAGAAACCATATCTAATGATGGAGTTATCAACTCTATGATGCTGTAGTCAACTTAATGATTGTAATAAACCCTTTTTTTTGTAATAAACTTAATGATTTTGTAATCAACCTGATAATTTTGTAATCAACTTGATGATTTTGTAATCAACTGAATTATGTTGTAATCAACTCCGTGATGTTGCAATCAACTCCATGATGTTGCAATCAACTCCATGATGTTGCAATCTACTCCATGATGTTGTAATCAACCTGATAATTTTGTAATCAACTTAATGATTTTGTAATCAACTTTATGATTTTGTAATCAACTTAATGATGTTGCAATCAACTCCATGATGTTGTAATCAACTCCATGATGTTGCAATCAACTCCATGATGTTGCAATCAACTCCATGATGTTGCAATAAACTCCATGATGTTGCCATCTACTCCATGATGTTGTAATCAACCTGATAATTTTGTAATCAACTTAATGATTTTGTAATCAACTTTATGATTTTGTAATCAACTTAATGATGTTGCAATCAACTCCATGATGTTGTAATCAACTCCATGATGTTGTAATCAACTTAATTATGTTGTAACTCTATGATATTGTAATCAAGTTACCGATGTTAATGGACTCAGCTATGTTTGATTTAGGTTAACGACAAAAATGTCGACTCATTAATGTAAAATTAACTCTTTAATTTTGCTACTTTCAAAATGATACCGAAAACAACCTTACGATTTAACCGGTTTTTTTTTATACTTCTTCATAAGTACAATGTAACAAATATCATAGTCAAAAAGAAGAGCTGTAAAATAAATAAAAACTGTAACTGTGGTTAGTGAGAATACATATGCATATAACTAGGGAAAAATTTTAACATGGTATATCAAATAATGGTAGATCAGACTTTCCTAGTGAATTTCATTTCCACTTTCTAGGTGACTGCATAATGTAACCACTTAGAATGTCGAGGTAATTATTATGATGTATTAACCTTTAGCCTGCTGTTGGCAAGTGATTCTGCCAGACAAAGATCAGCCTGCACATCCTGATCATGGTCTGCACTGTCCGCTATTCAGTTAGTAAATTTTCACTGAACACCCCTTCAAATAATAAATGGTACTGCCCAAATTGAATGATGGACAAGTCCATTTTAGAAATTTAGCAGGGTAAAGGTTAATTAATATCAAATTATGGAAAAACGAACCTCATAATAGTTAGAAGAAAGGAATTATTATGATGCTCCTGTTTCCATACATAATATTAACCCTTATCATACTGGACATGATTGATTCTGCCTCTGCGACCAGTGTAGATCATGATCAGACTGCACAGATGTGCACTGTTCGCCATTCAGTCAGTCTCCTTTTGGTATGCACCCCTTTTAACAGTTAATGGTACTGTCCAAAAGATCGACAAGTTAGCAGGGTAAGGGTTAAGTAATGCATCATAATATAACAACTAATAGTGAAAACCAGAATACTCTTATTTACAATGGATTAATTTTAGATACTGAGTCTTAAGGCAAATTTCAAAATTCAGTTCTGACAAGAGGTAACTGTGATCAGCAAGTGTAATCAGATGTAATGAATTACATTTCATCACAAAACTGAAAAAGTAATCAATAATTTTGGAAATATTGCAGTTGAAATCAGTAATTGTAATCAAAATTCAATCACATTTCATCACAACACTGAAAAAATAATTAATAGTTTTGGAAATTATGCAATTGTAATCAATAACTGTAATCAGATGTAACTGATTACATTTCATCACATAAATGAAAAAGTAATAAAAAAATTTGGAAATTTTGATAAAAGAGTGTCATGTTGCAATGTAATTGTAATAAATGATTACCTTTGATTACATCTATCAGTGTTCTGAAATATCTCCAAGCTTAAATCTTTGATGCTACTGTTTTGACATTATGATCTTGTTTTTGAAAATACCAGACAGATTATGTCTATGATATACCATATCAAAATGAGTTAGAGACAGATATATACGGGGGTGATAAAACAACGAGAGACAATGAAAGCATACATGGGTTACTTTTCTTCCGATCATCTTTCTCAGAGGGATGGTGTAAGCGAAATCCAACGGCTGAAATCATACAATGGGTTACACAAAACACATATAACGCACAAGTCCAATACATGAAAACACATACACTATTCTAGTTAGGATTTTGTTCAGCGTAACACTGGGTAAATGCACCCAATTGTAACTTCTTATCTATTGAAAAATTACTGTAATAGCTGCCTTTTTGTCCCTCGGTGTAGTTATGCCACTGGGGACATTCCATTTTTGTGGGGTTTTTTGTTACAGAATTAAAAAAAAAAAATCTTTCAATATGGTTGTAAAATGTCAATATGTGTAAAATAAACCAAGAAAATAAAGCATACCTAAATTTCCATTGCCATTTTTTCTAAAGAATATTGCATAAACAAAAAATCTTTAAGCAGAAGACTAGTAACACAACTTCTAGCTTTACAGAAAATTCATCAATACAACTACCAAGTGCAGTCCTACTTCAGGCACCATAGACAAAGCACAAAGATTATCTCAAATTCAGCACTTTTTAAGTCCTTAACAAAAAGGGTTAATTGCATAAGCTTTTAATACGTTAAATTTTCATTTAAAGAATTTTTTAGTTAGGTTGCACACTCAGACAAAAAGCTTTAAAGATGCACAATGTAGACTCTGTCTTTTATCTTACAATGTGCAGTTAAGAGTGTCATGCAGTTCTAGGGAAGTAATTTTTTACTGATCAAAGACGGAATTCTGGGTAAACACTGCAAAAACGGAAGAACGAAAGTTTTGAGGCTGGCAAATGTAGTAACATACATAATTCCAGTCTGCCACAAACTATTGCACTTTTGCATGTGTAACAGTCATGTCGAAAACTCCATTTTAAAAACCTCCATCAACATCAAAAGATACCAGTCCTAACATAAATCTTGTTGTTCAAGCGCAATATCAGAACATATTATTCAAATCAAAAGCACTACATTGGTGTTCCCGTTCCACTCAACAAATCTAACAAAAACTAACAGCCATATCCATGTTAACATAGATACATACCATGAGGTTCCTTGTCCTCTGGTTCCTGGTAATAAAACATCAGCTGGTTGGTTCCCTGTCTGCCTTTGGGATCAAGAAACAAATCCATTGTTTCAATCTGAAAAACACAGAACAACATTTCCGTATCATTTCATTAACTGCTTCAACAATGAACTCATTTACACATCAAAGTAATTCAATTTAATTGTAGGGTTCTGTTAACAAGCTCATATCATGCAACTGTTTATTAGCCATGTTTGCCAGCTCATGTCATACAACTATTTATTTGTTATATTTGTCAGCTCATATCATGCAACTGTTATTTGTTATGTTTCACTTCATACGTGCAACTGTTAATGTTATGTTTGTCACTCAAGTATTCAATGTTATTTGTTACGTTTGTCAGCTCATATCGTGCAACTATTTATTTGTTATGTTTGTCAGCTCATGTCATACAACTGTTTATTTGTTATATTTGTCAGCTCATATCATGCAACTGTTTATTTGTTATGTTTGTCAGCTCATATCGTGCAACTGTTTATTTGTTATGTTTGTCAGCTCATATCGTACAACTGTTTATTTGTTACGTTTGTCAGCTCATATTGTTCAACTATTTATTTGTTATGTTTGTCAGCTCATAACGTGCAACTGTTTATTTGTTATGTTTGTCAGCTCATATCATACAACTGTTTATTTGTTGTTTGTCAGCTCATATCATGCAACTGTTTATTTTCCATGTTTGCCAGCTCATATCATGCATCTGTTTATTTGTTAGGTTTGTCAGCTCATATCATGCAACTATTTATTTGCCATGTTTGCCAGCTCATATCATGCAACTGTTTATTTGTTATGTTTGTCAGCTCATATCGTGCAACTATTTATTTGTTATGTTTGTCAGCTCATATCGTGCAACTGTTCATTTGTTATGTCTGTCAGCTCATATCATGCAACTATTTATTTGTTATGTTTGTCAGCTCATATCATACACCTGTTTATTTGCCATATTTGCCAGCTCATATCATGCAACTGTTTTTTTTGCCATGTTTGTAAGCTCATATCATGCAACTGTTTATTTGCCAGCTAATATCATGCGGTTTTTTTTTGCCATGTTTGTCAGCTCATATCATGCAACTGTTTATTTGCCATATTTCCCAGGTCACATCATGCAACTGTTTATTTGCCATATTTCCCAGGTCATATCATGCAACTCTTTATTTGCCATAATATTTCCCAGGTCATATAATACAACTGTTTATTTGCCATATTTCCATGGTCATATCATGCAAATGCTTTTTTCACTGGCTAAAATTATGCAACTGTTTCTTTCACATTGTTTCAGGTTATCAAAGTTCTGAAATTATAGATCTTTGAAAGGACAAATTGTCAACCAATAACAGCTGTTAGACAAGCAAACATTCACACAAATGCTTTCCATATTATAGGTATTATCCAGTATAGTGAATGTATGACATTTGTAAACAAGCGTTGCGACTTCTGGAATATTTTGCCTTTGGAGTCAGTAGGTTCCTGGTGTGATTTAGAAGGAATATGGACAAAATCCTCCCACCTCCCCTCACCCCCTCCCCACCCCTACTTAGTTTGACCAAAGTGGATGAAACCCCCCTTTCATTTTTTCCAATTATATCGAAATTTTCTCTTCAATCCATTCAGAATGGATAAATATATCTTAGGAATGGTATTTTTTTTCATTTCTGTTCCCATTTGTTTAATTCTTAAGATTTTATTCAACAAAATCAAAGGCGGGATTTTGTCTGCCTTGGTCAAATTGAGCTGTGGATGGGGGTTACGAAGGTGGGGGGAGGGATTTTGTCCTACATTCAGTTTGGAATGTAGCAGCTGTATAAAACTTCAGTTTAGTCTGTATGTATAAAGTCCATTTCCCTAAGGATTAATTAGGCTGTACTAACCTGAGTGCCTTCAAGAATGGCATCTTCCACCTCTGAGAGTTCCAAGCCGAGACTATCGGCGACCGTCTGGAGGATGTAAATATGGCGTCCATCTAGATGTTGTCTCTTTGCCTCTCTCTCCTCCTTCAACTTTTGCTGAAAAAAAAATAAATCAAATGATTTTGCTGCAGATCTTCCCCAGACTGAGCTATTAATTCCCTTATTTGTTTGTTGCAAATCTTCCCCATTTTTACCAGAACAAATGTCAAGCATTTTGAAACATTTGGTGAACTCTGGAGCATAGTTAAATCAGACTTATACTACACTAAGTGTAAAAAGAGCACCGCCTTGCGGGTGCTGACGCTCATCTGATTTTTTTTGTGTATTAAAAATGTTCCTACACCATGATTTTCTAAGTCTTAAAAAGGGCCATCATTCTTGCAAAAACAGATAGAGTTATGTTTTGGATGTTCAGTGCCATTAGATGGGATAATAAACTGTTGCAAGTTTGCAAAAGCAATTAGCTATGAAAAGTTTATGGAAATGTTGAACTAAAATAATACTCAAACCAACGAAAATATTTTCAGTCCCAAAACGGGGCATTATTATTGCAAAAAGCAGGATGGAGTTACGTGCTGTGTACAGGTCAGCATTAAATGGTTGAAGCTCTTCAATTTCAAAGCAATTGCTTTGATAGTTTAAGAGAAATTGTGACCTAACTAAACTTAACCAAGAATTGAATTATTTCTAAGTCCAAAAGGTCAAAATCTTGTAAAAAAGCAGGACAGAGTTATGTTTCTTGACTGTTACAGGTAAAACTTATGTGGATTTGGTGAAAAGTGTTTCAAGTTTTAATGCAATAGCTTTGATGTTTAGGATTAAGTAAACTCCCCTTGGCAAACATAAATTAACTAGTGAAAACTGATTTATTTAAGTCCAAAATGGGCTATTAATCTTGCAAAAGCAAAATGGTTAATGTTTTCTTGATGTACAGGGGTTTTTAGCTTATATGGTGAACAAGTATTCCCCTGTTTTCAAAGCAATAGCTTGATTCATTTGGGAGAAAAAGTTGACCTAAACATAAAACTAACCAAGAATCTGATATTTCATAGTACAAAGGCATAAAACTGCAAAAAGGAATATGGAGTAATGTTTTGCTATACTAAGAGTCAGCTTATGATGGTGACACTGATAAATCAAGTTTCAAAGCAATAGCTTTGATAGTTTAGGAGAAAAGCTGACCTAAACATAAAACTTAAACAGGCAACGCCGAGCAGACGCCGACCTGATCGCCGATCAAGTCAAGTGTATGTACATAACTATCACTGTTTTTACAAAAATCATGAGTAAAATGTGAACACAGTCATAGTTTTTCAACGGTATTATCAATGTAAGTTCTGTGCATATACACAATTTTATAGTTTTGTTTCTTGCTTTGGAAAAATGGGCTTCTGCTTTACTTATCCAAAGTTTTATCATATCTGTTGGGCTAAGTAAAGACTATGCAAAGCAACACATAATTATTGTGGAAAAACAATATATAGTACATTTTTTGGGCGACTGCTTTCCCCAGGGTGGCCAGTATAGCAGGCCATAATCAGAGTAGTACTGTGACAGGTCGGGCAACAATTCAATGATAGAATAAATGTTATCAAATACAGGCTTTTACACTGTTTACACTAAATATAACAACTCAAAGTCCAGTTACTGAAACATTCAAATCAGGCAAACTTCTCTCGGGGATGCCTTTTCACACAGTAGTAAGGAAAAACAGGCATAAAGCTGTAATTGAAAACAAGTGTACATGCTCAGGACAAATTAAAAGTATTCAGCCCCTCCTTCCATAAACTTCAATATGCCACTGATTTGTACCATTTTTTTTTTACTGTTTACATGAAGACATTGTCAAGGTCTTGTAGTTTAAGCAAATAGATTGACACTGGTCATATTCTAAAGTCTTTGATAAAAAATTCTAAAATCTTTGATAAAAAACTGATTCAATTTTGTAGAAACTTACAAGTTATAAAACAGTAAAAAGAACGTTTATTGTGGAAAATATTTTGTAATAATATCTTTCAGTTCTTTTATCAATATTGGTACGTTTTGTTTGACCAAGATATTACTTAGTTAAACCTCCCCCTTGGCAACTGCAAATAACTAGTGAACTACGATGTTTGATTTGGAATATAAAATTTGTTTAACTTGTTTCGGCAAACTCGACAAATCAATTTTCAAATTCTTTGCCTTATTGGAAATATACCAAAGGGGAAATTTTTTATAGTCATCTATTATGCATATAAATAACGACAGTCACCTTGGTCTTATATTAAAGGTATATACTACACTCAAAGTTCATATTTCAAAATAAGAGCAACTTCTACATATTGTCTATGTAAACATATCATAACAAGTTTAATCGTATTTGCAATAGTAATATGCATAAGGTTTAATGCTAAATCTGGTATAATATGATATAACTGGTATATGATATAAATAAAGCAGTTCACACTGATTGTGTACACTGCTAAACAAACTGGAAGCTTTTTACTAAAAAGCTTTGATAATGTGGCAGTTGAGTCCAATAAGTCCAGGGGTGTTCTAAGATAATCCATCACAAATCTATTGGAAAATAAACAGTGTCGATTGTATTGAGGTCAACTGCCACATTATCAAAGTTTATTAGTAACTGTATGATATTACCGTAATTATGAACTGTAGCTATTTACATACACAACTTATATATTTAGTAAAGTTGAATACATCTGATGAGGATTTTCTACATTTGAAGTAAATATAGAATGATTAAAATTCTAGTGAAAGATGGGCACTGAATAACTTTAATATTTTAGTACAGACCAAAAAGTATCCTTTCTTTTTTATGTCAAATATTGTACCTTGCACCCACCCCTTAAAACAGATAATAATGAAAGTATGACTGTATGTCACTACCGTAGACATCTTAAACAAATAAACAAACTTGGTTACTTGAGTTTCTAAAATAACACTGTTATTGTGTATAATCGCCACTTTGCTTTACATGCCATTGTTATAAAATACAAACACTGCATAACATAGACAGAAACTTGAAACCTGATTGGAAAAAAAATAGAAAGGTATTGAACATAAATAAACCATTACATTTCTTTCATGTTACTACAAAGGTATATTGATTAGGACTATACAATCATTTGTAGCTCTTGAAATATCAAACACAAAGTTCACCAACAGATATCCAAACTAATTTACTATCACAAACCAGGAAAATCCTGTTTTACATAATGTAAACAATAGAATTTTTGTACAATGAATTAGCATTTTCATTAATCACATTTATGAAGCTGATTCTTTAAAACCTTTCTAAAGTTGATTCATTAATTATCTTTTTGAAGTTGATTCATTAATTACCTTTACAAATTGATTCATTAATTATCTTTTTGAAGCTGATTCATTCATTACCTTTACAAAGCTAATTCATTAATGACCTTTTTAAAGTTGATTCTGAAATTAATTCATTAATACCGTATTTTGGTGTGTATAGGTCGCACTTTTTCTACTCATTCTGCTGCCTGAAAAAGTTCCTGCGACCTATACGACAGAACATTGCCAGCAGTTTTTTTTTCGGGCCAATTTTCTGACCGTAGCTCTCGCAAAATTACGTGCATCTGTTACGAACGAACAAAATGGATAAAAAATATCAATATCGGCGGCTTTTCAACCAATAGCGGTTACTTTCAATAAAATATATCGTAAATAACCCATACAGACTATTAAAATTACAAATGACTTTAATTCAAAGATGTTTTTGCAGTCTGAATTACGTTTGTTTCTACTTTCGTTTTACTGGACGCCATTGACATGTACTCCGGGTTGGATAAAATCCGGACAGATCCGTCCTCCATTCCAAACATTGTTTATACTAATTCTTAGCGTATTAAAAAACTTGAAAGATAATTTTTTACTTTTGATTTTTAAATAAAAGAAATAAATCCAAACAGAGATATTTTGTTAATCTTTTTTACTCAGAATCAAAAGAACGCGGTAAATTACATGACACGGAAAGGTGTTATAATTGCTGTGCAAACAATTCACACTTAAACTTGCATGATAACAGAATGTAAACGCAAACCGTCTGCTGCCAATTAGTGTCAAAAAGCCGCTTTTCTTTAATGTAGTCTGTTACCGATACTACTGTTGGTACGAAACGGTTGGGAACGAAAATAACACTGTCCGATTTCCACCAATCAGGTTCTGATAATAATTCAGTCCGCGGCATCAATATGGCCGCCGCCATAACTTTTTTGCCGGTAAATATTAAATATTGCTGGGGAAAAAATCCGAAATTTAACTGCGACTAATGCGCTAGAAGTTAAATTTTCCGACTATTTCCAGAGCAAAAATTAGATGCGGACTATACATTACCGCGACCTATACACACCAAAATACGGTAACCTTTCTAAAGTATAGATCCATTCATTACCTTTACAAAGTTGATTCATTAATGACCTTTTTAACATTGATTCATTAATAATCTTTATGAAGTCGATTCATTAATTACCTTTAAAAAGATGATTCATTGATAACCTTTCTAAAGTAGATTCATTAATTACCTTTATAAAGTAAATTCTTTAATTAGTTTAACAAAGATGATTTGGACATTCAACCCGAAACATAAATCCCCTTACCTTACTGAATCTTCTTGTTTTACTGGCATCGAGCAATGAAGTCTGACTTGCGTTTTGATCAGACATTCTACTAGCTTAATCTCTTGATTAAAATGCATACAAGAATGAGTATTTCAGAATGCTTATCGTTGTTATAACGTTTTTTGGTAGAACATTAAAAAAAAAACATGAATTAATTCCAAAATGCTTTTATGCCAAACCTAGAAAGAAATCAAACTGAAAATCAGGTAATCTGAATTTCTCTGCCAAAGGGCTTATAAATGACAAATTATATCTAAAATTCCTTGTATCTAGTCAATTATCCAGTTTGAAATCAAATTCTTTTTTTTTTTACATGTAGAAAATATAAAGAAACATTGAACACACATATATTCGTGTATCTTTACAAAATGACACTATTTTTATGTTAAACTTCTGGTATTTTGACCGTTTATGACGGCATTGCCCTTTTTCAGTAGCAACATGATGGTGCCAGCTCATGAATAATAGAACAAGACGGTTTGTCTACAGATACAATTATAAATAATTCCTGCTTAATCGTTTATAATTGTATATAATCAATTTCTGGTGTAATTAACAATTCTACTCATACAGTTTTCCTAAGCAGGCTATACTTTGTAGTAGGACTTTTTGACCCATCAAAAGTTCTTATATCCTAAAATGTTACCATGACTTGATATTTTGAATTTAACTCTTTTTTTTTTTCAACAATCAAAAAATGTTCATGTTACCTTGAATATAATTTTCTTTACCAATTAAAAAAAATTCTTAAAAATTTTAAAAAATATTTTTGTATAGACGAATGATGCATAATGCCACAAATAATATATTAACATTTATAATGTTCATGTACTTTATCTAATTAAATAAAGAGTTTTTGTTTCTTAACACCTAAAAACTGAGAATAAAGACAACAAGACAGCTGAACAAAACTCTCATACTGCCTTTCTACAACAATTCTCTGAAACGTAAAGTTTTTCTTGTCTTTACTTTTTAGAAAAAAAAATCAACTGACATTCTTACCATTTGTGCCTCACGATTTATTTTAACATTTGCTGCTGCTGTCGCTGCCATTTTTACACGTCTTTATTCATAAGAAAATAAAAATTAAAAGAAAACACAAGAAAAAAAACTACAAAAAATAAATAATCACTGAGTGAATGTCACGACGACCGTCATTGTTACGTAACACACAGTATCTAATCAATTATAAATGTTAGTCCGCCAATCAAACGATGATTTATCTATTTTTTTTCGAACAAGATAAAAAATCACAACTCTAGAGACAAAGATCAAAGAGAAACTATCGTAATTTGAACAAAATCGAGCGAATTCTATGTCATTGTCTTGTGAAGTATAGCTACACCACAATAGATACAGCATGTATTAAATATCTCTATGTAAATATCTATAAGAGAAAACTTTTCACTCAAAACTGCCTATTAAACGTGTCTGGTCGTATAAAGTAAATAAAGATTAGCTCCAATGATCAACGTTTTTTAACACTGAATCGAAGGCTTGAAAATAAAAATATTGCTATATTGAACTTATTTCCTTATTAAATTCTATTTATTGTGCCAATAAAACCTGCATGATTTAAAATTTACAATAGTTGTTAGTGGACTTGATATTTAAAATACCAGAAGTGAACAATAAATATACTGTATCAGGGTAAAAATAGAAGTATTTATTGTTTGTTAACTGTTGATTACCCTTTGAAAAACAGTTGTTTTTTTTTTTCAACACCACAACACTTAATAATTACAGTAGTTACGCCAAACAAAATAGTTGAAGTGTTCCATGGGCCAATATTTAGAGAAACATTTTAACTTTTAAGATTGACTGTGGGATTGGAGCACTGAAAAAGTAATCAGAAAGGAACACACCTGACTGTCCTGTGTCAGTGACTCTATAGTAATATGCTTTTTTGCTATTTTCGGAAAGGTACAGATCACTGAAGCTCAATTCTTTTCGGGAGAGAAATCCTTAACACTATATATAGCCTACAAAAGAAGAAAAAGGGACTGTCTACAGAAAAAAAGGATAAATCAGGACTGAATTCATCACATTATAACTTCTATATGGACTACAAGTCCAAAAGGGGGCATAACTTGATCCTGTGAGGTTGATTGTTGACCTAGAAAAAGAAAAATAAGTTTCAAAACTATATGCCTTTAAATAATAGCTATATATGTACTTGCATGCAAAACTTATAACCAGGAATTTCTAAGTCCATAAGGGGGCATGATTTGGCCAAAATGCATGTCAAGAGTTACAAGACTTGATGCTATCACCTAGTTTTATAACCACGAAAACACATGGGAAGTTTCAACTCAACATTTGGATACAGTAACTTGCATGCAAAACTTTGACCAAGAGGAGGACATTATTTGCCCAAGATACATGTCAGAGTTATAGGACTTGATCCTGTGAGGTTGTTTGTTGACCTAAAAAAGAAAAATAAGTTTCAAAGCTATGTGCCTTTTAATGATAGCAATACATACTTAAATTGCATGCAAAACTTTAACCAAGGTCGATGAGTAGAATAGCTCACTAAAAACAGACAGAGTTATGTGACTTGTTATATCATTTTCCTCATGAGCCAACAGTTTTATGTAAAATTCCAAAGAAATACTTTCACTGATTATAGAACTATTTAAAAGCAAACAATCACTTTGCCATTACCCACACTGAAAGTCCAAAAGGGGGCATATTACTTTTGCGAAATAGAAGTTCTTTTTTTCTGTTCTAATACAATAGTTCTTCTACATGGTTTGTAAAGATCACTCTCACAAGTTAAAATTAACAATTACACTATGCATATGACTGCTTTATCAATTTCTGACCAGTACTTGTGCCCTGGTAAAGAACTGCAGGCAAGTTTGACTCTTAATACAGATATTAGAATGTGCCACCTCACGAACTGGAATACAAACTTCTACGTGCCTCTGATGTTAGGGAATGAACAAATTCTTGGCCTTCAGCTCAAGCAGAATAAAACAGAAAGAAGAAAAAACTGGACACAGATCAAAAGGAAGATAAAGGTACACTATGTAGTAAAATGAAACTAATCTCATGTAAGCAATCTTCTATTTAATGATTGTGTCTTTACTGATACAAAATGACGCCATCAATATATCAATACAAGGTATCATGCATGTTTCCTACATTAACATGACCTAAATACTGATTGTTGCACGGTCAATAACAGTAATTCTAACAAACTAACTTTGCCGTTTAGTTAATTGGAAATTTTTCATGTTACAACGACTGAAAACACAACTCAGGGCGGACGTACTACTGTCCTTGGTCAAATGATCAGTATTCACGAAAAATAGATTTGCCTACCAACTTGATAAATAACCAACCCTTCATTCCCAGTGTCAACATTCTGTCCAATATCAATATTCACTTGTTCTAAAGCACATGACAACTTCTCCACTTGAGATGCGGGTAGGGGAGGGGCAGAGGTAGGGGTGGGGGTATGAATAACACTCAATGTGACAGACAAGTTGTTGAAATACAAGATCTTCATCAAGCTGATGCCCAAGACTACTTAAATACAGAGAACAGATTTTTCTCAAATCTGTCATAGATATGATCATTTAAAGATATATCAATCAATTAATAGTTTGGGTGTATCAGCTTACATATGTTACATAATTAGGTGTTTACAATTAACTCTAATTTTTCTTAATCTCTAAATATCGGAGTATTTTTCAAAAAGAGCACCAATTGGCTCTCATTGTATCTATGCTAGCAAATCAAGTTTTTCAAAAATAATTGTTTTATTTCTTTTATGATAAAATATTTATCCAGTTGTATAATAAATGAAATAAAATAATATTAAGCAGATACCGGTACACGCATTTACAGTAAATGAGTCAAAACATTGGGATAACATCTATTTTTACACCCGTCGTCGACAATTTAAACAATACCTTATTTACATTCTTTGACTAATTCTATTGTTTTAAGATAATGACTGATGTTTTGGGATTTTATTTTTCCCACAGTTCGGCTTATTTTAATCCTCCACAATAAATGTTTGTTACAATTAGAACGGGTAATCTGATAAATTGTCGGGGGTCTAACCAACAGGTCATCAAGTAGGTCAAGGTACCAATAACTGTAAACAAAAGTCTGTAGTTAAAGATAAACAATTAAACAAAAAAACTAATTAGCACAAATACATATCAACTTAACTTGTGTGCCGCAAGTTGAATTTTATATCCATTTGCACATCCGTCAAAAAGTGGTCATATCAAAGGAGTGAGACAGGCTCTTATAATACAACACAGCAACAGCAGCAAGGATTATGACAAAGCATGAATACCTCCATGGACTGATGGAGAAAATTAGTCACTAAAAAATCAGTATCCCCCCCACCCCCACAAAAAAAAACAAGAGCTGTTGGAGGACAGCAACGCTCGACTATTCAACAGCCTTGTCAGTTGAATGCTAACAGAAGTTGAAAAAGGGGAATAATTTTGTAAAACTGCAAAAAAGGGTTATGGAACCTGTAAAATGCATATCAGTACATGACAATGGACAATTGTGTGAAGTTTCAATCCATTCCCATTAGTGGGTACTGAGATATCAGCTTACATATAAAACCTTAACCAAAAATTTCTAAGTCGAAAAAGGGGCATAATTTTGTAAAAAAGCAAAATAGAGTTATGGAACCTGTGTAATGTAAGTCAGTTTATCACAGTGAATAAGTGTGTGAAGTTTCAATCCATTCCCTTCAGTGGTTACCGAGATACCAGCTTACATACAAAAACTTAACCAAATTGGGACGTGGACGCTGAGTGAGACACAACGCATGTCAGTAAGTCTAATAGCTCTACCTATTCTTTATATAGTCTAGCTAACAACAAATGAATGAAAGTTTTTTTTTGTTTTTTCTATATGATAAAGGTATTAATGTCAATTTAATCCTGTCTGAATTCCATTCTTTTCTCCCTGAACTGAAGTCCAACCTGAAAATCTAATTGTTCTTCTCCCTTCAAACACTATAACAAATGTAACTTTGTATAATTATAGATTAGAATTGTATAATTATGGATTAGAATTACTTATCAAATTGCAAATAATAAGACTAGTATCACTTGTTTTCATCTTTGATTAAATATCCATGACACTGCTAATATAAAACTAAATATTCTGTAAAGAAACCAACTCACAAAGTGTTGTACTGCTCTCAACTTGTGCATGCCGTATGTGCGAACATGATACGGCATTACACTGACATATCGCGGAAGTCTCGAAGGATTATCTTCCATTCTACATTTAGACGCAGCGTCTCAAAATAGATATCCCATCCAATTATCACAATATAACTCGTAATAGATATCAAGTCTTTATAGTGTGTCTTAAAACGCAATATCCTGAAATTTCTTATTTTTGTTCCATACCAACACAATTCAGCAAAATTTAAATGGACGAACAGAAAAAGAAGAAAAAAAACCATCTAAATTTAACCTCAGAAAAAAGCAACACTTTCCGTAACTGTTCAAGAACCAAAGATGCATCAACATAGTTTCCACACGCAAAGGTTTATTAAAATCATCACGGCCATTAAGAGAAGTATATTTTTAGCAATTGAGATTGGCAGGATCTTCAGATAAGCAAGATGGAGACCTTCTTTTACCTCCTACAGACACTTTAACCTCGTAAAACTTTACTGCTGAGCAAATTTATTCAATTAATAATGACATATTTATGACATTTCTATAAATTGTGACAATTATTTAGTTATAAATTACATCTCTGATCAATTATAGACAATGGAAGACTGGCCATTTCAATTTTATTGAAAGTTCAATATTGCAGCTCCAATCAAGGATAACTAGACCGTAGGCGGCGAAGAAGGGTATTTCTTATTGGTGCCAAGTAATGAAAGCTACAATAGTTTCCATTCTATTTTTCAATGACATCTCACTTAGTACAAAGTGGCTTGAAAAATTTCCATATTGTTGGTGGTGCAGTTAAGTTCAACTGCCATGTTCGTTTTCATGCATTTGCAATAGCGTGCGAGTGGTGAAATTTCACATAACAAGGTGGGACACAGTTTTCAGCAATTGTTTATCTTTATTTCTTTACAAATGGCATTCATTTTCAAAGGGAAACAACTTTTTCTCGACGATTACTTAAAATAATCGGAAAAAGTTGTCTCCCTTTGAAAAAAGAATGCCATTTGTACTTAAGGTATTCAGAAAAAGTTGTCTCCCTTTGAAAATGAATACCATTTGTAAAGAAATAAAGATAAACAATTGCTGAAAACTGTGTTCCACCTTGTTATGCAAAATTCCACCACTCTCACGCTATTGCAAATGCATCAAAACGAACATGTGTAACTATTCTTTAACAAGAGGACCATGATGGTCCTGAATCGCTCACCTCTTCCCACATGACCCAGTTTTGAGTATGACGTCGTTTTTTCTACTATTTGACATAGTGACCTAGTTTTTGAGCTCATGTGACCCAGTTTTGAACCTGACCTAGATATTATCAAGATAAAAATTCTGACCAATTTTCATGAAGATCCATTGAAAAATATGGTCTCTAGAGAGGTCACAAGGTTTTTCTATTATTTCACCTATTGACCTAGTTTTCAAAGGTACGTGACCCTGTTTTGAACTTTACCTAGATATCAAGGTGAACATTATCACTAATTTTTATGAAGATCTCATGAAAAATATGGCCTCTAGAGAGGTCACAAGGTTTTTCTATTTTTATACCTACTGGCCTAGTTTTTGACCGCACGTGACCGTTTCGAAACTGACCTAGATATCATCAAGGTGAACATTCAGATCAATTTTCATGAAGATCCATTGAAAAATATGGCCTCTAGAGAGGTCAAAAGATTTTTCTAATTTTAAACCTACTGACCTACTTTTGACTGCAGTTGACCCAGTTTCAAACCTGACCTAGATATCATCAAGATGAACATTCAGACCAACTTTCATACAGATCCCATGAAAGGTATGGCCTCTAGAGAGGTCACAAGGTTTTTTTATTATTTGACCTACTGACCTAGTTTTTTATGGCACGTGACCCAGTTTCAAACTTGACCTAGATATCATCAAGGTGAACATTCTGACCAATTTTCATGAAGATCCATTCAAGGGTATGGCCTCTAGAGAGGTCACAAGGTTTTTCTATTTCAAGACCTACTGACCTAGTTTTTGATCGCAGTTGACCCAGTTTCAAACTTGACCTATATATCATCAAGATAAACATTCAGACCAACTTTCATACAGATCCCATGAAAAATATGGCCTCTAGAGAGGTCACAACGTTTTTTCATTATTTGACCTACTGACCTAGTTTTTGATGGCAAGTGACCCACTTTCGAACTTGACTTAGATATCATCAAGATGAACATTCTGACCAATTTTTATGGAGATCCATTCACAAGTATGGCCTCTAGAGAGGTCACAAGGTTTTTCTATTTTTAGACCTACTGACCTAGTTTTTGACCGCACATGACCCTGTTTCGAACTTGACCTAGATATCATCAAGATGAACATTCAGACCAACTTTCATATAGATCCCATGAAAAATATGGCCTTTAGAGAGGTCACAAGGTTTTTCTATTTTTAGACCTACTGACCTAGTTTTTGATGGCACGTGACCCACTTTCGAACTTGACCTAGATGTCATCAAGATGAACATTCAGACCAACTTTCATACAGATCCCATGAAAAATATGGCCTTTAGAGAGGTCACAAGGTTTTTCTATTTTTAGACCTACTGACCTAGTTTTTGACCGCACATGACCCAGTTTCGAACTTGACCTAGATATCATCAAGATGAACATTCAGACCAACTTTCATACAGATCCCATGAAAAATATGGCCTTTAGAGAGGTCACAAGGTTTTTCTATTTTTTGACCTACTGACCTAGTTTTTGACGGCACGTGACCCACTTTCGAACTTGACCTAGATATCATCAAGATGAACATTCAAACCAACTTTCATACAGATCCCATGAAAAATATGGCCTCTAGAGAGGTCACAAGGTTTTTCTATTATTTGACCTACTGACCTAGTTTTTGATGGCACGTGACCCACTTTCAAACTTGACCTAGATATCATCAAGGTGAACATTCTGACCAATTTTCATGAAGATCTCATGATTTATATGGCCTCTAGAGAGGTCACAAGGTTTTTCTATTTTTAGACCTACTGACCTAGTTTTTGACTGCACGTGACCCAGTTTCGAACTTGACCTAGATATCACCAAGATGAACATTCAGACCAACTTTCATACAGATCCCATGAAAAATATGGCCTTTAGAGAGGTCACAAGGTTTTTCTATTATTTGACCTACTGACCTAGTTTTTGATGGCAAGTGACCCACTTTCAAACTTGACCTAGATATCATCAAGGTGAACGTTCTGACCAATTTTCATGAAGATCTTGTGAAATATATGGCCTCTAGAGAGGTCACAAGGTTTTTCTATTTTTAGACCTACTGACCTAGTTTTTGACGGCACGTGACCCAGTTTCGAACTTGACCTAGATATCATCAAGTTGAACATTCTGACCAACTTTCATAAAGATCCCATGAAAAATGTGACCTCTAGAGTGGTCACAAGCAAAAGTTTACGGACTGACGCACGCACGCACGGACGGACGGACGACGGACGACGGACACCGCGCGATCACAAAAGCTCACCTTGTCACTTTGTGACAGGTGAGCTAAAAATGGTGAGTTTTTAAAGGCGTTTAACTGTCCGGAAGTGGAGCCCCTTTAGGCAGTCCTTTTCCGGAATTCAATGTTTTTATCAGTATACTGACACTAGTTTCGTAAAGTAATATACATGTTTTACATGCTGTTCAATTTTCATGTCAAACAACTCTTTCTTTCTAAGATTTGGTGTTGTTTGACTTTTGTTTCTCAAGGCCTAATTCTCATCCTTAAATAAAGATCATAACTTATGAAATGCACCTATAGGATATCATTTAGTCACTTAAGATACATAGAGCTCACATTACCTTATTCATTTGCTACAGACAACTGATTGGTTCATGATAAGAAGTTATTGTTAGCTCTGGCAGTCCCTTTAAGTGTCCAAGCTGAACCATTTGAACGAACCAGACAGAGGTTAATATACTGTGTGCTTAGTTCAATTTTGATGAAAACCCATCATATGGTTCATGAAAACAGAAAAGAAGTCATTTCAGGATTTTTTTATTTTTAGCTCTGGTAGCCTCTAAAAAGGGTCCACAATGGCAGAATTAAACATTTTGAACAAAATTTAGGGAGGTCCCTACATTTTTGGATGCTTTAGTTTAAGTTTGGTGAAGCTCCATCAAGTGGTAAATTCATCAGAAGATGTTTAAAGTTTTCTTTTCTTTTTTAAGCCATGACAGACTTTGAAAGAAGCTAAGCGTAACCATTGAGAAATAACAAACTAAGAGAGGTCCATTCCAAAGCATTTAAATAAATTTCATAAAACTCTATACAAGGATGCTTTATATACCAAGTTTAATAAAAATTCACCAGAGGTTGGTGAGAATTATTCATTTAAATTTAAGTTTTCAATCTTTAGCTCTGCCCACATTCATTATGTTACAGTAATCTAAAGTACTTTATGGGACATAATTATGTGCTACTCCAGAAACTGAATGGGATGCAATGTTATCTCAACAAATGACAAATTTAGGTGTTTCCCAACTCTGAATGTAACACAGAAATATTAGTTGATACTGACAGTATCTTGAACTTGCTTATATCAAAATTCCAGGTATCTTGAAGACATTTTCAAGTCCCATCCAAAGAACATGTTCACAAAATATCATTTCAAGTATCTCAAAGTAAAACGCTCAATCCTTTAGAATTCCAGAAACCTGAGTTTCAACTGTATATAAAAAATATATCAATACATAACAATCATAGTTTTAATATTTACCCGAATTAAGGAAATGAATCCTTTCAATTTATCGATAGTATGGTATAAGCCAAAGCAACTGGGCATGAAGTCAAATTCTTGCCAATAATAAAAAAAATCCAAACCCCTTTCAACTACATCTACAAAGTAAGTGAATATGTCAGTGCTGGACTACTGCACAGTACTGATGGTGTAATATTATATCACTCTTGGGTTCTGTGAACAATATGTGAAACTGATCTGTTGCTTTCTTTGTGACCTTTTCTGCATATTTTATGTCCTTTTCCTTCTCTTGGCTTGTGCGTTTAATTTCATAAACTTTCGGCAGATTTACGAACAATCATACACCATGTATTCCCAGTACTTCATTGGGATTGCTGCTATTACCCCTTAGCCTGCTGAATTTCTAAAATGGACTGGTCCATCATTCATTTTGGGTAATACCATTTATTATTCTAAGGGGTGTTCACTGAACATTTACTGACTGAATAGCGAACAGTGCAGACCATGATCAGCCTGCACAGATGTGCAGGCTGACCTCGCAAAGGCAGAATGACTTGCCGCCAGCAGGCTAAAGATTGTAAAGATGTGAATTCACGAATTACTGCAAGATACTGGAACAAGATTTATTCAGTGTATGGTATTTCATACATACCCAAACTTCTCATTAATTTATTCTTAATAACATTAAATATGTATTTAACATCAAAACATCCCTATCACAAAACCACATTGTATGTCTTTACAATCCATTATCTGCAGGACCATAACATGTATTTAAAATGCCTTTAAATCAAATTTCCATAACATTTGTCTAAAACATCCATTAAAGTCACAAAACCATAACATGTCTGTGAATTGTCTTTAAATCATAAAACCATACCAAATGTCTAAAACAACCCTTACAGTCACAGGTCCATAGCATCTTTTAAATGTCAATTCATAAAACCACATCATATAGTTACAGAACCAAAACAATGTTGTGAATGTCAATTCATAAAACCACATCATATAGTTGAAACAACCCTTATAGTTACAGAACCATAACAATGTTGTGAATGTCTTTAAATCATAAAATCAAACACATTAGACTTATATTTGAAGTCTGAAACATACCTAAGTCACAATGTCTAAAACATCTCTAGCACTTTATGTATAAGATAATACTTACAATAATTGTTAATACTCCTTGCTGTTTCACCTGTACGCGTACCTTTTTGAACGCTTTCTTAAACAACAAATTCTTAGACATCGCTTTTATTTGAAATGTTAAATTGCAAAATCAAAAAAATATCTCCAACTTTCCAGACAATTTTCAATATAACAGTCCCATCAAAAGCCACTGTGTTGATTTGATCATTAACAAATTTGTTACCGTCACAGTTTGATATAATAACCAGTTTCTATTGCCACAGTTATTGAAACCAGAACAAATTGCCCGGAATTGTTTTCAACCGGTATTGTATCAAATGTCATTTTCCTGATGTAAGAGTGTATTGTTTATATCAAACTTCAGAAACGTATGAATGGCTATTGATTCTATCTTTGCATTTTCTGATTTATTTTCAGGTCTTTTTTTTTTTTAATCAAACCACTCCAGTTCATCTCAGCAATTTTTACTTTAAAAGTCTTTTGAGACATAAGTGTTTGAATACTGAAGTGGGAGGGTAAAACGTCATTTTTTATGATCACCCGAGTCAGTAAATATACACCTCCAATCTTTTAATGGAAATAGTCATTTTTTAAATATAGGCCGAGCTGCATGAGACAGTCCGTCCAGTTAAAGTATCCTAAATAAACCACTGAAAACAAATAATCTATCACATTTCTCATCACACAAGATATTTTACGAGTTCACAAAAAAATTACACTACATTTTGTAAATTTTCTTTTTATTTCGAGTCCATTCCTGCTCTGAAACATTATTTTTCAACAACGAATCTTGATATTTTAACACAATGCTGACAATTTTTAAAGCTAATTCACAGTTTGTTTTTAAAATGTCCAATTCTTTAAAGCCATTTAAGCTACCATCCTTTTCAACTTACTACACCAATTTCGTCCAAAAATACTACAAAACTGTTTTTCCCTTTTAAAACTGTTTCGATAATTTAGTCAAACCACGCAGAAAATTGTGTTAATTAGCTGTATCATAATTTATCTATTGGTCAAATATGATTAAAAGTAACTGTCATCATGTCCTATCATATATCTTTTGTGATAAAATACACTACCACAGTTTGAAAACAACACATTTCAATCATTTGACTCCTGGCGTAATCAAATTTCACCATCAACAAAGGACAGCTACAGTATCATTTATTAAATTATTCATATCACTCATTTCCGATTCGGAAATATTTGTTATATAATTGAAAAAATCATAAATAATGCATGCAATGTGATCTTTTCACAGAACAATCTGAAACAACGCAGTTTATTTTACAAAGGAAATATCATAAATGAGAATTACTTCCCTTTAATTTTGGAATCAAATTACTTTAAATATTTAAATAAAATGTACCCATGATTCTTAAAGCCCTTGCACATTTGTCTGTATTTTTTATACCCCATTTTAATGCGGCGGCTGATCCCACTTGGGAAATTAAAAACAATCAACATAATATTGTCCCCTACTTCAGCACATTGGAACTGGTGAGAAAAATTATGTCAAAGCATTCTGTAGTTCCCATATATTAAGGTAGTGGATCAATAAGGACAATCAGCAAATTAAATATTCTCCATATGCGACTTTGGCATTCTCCGTATGCAATTTTGGCATCCTCCATATGCGATTTTGGCATTCTCCATATGCGATTTTGGCATTCTCCATATGCAATTTTGGCATTCTGGCATTCTCCGTATGCATTTTTGGCATTTTCAGTTTTTTTTACATAAAAGTCATATGCGCATTGAGCTATATTTACATCGGAAGAATGCCAAATTACATAACTAGAGTATGTAATCATATAGAAATTGCTGATTGTCAACACGGGTCCACTACTTTAAATAACGCTCGACTTCTTTAACTGCATTCAACACAACAAATTTTGAGTTAAAAATTAATAGAAAAAATATTGTATCCAACTAGTTTTTTGTATTTACTTACATAATATCATTATTGAAACAGATCTGCCAGATTTATTGACTGAATATTCAGAGTAATTATATATAGGTGGACTGACTTAAAAAAAGTTATGGATATTTCTGTTGCTAAAAGACGATATACTTCAAAATTACTGGCCAGTTACAAATGAAAAACTGTCAAAATAATTTGGAAATTTTCAAAAATTTCTAAGTCATATTTAAACAAACATTCTAAATGAAATGTGCAGATCATGATCAGACTGCATGGATGTGCAGGCTGATCATGATCTACACTGGTCTCAAAGGAAGAATCAGTCGTGTTCAACATGATAAGGGTTAAGTAAAGCATTGATACTGCTGTGTGCCTACCTGAACACCTTCTATAGCTGCTGCTGTTCTGATGACGGGGTTTCTCTTTAACCCGCCTCCCTGCTGAATATCAGCCGCACTTGCTTTTCTTGCAACTTTCTTCCACTTTGCAGACATTTTTCCTCCGTTATTATTTCATTCAGAATTTTCAAACTTATTTCTGTGGTCTGTTTTTAAATCCAATTTAAATTAAATCATGTTTTTGAACAGAACAGCACAACCTAACCAATAAAAAAAAATTCAAAAAATAAAAAAATTTCACTGTATCACATCATCTTTTTTCAGGTACTGATTGTAGTACAGGAACGTTCAAATTTGTCAAAAACATTGCGAGTGTATCACATATCGCGACGTGTCAATAACAAGCAACTTAAGGACTTAATATACAAAGCATTGCTATTGTTATACGAAAAATCTAGACTAATCAATGGGAATAATGCACTAAATTAATAATCTCTGGATACCTAATAAAGCGGTAATCTTGGATTATCTCCTATACCCTATATGCATGCTACAAGTCTTGCTTTATAATATCCCATGGGGATTAACCAAGTACTTTAACATGCCATATAGCAGTAGACTTGGCAAGACTGATGAAACTTTTATGTTCTGAGAAATTATTCGTATGAATAAAAGCTCTATAACATGCAACAAAACCGAAAGAACTGCAGCCCATTCTATTAAAACTAGAACTGTCACAGGAGTGACTCATACCCCCACCATACGGTCTTGTCACAGAAGAATGGCAACCATAAGGAATCTAAAAAATACTTTGGAGTACTTCATCCTGGGCTTCCACATATAAGTAATACTAGTATAATACTAGTATAGTAATACTAGTAAATATATTAAATCTCTAATATTAGAGATACACTAAAAGTGAATACAAAAAAAGTGTCTTACCGACCCATGTTACCACGGAAAAATGTTTTTACTTTTTACATAGGACTTATAATAAAAAAGTTAGAAAAATACCTAAAATATTGAAAATCTAAAAATAGGATTTCTAAAAATAGACTTATTCCTGGAATTTAAGGGGAAGAAACTCAGTACAAAGGTTAAAAAAAGGTTACTTCTCTTTGGCTCTAAGACAATCAGAATGAGATATAGTGAAAATACATCAAAATTAACCTTAAATTCTAGGTAAAAGGGGACACAATTCAAGAAAAATAGTGTCAGAGTTATGCACCTTGTGTCACATGATGTGGGTGATGAGGTGGAACATCTATTTTAAGTCTGAATCAAATCCATTCAGTAGTAATTGAGATATAGTGAAAATACATCAAAATTAACCTTAAATTCTAAGTAAAAAGGGGCATAATTCATGAAAAATTGGTGTCAGAGTTATGCACCTTGTGTCACATGATGTGGGTGATGAGTTGGAACATCTATTTTAAGTTTGAATCAAATCAATTTTGTAATAATTGAGATATAGTGAAAATACATCAAAATCAACCTTAAATTTAAAGTAAAAGGGGACATAATTCATAAAAAATTTATGTCAGAGTTAAGCACCTTATGTCACATCATCTGGGTGATGAGGTGGAACAACTATTTTAAGTTTGAATCAAATCCATTTAGTAATAACTGAGATATAGTGAAAATACAACAAAATTAACCTTAAATTCTAAGTAAAAGGGGACATAATTCATGAAAACTTGGTGTCAGAGTTATGCACCTTGTGTCACATGATGTGGGCACATGATGTGGGTGATGAGGTGGAACATCTATTTTAAGTTTGAATCAATCCATTCAGTAGTAACTGAGATAAAGTGAAAATACATCAAAATCAACCTTAAATTCTAAGTAAAAAGGGGCATAATTCATAAAAAAAAATGGTGTCAGAGTTATGCACCTTATGTCACATGATGTGGGTGATGAGGTGGAACATCTATTTTAAGTTTGAATCAAATCCATTTAGTAATAACTGAGATATAGTGAAAATACAACAAAATTAACCTTAAATTCTAAGCAAAAGGGGACATAATTCATGAAAACTTGGTGTCAAGAGTTATGCACCTTGTGTCACATGATGTGGGTGATAAGGTGGAACATGTATTTTAAGTTTGAATCAAATCCATTTGGTAATAACTGAGATAATAGATTTCGGGACGGGACGGGACGGGACGCTACGGGACGCGACAAATCTGACTCCTATATACCCCCCTCAAACATGCTTGGTGGGGGTATAAAAAATATCTTTAGTTTTTGGCTCCACATTTAAAGCTACTTGCCCATAGTTTGGGTGAAAATTTTCCACATGTTCATTTCCACCAAGTTTGGCATAAAATTTATATATGACACTGAAAAACGATAAAATGGGTGAAAATAAAAGTTACATATTGGTAAAAATGCAAGAAGAATGTAAATTTTCAGCATTATTTCAAAAGCGTTGCAACAGTTTACTACCTTCTGCATAATACTTTTGGTTATTTTATCAGAATATCTTGCAAAACTCTTATGTCAACAAGTTTGTATCGCTAGTCACTTTCAGAGTACTCACTTTTTAAGGATTTTCAAGAGAAATTATTTTTCACAAGTCCCTGTAATACTTATCCCAACACTCATTTTGCAAAATTTTCAAAAACAGTAAAATATTGGTAGCTTCTACAAATGCATAGCAACTGATTATTTGCGAATAATGCCACTTGTGAATTTAAAATATTTGTGAATGTCAAACTGCATCATTGTCCTAACACACAAACACTTACTTTTTGCAAATGCATAACTCAGTGACCATGAAATCACTAAGAAAGCATATGCAAAAAATTTACCTAATCTGCAGTATCAAAAAGACATATCACTTCAACAGCAAAAAATTAAACCATTGTAAATAATAATTAAGATAATCCACTCTGTAATTAAAGAATAAATACAATGCACTTTCACATACACAAGATTCACTATTTTTCAAAAAATGTTTTATTTTTCATTTTATGAAATATTGCCGAACCATTATAAAATTCATTGCAATACATTTTCAGATTTTAATGAGCAATTTTTACAAAGTGGTTTTATTTGTTCAATCATTTTTCATAAAAAGCCTGCATTCCCATTACAATCAAGATATGCAAAATATTGAAAATCTCAAATTTCTATCAGTCTCTGCACAACAGTTCCTGTCATTTTCCCATATTACAAAATTTTATTACTGACAATATGTAAATCAACGATGATTATTTAATTTTGTAACTGCTTGTTTAAAGCCTGTCATTGAAATATCAAATGAAATCTGAGACATGTTTAATTAAAACTCTGTATAGCATTGTTTGCTTTAAAATAATGACTTTTGATTTGAAAATGGGTGCTTTTCAAATCATGCTTTTCCTGTCTGAATCAATAATTCCTAGTACTGACAGTGCCTGGACAATTTACACCATATCTCAATGGTTACTGAGGAAATAACACCTACCTTTAAAGGTAGATAGATAGATATCTTTATTGTCTCCTCATAGGGAGAGTATAAATCAGATTTTGGTCACGTAGCAGAATTCTGTTAGAAGCTTTAAAAGGCTCATAATGCCTTTGTTTAGAAAATGGCTACCACATTTTTCGTTGTGAACCTTAAATATTATAATTTCTTGTTAAATCCTATTTCTATTAATTGTTTTCTCTATTATTTGTCAAAAGTTTAAATATTGATTAACACAGTAGAAAATACTATTGATTCCATTGTTTTTATTACCTCCCTTTATAGTTCTTACAGTACAAGTTTATGTGCAGTATTTGAAGAAGTGTTTTTCTAACCAAGATATCTATTTGAAGAGATGTTTCATCTGTTTTCAACATACTAACTTAAGCCTTAATGATCATTTACATTTACTTGTGTTCCATGTGCTTTATACAAGTTAGATTGTACTAATCTGATTTTCCTATCCTGGTTGCCTAACCAAGCAAGTCAGATTAATGTATAAATATCAAAATTAATAAACATTTTTTGCCAAAGGAATAATGTGAATATAACAATAACTGTGTTATATTTGTCAAAGATTAACATTGATAACGATATTTTGCCGAAATTCATTGATTTTTTAAAAATATGTTCATATTAAAGGGAGGTAATAAAAATTTTCATGGGGATCAATTTCTATGTAATGGGTCACCTTGTTCCTTCAACAGATATCTAGCCGATTATACGAAATGTGAAAAATGTTATCAAAATATTACTTAAATGTGACTGACCACCTTTAATAACTAAGGAGAACCACTAATGCTCCCTTCCAGGTGCGAAGTAGAACAAGTAGAACCATTGATTTCTGAAAGCTAACTGAAAAGCTTGAAGACTTTAAAGTAAAAGAGTCTGAATCCTTACGAAACTGGTACATACACTGATGAGACAATTTGAAATACACAATAATAAAACACACAGACATGTAAAAAAATACTGAGGGCATAGGTTTAGAACTTTGCTTATTCACCATTCAAATGTTTAAACTAATACATTCTTGGTGTCAAAGAAAAATGAAAAGAATGATTCCAGTAACCCTGCGATTCCATTACATGTGTGTTGAATAATTAATGAAGAGGTTATAAATTAATAACAGGTTAAAGTACTTTTTTGTCATCTAGGTAATACACTCGCAATGCATTCAATATGCAGGAAAAACAATGTAAAAATAGTAAACTGTGCTCAAAATAGATTCTAAATTAAAGTATAAAATCTAGACAGAAATTGCAAAATACAAACAACTTGCTGCATGAACTGTATTAGAATCCTTTAAAAAAAAAAAATATCCACTGTTGTGAAAAAATCCTTTGAAACTCACCAACAGGTGATCAAAACATCATTTTATCACCTATACTATGATCTTATGACAGTGCTCTTACTCACTTAGAAACAAGTGAGCTAAGATAGAGATTTAATGATCAATTAAATTACAATGTCATTAGATATACAGAGAAAAAAGAGGCCCTAATCTCCTTTACATGTTCTCATCTTCTAAAACTACTCTTCGGTGTGGCTATACACACCACTTAACAGACCGAAATAACTGATTCATATACTAGTGTGCAGAGACTGTGCTTTATGTAGGTAATATCTTTGGAAAATGCTGTTCAACTGGAAATTTGAAACAAGGTTCAACTGAAAAATGTTTTATCCCTATACATCAAACACAGCCAGTTTTTTGTCCTTTTATACTAAACAGTGCAATGACACCACGTGTCAATCAACAGAAGGAAATCACAGGAAATGGAATAACAACACAAGGACATCACAAGAAATGGTTTGTCCTTACATACCAAACACTACAAAGACATCACAAGAAATGGTTTGTCCTTACATACCAAACACTACAAAGACATCACAGGAAATGGTTTGTCCTTACATAGCAAACACTACAAAGACATCAGTGGAAATGGTTTGTCCTTACATAGCAAACACTACAAAGACATCAGTGGAAATGGTTTGTCCTTACATACCAAACACTACAAAGATATCACAGGAAATGGTTTGTCCTTACATACCAAACACTACAAAGATATCACAGGAAATGGTTTGTCCTTACATACCAAACACTACAAAGACATCACAAGAAATGGTTTGTCCTTACATACCAAACACTACAAAGACATCAGGGGAAATGGTTTGTCCTTACATAGCAAACACTACAAAGACATCAGTGGAAATGGTTTGTCCTTACATACCAAACACTACAAAGACATCACAAGAAATGGTTTGTCCTTACATACCAAACACTACAAAGACATCAGTGGAAATGGTTTGTCCTTACATACCAAACACTACCAAGACATCAGTGGAAATGGTTTGTCCTTACATACCTGAAACACTACCAAGACATCAGTGGAAATGGTGTGTCCTTACATACCAAGCACTACCAAGACATCAGTGGAAATGGTATGTCCTTACATACCTGAAACACTACAAAGACATCACAAGAAATGGTTTGTCCTTACATACCAAACACTACAAAGACATCACAAGAAATGGTTTGTCCTTACATACCAAACACTACAAAGACATCACAAGAAATGGTTTGTCCTTACATACCAAGCACTACCAAGACATCAGTGGAAATGGTTTGTCCTTACATACCTCAAACACTGCAAGGACATCAGTGGAAATGGTTTGTCCTTACATACCAAACACTACAAAGACATCAGTGGAAATGGTTTGTCCTTACATACCAAGCACTACAAAGACATCAGTGGAAATGGTTTGTCCTTACATACCAAACACTACAAAGACATCAGGGGAAATGGTTTGTCCTTACATACCAAACACTACAAAGACATCAGGGGAAATGGTTTGTCCTTACATACCAAACACTACAAAGACATCAGTGGAAATGGTTTGTCTGTTACAAATCAAACAAATAACAAAAATACATCTTAGAAAATGTTTTGTCCTTGTTTATCTTACAACACAAGGACTCACAAAAAATGGTAGTCTCTATATATCAAACAACTTTAAGACTCATGAAAAACAGTTTGTCATTGCAAATCAAATAACACAGTGACATGATAGAAAAATGTTTGCCCTTGTACATCAAATAACACAGTAGGCAAGGTTGGAAAATTGGTTTGCATGTTGCTGCTACATGGACAAGAAGAATATCAGACTAAAAATTATTTGTTGTTGTAATGGTTTGTCTTTACAGGTGAACAAATGCTTTGTTGTTATATGGACAAGAAGAATATTAGACAAATGCTTTGTTGTTATATGGACAAGAAGAATATCAGACAAATGCTTTGTTGTTACATGGACAAGAAGACTATCAGACAAATGCTTTGTTGTTATATGGACAAGAAGAATATCAGACAAATGCTTTGTTGTTATATTGACAAGAAGAATATTAGACAAATGCTTTGTTGTTACATGGACAAGAAGACTATCAGACAAATGCTTTGTTGTTATATTGACAAGAATATTAGACAAATGCTTTGTTGTTATATGGACAAGAAGACTATCAGACAAATGCTTTGTTGTTATATGGACAAGAAGAATATTAGACAACTGCTTTGTTGTTATATGGAGAAGAAGAATATTAGACAAATGCTTTGTTGTTATATTGACAAGAAGAATATCATTGTTGTTATATGGACAAGAAGAATATCAGACAAATGCTGTGTTGTTATATTGACAAGAAGAATATTAGACAAATGCTTTGTTGTTACATGGACAAGAAGACTATCAGACAAATGCTTTGTTGTTATATTGACAAGAAGAATATTAGACAAATGCTTTGTTGTTATATGGACAAGAAGACTATCAGACAAATGCTTTGTTGTTATATGGACAAGAAGAATATCAGACAACTGCTTTGTTGTTATATGGAGAAGAAGAATATTAGACAAATGCTTTGTTGTTATATTGACAAGAAGAATATCATTGTTGTTATATGGACAAGAAGAATATCAGACAAATGCTGTGTTGTTAAAGGACAAGAAGAATATCTGACAAATGCTTTGTTGTTGTATGATCAAAACAAGGTCAGGGTGGAAAATGTTTCGTTGCTATACAGACAATTATGTCAGGCTGGAAAACATTTGGCTGTTCTACAGACAATTATGTCAGGCTGGAAAAGAGTTTGCAGCTATAATGGACGATACTAAGACAGGCCTGGAAATGGATTATCCTGATACACTGGAAACCCTGAGATCAAACTGGAACATCATTTTTGATCTTTAGCCAGTTGTTAAAAAACTACAGTTAATAGCCGATACTATGGCAATACACCCTTAAGAAAACCCAGTTTCTGGTTTTTTTCTTGACTGATATACATTCCCTTCCCCCAAATTTTTATTTTATTGGTATCAAAACTTGTGAAAAACTAAAACTGAAACAACACCCAGCAGAACCTCATAAACAAACGGCTCGGCTACTTAAAATATAAAAATTAGCATATTCCATTAAAATGTTTGCACTTATTTCATTACCATATCATCACTATCGGGGAAGTAGGTATCATGTACCACAAAGTAAACATAATTACACTTATACTACTCTTCTTTACCTTGAGAGAATTTGATTTTCATTTATAGCTAATCCTTAAGAATATCGATTTCTCAAGTTTATCTCTTAAGAAAATCCAAATCAAATGTCTTAACACCATGAAATATTACTGTAGTATAAATTTAAAACATCTACTTAAAGAAATTAAAAGTTTTAGGGAATGGTATTTGTACACAAACTCTCAATAAACTTAGAAACACAGAAACTTTGAAGAAATCATACTTTAGTCTTGCTTGGCAACTGTCATTACCGTTTTATAATCATGGCCTTCAAGTGTTATGGCTGCAGACAGAATACTTACTTTTTTTTTAATTAGTCTAGCTAGATGCAGGATATGCAGTTGTGGTCCAATTCTATACAAGTAAAAATTTGTTCTCCACAAGTAACTTAAAACTTCCCCATATGAATAAGAGAAAGAGGCATACTGATGTCTGTAAAAATGTCACTGAGAACACTGTTCAACCAGGTGATAAAACCCATGACCTCTTCAGTTCCTTGATTGTGTGGTGTGCTCTACATGGTGAGTTTTCCTCTTCTTCACTTAAAAAGACCAACTGGGTTAAGACCTATGTAAGAAGGGCCATAACCATCAAAAATATTTTTTATCACATTAACAAGGCCACATATGTGTAGTCAGACACCTGAAATGGCATCATATTTAAGGTTAAATTTATGTTTCAAGTAAAACAACAATTTGTGCAGACCTTTTTGCTACCACTTCATTACATGAATTTTCTACCTTGATAAACGGAATCCAAAAGTGTATATTTTCTAAGCTAGAATGAAAGACTCTTCCTCTGCACCATTTTGTGTCAAACCCTAAGTTACCTGAAATACAAGACTGAAAGTACGACAAACACAGCTTGCTTGAGCATTGGTGATAGCCCAAATACCCTAGACGCTCATGCTTTTTGTTGTTGTTGTTGTTTTATGTTTGTTAAATTGTTTTGGGTTTAATGCCATTTTTCAACAGTATTTCATGTAATGGCATTCAGTCAACCTAATCAGTGTTCCTGGCTTCTGAACCAGTACAAACCAGTTAGCCGCAAGTAACTGCCAACTTCCCAACTTGAAATAGAGGTGGAGGCCAAATTATTTCAGAAACAATGTCTTTTATCAAACTGTCACAGAGAACAAACGCCTTGCCCAGGAACTGAACTCATGACCCCGCAATCCATAGACCTGCACTCTCCCTATTGAGCTAAGCCGAGGGCATAGAAACTCATGTAGATCCTGCCTTCCTCACATTTCATGCTTGGATCATTCAAAGCCCTCTAGATAACTTGAGTATTTTGCTTGTCTCCTTGCGGCCTAAAGGAGAGTTTATTCGTATTCACAATAATAATGTAGCGTAATATTGGAATTTGGACCATAGACTCAATTTCACAAAATTTTAATACCAAAAAAATATACTGATAAAGTGAAACTTTATACATTAAAATTGGTATGTTAAACATAATATAATATGTAACAGGGTCATAACACTGAACACCGATATCCCCCTTGTTCAAAAACTTTCTCAAAAGATATACTACGCCTTCTCAACTCTGACATAGATCAAACAGGATTTTGTTTATCGCAAACAAACATTCAAAGTCAGGGAAATAAATGACATGTACGAGTTTTTACATAAACTCAAATAGTCGTGCAGGCGATAATGTGTATTGAATTTCACCTTTTACTACTTATCTTTGTAAAGTTTATGGGTTTTCAATATTTTAAATAACATTCTTGGTTCAATAATAGCTAACAGCAATATACCTGGTTACCGTTAGCAACATATAAACAAACAGTGGAGAAAGTGAGAAAGTTCAAAGGGGAAATAACTGTGACAGCTTTAATCTATCTGTAACCTTGCAAACAAAAGTTACCTCTCTTTTAACATTAATTGAAAGGGAACATTAAACATATAATTTCTCATAGGCCATTCTAGCCACAAACCTATAAAAAAATACAACTCTCATCATAAACAAATCTGAAATTCTGTTACTGCATGTAAAACAGTGTACAATAATTTTGCTGTTTTTAGCCACTTTTTAAAACAATTTCATTTAGGTAACCATGCAGTTTGCTAACTGCTCATGTTTCTCACATGTACCAATTTATTCCATAAAAGTAAGCAATCAATGGCATCAAAGAAAAAATGTATCACAATTTTAAGGTAGTCAAAACTTGCCTCAAACAAAGTACTTCAATTTACAAGGAAGCAATACCTGCTCTAAACAAAACAAAATCAAGACATATATAACTCTTCCTATACAAGTTATGTCTAAAGTAAGATTTTTTCATAAATATGCCAGATTTTTTTTTATCATGTCACAAATATTCATAAAAATTATTTATTTATTTGGGTTTTACAGCACACCAACACAATATAAAAGTTATAGAATTATACTAAGAAAGCAATGACTACTTCAAAAATTCAATGATAATGTGAAAGTTGGTTTCATGACTCTAGGTGAAATATTTTCGAAGATATATGCAGCACAAACTTATTAGCACTTTGTGATAGATAGTGTTTATGAAGTGAATTCTCCGTGAAAAAGAAACCCGGAGGGAAACAGAGCGTAGCAGAGTGACTGACCGAAGTTTCTTTTTCTCGAAGAATTCTCTTCATGGACTCTATCTGACATAGTGTGAAATTACGTTTGACCAATCAGAATTGCAGAGTCACTCCTGTTCATTTAATTGACATTTACAAATTGTATCGGATTCCCCAGCTACCTTTGATTGACACCTCGAAGTAACAAAAATGTGTCGGCTTCCTTTGAAATACGGGTCATTGGTGTGTAGAGCCGTTCTTCGAAAATTATTCCAACAGTCACATTGGTCTTCAGGAATAAGAAGCAACATTTTTTGAAAAATATCTCGCTCTGATTGGTGAAAAAATTAGGTTGCACACTTTATGTGTTAAGTGAAATACCAAACAGAACACCTGGTGCACAACTTCACATGCTATATAACAATCTTCTAATGTTTTATGACTCAAGGTCAAGTATATTTTGAGATATTTAAGAGACAAACTTTTATGCACTTAATGCATATGTTTGACTAAGTCAAGGGCTATAACTTTAGTCTTGCAGAATGAAATCCAAAAAAAATCTCAGGTACGCAAATTCACATACTGAATAATATTCCTACATGGTTTCATGACTCTAGGTGAAATGTTTTAAAGATATATGCCACACAAACTTATAAGTTTCATTTTTCAATCTGTCAAGGACCATAACCCTAGTCTAGCTAAGTGAAATACCAAACAGAACACTTTATAGGTGCACAACATCACATGCTATGTAACAATCCTCTAATTTTTAATGACTCTAGGTCAAGTACATTTTGAGATATATTGGACACTAACTTTTATGCCCTTAATGAATATTTTTGACTAAGGGCCATAACTGGTCCTGCAGAGTGAAATCCAAAAGAAACTCAGTGCACAAATTCACATGCTGAATAATATTCTCACATGGTTTTATGACCCTAGGTCAAATGCATTTTAAGATAAAAGTGACACAGACTTTTATGCATATTTTTTACTATTCCGCGGCCATAACTCTGATCTGGCTGTGTGATATCCAAATTAAAACATCAGGTGCACAACTTCACATGCTGAATACCGGTAACACTCCTGTGACGTTTATGGACTCTGGGTCAAATACTTCTTGAGATATGCACAACACAAATTTGGACAGATGGACGGATGGACAGACAGACAAGGGCAGGGAAAGGGGGACAAAAAAAGTTAACACAAAATGTTGAGAAAACACATAATATTATACAATATGCTGAGATGTTGTCTATATTGTAAAAGTTACAGGGATCGAATTTAACTTTTTTTTCAACTAGCAAATTTTTGCTGGTGCCATTTTTTTCCACTAGCAAAATGAAGGGTTCCACTAGCAATTATTTAAAAGCTGTTTACGTGCTAAATTCAAGTTGTTTTGTTGTTGTTTGGTTTCATATAAAGTTCACAGTCCGGACAGGCTTGGGACTTTCTGGTTTTGAAAGTACGATACAAACCAAAGTACTCAATGATTCTTTGGACTTTTGGCTTGACGTTGATCTTTTAAGTTTTTCTCAGGTCACAGTTGGTAGTGTTGCTAGCATTTTCGAGCTCCGCGGGCTTTTTTGCACCAAGAAACATGTTATTTCCTCTCCATTTTCACAGAATTTTGCAAATTACATTTTTCCAAAATGAAAACAAATATTGCCTAGACGCTTACTTACATATCCGATAATTACTTTTGTATAAAGCGACAAGCGTCTAGAAGCAGTCACGTGATTATCGGTAAATTAACTGCCCGAAAGGAGTTTTTAAAGAGAAAAGGACAGTTTGAGCGAATTCCCCGATTTTCGAACGTGATCGCAAAAATATTCGAGTGCCATGATTTTCTACTCGCATTTTTTTATTCTTACTCGAATTTTGCGAGTTAGTGACCGTTAAATTCGATCCCTGAGTTAGAAATTGTTGAAAGTCAATACAAAAAAAACGTGAACTTTGTAAATTTGCAACAAAGTGGTAGATCATATTGTTTAAACCATCATAAGTGTTATCATGCTACACAAACAAGAGAGCCCTGACAGCCCTAGAATGCTCACCTGAATTTTGCAGGTCAAAGAGGTATAACAAAAGCTGTCCAGAAGACAGTAGCTCCACTGTATTAGTTGAACAAGGCCCATAACTTAAATTAGCGAGACTTACTTAACTGAGTCATTTTGTTATAATATATTACAAATTTACATTATATTGTTAAATTGATGACAACTTGCATGCAATACTTTTGCATGTAAAACTTCAGTCAGATAGGGGCCATAATTTGAATTAATTACAATCAAGTTCTCTGACAGAGGAGTAGGGTTTCAATCCAATACATGTAGTTGTTTCTTCATAGTTGCAGGCCTGTAAAACTTACCTATTTTTTTTTTGTGACAGACTTCCTCCTGTGAAAAAGGTTCATGAACTTCATGAATTTATTCATGAAATAGTTCATGAATAAATTTTCATGAGAATCAAATTTTATGTTTCATGAATTTCGATATTCATGAAATTTTTCATGAATTAAAAATAATACATGAACAAGTTCATGAATATTGAAATTCATGAAACATAAATTTTGATTCTCATGAATATTTATTCATGAATTTTAATTCATGAACAAATTCATGAATATTGAAATTCATGAAACATAAATTTTGATTTTCATGAATTTTTATTCATGAACTTGATATTCATGAACTTGTTCATGAATTAAAAATAATACCTGAATTTTAATTTATACTGAAATTCATGAAACATAAATTTTGATTTTCATGAATATTTATTCATGAATTATTTTTGTAAAAAAAAGAAAAAGTTCATGAACTTATTCATGAACAAATTCATGAACTAGTCAAGGAAACCTGGTAGGAGTGTAACACTATGAAACCTGAGAGATCTGCATGTAATGGAATTCTTTTAACAATTTTGGTAGAGCTTGATACAAGAAAAAATCCTGTAGGTCAAAGTGTTGTTCAGTTAGCCTGGTCAAGACTGTTTTTTTTTTAGTCTCTCTTGAGTCACTGTGACAATGACATTTTCCACCCTCGACAAATGACATGTTGAGTAAAACAGTAAACTAGAGTGGGATTGGGAGCATAATAAGAAGTAAACAATTGCTGTATAAAATACAAAACATTAAGTTAAACTTTGTATTATTTACTTTAATCTCAAGATCGAAATTCAGATACTAGCTTTGCTCAGGGTCGTGAAAACTTGTGACATTTTAAAAGGATTTTATTTTTTTTAAATGATTTATAACAACACCATAATTACTTATTTGATTTTCAGTATACTCATGTTCCTTTTAAACCATTCCTAACTGTAGTATGATAATTATTTCCTTCTTATTTGCTGCACAAACTTCTCAAAAATTGCTGAATCCCAACATGCAACAAAATAATGGAAACTAATCATGTTACATTATGAATTTAATGTTCATGAACATTCATGGAAAGTTCATGAACTTATTTATTGTAAAAGGTAATAAACCTAAGTTTTATATTTAATGAATGAACAATTCAGAAACTCACAATTGGCTTCAAGAACTGGTTACACTGATTTAGAAAAAGGTTTGAATTTTAGTACTTTTAATGAACCTGTGTTCATGAACAATTTTGGTTCTTAGTCTTAGTCTAGACCAACAGTAACTGTTCAGGAACTGGTAAAGTTCTATAAGTTCTTGAACTTTTGCAGTTTTTGAACCAATGTTCAAGAACTATCATTGTTCTAGAATCACAGTCTAAGAACTGTTATGCTGGTTCAAGAACAGTTCTTTAAGTTCTTCAGAAGTTCTTGAATGTTCAAGAACTTAATACTAGTTCTAGAACATTTTTACAGGGTCATAACCCTATAGTTCCTGAATCACAATTTCAATCATTATCTGAATTTCATTTTCAAGTTCATGAATTTCTTAAATTATTTAATGGATTTTCTGAAATGTTCATGAACTAGATTTACAAGTTCATGAAATGAAAGTAATATTCTTGAACTTGAGACTTCATGAATTTAAGTTAGTGACTTTTCCTTGTAGTTCATGAACTTTTCTGATAATTCATGAATTCTTAAAAATTCATGATAAATTCATGAAGTTCATGAACCTTTTTCACAGGGGATCTGCAACTAATTACAGAACTGACAAATCTTCAATAAATGAGCCATGACATTGAGCATCAATTAAATCTTTAAACATTGACTAATTTTGACATCTCAAAAAATCCCCTCAAAATAAACCTGCCATACCTAAACATAATTGTGCATTAGACAGAATTGTGAAAATTGACAATGCTTTGGCATTTTATTCAAAATTACTGAAATTGTGTTACTTTTTTTCATCTTATTTTGACCAAAACAAATGCATCGGATTTTTGTCATGGATTAACTTACTATCGGGCACTATTTGTACTGGCTGAGGTGGAAATTTGACTGATTCTCAAATATTCTCATTCAGATATAATTTACTAAGTTATAAACAATCTCACACAGTAACTGAAGGAAATAATTTGAATTTCATAGAATTAGCATTCATCACAACCTTGAATATCTTACCTTATCCTTGATCAATTTTTCAGGGGCTGTCATAAAACTTGTTTTACGTCCCATCACGCTATAACTGCTAACTTTGCGGTTAGAATCACTAGGTCGCCTTTGGACTCCATCGTGATGCTCCCCACTTACGCGCCTAAGTCCGTACTCTGTACTCACTTTACGAATAGGACCTTGTCCTTCCTGACTGACCCTCCGCATGGGTCCCGACTCACTAATTGTAGCAAGATGGCCACCATGTTCGGCAATGTTTGGAGGCTGCAAGGCAGCGCTTATCTTGCGTTTCGGTTTTTCTTGACTCATTTTATAACCTTACTATTCAGAATGCGAGTCGTAACATTACTTTCCACATATTTTCACTCACTAAAATTCACACAATGTTTCAGTTTATTCCAAGTAGTACTTTGGTACTTGTATCTTTCTGTCACTAACTTGTTACACCAGAAAATTGAGAAAAACAGCATTAACAACTTCATATTGTGACATTAGATAACCTCCTAATAAATTATTCGAATTTCAAATGCTCTCGGATTTATATAGATCTGAAACTGATTTACTGGCTTATCTCTTTATTTCTTTTTTCAGTAAAACAAATACTTACTTTGTCTGTTTTGAAAGTAACAAATGAACTAAACTGATAAAAAATGGACTTATTTCAAGTTTTTAAAGATGTTTCAAGGATATAGCACTCGAAAAAAAACATCACATAAATCTCCAGTTCAAATGTAATAATTAAGAAAAATAAAAAATGATATTTAAACAATCTACAAGATTCAATGATATTATTGATTATATATATATTTTTTTTATAATATTTCCTCTATTCCATTAATATTCAAATTTTAAATTAGTGAAAAACTGTCAAAAATATGTCAGTTTTTTAAAATTCCAAACTGACATGGAATTTAAGAGTTGACATCTATAAATAAAATTCTGCATACCTCTTACCATTGTCATCATGAAAATACTTCAGTTACTAAGATTTTTTTTTAATAACTTAAGACACTGAATTCAGATTAATCATTACATATCAAAATTTTGTTGTCTATGGAAAAATTGATCACGCGCATGTAATAAATTATTATCCGATTTGTTATTTTCAAACTGAGTGTTTCAAAATATTCTGTCAAATGAATGCACAACTATTTAATTAATCAAAAAAATTTATCGGTAAAGTCACTATCCTCTTTTATTAAAAAAAAAAATAGAGACAGTTTTGTGTTTTGATGCCGATGATAACAAAAAGATGTTTAAGCCAAAGAAATGCTGTTTCAAAAGAACACGCCCTCCAATGTACTTTTGCAGATGTTTGACCTCATTTCTTAAATAGGGGCCTTACTGTGAAATAGAAATCTGTCAAAGATTTAAGAAAAATCGAAACTTCTTATCAGTGTGGAAAAGCTAATCACAGTATGAAAGCAAAGCTCATACAATGTGTCAATGGAAAAAAGAGAAAAGGTTAAAATGATACTAAGATGGCCTGCAAACATACCAAGTGATTACGGTATTTGGCTCAAAGATTATGGCATTTATTCTGTAGTAAACACATTCCAGTTAAACAACAATACTTATCTCGAAATTACGCATTATTCCATTCACTCCACTTTACTTATCTTGAGTTATCTTGAGGTCACAGTTGGTGGAAACATTTTTTCATGAACCTTAATCATTGGTATAATAAAAAACATATATTTCTATGATGTTTTGATTGAAATTAAATACACAGCGCTATAAAAAGAACTGGCACTTCTATATTTTCCGCAATCTCTGACGCAAAACTTGGGTTTGCAAATGATGTCATCACAAAGTTTTCAAAATAATATAAAAAAAAAGTTGCTCCAAAACAAACATCATTTCATGCACCCTTTACAAATACTCCTTCTACAAATGCTAAGGATTTTATTGGATCACAATTTACACCACCAACACAACTGTTTTAAATATCTCAATAACGATACCAAGCCCGCCCGCTTAGCTCAGTAGGTAGAGCGTCGGTCTACGGATCGCGGGGTCGTGAGTTCGATCCTCGGGCGGGGCGTATGTTCTCCGTGACTATTTGATAAACGACATTGTGTCTGAAATCATTAGTCCTCCACCTCTGATTCATGTGGGGAAGTTGGCAGTTACTTGCGGAGAACAGGTTTGTACTGGTACAGAATCCAGGAACACTGGTTAGGTTAACTGCCCGCCGTTACATGACTGAAATACTGTTGAAAAACGGCGTTAAACCCAAAACAAACAAACAAACAAAACAATAACGATACCAAAGAAATATATAAATAACCAACGGTTGCAGTATCTGAATTATCAAATACCAAAAAAAAAAAAAATTATAAGAAATGCATTCGTTGTATATAACACCAGGTGAAAATTCAAAAGCAATGTTCAAATTTATGTGAAAAATCTTTGAATAAAACTAGTTTTTAAGTAGGATTTCATGCCAAGAAGAAATATCTAATAATTTGTTACTTTCATCGCATTTGTTACATTCCATTTCACCAACACAGACCGTCTGTATCTTTAAATAATTTGAAGCGAAAGATTCAATTTCAATTGAACAAGAAAACGAAATAAAAATTCAAGTATTAAAACGAAATTCCCATAGGAAAGAAAATAGCTAAAACAACCATAAGCATTCCAATAAAAAAATAATCCATGAATGTCTGTCTCAAAACGGTCCGCATATTCTCCATTAATTATTATCACATTTAGGCGTATAAAAAGGTGCTATATTATAAATAAAAAATTGCTACATTACGATTACTTTCATAGACAAAAGTTGCCATATTACTGATAAAGTTTAGTTTGTAAGTTGTTTGTCACGCTATAGAAACAAATGTGGCTCATTCTTCAATGTGTTTCGTCATTTAAGTCTAGTTTTTCACAGGAAAAGTGAAATTTCTGGCGGCGTTACTATTGAAATCGGACAACAAACCTGAGACGGTATCTTACAGTGGGATTACTCTGACCCGTATCTGTTATAATGTTATTCAATTAACAATAATTTCTGTCTGCCATATTTCTATTAGTAATGCAAAAACTAACGTAAAACTTCACAGATATTTCATTTACGTGCAAACATTCACATTTTGTTCAAGAATATCTATGGAATACTGTATGAACTTAGTGACATTTTATATTTACTGCAGCGAAATTTTTTAATTTAGCCATGCACTCAATGAATATTTCCTGACAAATTATGGAACAGGTACCATGGATTTTGAAGACTGCCGTCTCTCACACCAGTTTCAAAATCAGAAGTTTGGGATTCTGCACTAACATGAATTCATATCCCTCCATAAGAATGAGCTATGACATGCAGAACAAGTGAATGAAGTATTGCCATGCAATACAAAGTCCCCTACTGGAAGGCACCTAATTTTCTCTACTGCAATATAACATAATGAACTGATATCTGTCAATGATGTATAAACAATATTGTACTACATATACAATATGTTATAACAACACACTTGGATTAAAATGTGCATATATAAAAACCCACAGTTGTTTTCATATTGAATTTTTTGGCTGATTATAAAAATGTTATCATGTAAGTTATTTATAGTAACAACAAAGGGAAATTAATCTTTAAAAAAAAAAAAAAAAAAAAAAAAAAAAATCTATATAATATAAGTCCACAAGAAACCCTTTACCAGGTAGAGATAGGTCAAAATACACCTAAAAATTGGATGTAACATGCATGCTGTACCACAGAAAAGTGGTCTCGATTTTTCTCTACCGCCAGTAATAAAAAAGTTACAATAAAATCTATTTATAGTAACAACAAAGGGACGTAATTCTAAAAACAAGGGTGCCTCATGGTGGTGAACACTTGTTCCAAGTTACATCAAAATCCCTCCATGCATGAAGAAGAAATGTTCCGTACAAAGTCATTCTTGAATTTGACCTTTGACCTCTAAATATCACCTTGACCTTAGACCTAGGGACCTGGTTCTTGCGCATGACATGTTGTCTCATCCAGGGGAATATTTGTGCCAACTGATATCTAAATCCTGCTTTGCATGACAAAGTTATAGACCGGACAGGAAAAAAATCCTCTTGACCTTTGATCTCAAAGTGTGACCTTGACCTTTAAGCTAGGGTACTGGGTGTTGTGCATGACATGTCGTCTCATCATGGGAAACATTTGTGCCAAGTAATATTAAAATCCCTTCATGGATGGCACAGTTATGGACGGGACAGGAAAAAAACTCTGTTGACCTTTGACCCCCAATTGTGACCTTGACCTTTGAGCTAGGGGTCCGGGATTTGCGCATGACACGTCGTCTCATCATGGGGAACACTTGTGCTAAGTGATATTAAAATCCCTTAATGAATGTCAGAGTTATGGACCGGACACGAAACAGACCCTGTTCATGCTATGTTAACATTTGACTGTTTAGTGTGACCTTGACCTTTGAGCTAGGGGTCTGAAAGTTGTGCATGACACATCGTCTTATTATGAGGTACATTTCTGCCAAGTAATATTAAAATCCCTTCATAGATGGGAGAGTTATGGACCGGACAGGAAAAAAGCCTTGTTGACCTTTGACCTCCAATTGTGACCTTGACCTTTAAGCTAGGGGTCCAGGTTTTGCGCATGACACGTCCTCTCCTCATGGGGAACATTTGTGCCAAGTAATATTAAAATCTCTTCATGGATGGGAGAGTTATGGACCGGACAGGAAAAAAGCCCTGTTGACCTTTGACCTCAAATTGTGACCTTGACCTTTGAGCTAGGGGTCCGGGATTTGCGCATGACACATCATCTCATCATGGGGAACATTTGTGCCAAGTAATACTAAAATCCCTTCAAGGATGGGAGAGTTGTGGACCGGACAGGAAAAAAGCCCTGTCGACTTTTGTCCTCCAATTGTGACCTTGACCTTTGAGCTAGGGGTCCAGGTTTTGCGCATGACACGTCGTCTCATCATGGGGAACATTTGTGCCAAGTAATATTAAAATCCCTTCATGGATGACAGAGTTATGGACCGGACACGAAATTGCGGACGGATGGACGGACGGACAGACGGACGGAGGGACGGACGGACGGACAGACGGACGGACGGAATGACGGAAAAGTGCATTCCTATAGTCCCCGAAACTGGTTTTCAACCAGTAGGGGACTAATAACTAATCATAATGTACTGTCACAAAGCTATCAGGGCATTATTTGGTTATCTCCCCTTACAAAACATCAGCCATTTGCAGCAGATTATAATTTTTTCTGCAATAACAAAACACACTGAACTTTTTTTTGTAACTTGACAATGACAGTGATAACATATGCAGGGATTCATAAATTTTGAAACCTCAGTAGGTCTGAGATGAAACATTTATAGCAGTCAGTCCAGTCAGAAATGAAGTATGTTTGCAACCATCAAAGAAGTATACACCACGGGGCCCAAATACAGAAGCCACACATGCTGGGTGGAAATGAAAAGGATAACATGTTTGGACACAACAACTTCTTGTTGGCAGATTTCTTTTTTTCTGACCACTGCTTTGTATTCCTTTTCATAAATGTCTGAATAGTGAGTAAGAACTGCCTAATGACAGCCCTTCCACCTAATACTAGCTTACAAGCAAAAGCTTTAGCAACTTTCTTTGCTGAAAAAGGGCATAATTTTGCCAAAATGTAAGCCAGAGTTATGAAATTTGCCATGTGAGGTAATCTCAGAATGCAAAAGATATCTGTGAAGATTAAAAGCACTTAGACAAGTAGTTTTAGAGTAACCTCTTACAAGCAAAACATTTGGCTGACGCAGATACCGACAACAGTAGAGGTAAGAATCTGACTAAAACCAAGAAACTAGCAATTTCCCAAGGCTTGTCATATGGTTCAACAATGATTATTGAACAAAATAAGTAAATCAATGTTTCAGCTATCAATCGGTTAGGATTAAAAAAAAACAAGCGCATTCAAGTTCTCATAAAAGCACAGTAGAAAATGTTCTTTCAACATAACATGTAATGATTGTTTGCTTGACTTCTGACCATTTATTGTATGCACTGTTAAGTATGGTGACCACAGTCAAGTCAATTTGATACCTTGCAGTATGTTATGACTAGGTATTTTCTCAGACACAATCAAGAAGCTTTACAATGCTTAACCCTACTTACAGACTCAACAAATATAGAACATGTCTACAACAGAACCAATATAATAGCCCAGCTCTCAGAAAATCTACTGAATGCATGTACAATATCATCAGCTTTGACAATTTTTTGTCTTGGAACCTACGAATCTGCAAAAAATTTCCTTTTAGTACTAACAGAAATATCATTTCTAACACTATAATATGATATGGTTTCAGAACAATACTGTCCCGAGAATTTTCTTACCAAGAAATAACTTACCCGTACTATTTTATCAGGTATAACAAAGACGCTTTGTCTTCGTTTATACTGCATTTTCTTGTCCTCGTCAGAAGCCATGTTTCGTTCATTCCAGTTTTACGTAAACACTATTCCAGCATTGATTCTTGGCCTTAAACAACTTTATTAAGAAACATAAACCTTACATTAAACACCAGGAATGACAATCAAAGCTCAGTAATGAACACTAAAGTCAGTGTACAACACTCAAAGCCAAGTAACGGCAATGTTGTTGTGAGGGCAATAATCCTTAGTGATTGAAGCTTTTATGCAAATGAGGCATCCACGAAGATTTTACAGACTACTACAGAAATATAATGGAGGAACTCATCTGTTCGTCACATCTTATAAATATTCCAAAAGCTGAAAGCTGTAGACTACGTGCACTTTAAAATTTCCCAACTCATCTTCACATACCCTTGAAATTAATTCGGCAACAATTTTTTGCGCAAAAATGATCTATTGGTAAATGAAGTGTAACTGGATGTGAGAAACATTTGTGGGATAATAAAGTCTGTGGCTGTTGATGGATCATCAATAAATATTCAATGATAAATTTATTCAGTAATGTATTTACATACCTGCTTCTTTTGAATTTCTCTCTCAAAAGCAAACAATTTATTGATTGTAATTTCTTTTTAAAAAGTCAAAAATCAATCAATGAATATCATTTATTATGAGTGATGAATTAGTCAGGCATTTCAGAATATATATATATTCAAATCAGCTCATAAACTGCAATCACACTTAAAATGACATTATAAGGTGTAAGGAAGGTAATCATTTTAAGCTCTTCATTTGAGTGATTTCTACAGAAGTCAGGTTCAATATGAATATACATTATAGAATAGCCAATACCTTTTTTATCATCAATTTATTTTCCCAAGTTTTCTTTGATCTCATATGCTGAATTCTCAAAGAAGTGGAGAAAGGGAGCCAAGTATTCAGTAATTTTATAGAATGTTTTCAATAAACCCAAACAAATAACTGCAACACACAGTAAAACACGAGTTCCATAAAGTGGGACAATATATGCCCAAAGTTTTAGATCTAAGAGGTTGTAAAATAAAAATTTTTTTTTTTTTGGGGTAGTTGTGCTTAGGTTTGTATGTGGGGGTGAGGATTAATGTGGCAGTGGGTAGGGGTGTGTGGGGTCCTGATGCTAAGGCATAAGCAACTTTTTAAAAGTGAAAAAAAAACCCAAGGGCTGTCAATAAAACAGTGCTCAAGCATTTGACAGCTTCTAAATCAAACAGGAGCCATAACTTGGCAAAACTTGTGTAACTGAGTTATTTTAGTACAATTAAGTGCAAATTTAGATTTTATTATGGCAATGACAACAACTTGCATGCAAAACATCTACTACATTTTCAAAGTCAGAAAAGGGCCATAATTTAAATTATTCAGTCAAGTGTTGTTTAACTTGATTATTTCAGTAGGTCTGATTAACTGGGAAGCACTGTGTGAAGTTTCATTCCAGTACATGTAGTTGTTGCTGTTTATTGTTGGGTTTAACGTCACACTAAAACAATAATAGGTCACACGGCAACTTTCCAGTTTTTGACGGTGGAGGAAGACCCCACGTGCCAATCCAAACATAATTTCATCACAGGTGGGCACATAGGCAGAACCATTGTCCTTCCATTATACGACATCTGGAGGAAGAATTCTAAAACCAAAACGAGGTTTCGAACCCACATTGGTGTGAGCAAGTGATTTTAAGTTAGTGACCTTAACCACTCAGCCACAGAGCTCCCTATTTCACAGTGGCGATACCCTGGGTAAGCAGGGGTGCAAAATGGCGGCGGAATCTCTTAATTCAGGTAACATTTTCATTATTACTGTCTTAATACTTAACCAATTTTAACGAAATAAAGACGAGTGCTATAAAGCTTGGGCTCCTGAGTTTCGTAGCTTTTGTGACATGTTCCAAAGCTGTTGTAGAACTTTAGCAAGTGAAATCGCCAGTTTTCGGCAATTCCGGGCAATTGAAAGGAAATGTTATGTGGGGGAGGTGTTTTCATTATGTTATGTGGGGGTGCTTTTGACATGTGGGGGTGACTTAACTGGCTGCTAGGCTGCTAGAGGCATGCAGTGATATGATCATTTTATATATAAAGTATATATAATATGGATAGAAATTATCCCAGTGGAAAAAAAAACGTTTCAAGAATTTTTCATTTTGAAGGTGGATGTGAAGTAAACATATAAATGCTTTATACGGACACATTTGGGTATATATCTCTGGAACATATTGTCAACTCCGTCCGCTCAGATTCGTACTTGTATTTTGATAATATTTCCTGTGTTTTTATCCCTGTATCCGTTAAATCGGGGGCAATATCTTTGTTGGCCTCTCTCTCTCTCTCTCTCTCTCTCTCTCCTCTCTCACAAAACGTAAACATATCATATAAATAATTCATTTCTTAATTGATGTCTTTGAAACTCACATACTTTACTCTTTGTCATATTACCTTTACATTGATATATAGACGTGTTACCATGACCTTCAAGATAACTTTTTCACGGTAAGACACTTGGCAACTTTCCTATTTATCAAATTAATGCTAATGAATGATTCATTTCTTTATATATATATATATATATTTGAAACTCACACATGCTTCTCCTTGCTTAAAAATATAAACTCGGCATTCAAGATAACAGTTTCTTTTTCGAGGCCAAACACTTAGCAAACTTCTCAAGTTTTACCATTATTGTTTCATTTCTTTATGAAATCCTTCCATATTCACACATCCCATTCATTGTACATGCCCATTACATTGGTAAATAAACATTTGACCTTGGTCTTCGTTTTGGCGTATTTATACGTCAAGCACTTAGCTCTTTTTCCAGCTTCATATTTCAAAGGGGGCATTGTGCTTCAAAAACACATCTTGTTTTTCTTAGTTTTCTCACATACTTATAGGCAGTTAGCGTACACCATGCCCCACCTACCAAATATTTTATTTTGTTTTTGGTGCTACGAGTGCCGTGGCAGCAATATTCCCTTATCTAATTTTCTGACTGTTTTAACTTTGAAAAAAATGAAGAAGAACGTGTTAGTATATTTATTCATTATAACGTAAACAGAAATATATAGTGAAAGTCAAAATCGTAGCATGATATTTCAAACCGAATTGTTGTATATTGTTCCGGACAGAAATTTAGCCTGTGTATGTGAAAGAGTTTGACCCATCAAAATACTGTTCGAACGGCCAATTATTTCCCCTATGTACTAACAGTAAATTTATACGGGCCAACACGGTTCTTGCAATTGAAAAACAAGAGCACCGCCTTGCGGGTGCTGACGCTCATCTGATTTTTTTTCGTGTAATAGAAATATTGTCCTACCCATGATTTTCTAAGTCTAAAAAGGGCCATCATTCTTGCAAAAAGCAGGATAGAGTTATGTTTCTTGATGTTTAGTGTCCACTTATGATGGTGAAAAACTGTTGCAAGTTTTAAAGCAATAGCTTTGATAGTTTATGAGAAAAGTTGACTTTTAAACATAATACTCAACCAAGAAAATGATTTTCTAAGTCCAAAAGGGGCAATAATTATTGCAAAAAGCAGGATGGAGTTATGTTGCTTGCTGTACAGGGTCAGCTTATGATGGTGAACAAGTGTTGCAAGTTTCAAAGCAATAGCTTTGATAGTTTAAGAGAAAAAGTTGACCTAAACATAAAACTTAACCAAGAAATCTGATATTTTCTAAGTCCAAAAGGGGCCATAAATCTTGCAAAAAGCAGGATGGAGTTATGTTTCTTGCTGTACAGGGTCAACTTATGATGGTGAACAAGTGTTGCAAGTTTTAAAGCAATAGCTTTGACAGTTTAGGAGAAAAGCTGACCTAAACATAAAACTTAACCAAGAAAACTGATTTTCTAAGTCCAAAAGGGGCAATAATTCTTGCAAAAAGCAAGATGGAGCTATGTTTCTTGATGTACAGGGTCTGCTTATGATGGTGAACAAGTATTCCAAGTTTCAAAGCAATAGCTTTGATAGTTTAGGAGAAAAGTTGACCTAAACATAAAACTTAACCAAGAAATCTGATATTTTCTAAGTACAAAAGGGGCCATAAATCTTGCAAAAATCAAGATGGAGTTATGTTTCTTGCTATACAGGGTCAGCTTATGATGGTGAACAAGTATTCCAAGTTTCAAAGCAATAGCTTTGATAGTTTAGGAGAAAAGCTGACCTAAACATAAAACTTAACCAGGCAACGCCGACGCAGACGCCAACGCCGACGCCGACAACCGCTCAAGTGATGACAATAACTCATCATTTTTTTTTCAAAAAATCAGATGAGCTAAAAAAGAATTGAAAGGTTCTATTCAATAATATTATGTTTTACGTGCAGTTTCTTTTTAAAATAAGGAGGAAGATAGTGATATCGAAAATGTTTAAAATCGTTATTTAGACAACTGCTTTACCACTTAGAACCACAGAATATTTTAAGTTTCAACTGTCATGACTATATTTCAGTACAATACAACTTCTAATGCCATCTTTAATATTTTTTTTAAGAGATTTTATGAATGTTACCATACGCCGCTTTTTTGTCGATGGATTGTTCAGTTTACATTACAGCCAAGCTGACAAAGGTTATGGGGAATTTAATTATTTCCGATTTTTAAACGCAAAGATCAAAGTAAAATGAAGGACATTGTCATACTTAAATACATCAAAGTGAACATCTTGTCACAAGAATTGGTATTTGTGAATATGAGTCAAATGTGTGAAGTAATAAAAAACATTACAGCAAACTAACTGTTTTTAGCGTTTAAACAGTAGATGTCAAATATCAGATGGACATCAAAATGACTATGTTCTGACTTTTAAAAGTAAAGGTGAAAAGGCAAATAAAGGTAAAGGTCAAATATTAAAGAATATATTCGTTTGATTATTAGCCAAATCGGTCAAGTACTAATTTAGAACAAGTTATGGCCAAATTTAATATAATAGATCCAGGCCCCTTATGACACCTATAGCTTTATATGCACTCTCCAAAGGCCATAGCAGTATCGTGATCAAGTTTCAAGTTTCTAGTGCCAACGATGTATGAGGAGAAACATGCAAGGACGGACATCATCACAATATATATTGACATATAATATGCCTTTAACGGTTCAAAGTATTTTTCGCTGGCTTTATTTGTCCGTATTATTGCGTGTCTCTAGCAGCCAGTTAAGTCACACCCACATGTCAAAAGCACCCCCACATAACATAATGAAAACACCTCCCCCACATAGCATTTCCTTTCAATCGCCCGGAATTGCCAAAAACTGACGATTTCACTTGCTAAAGTTCTACAACAGCTTTGGAACATGTCAAGCCCGGTTCCGCCCTACAAGCCATTTTTCGAAACACACGCGGATAGTTGGTTTAGTCATTTTCATAAAAATGCCCCCCTACATAGCAGTTGCATTTTTCCCGTCAGAATATGCTGTTGCACTTTTAACAAAAACTACAAAACTCAGGAGCCCAAGCTTTATAGCCGAGGGTGTAGTATTCTTATGAGCGGGCACTCCTCTTTATTTCGTTAAAATTGGTTAAGTATTAAGACAGTAATAATGAAAAATGTTACCTGAATCGAGAGATTCCGCCGTCATTTTGCACCCCTGCATACCCAGGGTATCGCCACCGTGTATTTGTTACTCTGATACAGCCTGACTAGTAGTTTCATACAAAACTCTTACCAAATTTTCTATGTCTAAAAGGGCCATAATTGCATCATTTAAATTCAACCAAGAGTTATCTATCTCGGTTATTTCTGTAGGTTTGATGACTGGGAAGCATTGTATGAAGTTTCAATTTAATAGACACAGTTATTACTGAGATACAGCTTGACTGGTAGTTTCATTCAAAACTCTTACCAAATTTTCTATGTCTAAAAGGGCCATAATTGCATCATTTAAATTCAACCAAGAGTTATCTATCTTGGTGATTACTGTAGGTTTGATGACTGGGAAGCATTGTATGAAGTTTCAATTTAATAGACACAGTTATTACTGAGATACAGCTTGACTGGTAGTTTCATGCAAAACTCTTCCAAAAAAGAAACTGCCATGATCTGAATTAAAATCAACCCAGGGTCATCTAACTTGATTATTTCAATAAGTTTGAAGACTACGAAGCCTTGTGCTAAGTTTCAATCCATTACATTCAAAGTCTTTGCAATCTGAACACAAAATTTTAACCAAGGTGTGATGCTACACATGGAAAGATGGTTCAAGTAATACTGTAAATCCAGGATTATTCGTGGAGTTTTAATTTCCACTATTTTTCACGAATCGGGTGCATCGCGAATTCATAAATCCGCGTAAATTTCCTTCCATAACATACAGACATATCTGAAAAGAATGTCCGAAATACGGTCAAGTTCAGCAATGAGTACTAGCCGCTTGTACACGATGTTTATTGAATGAATTTATTTTGATATATTACGAATAAGTGTAATAACAAGAGCTGTCACAGGAGACAGCGCGCTAGACTATTTCAATGCTGGATAGTGAAACTGGGCACATCTGAGGAAGCTGGAGCTGTCACAGGAGTGTTTAATGACTCAAATGTGGATGAAGATATTGGACAATAGCTTAAGTCTCAAAACATTAAATCAGTATAAAAGGAACATAATTCATGGGAAACTTCTGCAAAAGTAATGCACCATGTGTCATATCATGCTGCTAATAATTCGAAACAACTACTTTAAGTTTAAATAAAATCTCTTTAGTACTACTGGAGATATAGCAAAAGTGCATCACAACTTGAACCGGAAATTCTATTAGTACAAAGAGGGTATAACTCAGAACGAACTGGTGCCAGCATTATCAAACTTGTGTTGTATGATAGTGATGAAGTGGGACAACCATTTTAAGTTTGATTAAATCCATTTAGTAACAACAGAGATATAAAAATTAAACTGAAATTCTAAGTAAAAAGGGGATATAACTTATAAACATATTTGTGCCAGAGTGACTGACCTTGTGCCATATGATGAGGATGATGATCTGGAAAAACTAATTCAACTTTTAATCAAATTTATTAAGTAATGACGAAGATTAAGTGAAAGTGCACCACAATTAACCTGACATTCTAAGTAAAAAGGGGGCATAATTCATGAAATATTGGTGCCAGAGTTGCAGCCCTTGTATCATATGATGTGGGTGATGATGTAGTACAACTAATCTAAGTTTGAATCAAATCCATTTGGTAAAAACAGAGATAAAGTGGAAGTGTATCAAAACTTTAACCTGAAATTTTAAGCAAAAAGGGGGATCATCAAAAAATATTGGTGCAAGAGTTATTGTCCTTGTGTCATATGATGAGGATGATGATGTGGTACAACTGTTTAAAGTTTTGAATCAAGTCTGTTTGGTAATAACATAGAGTGAAAGTGCATAAAAACTTTAACCTGAAATTTTAAGTAAAAAGGGGGATAACTTGTAAAATACAGATGTAACAGTTATGGCCCTTGTGTCAAATGACGTAGGTAATAATGATGAACAATTATTTTAAGTTTGAAAATCAAATCATTTCTGAAATAACAGAGATATAGTAAAAATGCATCAAAATTAACATAAAATTCTTAGCAAAAAGGGGGCATAATTCATGAAAAATTGGTGCCAGAGTTATGAACCTTGTGTCATATGATGTGGGTGATGATGTGGAACAACTATTTTAAGTCTGAATCAAATCCATTTAGTAATAACTGAGATAAAGTGAAAGTGCACCAATACTTTAACCTGAAAGTAAAAAGGGGCCCGGAAATAATTCATATAATATTGGTGCAAGAGTTATGACCCTTGTGCCATATGTTGTGGGTGATGATGAGGAACAACTATTTTTAAGTTTGAAGCAAATCCATCAAGTAATAACAAAGATAAAGAGAAAGTGCATCAAAACTTCAACCAAAGTGCGGATGCAGAAGGATGCCGACTCCAGGTCGAGTAGGATAGCTCTCCATACTTCTAATAGTCAAGCTAAAAATCCTTGAAACTACTTTTCATGTAGAATATACTGCTTAAAGACAGAATTAACGCTAAGGTCTAGAGGTTGGACGGCAGGGATGTATATAACACAATAACTTTGTTTTTTAACAGGTTACAGTGAGCATCTCCTTGATGAACTTTGTATGTGTCAAACAAGCAGAGCGCATGTTGCCTGAGGGGATGATCCATATCATCCTTTATCTTTTCGACAAACCTGAATTTTTTTACACATTTTGTTTAGGTAACAATAGGGATTAGCGGACAATTTATCACACCATTGTATCATACTTGTATGTAACAATAATGTTAGATAAGAACCATCGCGAATTTAAATTTCTGATCCTCCCTTCGTGAATTCATGTATCTGCGAAATAATTCAGGGTGGGGGAATTCGCGAAATAAAGATCACGAAATATAAAGTGATTTACAGTAAGGTATTCTATAAAATGGTTAATGGCCACTTATCAACATGCAACAGACAATCCTTGAGAACTTGAGCCCTACAGAGCTAAAAATGAAATGCCATAAGAATACCTATGAAATCAGGATTTTGTCAAAAGAAACAGAAGTTAAAATATTGCTTTATTCTCTCAGCAAAACCAGCATTTTTCTCCTAAAATGACCCTAAATTTCATGCAAATCACCTTTTTCCATATAAAAATTCATGTCTAAGGAATTCTAAAACCATCCATTAATTCAGAACAAACTCTCTGATATTTTAGAACAGGACATCATGTAAAATTATGAATATTCACAGAGAGAGAGGAGGCCAAGGAGGCCAAGAAGGCTAATTTTTCTGGATTTCGTGATTGCCTCAATCCATGAAATGAAATCCCAATAAACAAGTAAATTCCCATTTGTTTCGTATCAACAAATTCAAATCTCTACAAAATAGCCAATTATGCAAAAAACTATGGAATTTCATGCCTATGAAATTTTAATATACCCAGTAGATAATCATTATACTGGAATGCTGTACAAATATGTTATTATAAAAATTGCTTCCGAAATCAACAGGTATAGGAGGCATCCATTACTTACCTTATAACTGACCAAGACTTAAGTCTACGCTTGAGCATATATGGTTGCTTTTTGATTCTTTCAAACAAAGATTGTCTGCAATTTGATTTTCATAATGAAAAATAAAGAAATAAAAACAATACTTTACATAACTGTCAAAAAGATATTAATTTAAATAACATTCATTTATGATGCAATTAGCACTCTGAAACTTTCCAATATTTTTGCGTAAGGGAGGCTACCTGAACTTCATTTTTTTCCCTTTCTCTTAAGTTAGTTCCCTTTAACCGCTTTCAGCTAGTTGGGCATTTCACAAACACAATGTACTAATATGGTGACTTTCCAGCTTGTATGATGGAGGAAGACTCAATGTGCCCTTCCAAACACTATTTCTGGCATTGACGGGCACTGACTTTCCGTAAGCCAGATGGATGGCTTCCACACATAAAAGAATTCTACAACCAAGGCAGGGTTACGAACCCTTAATATCGAGTAGGGACAAGTGATTCAGTCATCAACCTCAACCCATGATCACAGTTGTTTTTTTTTAACATAGTTGTTTGGTATAAATTTAGTTTTCTTGTGTTTAGTGGGTCATATTATCTTCAGACATATACCATAACATCAAAACATACAGCAATTTTCTTTATGTGTATGTTATAAAGAAAGGTCAAATTTTATATATTTTACAATATTCTAACCTTTACCCTGCTAAATTTCTATAATGGACTTATCCATCTTTCAATTTGGACAGTACCATTAACTGTTAAAAGGGGTGCTTACAAAAAAAATACTGACTAAATGGCAAACAGTGCAAATCTTGATCAGACTGCACAGATGTACAACTGTGCAGTACATGTGTGCAGTCTGATCATGATCTATACTGGTCGCAAAGGCAGAATAAATGTCCAGCATGATAAGGGTCAATGACTTCTACTACTTGACTAACACCGTAAAGTATTAGTTTTACATACTGTACAAGACTTAGTATTGTTATTAATTTGTACTGTCTAAAATTCACAAGATAAATTTTATTTCAAATATTAATGACAGCTCTGTATTCATTTCAATCAATTTGACATAACGATCTGGAGGCATGAACCTTAATACAAAACAATTTAAAATATTGACCTTTCAAAGCATATAACAGTTGCATGTTACATGCACTTAGCACCAGGTTGTAATTTTTGTAAACAAAGCACAAAGTTGACTGGTTTAATTTAAAACTTCTGGCCTAACAACCTTGAAAATAATTACATGTAAACAAGTCAAATGAATCAAAACATGAAAAAGATTCGCTAAATTAATTTCATTGTTTGTACGATATTAATATCATTTAACAGAAAACTTATGTGAAACATAAAACTATAGATCAATCACCTGACCGATTTGTTATTCTGACACTTACTACCTGAAAAACAAGTGACATGCCTCTTTGTAAATGTTAATTTATTCAAAAAAATTTAAAAGTGCTTTCCAGCAAATGAAAACTGTAAATCATAAAATAGCCATTTTAGCCCAACCAAGAAATTTTGTGCCAATTTCACAGTAACTGATGTTTTACCAGTATGATTCCTCCTATCTCCAGCATCAAATGTGCATGATTTAATACAAACAATACAAACTGATACCTTTGTTCAGATTTTCAGCATTATTGCTCATCAGAAATTATGAAGGAAACTTCATGCATGCCTTTCCGATGACAATACCAACTGAGTGACATAGGTTCCGTAACTCTTGTTAACTTTTTGATGAAATTATGCACCTTTTTGTAGTTGTCCATTTTTCCCCCCAAAAAAGTTCTGTTGGCAATTTCAGTACAATTTCGTGTCTCATATCTGTTATTTTAGCATTTTTCAGTTGTCAATGCAGTTTATATGAGAAATGGTTACCGTGACTACTGGAGACTGCCTAAATCACAGTTTTCATATTGACACAAATTCATTGATGGCAAATTTAAAGATGAAATAAATTGAAATTTAATACATTTGTTGCAATTTAATGCTTTTGATTGACATAACCGGGAATTCCTCAAAATTAGACCCCCAAAAAACATATTAAGGGACAGTTTTTATTTGGGTATGTACTAGCCTTTTATCCAGGGAGGAATAATATGTTTAGCATTCCCTAGATTTATGTTAACACTTTTCAAATCATTTTCAATTGAAACTATCTGTACCTTATTGAATAAAGTATTTTTAGATCAATTTCATGGATTTAAACAAAATTTATACGACAAGTTAAGTATTTTGAAGGAAAAGTGATAAATTTGTTCCAAAGAAATTCTTATGAATGGTTATGTTGACTTTATACAAGCATAACAAATGGTAATCCAATAATCTAAGTTGATAATATGATCTGCTAATCCAAGCTAAATTGGGGTATAGCAACTGATTCAATTGAGGGTACTTAACTGATTAAATTGAGCTTGAAAATTAACATAAATTGAATTAGAAAAATTCTGAACAATCTAAAAGTCTGAACAATCTAGACAAAAAATTCTAGTTAACAGTATGCATAATTGTGCAAAAAGAAGTTTCAAGAATATATGAAGGCAGCTTTGCATGATAAAAATGGGGAAAGCAATTAAAAACTAGCTTAATGAATAATAGAAATGTCTGTGTTTCTTATAAATTTCTCATGGCAGAAAAGAATGGCTAAGAAACCTACAAGATAAAATTCCCTGATAAATCATCAATATTTCAGCATCTTAAATAGGAAACTGTGAGATTTAATCACCTAACTTGTGTAATCAACAGATGCTACAGAAATTGATTAAGTGATTAAAATACCAAGCAGGTGATTGATTAATTAATTAATGAATCAATCTTAATATTTTATTTTCGAGCACAAAAAGTCAGTGAGTGCTGTTAAAGAATTAGAACTTTCCAACATTTACTTTCTGAATGAGTCAATTAAAACAGCTCAATAAAATCTTTTTTTTTTTAAATAATTCTCTAAGATCAGTTATGACCACTATACTGGTCTAAATATTACAGTGTTTTTTGTTTTGTTTTTTCTGCAGAGAGGGGGTTGGGACTGAAGAGGAGTGCTGCGTTTTAATATTACAATATTCTGACACAATTTAGATCACAGTCATGGTGACTGCAGCTTTAACGATAAAGGCTGACACCAGGTGCCCGACTAGACATAATTTCTGAACCTGCATATTACCAATTAAGTCAATAGTTAACATGAAACATCAAGATATCAACATAATTGACCTCGGCATATTTGGAAACTGAAATAATTTGCATACTGGTGAAGTAATATTTCGGCAGAAACCATAATTGTGCCAATTAAACATAATTATGTGATAAATAGCCTAGAAGTAACCGCCTATTACTGTAAACAAAAATATAATACTTGTCAAGTGTACACATCAGAAGCCTTATAAAATCAGGCAATAAATTGTTCAAGCATTTTTGCATTACTAGGAAGATTGTAAAAGTAAGAGATCATGTTTGATCAGGATAAGTTCAATATTTGAACTATAAATAAATGAATTACTGTCTTTGACACTAAATCAATTGATATCCAGCAAACATGGATGATTACTACCTAGCCAACAACTGATCAATATTTACTATGCTGATTTCTGACGTGAACTAAATGGTGACATTTATCAACATGTATTGTTTCATTATCATGTGACAAAGTCATACGCTAATTTTGTAAAACAAATTATTTAAGCAACTGTCGGCAAAATCAGATGTAAAAAAAAACAACAACAACGTACTATTGAAAACGTAAGAGAGAAGACAATTATGGATTAGTGCAATGTACATAAATTTATCCATGAATCCACTGAAACAGTGTGGTCCCAAAGAAAGCATAGGTCATAAAAAAAAAAAATTCAGATAATTTATGACAAAATTAATATCTTTTAACATTGATTTTTAAGCCATAATTTTGAGCTTAAACTTGAAAAAATACAAGCCAGGTTCCTCAAATAGTTTCAGACTATGCTTGAAATTAGAACAATTTTAAAGTCAATTTTGGCTGATGGACAGGTTGTTGCTAGGGAAGGTCCATCTGTTTTATATACTTATCTTTTTAATGTTGAAAGTTTTGGGATTTTGTACAAGATGATAATTTAAAAAAAAAAACGTATTCTAAGCAACAGAAAAACTTTATAGTGATTTCAAGTATAAGTAGATCTATACAAGGATTTTTTTCTTTTTTAAACTAGTGGTTTGTATATTTTTCAATTCTTCTTTTTGATGTTTATTTTGGGCTGGCTGCATGGGTTACCCAAGGCTGGATGAACACCTGTGATCCTGAATGACTAAGGCTAAAGCCAGCAGCACCCAATCCCCAAAAAATAAACATTAGAAAATAAACGGTTACTAAATATTATGTTAAATTTTTCTTTTTAATAGATCTAACAATATTCACTCCTGGACACCTTTTTAAATTGCAGTGAACTAGCAGATGCACTGGCTAACAGGGCTTTAGATTCTTTCATACAGAGTTATTTAGGCCAAGGTCTGAATCTGGTTACTCCAAATGCAATTTGCACTTCTCAACCAAGCAGCAGTTTCATTAAGGACTGAAAATGGTACTTACTAGTTAGGGCACGGGTTTCACTAAGCTATAGAGGCTTGAAGTCTAGTTACTTTTCCTGTAGCAAAAAAAAAGTTCAAAGTGGGAGGAACCCCAGAGCTCGATCTTCCCCCTCTACTTTGGAACTTCCATGTGTACTTGGATAATTAAAGAAATCCCATGCCTACCTGTAAAAGGGTTCCAGCAAGTTATTTGGGATAAGGCAGTCTGTACAACTGGTTTTAATTATTGTTGTTGTTTCTTTTCATAAGTGCTACCAAGCTTCTCTTGTCTCACAAATGTGACAATAAATAACAGTTTCGTAAACTATTTCTACACTTCTTCTACACTACTGTTGCAAATTGTATACTATGTTTTGCATGTACAGGCAAATATTTTACTGCATTTAAACTTCGCATAAGTTCATTGAAAAACTTCAAACCTGTTTCTCTTTGATGTTCTCTCCTGTCGCAAGTGCCGCTAATCGTCCCTTGTTTTTCGTCCCGAGTCCCAGGGCACCGTGTCCCGCTGTTCCAGGACCCTGCTTGGTGTTTAGATCCAGCTTTTGTGTGTCAGACATTTACTAGCCGTCTATAAGCGAAATGAAAGTCTGATGTACAATCTCCCTTTAAAATGAATCAGTAGTAAACATAATTTTAACAGATAAACAATAATAATCTATCATCAATTAGCAGACGCACGCGTTGAATACCGCCATCTTGTTTACAAGTTACCATGAGAACACGCGAGATTTCCCGCACGTTTGTCAATTACCACAAATTTCAATAATTGTCAATTAAGAAGATTTGTCCTTTTGTCCAAAATAATATACAGCCTTCAAAAAATATCGATACAGGTTTTTGTAAGAAGATTAAGAAAATCAGTTTTTAAGTTTAAAGATAACTTTGCCTCGTGGAAAAGAGAGACAAAATGCAATATTTATAATTGTAGAAGATTATTGGCAGTTCGCGTTGTTAACAAAACCATTTCCGTGTGCTTTGTCACCTTTAATTGTTGTGAAGAAATGACCCTTAAAGTTTCACAAATTATTTTTATTTTCTTAAATCTTTATTTAAAATTAATATTAGCGTACAATGCACCAGTATAACTTATTTAAATAATCTAACACAACTTATTTATTCTTAAATATCCCATATGCAACAACGCACAGCCCAAAGAATGGTGAAGAATACACCTACCCGAATTAAAGGACTGAAATTCAAATTCGATCTGGGCCTTAATAAACCGTTATCTCAGCCCATAGTAAGAACTGAAACAACGGTCGATACATATACTAATTAATGAAAGGACATTCAGATCACAGTTACGAATCATCAAAGGCGTTTGGAGCGCGGCCAAGTCGAAACCCAGCAGGCACACATCTTTGAATCAACGTTGAGACTTGGTCGTGACGTTGATCATCCTTATTTCAACCATCAGCAACCATTGGAGATGCTTTACTGCAGTCTTGTCGATAACAGACGTTGAATCAACGTTGACTATGATATTGGTCATGTTTCAACCTTCTTGCAAGATAAAAAAAAAGAAGTGCTCTGAACAACACTGGTGGCCAAACCCGTACACTAGCTCAGACATGCCCGTATGGCCTTGAAGGACACGTTATTTTTTGTTACGCTTGTGCATGTGACATGACATTTTTTACATCTCAGTGCGTGACTCTAGTTTAATAGTTTAAACATATTTTATTTCAAACATATGTGCATATTACATTTTACGATTTACAATATTGATTTTATACATGTTGAAAAAGGATAAGATCCGAAAGCTAGGCTTATAAAGGTATTCTCCTATATGAGATAAATTACAGTAAAGTTAGCGGTATTACATAATTTGTTTGAAATGTGTTATAGAACAAACATTTAGCGAATATGCACTGAACAGAACAAATGACATGAAACAAAAATTAGTATCAAGTAAAATATAATATACCAAAACCTAAAATTTTAACCTTTTTAATAAAAGGGATTCACTTACAGTAAGTAATGTTTTTGAATACAGGGAGCACTGGTGCACGTATTAAAACCAACAAACTGTAGGTACAGGCCAATATAAGAAAAATACTATCAGTGCAACCAAGTGCCTGTGAATCTTATATACCATGACATATAACACGTGAAAATCATGAATTATTCCCGTTCAGCCAAATCAATCACTACCGTATTTACCAAAACAACAGGTACCGTATAAATGATAATTACGAATCGATAATAATTACATGTATAAGAAGAATCCGTCCAGTAATACGAACTGCATAGACAAATAGATAATATTGGTCAAATGAAAAAGCGTCCCTACAGGAATGAAAAGAAAAAGAAATAAATGTATAAGGTTTGGACTGATGAAGATTTGTAGCAAATTGGAGTGTTCGTTACTATAGTGTTAAGCTTTTACTTTCCCTGGTGTAGTTTTAAACTGCTAGGAATAAGCTGATGTTGATGTCGACGTCAAGATTCTGGTCCCCATACAGAAGACTGTGCAGAAGCTGGATGTCGTTTGGAGGAGTCGTCTACGAATATCATTGTAATCGTGACATTCAACTTTGAAAAAGAAATGACGATTGCTCTCAGTGCTTCCACACTCTTGTAAAGATATTGATTCAGAGGTCTACACTCAGTACGCAGCCAGGCATGATAAATTTGCCATTTCCGTGCACCAATATAGAAGTATTTTGGACATGTAAAGGTGTTCCGCTTTAGCTGTGGTTTAAGGTTTCGATGGAGGCCTTGAGAAACAAAAATCAAACAACACCAAATCATAGAAAGAAAGAGTTGTTTGACATGAAAATTGAACAGCATGTAAAACATGTATATTACTTTAAGAAACAAGTGTCAGTGTACTGATATAAACATTGAATTCTGGAAAAGGGCTGCCTAAAGGGGCTCCACTTCCGGACAGTTAAACGACTCTAAAAACTCACTATTTTCAAAGAACAGTTACACATGTTCGTTTTGATGCATTTGCAATAGCGTGCGAGTGGTAAAATTTCGCATAACAAGGTGGAACACAGTTTTCAGCAATTGTTTATCTTTATTTCTTTACAAATGGCATTCATTTTCAAAGGGAAACAACTGTTCCCGATTATTTTAAGTACAAATGGCATTTATTTTCAAAGGGAAACAACTTTTTCCGATTATTTTAAGTAATCTTTGAGAAAAAGTTGTCTCCCTTTGAAAATGAATGCCATTTGTAAAGAAATAAAGATAAACAATTGCTGAAAACTATGTTCCACCTTGTTACGTGAAATTTCACCACTCGCACGCTATTACAAATGCATCAAAACAAACATGTGTAACAGTTCTTTGAAAATGGTGAGTTTTTAAAGGCGTTTAACTGTCCGGAAGTGGAGCCCCTTTAGGCAGCCCTTTTCCGGAATTCAATGTTTATATCAGTATACTGACACTTGTTTGGTAAAGTAATATACATGTTTTACATGCTGTTCAATTTTCATGTCAAACAACTCTTTCTTTCTATGTTTTGGTGTTGTCTGGTTTTTGTTTCTCAAGGCCTCCATCGAAACCTTAAAGGAATCAGAGTTGGTGAATTTTGTATTTCTGACGGTAATCTATTCCATTCTCTTAGAGCTGATGGTAGAAAGGAGTTGTAGTAAAGAGAAGTTCGAGTGTGTATACCCTGTATATCATCAACATTGCGTAGGTTGTATCGGGTCATTCGGGTGGCTTCACCAACAGACGGAGGAATTAGAGCTGAAAGGTAGCCAGGAGAAAGGCCATTTTTCATTTTGTACAGTAGTATGAGTTTATGGTTTCGTCTCCGGGTTTCTAGGGATTCCCAAGGAACTTCTTTATGCAGTTCATGAAAAGATACTATAGCTGTGTAGCTCCAGATATAATACGGGATGCTTCATTCTGGATTTTGTCGAGTTATTGTTTCTCATACTGAGTGTAGTCAGCGTATTCAAGAAGCGATCTAATAAAAGAAAGGTATATTCTAGAATGACTCTAGTTATTTTACAGATGTAAATAAAATTCATACGTACAGACATATATAACACCTCTAAAATAACAAGATGCACGCACTTAACTAAGAGATTAAAATGTATCATGTCGCATGTACAGGCGTCACAATAAATAACGTGTAATAAAGTCGTATGGGCATGTCAGGCCGCTCAGTATCAAATTTCTAAGTTCAAAATAACACGCGTAAATTAAATACAATTCCAAGTTGAAAAAGTGCGCGAACTAGTCTACATAAAATGACAAACACCGAAAAATGATTGCATTCTAACGATCACTAAATCAAGTCGTGGATTCTGGAGGTAAATGTTATAAGCACGATAGTGCATGATGCATCTACCATAAGCTCTTTACAAATGGGATTAGTATGTAACATTTTAGTATGGCATTTTAAAGGATTGCTTGCATTCCCTTTGTGCCTATCATGTTTTCCTACTCCTATACGTTATTATTCCTCTTGCACACAATCCTGTTGATAACTGCTTTACACATCTTTAATATCAAAGTTCTAGCAATTGGTGAGAAGGAAAATAAAGGACTGTTCGTGCTTTTTTTAACTAGTAAGTACACTACATATTATTCTGAGATAGAATAATAGATAGTAACATAGTTACTGTTTCTATTTATAATGGCAATAGAATAGTATTTAAAAAATCTGACTAGCAAATTAAATATACAAAATATACTATAAATGCTATTTTAAATATTAAATGAACACTTCGTAAAATTTGAAGTATAGTTGTAATGATTTAGCAACACTTAGCCAAATTACTTTATACTTTCAGGAAAATGGTGCACATGATTATGAGGTACTGAATGCTAAATCAAATGGAGAATGACTGGACATAAATTTGGACCTTGCAATTTCAATTTTTTAAATCATGAAATATGAAGTGAATAAGTCCTCAGCCATTTATCAACGTTATTTCAATGTTTGATCTATCTCAATTTAGTCAAATCCTTGACTATCTGTCAATATTGTAGGGATAACGCATGTATTTTCGTGTTATAACATCTGAAGAATCCCGAGGATTGGTTGGTGCCCGAGCCCGGGAGGGCGAGGGTACGCTAATGTTTCCCGAGAGATTCTGATGATGTTACAACACAAAATGAACATGCATTAACGCTATTCTAGCAAGAAACGCGTAAAAACTAATAAACGACTAAGTTTCCCTCAACGTCATTAAATTTCCATTTTTTTACGTTGACGTCATTTCCTTTTGAATTATCCGTTTAGGGGCCGTAAAGTGTTTACGCTTTGCCACGGAACACGCATATATAAAAAAAATGTTTTAACAGCACGTGAGCGCGGGACGTTTTCTCTCCTGTTAAAACATCCCCGAAAAATTACAAGAACAGCAGTTTTATGCCAGAATAAGTATAGATATCAACCATTTACAATACATGCTCGAACAATAAGCAATAATTATTCAACGTAAATTAAACAATACTCGGTTTACTTCAACCTGCATACAATGTTAAATCAACGTTGAAACAATGTTGAATTAACGTTATTTCAACCTTAAAATCAAGGTATAACGTTACAACACGAAATGAACATACGCAAACGGTTTTCTAGCATAAAACGTGCAAAAACTAATAAATGAATATATTGTCCCTCAACGTAATTGAATTTTCATGGAGTACGATGATGAAAACGCGATGACACGATGGTGAAAACGCGATGGCACGATGATGAAATCGCGATGGCACGATGGTGAAATGTCGATGTAATATCGCGTTTTCATCATAGTACCATCGCGTTTTCACCATCGTGCCATCGCGTTTTCATCATCGTACCATTGTGCCATCGCGTTTTCACCATCGTACCATCGCGTTTTCACCATCGTGCCATCACGTAATCATCATCGTACCATCGCGTTTTCACCATCGTGCCATCGCGTTTTCATCGTACCATCGTGCCATCGCGTTTTCACCATCGTACCATCGCGTTTTCACCATCGCACACTGGCCATAGCTTTATCAGATCAAGTGGTTCCAACGTTGTTTGAGCGGTGAATTTTACGTCGATCAGATGGAGAAATATGGCTGATACTACAAGTTTCCGGTATTGTAAGTGTGATTTAAAGGAATTTCTACCTGTTTAATAACTAATAAAATGAAAACGATGGGTGCACCTGGAGCGCAAATGTGTCTTTGTTTTAGCACATGTGTCCGTTTAGCTGAGATATGTGCCGTTTATTCAAACACTTCTGTACAGTTCGGTGGGGGTAGGAGATTTTTGACAGTTTTTGACAATATCGCATAAAGTATAGTATTAATCGGGAACAAGTAACTGAAAAAACACTTTTTATGTAAAGGGCTACCTCTTAAAACAGAGTATATGTATTTTCATAGAATTATTTAGGGTTATTTCTGAAAAATTGGCCGAAAACCTAATGCAACGCCGTTTCGAGTGGGTCGCCATGCAACGCGATCAAGTGGATACCGTTCTGTGTCTTACTTGCGAAGTATTATCCGTCTCAAAAACAGTCATTCAAGCCTAACAATGAATAAAATTAGTGAGTTATACAGCATTATAATATCCCGCCATTTCTAATATATTGTACTTTTACATTTTTATGTTAGCTTAACATTTAACATATTTTTGTGGACATTGTCAAAACACATCAACACAAAAACATAATGCAAGGACGAACATCAAACAATATCATTAAGTAAACAATAGTAATAGTTCGTAAAAACAAGTACCATTTCACGGATATTTTTCTCCTCCACGAATGGTACTGAACTGCATACCAAAAGCGGGTTGACTCTTTAAATCAGTATAGTTACAGTTGGTAACTTTTTAGTCCCTTAAAACCAATACATTGCGATTTCCACTGATTTACTGTGCATTTAAGCCAGTCATACAAAATAAAAAAAATGTTGATCCATGATAAAAGTATTATTCAGTTGTTTGTATATATTTTCATTCATATTGTTGGTGTAGCGTTCATTTATTTTCAGAGAGATAAATCACAGAGAACCTTAAAACTGGCCAGGGAAAAGACAAGATTTTATTTGGCCTCCATAAAACAGAAACAACGTAATAAACCTCTATGGTCGCCGTTCAAAAATGAAAATACAAATGAAATACAGACACCAATGCAGGGCCGGATCCAGACATTTTTGACTGGGGGGGGGGGGGGGCACCAGTCTTTGTTCACCAGTCTTGAACAAAGACATCAACGCCGAGGCGCAATATTTTAGAGGGGGCGCCTTTGCCCATGTTAGGTAGGGGGTCAGGGGCGGGTACGGTTAACTCCCCTGGAAATTTTTTAATATAGGCATAAAATGGTGGCCTCTGGTGCATTTTAGGTCTAAATTTGGAGATATTGGAGGGGACAATTCCCCTCTTGATCGTGGGGGTGGGGGGGGGGGGGGGGTCAAGGGGTTCTCCCCCTGGAAAATTTTGAAATACAGGTATGAAATGGTGGCCTCTGGTCTTCAGTCAAAGTGAATAAAGCAAAAGACACATTATTTTGCAATATTTCTAACTGTTATCAAATCGAATTAGTACCTATTGGCTTTTCTTCTTTGGTTACAGAAAGTTAAATAGTACAACTGTGGTACATCTCTATTAGTATTGCTAATCCGGTTTATTTTCTTTCATTGGTGTCTGTATTTCATTTGTATTTTCATTTTTGAACGGCGACCATAGATGTTTATTACGTCGTTTCTGTTTTATGGAGGACAAAATTAATAAAATCTTGTCTTTTCCCAGGCCAATTTTAACGTTCTCTGTGATTAATTTCTCTGAAAATAAACGAAAACTACCACAGCAATATGAATGAAATATGTACAAACAACTGATCAATACTTATATCAAGGACCAAAGTTTATTTATTTTGAATGAACAGCTTAAATGCACAACAAATTAGTAACGAAATCTCAATGTATTGGTTTTAAGGGAGTAAAAAGTAACCAACTTTAACTATACTGATTTAAAGAGTCAACCCGATTTTGGTATGCTGTTCAGTACCATTCGCGGAGAAGATAGATATCCGTGAACTGGTTCTTGTTTTTACGAACTATTACTATTATTTACTTAACGATATTGTTCGATGTACAATATATTAGAAATGGCGGGATATTAAAATGCTATAAATCTCACTAAATGTATTCATTGTTAGGCTTGAATGACTGTTTTTAAGACGGATAATACTTCGCAAGTTAAGACATAGAACGGTATCCACTTGATTGCGTTGCATAACGACCCACTCGAAACGGCGTTGCATTAGGTTTTCAGCCGATTTTTCAGAAATAACGCTGAATAATTCTATGAAAATACACACGTTTTGTTTAAAGAGATAGCCCTTTACATAAAAAGTGTTTTAACAGTTACTTATTCCCGATTAACACTGTATTTCATACGATATTGTCAAAAACTGTCAAAAATCTCCTTTCCCCGCCGAACTGTACAGAAGTGTTTGAATAAACGGCACACATCTCAGCTAAATGGACATATGTGCTAAAACATAGACATATTTGCGCTCCCGGTGCACCCATCGTTTTCATTTGATTAGTTATAAAACAGGTAGAAATTCCTTAAAATCATACTTACAATACCGGAAATTTGTAGTATCGGCCATATTTCTCCATCTGATCGGCGTAAAATTCACCGCTCAAACAACGTTGGAACCACTTGATCTGATAAAGCTATGGCCAGTGTGCATCGTGCCATCGCGTTATCATCATCGTACCATCGTGGCTTCACCATCATACCATCACGTTTTCACCATCGTACCATCGCCTTCCAGTTAGAAATGCGTAGTTCCGTACACTTGTATTTTTGTCAACAATAGATGAATGTATCTCAATGTATTTTGTGAGAAGAAATTTACCATTTAGATTCTGCTGTTTTGCAATATGTTTTACAAAATGTTCAGTGCTCAATTCATTAAAACTGTAAAATCTTCAAGGTCACGTCCTTTGTATTTTATGCATGCATGAAAGTAAATAAAAAGCTTGGTCACATGGTATTATTCAAACTCAGCTTATTCTTGTTAGGGTGTAGAGGACGGATTACACCAAACCGGAAGTGACTACTCAGTGTTACATGTGAAGTAGTCCAAAATGTAGTTCCATGCTATGGATGAAATCTGGTATAATGAGTGACATGAGGAGGTGACAGTTAAATTTTTGACTTATGTTTATTGTTTATAGTATTGAGAATAGATCTAGACCATTTTCATTGTAAATTTCTTGGAATAAGTTTTATTCTTTGCGAAAAATGTCTACCTACGCGTAACTGCTAAACGGCTAAGAGGGTGATGTTTCTCAGAACAGATTATTTTTCTTATATTCAACATAACATGTCAATATTTTTCTATTTTTGATAAGAAGACATGTTATACTAAATGACCATATATGTTTTTCATATCATTGAAATGCTCTAAAGTGCTGAAAATGAGGTCTGAATGTTTTGTTATTAATATGAAATAAATAAGGACTTGAATTGGTAGAGTGTAACCTATAAGTTGTGCAGGGGTAAAAATTTAAACTTGTTTAGATGTGGCTGTAAACAGGCTAGTTTGGCCAGATTATGATAGAAGATGACAATTTCAGTGCAATTTAGCAGAGAAAAAGAAGAAAAACTAAAAATATTTCAAAATCACTGTTTTGGGTGTATTTTTTTCAAAAAATGCATATTTATTGACTAAATATTGGTATGTTTTAGGTGTCAGGGGTGCGTTTGGGTATATTTTACAGTAACAGTGTGTGATTTGAGTGCAGTTTATGGTAAAACTTGATAAAATATGGCAAAAATAAGCTCAAGCAAGGAAAAGTGGTCAAAAATGATGTCGCGACAGCTTTTTTTCAGGAAATTTGGCGCGCTAGCATACGTTACTGAAAAAGCCATAAAACCTTGAAAATTGATTGTATCAAACTGAAACTGGTATTTTTTTCATGCATTTAGGTTACTGGTACAATTTAAGTGAAAATAACACATTTTGAGTATGAAAAATGTTTCTTTAAGGACGGATTACACCAAACCGGAAGTGACTACTCAGTGTTACATGTGAAGTAGTCCAAAATGTAGTTCCATGCTATGGATGAAATCTGGTATAATGAGTGACATGAGGAGGTGACAGTTAAATTTTTGACTTATGTTTATTGTTTATAGTATTGAGAATAGATCTAGACCATTTTCATTGTAAATTTCTTGGAATAAGTTTTATTCTTTGCGAAAAATGTCTACCTACGCGTAACTGCTAAACGGCTAAGAGGGTGATGTTTCTCAGAACAGATTATTTTTCTTATATTCAACATAACATGTCAATATTTTTCTATTTTTGATAAGAAGACATGTTATACTAAATGACCATATATGTTTTTCATATCATTGAAATGCTCTAAAGTGCTGAAAATGAGGTCTGAATGTTTTGTTATTAATATGAAATAAATAAGGACTTGAATTGGTAGAGTGTAACCTATAAGTTGTGCAGGGGTAAAAATTTAAACTTGTTTAGATGTGGCTGTAAACAGGCTAGTTTGGCCAGATTATGATAGAAGATGACAATTTCAGTGCAATTTAGCAGAGAAAAAGAAGAAAAACTAAAAATATTTCAAAATCACTGTTTTGGGTGTATTTTTTTCAAAAAATGCATATTTATTGACTAAATATTGGTATGTTTTAGGTGTCAGGGGTGAGTTTGGGTATATTTTACAGTAACAGTGTGTGATTTGAGTGCAGTTTATGGTAAAACTTGATAAAATATGGCAAAAATAAGCTCAAGCAAGGAAAAGTGGTCAAAAATGATGTCGCGACAGCTTTTTTTCAGGAAATTTGGCGCGCTAGCATACGTTACTGAAAAAGCCATAAAACCTTGAAAATTGATTGTATCAAACTGAAACTGGTATTTTTTTCATGCATTTAGGTTACTGGTACAATTTAAGTGAAAATAACACATTTTGAGTATGAAAAATGTTTCTTTAAGGACGGATTACACCAAACCGGAAGTGACTACTCAGTGTTACATGTGAAGTAGTCCAAAATGTAGTTCCATGCTATGGATGAAATCTGGTATAATGAGTGACATGAGGAGGTGACAGTTAAATTTTTGACTTATGTTTATTGTTTATAGTATTGAGAATAGATCTAGACCATTTTCATTGAAATTTCTTGGAATAAGTTTTATTCTTTGCGAAAAATGTCTACCTACGCGTAACTGCTAAACGGCTAAGAGGGTGATGTTTCTCAGAACAGATTATTTTTCTTATATTCAACATAACATGTCAATATTTTTCTATTTTTGATAAGAAGACATGTTATACTAAATGACCATATATGTTTTTCATATCATTGAAATGCTCTAAAGTGCTGAAAATGAGGTCTGAATGTTTTGTTATTAATATGAAATAAATAAGGACTTGAATTGGTAGAGTGTAACCTATAAGTTGTGCAGGGGTAAAAATTTAAACTTGTTTAGATGTGGCTGTAAACAGGCTAGTTTGGCCAGATTATGATAGAAGATGACAATTTCAGTGCAATTTAGCAGAGAAAAAGAAGAAAACTAAAAATATTTCAAAATCACTGTTTTGGGTGTATTTTTTTTCAAAAAATGCATATTTATTGACTAAATATTGGTATGTTTTAGGTGTCAGGGGTGAGTTTGGGTATATTTTACAGTAACAGTGTGTGATTTGAGTGCAGTTTATGGTAAAACTTGATAAAATATGGCAAAAATAAGCTCAAGCAAGGAAAAGTGGTCAAAAATGATGTCGCGACAGCTTTTTTTCAGGAAATTTGGCGCGCTAGCATACGTTACTGAAAAAGCCATAAAACCTTGAAAATTGATTGTATCAAACTGAAACTGGTATTTTTTTCATGCATTTAGGTTACTGGTACAATTTAAGTGAAAATAACACATTTTGAGTATGAAAAATGTTTCTTTAAGGACGGATTACACCAAACCGGAAGTGACTACTCAGTGTTACATGTGAAGTAGTCCAAAATGTAGTTCCATGCTATGGATGAAATCTGGTATAATGAGTGACATGAGGAGGTGACAGTTAAATTTTTGGCTTATGTTTATTGCTTATAGTATTGAGAATAGATCTAGACCATTTTCATTGTAAATTTCTTGGAATAAGATTTATTCTTTGCGAAAAATGTCTACCTACGCGTAACTGCTAAACGGCTGTTTTCATGGGGGCATTTTTAGAGGGTGATGTTTCTCAGAACAGATTATTTTTCTTATATTCAACATAACATGTCAATATTTTTCTATTTTTGATAAGAAGACATGTTATACTAAATGACCATATATGGTTTTCATATCATTGAAATGCTCTAAAGTGCTGAAAATGAGGTCTGAATGTTTTGTTATTAATATGAAATAAATAAGGACTTGAATTGGTAGAGTGTAACCTAGAAGGTACATAGTGCAATGTGAAAATAAGATTGTATCAAGCCTGTATTTTACTGACACATATACTGTACCACTGCGCATGACCACCGGAAGGCGATGGTACGATGGTGAAAATGCGATGGTACGAGTGTGATAACGCGATGGTACGATGGTAAAAATTTGAAGATACGATGATGAAAACGCGATGACACGATGGTGAAAACGCGATGGTACGATGATGAAAACGCGATGGTATGATGATACGATGGTGAAAACGCGATGATACGATGATGAAAACGCGATATTACATCGACATTTCACCATCGTACCATCGCGATTTCATCATCGTGCCATCGCGTTTTCACCATCGTACCATCGTTGTTTCATCATCGTGCCATCGCGCCATCGCGTTTACGTCATCGTACCATCGTGCATCGCGGTTTAGTATTAAATAAAAATTCACAATTGTCCAAACGGAACACCGTACCGTATCATTATTTTTTGTGTGTATGATTCAAAGTGATGTAGCTGATGGTTCTATACCATTTTTCAATACATGTACCTTCAGTGTACCATCATCACAAATTATCGAATGACAACAAATCTGTCTTCTGGGACGCCTCGAGCATTTTTCTGATGGACAGTTTACAACTCCAAAGGGAACCATAACCATTTGATATAATTTATTTCATAAATAATTTATATTGAATATAAAAATCTTCAATGATTAATAAAAACAGCGTTGGCAGTAATACCCCTGAGTTTGCCGGTTAATGGCCGACAGCATTTTTCATGTTAATGAGATTGGATATAATGTCATATCAACGGACAGACTTAGTTTGGATTGATCGGTGAAAAAGTCAGGAAGCAAGTTTGATTCTTTTTAGTGGGTTTATATATAAGATCTTGTTCACATTTATATATGCATAATTTGTAATTTTAGAATAAACAATATCAAATTAAAAAGGAAGAATTCTATTTTTCACCGAAGATGAGCAATCATATCATGAGGAACCTTATTTTCGTTTCATATCTACTGATGAACATAAATGGACTATGCTCTGCGGATAATGCAATTTCAGACGCCGTCGGGCCACCCGTCACAACTTCAAAACCGTCAACAACAATGTCTTCTATTGTTAAAACTGCAAACGGATCACCACTGTACTTCTCGGAAACACAAACACCGAAAGGGGAAGAGCTTATTTCGACTACTGGGGCCAGTAACCACAACTCAGTCGAACCTCCTGGTTCCCGAACATCTACACACGCAGACGGACGTCGAAAATCAACAGAGACGCAAAGTTCATCTAAAACGGTTCAAGGAGAAATTACTGAAACTGCGACAATGCATACATATTATTTGACAACAAATACATTACCAGGGTTGTTCACAGGGACACAGGGAGCACACGGACCTCCGACTTCTGGTTCCCCGGACCCAGTTAGTTCCAACAAACATACAACATCGGAAATTTCGTCTGGTTCGTCTAAATCATTAGAATCTTCCGGTTCTCCTGTGTTTACGGTTTCTAACCAATCACCTCCAGCAGCTGGCCCGCCTGCGTTCACTCCTCCGGGTTTGACGGGTCCACAAGGTTATAGCAATTCGTCGCAAGCACATGGCCCACCTGCTTTCGCTCCTACGGGCTTAATGGGTTTACAAGGTCCTAACAATTCGTCACAAACACATGGACCACCCGCAGCTGGCCCGATTGCGACAACTGGATTCACATTGATTTATAATCGGAATCCAAAGAATACGTCTGATGCTCCAAAAACAACTCAAAATATGTATTATAAGATCACCACAAATGCTCCTATTTTATGGATAGACAGACCATACTTATTTGATGAAAACTTCGATCTCGTTGATTTCATAAAAAGTGTTTGTCCATATACGAAGTCTTGTCGTGAAGAAAACAAGGCCAACGTTATTGAAACATATGACAGTTGTTGTTCAAAATGTGACTGTTCCGATGAGTGTTTCGCTAAGGGCAACTGTTGCTATGACAAAGAAATGCCAATGCATATGAATTATCAAAAAACTCCAATGTCTTCTTTAAACGAGTCGTGTGTTTTTCCGACGTATGGGCATTCAAACATACAAGCCTTACTCGACTTCAATAAAAAGTCAGTTTTAATGATTGACCATTGCCCGAAGGAGAAAGACGCACATGGACAACAGGGCAACCAAAGCTTGTCAGAAAGTTCATGCGAGTATTCGGGACTTGCTGGAATTCTTAGTATCCTGGACTTAGCCCCTGTTTATAGTTCTGAGAAACTAGTGAGCTATACAAATCAACACTGCGCTATGTGCAATGCTGCTTCACAATCTTTGGTTCCATGGAATCGGACTACTTTAACTTGTCATTTCACTTGGTTATTCGTGCAATTATTTGATTTTTCTACCAGCATTGAGTCTTTCCTACAAAATTTAAAACAGACTGGATGCATAATGGAATTCCACTCACCTAATCACAACAGTGTAGAATGTTTACACCAGGACGCGTTGATATCAGACTGTGACGATAATTTTTCTTTCCTCTTCAAGCCGAAAATACGAGACTATTGTAAAAATATAACAATCCCGTTCGGACGAGGTGGTAATCTATATAAAAACGTATTTTGTTTCGGATGTAATGAATTTAAGGGAAACATTCATGATTTTGCATGTGAGAGTTATACTTCCGGTTACGGTTATGATTTTGGAAATCCTGAGGCAGAAATTGATGTCAATGCATTAGAAGAAGGTTTACTTAAGCAATCCCAAAATAAATCTGAAATGGTTTTGGACAAAATGTGTGCTGGAGAGGAAGGTTTTATTTACAATCGATACATGGTAGGTAATCTTTTTTTTTCTTCAGTTTTGTTGAGGAAATTTAACGAGACAGGTGTACACTTAATCTGACACTTGTAATAACGACATTGTTCATTATTAAAATACGATGACATTGCTATTTATATAATTATAAGTAGATCAATCGTTAATTCTCGCTTATGCTTCACATGTATACTTCAAAATTTGTCATGTAGATATGTTGGGTTTTATTTTTTCTCTGCTTCATATTGAAGAAATATGTTTTCGATAAATACCGCCGTATCATTATGACCGTATCTATATGTACATTTAATACAAATATATTCTATATTGCCTTTTTGCACGTTGACGTTCGCGTCCAAACGGACGTGACGTCGTTTGTTTGTAAGTGTTATTCTGACGAAGACAAAGGTCGAAACTAGTCAAAATGTGTTGTCTTGGTATTTTTAAATCCTTTTGATCTAATGACATTGCTATGTAATAGCTCTGTCTGATATATTTTTCATTGTCAAACTCATGATTTAAATTCTTGATGATGTTACTTATATGAATATTGTTCCAGGCTTCACCCGATGCATAAGATGTAGAAACCTTGTTTTCCAAAATATATTACCGTTTACAATTTATCTTTTTTAGAATCAATGCCTGACCTACGTGTGTGCACCTAGCAAAGTGAACGTCAGTGGCCAATGTTTGTCTGTTATAAAAAGTCTGAAAAATGTCGCTTTCGACTACAAGGTAACGTATAGGTTTATTGTTGGGACTGTTAGCTACGAAAAGTACCTGTATGAGGATAAAACAATTAAAATGATGACTAACAACAATATTGTCAACATATGTCGCAGAAAAATCAAGACCACAGCGTCACTACGAGACTACCATGTAACATACGATACGTTACTATCACGTCTGATAACGGAGATGACACATATTGAGAACGAGTTTAGTGGTTTCAAACAGAGGTACGAATCTGTAGTAAATCGCAGTGAAAAAATTGAACTAAACATAGACCACAGTGGTTATGAGTTTTTACCTCTTGGGCAAATTGATTTTATACGTTTCAAAGGTATGGAATCCGTGAACGAATGTCCGGAAGGCATTGCAATGGTAGATCTACAATTTTGTGATGCCGTTATGTTCCGTATAATTTCGGATCAAAGAGACAGCGAAGGAATGCTTGTAATAAATGCATTGAAATTCAAACCATCAGAATATTTGGTTCGCCTGCAGCCAGTGAACGACACTCTCGTGATGTATGCACAGATTTGCAGTGATTTGTTTTCAAGAAAGCTAGAGGCGTTGGAAGACAACACCACAATTACAAGTAGCACAATTATCACAAGTTATAGACCAGTCTTAATGCTGTGTTGTATAATATTTTCTGTCACAAGACTAATTTGAACTTAATTTCTCATAATTATTTATGATATCGTCTGATCAAAACTGAAAACACAAAGTAAAGATAAAAATGCTGTTTTCAAATATTATTTCGTTATTTTGCTATTTTCACGTTGTCACGGAGGCCCTTGAAGTTTGGTTGAAACTGACTTGGTGATTTCGGAAGAGATATTGTTTAAAACAATATGGAGGACGGTCTGACGGACATCCAGCGATCACACCAGCTCACCACTTCTAGACATATGACTTATTGACCCCCAAAACAAGTGGGGCCGTATACTGATCACAGGCATCGATCCTAGTACGAGGGTTGATCCAGATGTAATGTCACTTCGTCCGCTATAAGCATTTATTCATCGACTTCTTGTTACAGAAATTAGATCAAGATGTAAGCTAAATTCAAGAATGGTTACATGGACAAATATTCTTTTCTATGGTATTTCGTTTTGAATATATAGAACTTCAAAGTTCACCCCTGACGACATTTCGCCGCACGCAAAAGTAGCGTTTCTTTCATAAACAGTAGAATAGAACCAAACGAAAACAATAACCAATTGACACCAAAACAACACCCCTACTTATTTGAAATTATAATGATGTGTAGTTACGTCTATTAGTAGTCAAGCTTGAAATATATAGTGGCATCCTCGCGGATTAAACTTCGTTATGTTTGTTTGTTTTGGGTTTAACGCCGTTTTTCAACAGTTTTTCAGTGGTGACGGCGGGCAGTTAACCTAACCAGCGTTCCTGGATTCTGTACCATCCTGTCCTCCGCAAGTGACTGCCAACTTCCCCAAATGAATCTGAGGTGGAGGACGAATGATTTCAGACACAATGTCTTTTATCAAAACGTCACGGAGAACATACGACCCCGCGATACGTAGATCGGCGCTCTCCCTATTGAGCTACGCGGGCGGGTTACTTCGTTATGTAGCGCTATAACTGACAAACATACTAATTTCAGACGTCAATAACGTCATTGACGTGCGGCGATTTCGTTACCATGCTTTCTGTGCATGTCGTTTTTTTGAAAAGTAAGCAATAATTTTGTATATCTTCAAAATATTCCAAATAGATCAAGGTACTTGAATATGAATTTCTGCTGTTTTCTTTTCGTTACACATTATGGCTCCAGTGACATTACTTTTGGACCAACCTTTGTACAACTGTAAGCCCAGACCTTGACTAGTTACTGAGCGGAAAAAGGTCATTGTGACCTTTGACCTACTGACTCCCAAACCAATAAAGGATATCTACTAACTAAAGGCAATCATACTGTGAAGATTGGCAACTATAGGCAAAGTTCTTGAACGGAACCCGATTTCAGCCTCAACGTCACTGTGACCTTGACCTTTGACCTACTGACTCCCGAAACTATAAAGGATATCTACTAACCAAAGGCAATCATCGTGAAGATTGACAACTGTAGGCAAAGTTCTTCTTTAGTTTTTGAGCAGAAACCGTTTCAAGTCTCTGTCATCGTGACCTAGACGTTTGAACTACTGACCTCCTAAACAATAAGTGACCTACTGACCCCAAGACAAAAAGGGGCATTTATCAACCAAAGGCAGCCATCCTAACAATAGGCAAAAACGTTCTTTAGTTATCGAGCCAAAATCGCTTTCAGTATCAAGGTCACCGTGACCCTGATGCCAATGTGGTTTTATTAGAGTTGAAACTGTTGTCAGTCTTAAGATCAGTGTGACCTTGACCTTTGGCCAACTGACCTTAAAAATAATATGGTTCATTTGTTGACCATGGGCAATCATCCTCTGAAGTTTGACAACTGTAGGCCAAAACATTCTTCAGTTATTAATTAGAAAGTGATTCTCAGCTCAAGGTGACATTGATCTTTGACCTCCCCCACAAAAAAACTAGGGGTCATCTACTGACTAAAGGCAGTCATCCTTTGAAGCATTTTTAGTTATTGATCAGAAATTGATTTTCCACCCAAGGTCACTGTGACCATCACCTTTTATCTAATGACCCCAAAACAATAGGGGTCATCTACTGATTACAGGCAATCATCCTATGAAGATTGATGACTATAGGCCAAAACGGTCTTCATTTATTGGCAGGAAACAGATTTTCAGCTTAAGGTCAGCATGACCTTCACCTTTTACCAATGAAGTTGATGACCAGGCCAAAGATTACTTCAGATAAGAATCGGAAATCAAATTTTCAGCTAAGATCATTGTGACCTTAAATTTTGAGTAAGCAACTTAAATATCAACAAGGTTCATCTGGCAGTCACGATCAACCAGCCTTCCAAGTTTTAGGTTCCTGCGGTAAAACATTGTTCATTTATCAACTGGAAACTGAAGGAACAGATGGTCTGATTACTATAAGCCTCCCCCTTCCAAGCAAAAACATTCGACAAATTTGATACAAGACCATAAAAGATGTAACAGACCAAGTTTGATGAAGATCTAGCAAGTGATTCATGAGAAACTTGTTTAAAGTTTTCCCTTTTATAGCTCTGGTGACCCAGCAGAATCATTTGAACACAACTGAGAGGACCATGCATGAATGCTAGAAACCAAGTTAGGTGTGGTACATGAAAAGTTTCTATTTTTAGCCCTTGTGGTCCCTAAGACGTCAAGCTCAACCAAGCAAAAACATCTGCTATAGACCCAACTTGTGATAATCTGTAAAGTGGTACATAAGAAGTTGTTTAAAGTGTTTAAAGGTTTTTAATATCGAGCTCTGAAAAGCTCCCAAAAGGAGCAAAGAAATGTGAATGTGAGAGAGGACCATACAAGGATGCTAAAAACCAAGTTTGGTGAAGCTCCATCGAGTGGTTTATAAGTAGCAGTTGTTTAAAGGTTTTTACTTTTAGCTCTGATGACCCCTAACAGACCAAACAGAACAGTTTCAACAAATTTAACAGAGGACCATAAAAGGATGCATTCAACCAAGTTTTGTGAAGATCCATCAAGAGATCGATTAAAAGTGGTCAAATGGAACAATAGGAGCAAAATTATGAGAGGTCCAAATTTGACATAAGTCTGATCAACAGTTTCAGAGATGTTTAGGCAAGCTAAAATAGCTTCAAATTGTAGAAAGTATCATTAACAGTGCTGTGTAGTTGATCACTTGCCATTGCCATTTCTCAGCACATTTCCAGTGCTGGGTTTGTGGCTATATGATCAATGCCGGTGCTAGACAGATGACTTGCTAGTGCTTGGTAGATGATCATTATATCTGGGGATCTTGATGCCAAGTCAACACTTAGCTTGAATTTCTTTCCATTTGCCATTGAAGAACTTGCTCAACAATACAAACATTAGAGTTTTGAATCGTATGTCTAGGAAACACCCTATTTTTGCAGACTAGCCTGGTGAATTTTAGTTTCCTGCATTCTTTCTAAATTCAAATGTATATATGCTTTATGTAACTTTGATAAACTTTACTAAATTCACATCTGAGGTGGACCCCATAAAACAGGAGAAAAGGCAAAATGAACAAAAAATCAACAAAAAGTAGAAGACTCATTCTATTGTTTTATTCAAATCAAGTTTAACAAAACTGGTGCACATACAAAAAATACTATTATTGCAAAACAAAAACAATTCTGAGTCTGTTTTTGGCTATGCTTGTTCAACGTTTATATGATTATAGGTCTTAATCTTCTGACTGACAAATTTCATCATTTAAGTGAAATTTTAAGCCTTAAATGGAATAATCATAATCAGTTCTGTTAATGGAATAATCATAATCAGACCCTGTAAATGGAGTAATCATGATCAGTCCCTGTTAATGGAATAATCATAATTAGTCCTTGTTAATGGAATAATCATACTCAGTCCCTGTTAATGGAATAATCATAATCAGTCCCTGTAAATGGAGTAATCATAATCAGTACCTGTTAATGGGATAATCATAATTAGTCCTTGTTAATGGAATAATCATAATTAGTCCTTGTTAATGGGATAATCATATTCAGACCCTGTAAATTCTTCCAGCCCTAGCTGGAAGAACACTTCCTATGTAGGTAACACTTTTGGAAACTGAAACATTTCGGTAAATGGAAGTTTACAACTTACTTGACTACTTGTGTAGATGAATATAATATTTTTGTAGAGTTTTAAGTCACAGCAACACAATTTCAGTCATATGGCGACTTTTAAACTTCTAATGTTGGACGAACACGACAGGAGCTCGTCTAGACATGATTTCAGGCAAAGGCAGGCACATGGATCCAAGACCTTCCTCAACCCATCTAAGTAGCTATGACAACCCAAGCAGGGCTCAAGTCAAAAGAGGAGAAAAGCAAGTAATCTTAGACTGCATCCTTAGCTATACTACAGATGTGATTTATTCGAGTTAACATCTACCTCTATAAAACAGACGTTACCTCTCCTTAATATCTACCTCTATAAAACAGATGTTACCTCTCCTTAACATCTACCTCTATAAAACAGACGTAACCTCTCCTTAACATCTACCTCTATAAAACAGATGTTACCTCTCCTTAACATCTACCTCTATAAAACAGACGTAACCTCTCCTTAACATCTACCTCTATAAAACAGATGTTACCTCTCCTTAACATCTACCTCTATAAAACAGACGTAACCTCTCCTTAACATCTACCTCTATAAAACAGATGTTACCTCTCCTTAACATCTACCTCTATAAAACAGATGTAACCTCTCCTTAACATCTACCTCTTTCAGTCAGAAACTCTCCATATCAACCTCTGTAAACAATTTTACACTTAAAACATCTCCACAACAACAACCTCTATAAAAAAGTCTCCCAGCTGCTACACTGAGTTTGCGTTGAATTCCAAAGGCCAAATTACATGTAGATATACTTAAAATCTTTTAATAGGTTTGACGTCACGGGAATGAAATAAAGCCATTACATAAAATTGATAATACACTAGTGTAATAAAGCTTTGACATCGTCGTTGTTTATAGTATAGGAGATGTTGATCAAAATTTAATTGACTTGTTATCATAGTCAAAGAAAGCATAATTTTTTATGTTTCGCCAGGAAACTCTTACATGTGATAAAAAGAATATTACATACGTGACTTTCCACACTGAATTTATTAAACTTGTTGAATAAAATTGAAAAATCTTGGCACAGCCCTAAATTTCTAAAATGGACCGGTCCATCTTTCAATTTGGGCAGTACCACTAATCATTCCAAAGTGGTGTTCACTGAAAATTTACTGACTGAATAGGGAACAGTGCAGACCATGATCAGCCTGCACCTGCCGCCAGCAGGCTAAAGGTTAATAATGTCTACAATTCTCAAACATTTTTTCAGTAAAGCACACAAAATGCCCATCTTTACAACATGTCCAGGCTAATAATTGTAAATAATGCATTCTGTACTAGACATGAGGAAAGCATAATTTACTACAGCAGAACTTCTGTATACCTGCACTAATATCATTAACAGTTAAATATACAAGACAAAAACCTTACAATAGTCACAGAACAATACCAGACAAGACATTTTTATTCAAATTATAATCATTATATTATATTGAGCAGCTTTCAATACAACATTAAAGCTATTTAAAATGCAAAATATTTCCAAATAACTTTTTTAGCAGAAATGTAAGAAGTTTATTGCACACTTACATGAAATACAAGAATACCTGCATTCTTCATATTTGTTTCATTTTACACTTAAGTGATTATGTGCGGATTTTTTATCATGCCTGTCCTTAGATGACGACACAGTTCTTCTCTCTGGTGAACTGAATGACCAAGGAACTTATTCTAATGTTAAATAGAATCTACAACAAAATATGTGCAACTAATAAAAAACTTGTTAACAACTGGAAAGGAGATATAATGTAAATATAATAAATAAAATTACTTTTTTCAGAGTCTGTGCAAAATGAAGAACAGAACTGGCAAACTAATCAAGACATTGAAGTGTCGTTCATTTAGCATCACTTTGAAAAAAAAGTTCTGGACCATTTTTGTAAAATCTGACGACTGTTTTTATTACATTCCTCCAGGACATGTCAGCAATCCAGGGTATATGTATTGCTACCAAGTTTTGCAGTTAAATCTGCACCAATGTAAGAATGATTGGTAAAAACAAAATAATTTAATACAGCTTGTAAAGGTTTGTTTAAGAAAGATTTCTTGTGGGACAAAAAATATTTACTTCAGACTAATCTTCCTTTACATGAACAATTCTGTACTGTAACAGCCAGTCTGACTATATATAGCAGGCAACTGCTTAAATTTTTTTTTTTTTTAAATTCATATATATATTCTTGAAAAAGTCAACGGTATGAGTGGAAATATTAACAAGTTTTTAAGGAAACAGCCAAATCTTTTTTGGTATTTGTATATTTGATTCATTCCTCAACCGATTACAAAAATTATCATCAGGAGGGTTACAAACAATATGGCATCATTTGAGCCGTGCCATGGGAAAACCAACATAGTGGGTGTGCGACCAACATGGATCCAGACCAGCCTGCGCATCCGCGCAGTCTGGTCAGGATCCATGCTGTTCGCTAACAGTTTCTCCAATTCCAATAGGCTTTAAAAGCGAATAGCATGGAGCCTGACCAGACTGCGCGGATGCGCAGGCTGGTCTGATCCATGCTGGTCGCACACCCACTATGTTGGTTTTCCCATGGCACGGCTCATTTGTCGAATAGACATCAATCTTAATAAATGATGTCTAATTTTCTAACGAATAAAAAATGATGTGATATATATCTAATCATAGTTTTAACAACAGTTAGGCAAACAAAATTGTGCTCAGTTAGGCAGATGATAAATAACAGGTTATTTCACTGTGTGCAGTTATTCAACAAAGTTTTCCAATACATATGTATCATTTAAGAATGTTGAACTGAATGCATGAAAAATATATATGATGTCCTCATGAATTATGTTTTAGTCACTGTTCTTAGTAGTTAGGTAGTAAGTAACAGACCTTGAGACATGCTTTACAAACATCTCAAACAAATGTTTAGCTTGGTGAACCTTAATACCAATACTCTTCCTGGTCCCTTTTACTAGAACTCATGCATACAACTGTACTACTTTTTATCAAATCAAGGGGAAAAACTCTGCTTTTACTGGGTCAAGGGGGATAACACTACATATAAGCAAAGGTCATGTGCTAATTAGTCATTATGTGAGATTCGATGATTCTAACTAAAATACTTTTTGAATTATAAGCATTTCCAACTTTACCAAATCAAGGGGAAAAAACTCTGCTTTTACTAGGTCAAGGGGAACAATACAGTATGTGAACTAAGGTCATTTACTACTGTAATTAATAATTATGTGAGCTTTGGTGGTTCTAGCTGAAATGTTTTTTGAATTATTAGCATTTTCTATTTTTTTCAAACAAATCAAGGGGGAAAAACTTTTACTGAGTCAATGGGAATGATACTATATGTCAGCAAAGATCATGTGCTAATTAATAATTCTGAATTATATGTATTTTCAGGGTTTTTTTTCTCCAACAAATCAAGGGGAAAAACTCTGCCTTTATTGAGGCAAGGGGGATAATACTATATATGAGCAAAGTTCATATTAATTAATCATTAACAATTATGTGAGGTCTGGTGATTCTAGCAATTATAAGCATTTTCAATTTCGGACGGACGGACGCACCCACACAAGGACAAACAGTCAGACAGACATTGCCAAAACAATATCCCTCTGCCTTTGGCGTGGTATAAAAGTATGCGAATTGTACAATATTTTACTTTTAAATCCACATTTATTCATTATTTTTCAATTATGTATAAAGAGCTAGTCAAGACACATATTGCACAAGAGGGCTACCAACCCAAGTCAAATTACAGGTAAAGAGCAGTCAGTCAAAGATGCTGACACCACTTTGTCAAGTCTCATCACGGGCATGTTGCATTGTAAATCAATACATACTTTTTCAGTATTTAACTTATTTTACCAAGAATCTGTATGTCTCTCTGTGTTATCAATGATACTGAACATTTTACTACTGAAATTTAATATTCAGATAAGATGAAAAAGTTGTTGTGAACACTTGTAAATACTGGCATATTGTTTGTATGGTCCAAGTTTCATATTCTTCTTGCATACACGATGTGTAACACACAGCAATTTGTTTGGCAGTTGTTTTTGTGATAATATTTCTAAAACTAAGTATGCCCACAGGCAGGACAATTTCAGTACTATTCCATACCAGTCAATACTAATGCTAAATTTCTATAATGAATTTCTCCATCTTTCAATTTGGACACTACCATTAGCTGATAAAAGGGGTGATCATCAAACAGATACTGACTGAATGGTGAACAGTGCAGATTTTGATCAGACTGCACGGATGTTCAGGCTGATCACGATCTACACTTGTTGCAAAGGCAGAATCTATCGTGTCCAGCATGATAAGGGTTAAACTGCTTACAATTTGTGAGGTATATCACATTTACTGCAAAACCTGTCATTCAGCATGCCTTATAATGAGATACTGGGAAATCATTCAATTTTGTGGTTTTGGCCAGAGCAGCTGTTTCGTGAACTCATACCTCTGAATAAACAAGAAACTACTTTTGAATCAGTGCAATACTGCTTCATTTGAATGGATGTGGTAACTGACATGTAATATCTGGGTAAATGTTTGGTCGAATTTTTTCATAACCCACATGTAATGGACTGGACTGGGAAAAAAACGCAATTAACCTTTGACCTCAGTGTGACCTCGATATTTGAGCTAGGGATCTGGACATTGTGCATGACAAGTTGTCTGATTTTGGGAAACGTTTGTGCCAAAAACATTAAAATCCCTTGATGAATAGCAGAGTTATGGACCACACAAAAAATCCCTACTGAACTTGGACCTTTGAGTGTGACCTTGACATCTGGGCTAGGGGTCTGGGTGTTTTGCATGACACTTCATCTCATTATGGGATACATGACCAAAGACATTGTTTTGTGAGGTTTTAGTTTTATAAAGGTGATGATCATATGAAGATCAAGGTCACCTCAATAATTATAGTTAGTAGGCATTGTCAGAATAAACTGTGTGATTATGAACTAAACTGGGTCATTTATGTTGTCTGCAGGACCAAAAATTGTGGTTAATTAAGGTTTTAAGTTTGAAGGTGAAGGTCATATGAGGGTCAAGGTCATTATATATAGAGGTCAGTTTGTAGGTCTTGCCACAAGAATCGTTGTGAGTATGAACTGAATTGGGTAATTAGTGTGGGCTGTAGGTGATCTGGTTTGTATGAATAGACAAATGGATGGACAAACTGACAGTTTAATCGCTATATGCCCAGGGGCATAAAAAGACAGCGAAATAATGAACTTTCTAAGACATGATTTGGTAGTTTTATTTAAAATTATGATGGACAAACAGATGCAAGTACCATCAAGTTCATTTTTCCAAACCGGACATATAAAATTGGACCAGTGATTTGGGAGATGTTGTTTGAAGATTTTTCATTTTTTAGCTCTTACTATTTTTTTTTCTCTATTATTTTTATTTTTAGTTTGAATTGCATGTAAAAGCCACAGATAAAAAACTATGATTGGGTCTGACCAATGTGGCAAATGGACCATCAGCAAATGCAGCCATTCGGCTGAACATAGCAACTCTATACATATTTTTACATTTATACATACTTCAACAATGAAATGAGTTTACATTTATATATTTGCTACAAAAACTGAAAAATAACTTTTAATCAGCTGATGAATATCTTAAATTGGTGGAAAAAAGATGTGCAGATTTGTTATATTTTACTGGCGGCATTCCAATTTCCTGTGCAATAGCATTTATATCCAAAATGGCAGTGCCTGAGTGAACAGAAATCAGCATATAATATCTTGATCAAATTAATCATCATAATTCAACAGTAACAGATGTCTGTTTCATCGCATTGTAAATGTAAGTGTTGTTAAACGGCACAAACTGTTGCGTAATTATCTTGATAGCTTCCTGCGCTGCAGAGCCACCTATAAACGATGCCATTGTGTGTAATTCTGATGCTCCGTAACGACACCTATAAGATTAAAATAAAAAATAGTTAGAAGCAAAGCAAACTTACATAAATCGCAAATGAGAGAAACTCTTTTTTCCCCTGTGTATGTTAAATCAGTACCGGTACTTACGAATAGACCATCCAGGATTTTTAGCAGATAACATAAAGGTATATGAAAAATGACTAAATGAATTGCTTTAGTCAGCCCAGGTATTTAACCCTTAGCCTGCTAAACTTCTATAATGAACTTGCCCATCTTTCAATTTGGACAGCACCATAAACTGTCAAAAGGGGTGCATACCAAAAAGATACTGACTGAATGGTGAATAGTGCAAATCATGATCAGACTGCATGAAAGTGCAGGCTGATCATGATCTACACTGGTCACAAAGGCAGAATCAATCGTGTCCAGCATGGTAAGGGTTAAGCCATCAATTTCTGAGCCAGCCTTGTTCATTGTATATGCATTTTCAAATATGTATGATTAATTCAAATAAAACAATAAAGAAAATGAAAATATCTTTCCAATTTCTTAAAAATATCATGACATTTAACAAGTTTGAATGATTTTTCTTTTAACAAATATTTATACTGAAGTTTAAACTTACAAAACAACCAGAAAAAGCACTTACATTTCATGCACAAAGTCATCTTTAATAGAGAATGATAGTCCCCAGTCATGAAGGAGCTTGCTAAGGCAGGACTGAAAACAAAATTAAGCATTTCAAACCTGTTTTGAATGGACAGAATACGCTCTGCAGATGATATTTGAAGTGGTGACACATATATATTAAAACAGAGTATTTCTTTTTTCATTTGGGCTTTTGTGCACACCAACACAGTACAGGTTATAAGGCATCAAACATGACAAAAAATTTTGGTTTCACATCTTATTTACATTGAAATAAAATAAAACATATGGAATATAAACTTTTATAACTGCTGAATTCACAGAGATACAGCTAAACACAGTGTTCTGGAACTACAAGTCACCTCCTACAATCACTAATTGGTAAGGCAGTGGTTCAAATTCTTTTCGAACACAATTTGTCATCTCAGAGCCACATGTAACTATTTTCTTTCAAGATTCAGCATCCTAGAATATCAATCTAAGTCAATTTTGTGGGATTGAAATTTCATGGTTTTGGCCAAACCAGTACTTTCATGGGGATCTGAATATGTAGATATAAAATAGATAGAAGTTTTGCTTGTTAGCTGGAATTAAATTTTGTGGATTGACTCAACCATGTAACCTCCAAAAATTATCCCCTAACAAAAAATAAGGATTTCACAGTTTATGTCATGATATAAGTTACCTAAAATTATTGTAATGACTGTGTTTTTGTTTTTAACTTTTCACCATATCAACTCAACTGAAGGTCATTCGGTGACCTCTCAGCTCTTCCTGGTGGAGGAAGACCCCAGGTCAGGTGTCCTTATGGATAATATTTCAATCACAGGCAGGTTCCTAGGTAGAAGCAAAGACGTATCATAACTCAACTGGATGGCTTCCTCACATTAAAGAATTCTATATCCAAAGACAATTTCTGCACCCACAGCAGTAATAGGTAAGTGATTTAAAGTCAGTGACCTTAATCAATCACCTACAGCAGCTTGATTTTAAATCACAATGTCAATTCTTTTTTATGTAAAAACATAATTGTAAAAATAAAAGGCAGTGTCTGTTACCTTAAGTTTAACAACATCAGATTCGACTTGATCTGTGTACCATCCAGGGTATGTGTTATATTGCTCATAGAATCTATCTACTGCTCGGAGTAAGATATAAAATACCACATCATCAGGCTCCTCATCATCAATATGTTGACCTGTATTTTACATATCACAGTTAAAAACCATTACCATAAAAAAGCAACTGGTAAAAATTCGAATCAAGTAAAAAAAAAATTAAAAGTGTGTCCACAGGACACTGCTGTTCCACATTCCAGCGACAGTTCATGGTTTCATGACTGTAGGTGAAATATTTTTAGAAAACTGTAACATAAACTTTAAAGCAATTGTGTATTTTTCATTAAGTACAGGACCATAACTCTGGTTTGGCTGACTGAAATCCAATACAAGATACCAAGAGCACAATACATTCAAAATCCACTCTAACTAGAGCTGCTTTTGAGAAAAGCGCATGTCTCCCACAACTGCCTCATCATCTAAATAGTAGTATATGAGTCAACCATGCACCAAGGCCTCAACTGCCTTATTAGACTTCGAGTGCCTTGATTATTAAAAACAAGTTTCAAGGGCCATAATTCCGAAGTGCCTGGGCCGATTTGGCTAGTTATCGAACTTGGCCGAGGACTTATTGGCAAACATACTTTGTTCAAGTTTGGTGAAGATGGGATGAGAGATGTTCGACTCAGAGTGTGGACAAGCTTTGTGCCAGACAGGAGTAAACCAATATGTCTCCCACACTGACTCTAGTATTGCCCTATAATATTAAATTCCCATGGGCAAAATCGACTAATAATGCCCTATAATACTAAATTCCCATGGGCGAAATCCACTTAATATTGCCCCATAATACTTACTTTCCGTTGGCAAAATCCTATCCTGTATTGCTCCATAATACTAAATTCCCATGGGCAAAATCTACATCAAAGTGCATTTTTGGAAAACAAAGTGGCGTTAGCTAAACAATATCAATTCAGCATTCATGACCTTGCACAATATTCACCGATAAAGGTAAACACAATTAACTGGCAACTGAATTACAGTCACTATAGATGGGCTTATGAAAAGGAATGTATTACGATAGTAAATATAACATAAATGAGGGTATATCATACCAATGTCCTTGATCTTTTCTGATTGATCACAGTATTCTTGTTCTAAACTTCTACATCTAACCATTCGAATAAATGCAGCATTTTTACCTGTAATACAAACACAGAATTGCTTTACTTTCTATGTAACTGCTGTGACTATCCATATAGACGTACAAGATACATAACAAGGAAGTATGAAATTCATAACAAGAGGGCCATAATGGCACTAGATAGTTCACCTAAATTTCACAGTTGACTTGAATGGTTTTAGCAAAGAGTCAAGCACTGAAAATATGTATGTCTGTAAAAAGAAAAGTTATCATTATATACATACAGGAACCACTTCACAGACACACAGCAAAAAACAACTATTCACTCTGGTGGTCAAATTTTTTAATAATCCAGAAATTATAATAAAATCTCTTTAAAACATTTCTGCGGTTAGACTAAAGATTCAACAAAGACATTTGAAGATACTCCTCTTTTATAACTCCAGCAGCCACGTTTTTCTGATGTATCACACCAAATTGAACATTTTCTGGCAGAGGGTCCCCCAAGAAACATTTCTGTGAAATTATTTCAAACTCAAAACAGCGAGTTTGAAGAATATATCTTTTAAAGACATTTCTATTTTTAGCTTTAGCGGCTATTGCCAGTCATGTTTTTCTACAAGTGGACACAGGTTGAATAGCCTTGGTAGACAGACACAAAATGAACATTTTAGTGGCATTATTTCAAAATCTGGACAACAACTTCTGCAGAATAGATTATTAGAAAGCTTCTACTATATATACAAAAAGGAAAAAGTAATCTCGTTCTCTGGAGGCCTGTTTTTGAAATATTAAAATTATAAGAACACTCTTTGTAGAAGGTATAAAGAACATTTCATTAAATATTTTGAAGTCAGGGTAGCAGTTTCTCTAAGTAGACACAAACTTTACAATATACATAAATAAAGAAAACTTGTCTAGTCCCCTGGCAGGCATGTTCTTTAAACAAGTAGAATGATCTGAAGGAATCTGTTACAGGGTCACACAACTTGCATAATTATGTGTGAAATTAATCAAACTATCAGTTTCTGACAAGTTTCTCAAAGTTTCCACTATGCCATATAAGGAATAAAAGCAAAAATCTGCCACCTGGTGGCAAGGTTTTTAATGCAGGGGAACAGGAACTTTGTAGAAGGACACACAAGGCATATTTGAGGGAAATGTTTTGTAATCAAGCCAGAAGCATCAGAAAAGAATTTTAAAGTTTTCCATTTAGACTTGCCCCACTCCCTGGAGTCCATGTTTTTCAACTATCAACATAAGGCAGAGAGTCACCCAAGGGAAATTTCATTGAAATAATTTTGAAATTGAGCCAGTGGCTCTTTGCCAAACACGATATAGATAGATGGATAGACACACACTAATTTGTTCTTGTGTCCTAATATTCATTCCAGTAATTCATTTTAGATATAAAAGATCTGCTTAAGATAGATTTGCACATTTGGAACACAATTTTCTCTACAATGAAAAATTTAACAAGAGCTGTCTCCATAGGATGACATATGCCCCCGATGGCACTTTGAATGAGTAGTTATGGCCGATGTTAGAGTTTAGGACCTTTGACCTACGGAGCTGGGTCTTGCGCGCGACACGTCGTCTTACTGAGTCACACATTCATGCGTAGTTATTTTAAAATCCATGCATGAATGACAAAGATATGGACCGGACACGCCCATCAATGCACTATCATGAAAAATGACCTTTAACGTCTAAGTGTGACCTTGACCTTTGAGCTACGGACCTGGGTCTTGCGCGTGACACGTCGTCTTACTGTGGTACATATTCATGCCAAGTTATTTGAAAATCCATCCATCGATGACAAAGATATGGACCGGACACGCCCATCAATGCACTATCCTTTAATGTCTAAGTGTGACCTTGACCTTTGAGCTATGGACCTGGGTCTTGCGCGCGACACGTCGTCTTACTGTGGTACACATTCATGCCAAGTTATTTGAAAATCCATCCATCGATGACAAAGATATGGACCGGACACGCCCATCAATGCACTATCCTTTAATGTCTAAGTGTGACCTTGACCTTTGAGCTACGGACCTGGGTCTTGCGCGCGACACGTCGTCTTACTGTGGTACACATTCATGCCAAGTTATTTGAAAATCCATCCATCGATGACAAAGATATGGACCGGACACGAAAATTGCGGACAGACTGACAGACCGACAGACTGACAGACCGACAGACGGTTCAAAAACTATATGCCTCCCTTCGGGGGCATAATAAAACCCTAATTTTTCAAAACTTTAGAATATACTTAGTAAATCTGTCAAAATAAAAAAGATAGGGTTGTGTGCTTAATTTTCACTAAACTGATTTGAAAAATTTGGACCTCACACAAGTTTTCATAAAAGGCATCTTTGGGAAAAATCACAATTTTGATAACATTTTCGCGAATAATTTTTTTTCTATAATCTGGATTTTCAGGAAACTTCTCGCACTTGTAAATAAATATGTTGTCTATAATATGTTAATATAAAATGTATAGGTCTATGTGCTTGTTTTTGAGATGTTTGGCCAGGATTAAAGAGCTTGGCACATAAGACATTATTTGGAATTATTTACAATGTAAAACGTTTTAATATCATATTTAATCTTTAGAAAGATAAAAACAATGCTGTTTTAATAAATTTACTCACAGGCTGCTATTTTAAAATTCTTAAATAATTTTAATTTTCATGTACTAAAGTCAGGCTTTATTCTTCTACATTATCCAGTTACACCATTACTTCTGGTCTATCAAACATGCAGAACTACCTTGAGAAGTCTGCATACTTACAAAATGTTTTGATTTCATGCTCTGATATTCCACCAGCCTGAAATAAAAGAGAGAAAAATTCATTGCAAAACTGTAATCTCTATTCCTACCACTGCTCAAACAGGTCTCAATTAAAAGTAACCTCCTTTTCTCTCTCATTTAAAAAAACCCAAAAAACACTTGACAATAAAAACAATACAGATGTTCAGAATATCCTATAAATTATATATGAATCTTAATCATATTTTATAGAAAGTAAAACTGGCACAAGATCTAAAAGTTCAATTATACAGGAATTTACTCGGCCTGTTCTTTAGTAACAGAAGTAAAATTTCGTGCATATGCACTCTACGTATGGCAAAAAGACATGACTGCAGAATGTAGAATACATTAAAAGTTACATCTCATTTCAATCAATTTGGTCTATACGTTTTTCTGAATCATAATAAATTACAAGTGCAGGACAAAGAAAAAAATAATGATGTAATCCTTTGCAGATCTGCAACTGCCTTGCTTTGACTAATGCCTATTATAACCGATAATAAGGGATTCGTGATTAACAGGCAATAACCTATTCTTTAGCCATATTGATTTTTCATTTGGACAAATTTAGGTTAACTCTTATCATGCTGGACATGATCAATTTTGCCTTTGTGACCAGTGTAGATCATGATCAGCCTGCACATCTGTCAAGTCTGATCATGATCTGCACTGTTTGCCATTCAGTCAGTATTATTTTGGTATTCACCCCTTTTAACAGTCAATGGTACTGTCCAAATTGAAAGATGGACAAGTTCATTATAGAAATTTAGCAGGGTAAGGGTTACAGAAAAATGGGAAACTGATATGATCCATTAATTTAAAACTTGTTTTTATGGACATTTCATAACATGATATGATAGAACTTACAAACTGTTGCAATAAACTTACATGATAATGTCACTAAAATGAAAAGTTTAATAAAGAGTACTTGAAGTAAAGTATACAATTAATTTCTATTTATGGTTTTTAAAAATTCAAAAACTTAAGATTTTTGATGAGGTAACAGATAATGCCATCTGGTGAACACCCCTAACACATTCTAAGACCCCCTGCTAAATTTGACAAAGGCTGACACAATCCCATTCCCCCCACCCGCTTCCCAGCAACACCCACCTTTGATATTTACTTAATTATATATAAATGATGATCCACAGACTTTCCCTAAGCCAGCTGGATGGCTTCCTCCTGAAGAATTCAACGCCCCAAGTGAGGCTCGAACCTACACTGGTGAGGGTCAATTGATTCGAAGTCAACAACCTTAACCACTTGGCCACAAATATATCATTATAAAAGTCTCTTGGGGTTGAATTTGAAGTTTTACAGTATCTTTAATAATGTTAGTTTTATAACAAAAAAAAAGCATCTTTCCCTGAAAAAGCAAACTAAAATATCCTTAGAGACCTACCACAACCTAGTGACCTACTTTTTTCTCCCACAAGAACTTCGTGAATACTAGTATAATACAGATATATTACATGATGACAGGTGGACAATTTAGGCCCGCCCTGAATTAATATGTTTTCATAACTTCATCTACAAACTTATTCAGTCAATCGCTTTTCAGTGTAGGTTTAAAAACGTAGATAAATAACTATCTTACCCTGTAGAAACAAAGTTTGATCTAAACTTAGCTTAATATATAAAATAATGTTCTTTATGCTACATTTTTAGACATTAAACACATTGTCTCGGCCTTATATATGTCAAAGTAAATTTGTTAGTAGTGGCTTGTACTTCTCACTTTTTTCATGCAAATCCTGTATAATTACCATCATAGAAATACAAAAGAATACAATTATTTTGTGGCGGGTCTTTAAAGTTTTAAAACAATCCATAAACAAATGAATTTAAAATTTGGTATTCAAAATTTTTTGGTGTCAAAAATAGTTGAAATTTACAAAGAAAATACCCCATCAAAAAGCTCTTTGACAATAACTTCAAAACTAACAAAGATATTTCATGAATTTAAGAAGTTCCTATTACCACTCTCACAGTAATTTAGAATGGTGTATTATATCAATGGTATTGTCTTTTTCAATCAGAAAGTAAGGAAAACCTTGTTACAGAAAAGGTAGATCAAAACAGTAGCTAAATATCTGGAAACTAGAGCTGCTTTTGAGAAAAGCGCATGTCTCCCACAACTGCCTTATCATCTGAATAGTAGTATATGAGTCAACCATGCACCAAGACCACAACTGCCTTATCAGACTTTCAGTGCTTTGATTATCAAAAACAAGTTTCAAGGGCCATAATTCCGAAGTGCCTGGGCCATTTGGCTAGTTATCGAACTTGGCTGAGGACTTATTGGCAAACACATTTTGTTCAAGTTTGGTGAAGATTGGATGAGAAATGTTCGACTTAGAGTGCGGACAAGATTTGTGACAGACACACACACAGAGTCTGACAAGAGTAAATCAATATGTCTCCCACACCACTGTGTGGTGGGATATATAGCAACTGCATTTTATACCTAAATTTGTGACTAATTCTTTGATTCTTTGCAACTCATTAATAAAATACAAAAGCTTGAAATACCTGGGATAAGCCATAAAATGAATATAAGTTTTGTTAACTCAAATTGGAGACCATAAAGGCCCTGAGTCGCTCACCTGACTATGATTGATACAGGGTAAGTCTGGTGAAAAAACATTTCTCCCTAGTGACCTAATTCTTTTGTATAATAAATGAAAAAGCTCAGTATCAAGCTTGTGTTTATATTGTGTTAGTTGTAAGTTTGCTAAAGAAATGCGGCTCCTAATGTGTCAACTGTGTATTTTTTCATTAATCAAGCAAAAAACTCTGGTGTTACTTATAAGAATCTTTCACTGGTTGCGGGTAAAGATGGGAATATCCGGCCTGAGGGTAACTGCTTAGGCGGTAAAGAGGCTCCTGTTGAGTGACCGCCTAAACAGTTACCTGAGTGCCAGATATTCCCATCTTTACCCGCTGCCAGTGATTGATCCTTTTTCTTGCATGCCTTATTCTTCAATTTGTAGAAGATATAAAGAAAAACGAAGGTTTTTCTTTAAGGTGCTATTTGTTATAGTATATCTGACTAATATCCTGTGGCTACATATATTCTATGTCAGTTTCATGGAGATTTCCTACTAAATTTGACTGATAAAGTGTTACAAAGAACAGATATATGGCAATTTGACTTATTCAAGGGACCCTAGTGGTATTTTACAATTTTTCTTGATATTATTAAACTTGACTGAAATCCTGCTGCCATTAGTCTGAAGAAAGGAACAGACGAAGGGTGATCCAATTGCTTACCTTGAACACTGTACACAGGTGAGCTGAAAAGTCTGATTACTTTAAACACAGCCGATGTAATGGATAGGTTTGATTAGCAGGAGTATGCGAGTAGGTATCATGGAATACAAGCCAAACAAATAAACAATATACAAATAATAATCAGAAATCTTGTATTCGAAACTCATTTTTTTATTTCATCACTGAGCTGTATTTTCATTATGCTTTTCGTAATTATTATGTTAAACAACATTTACTGATAAAGTACTATTATATTAACAACAAAAGTCATTTTTAAAACACATATGCCCTCCTATTCCCTACCGCCTGCACCCCCCAACACATCATAATGGCTTAAATGACCAATGACACATTACAGTATTCTAATTTACTCAAAGTTATTTGCAGGAAACCACTGAAAGCCTCCATGACCTTAATCTGTTGACCTACTGATCTGCAAGTCATTACTTACAACAGGCAATCACCCTAGTATTATTGAAAGCCAAAGCACTCTCTGATTATTGATCATAAAGTGTTTCAGTCTAAAGGTCAGTAGGACCTTTACCTTTGACCAATTAACAAAAACTGCCACAAGGAAAGCATCTACTAACCCTAAAAATAAAAACGGCTACGATCACACGCAATTATGAAATTTGATGGCTGTAAGCCTAAGCATTCTCTCTAATTATCGATCAGCAACTGTTTTCTAGTCTGAGTTTGCCATGACCTTGACCTTTGACTTACAGATGGCCAAAATAACAAGAGCTGTCCATAAGACAGCATGCTCAACTTTTCTTAGTGCTTGACTCTGAATTAGAGCTTTGCCAGTAAAAACTTTAACCAAAAAATTCTAAGTTAAAAAGGTGCATAATTCTGTCAAAATTCAAATCAGAGTTATGGTGATTGTTTCTTGCATACCGGACGGGGATTTCCAGTATATTTACCGGTGCTGAAAAAATGACTCTCCTGCTGTAAATGACGTATTACAAACTACATATATGTAGAAGATTTATGTAGTAATTATATTTTATTTCATAAAACGGAATAAAAATCTAATACCTTGACAGTTCCTCTTTGTTCCTGATAGTATATTTCTCGATTCAAAAAACGTTATTTTATCAAAAATTCATAAAGTTACGCTGCAACTGATAAAACAAAACTGGAACTAAACATTGTTATTTGTCTTTGAAACGTTAGGATGTATTTCCTGTTTATGGACGTTGGTTTCCCGCACTTTGTTTAAATACGCTGCCATAAGAAATAGTTCTTAAAAGAAAACCTTTTGATTGCTTTTATTTTTATTATTATTCCTTCAATATGGTATGCACTGGTAATAGGTGCAGATGGATGGCAGAGCCTCGTAACCACCTAAACAGGTACCCTCGAGGCTGGAAATTCCCATCTGCACCTACAACCAGTGAGAAATTCTTATATTCTCCTGGTGTTGACTTTGATAGTAATAGTAACAGAGATATTTGACTATATCAAAAATTTTAACCAAATAATTTTAAGTTAAAAAGGGGCATAACTCTGTCAAAATTCAAATTAGAGTTATGGGGATTGTGTTTTCCTAGTGTAGACTTCGATAGTAAATATAACTATTTTAAAGTTTCAAGTCAAAAGCTTTGATAGTAACAGAGATATTTGACTATATCAAAACCTTTAACCAAAAAATTCTTAGATAAAAAGGGGCATAACTCTGTCAAAATTCAAATCAGAGTTATGGGGATTGTTTTTCCTGGTGAAGACTTCGATAGTAAATAACTATTTTAAGTTTCAAGTCAATAGCTTTGATAGTAACAGAGATATTTTACTTTATCAAAAACTTTAACCAATGGCGACGGTGACGTGTGCAATAGCTCTACTTTTTTTTCGAAAAGTTGATCTAAAAAGGGTCATCTCCTGACAACAGGCAATCAAAGTATAAAGTTTAATGGTGACAGTGACCCTGACCCTTGAAACAAAAAGAGTCATCTACTGATAGCAGTCTACCTATGGTCAGATGCACCTACCGAACGACAAGAGCAAAACAATATACTTCCCCTAAATAAATAGTACAAGATCACTGATTTGGTCCAAAAACGAGCATGCTTCGATATTTATGCAAATAAGTTCTGCTGAGTATTAAAGGTACTTTGTCTAATGGAATATGGTCTGATTTTCTTGGCTAATAACACATCTTTTCTGAAACATATGTGATATAAAGCAACAGCTTCTAACAAGAGCCTTGTACTGATGGCATTAAAACAAATAATAAAACCAACAAATTGAAACATAAAAAATGCTGCTCCTTATCTGCATAAATACAACAGTTTGTCCAAACTATATATAAATCTATACTGAACAGGGAAACGTCACAGTCTGTATTACTAATTATATCACAGATCTGTGACAAAGATTTGCTATTTCTGTTAATTTTTGTTTAATTGTTGAGTTTTAAAGCCACACTTCTAACACAGTTTTGTTTATATGGTTAATTTCCAGCTTTAATGGCTGGTAAAAATCTCCAAACATTATTTCAGGTGCAGCAGCAATCTGGAAAAAGATCCCCAGACCCTCTTCCCCCTTTCCCCAAGTATTCTTCCAGACATTATTTCAGGCATTGGTAGTAGTTTGGAGGAAGATCCCCATAGTTCCTCTTCCTACATTATTCTAGACAAAGGCAGCAATCTAGAGGAAGATTCCCTCCCCACACCCAAACCCATCCTACCCTATCAAGATCCCCCCAGCCCCTCCAGACAATATCACAGACAAAGGCAGCCATCTGGAGGAAGATACGCTCAGTTCCTCTGAAGACATTATTTTAGACAAAGCCAACCATCTGTAGAAAGATCCCCCCAGTTCCTCTGAAGACATTATTTCAGACAAAGGCAGCCATCTGGAGGAAGATCCCCCACTCCCAGTTCCTCTGAAGACATCATTTCAGACAGTGTCAGCCATCTGCAGGAAGATCCCCCAGTTCCTCTCCAGAAATTATTTCAGACAAAGGCAGCCATCTGGAGGAAGATCCCCCCAGTTCCTCTCCAGACATTATTTCAGACAAAGGCAGCCATCTGGAGGAAGATCCCCCCAGTTCCTCTCCAGACATTATTTCAGAAAAAGGCAGCCATCTGGAGGAAGATCCCACACTCCCAGTTCCTCTGAAGACATCATTTCAGACAATGTCAGCCATCTGCGGGAAGATCCCCCCAGTTCCTCTCCAGAAATTATTTCAGACAAAGGCAGCCATCTGGAGGAAGATCCCCCCCAGTTCCTCTGAAGACATTATTTCAGACAAAGGCAGCCATCTGGAGGAAGATCCCCCCAGTTCCTCTGAAGACATTATTTCAAACAAAGGCAGCCATATGGAGGAAGATCCCCCCCAGTTCCTCTCCAGACATTATTTCAGACAAAGGCAGCCATCTGGAGGAAGATCCCCCCAGTTCCTCTGAAGACATTATTTCAAACAAAGGCAGCCATATGGAGGAAGATCCCCCCCAGTTCCTCTGAAGACATTATTTCAAACAAAGGCAGCCATATGGAGGAAGATCCCCCCCAGTTCCTCTCCAGACATTATTTCAGACAAAGGCAGCCATCTGGAGGAAGATCCCCCAGTTCCTGTCCAGACATTATTTCAGACAAAGGCAGCCATCTTGAGAAAGGTATGTCCAGTTCCTCTCCAGACATTATTTCAGACAAAGCCAGCCATCTGGAAGAAGATTCCCCCCACTTCCTCTCCAGACTTTACTTCAACAATGGCAGCCACCTGAAGGCCGATCCTCTGAGTACCTCTTCAGACATAATTTCAGACAATGTCAGCCATCAGGAGGAAGATTTCATGAGTACCTCTGCAGACATTAATTAAGACAATGGCAGCTTAAGGAAGAGCTTAGGAAAGATCCCCTGAGTACCTCTTTGGCAATGGAGGCCATCTTGAGGAAGATCTCCTGAGTTATCTAATGTATTATTTCAGGCACCGGCGACTGTCTAGAGAAAGATTCCTGAAGTACGTCTCCGTGCATCATTTTAGGCACTTGCAGCCATCTGGGGGAAGTTCCCCGCAGTTCATCTCCAGAAATTATTTCAGACAAAGGCAGCCATCTAGAGGAAGATTCCCATTCAGCTTCTCTCCAGACATCATTTCAGACAAAGGCAGCCATCTGGAGGAAGATACACCCAGTTCCTCTCCAGACATCATTTCTGACAATGTCAGCCATCCAGAGGAAGATCCCCTCTACACCCACCCAAATTCCTCTTCAGACATTATTCCAACAATGGCAGCCACCTGAAGGTCGATCCCCTGAGCACCTTTTCAGACAATGGCAACCATCTGGAGGAAGATTCCATGAGTACCTCTCCAGACATTAATTAAGACAATGGCAGCTTGAGAAAGAGCTTAAGAAAGAGTACCTCTCCGACAATGGAGGCCATTTTGAGGAAGATCTCCAGGGTACTCCCATGCATTATCTCAGGCACCAGGGACTGTCTGGAGAAAGATCCCTGGGGTACCTCTCCATGCATTATTTTAGGCACTGGCAGCCATCTGGAGAAAGATTCCTGGATTACTTCTCCAGATATTATTTCTGACACTGGAGGAAGTTCACCACTTAGCTCCTCTCAAGACATTCTTTCAGACATTGGCAGATTAACCATCCCTGCCACCCTAAGTACCTCTCCATGCAATCTTAGTGGCCAAATAGGACAGTCACTAACAATCTGCAATCCAGCTAGGAAGTTTTCTCTCCATGCAGAATTCTACAACCTAGTCAGAGGTTTCAAACACACAGTCGCAAGCGGCTTCTAGGTCCAACACAGCAACCTTAACTATTTTACATTAAACTTATTTAATTTAGCATTTATACAGAAATTGATGGTCAAATAATAGTTCTTTACATTTTGTATCTTATGACAATAGAAACTGCTTAACATGGAGCAAACTTTCCTGCAAAAGTTCGATCCATGGCCCCAACATAACCTGACTTTACCCCACAGGAAAGTCACATTTAAGTGACTTAAGGAAATTTCAACATAATTTACTACATGTAAATAGCAAATTAACATAAATGGCACTAAAAACCAAGCACTATTCTATAAAAAGAAACTCATACCCAAGCTTAAGCTAAAATACAACCAACTTCTTTTTCAAAGTAATGTCAAACTCAATTTTCCGAATTACCAAAAAGAAACTAATCAATTATTCACTCTTGACGAAAATATTTTTGTGACTTTGAACATTTCCTTGTTCAGTATAAGATAAAGGTTAAGAAATGAACTAAATACAGAACTTTTCTACGTGCCAATAGACTTTTCCATGACTCAGACAGTGGGTCTAACGGCTCATCCTAGAAATACAGAAATTCAAAACTAACAAACACCCTAACATTTTGTGTCTTTCAGTAACTCCTTATCAATCTTACAATATGATCTATTAACATTAGAAACTCTTGTCTTGCTATGATGAAGTCCAAAGTATGGAAAATGGTGATTTTTACTGTTTCTTTCCTTTTTTTTCTGAACTTACTCAAGCAAAACAAGCTTCAGACCTTTTTTTCATATACATGTAAACCTATTAATACATCACTACATTGAAATTTAGTCCTTATGATAGCTGGTAACTTCTCCTTTTTGTTATCATTACCTATGACCATGATAATATTTCAACAACAATTAAACAACAGTATTTCCTAAAGAATGAGTATCCTTTATAAAGTTTACTGTTCAATCAAATGTAACTTAACTGTTGCCCAGCAATAAAAGTACCCTACTGGCAGAAGCATTTATCATATTTACTGCTAAAGGAGCCATTGTTTTATACTGAAATTTAAATGAAGAACTTCCATATTCTCGAAATAACCTATCTGGGTAGTCAGATTTCAGGAAAAAAATCTTGCACTTTTTGTCATATTTTTATCTATTTTGTGTCACAGTAACCATATTTGATGCTAAAGCAATGAAATATAAAGTAGTGCATATTCTACTTATAGCTATCTATCCATGTATATCAAGTCTCACTAAAGATATCTTGTATTCTTTAAGTTACTACAAGATCAAATTCAGCACTTTTTTTGTTATGTTTTTGATTTACCATAGCAACTGCTTATTTATAAAATAAAATGATGTGTATATTCTGCACACTGTCATCTGTTCATGTAACAAGTTTCATGAAAAAGACCTTGTACTTTTCAAGTTATAGCAGGATCCCACTTTGTGCAACTTACAGACTGACAGTCAGACAGACTGGGTGCAAACTGTAAGTCGCCTGCGATGAAACATGGTAGGGGAATTAAAACAAGAGCGTCAGGCTGGCCCTTAGTCGCTCACCACCTACAGCTGGACAGACAGGGTGGAGGTAAACTGCCTTTATCATAAAGCTTTATATTTAACAACTGCTAAATATCAGTCAAGAAGGTAGGAAAGTTTTTATTGCAGAGACGGCCTGAGTTTGATTCCCAAATCAAACCATTTTGTTTTTCTTGATTTCGAATTTTTTAAGATAATTTAGAAACAAAAACTCATGTTCTAATGTTCATAATATGACCAAACTTCAATTTTAAAGAAAGGTCATTTTTAGCCCAAATCTGAAGTCCAGTCCCTTTAAATGTCAGCTGACCAGCTTTTTACAGAAGATTTTCATTGACATATGTCTATCCTGAAGAACTGTTGAGAAATACCATTGATTAGCTCTTAAATTTTTGTATACATTTCTAAATAGAATGATGAAATGTGCAGGAGGTTCTACCAGGCAACCACAGCAGCCCTTTAGCATGTATAATAAATATGCTACAACAGTTTTTTTTATATCCATCAAGTGACTAATCAGCAAAGTAATTCTTCTATGACCGCTATAAGCAGAGAATCGTAACCACTTATCAAATCTGCAAGATGTTTATGCAGAGATGTTTCATCAAACTCTGTGAATAGGATGATAACATTTGTGAAATAAAATAATCCTTTGAAAGAATGGGCAGTTTAATAAAAGGACATAACAGGATTTCCCATGGTAAATCAACTACGACTTTTTACACTGTCTCGGGCAATCGGGCAGCCCTTAACACCAAGCGCTGTTCTTTGGTGATCAGTTAGAGAGTTTAGGAGAGGAAGCTGTTTAAGGATGGAATACCCACCAATACTAGTAGCTCATCCAAGCTTTTCACTCTGTTGAGTTGACAAATGGTATTATTAAATAAAGATAAGAAAATGGTACAACACTTAGTAACAAAAAGCTTAATGTTAACAGCTTTTTGCTAATGACTTAAATGGAACAATAAAGCTTAAATCAGACCAAAAACCATTAGACAGAAAGTGTAAAATATCATACAGAGATAATCAACAATTCAAACATGTTCATTTTGTTCATAAATCCACAAATAAGACAAAAAATGAAATTCAGCATACTGTTCTGTTACAGAAGTAATTAACAAGAGGGTCATGATGACCCTGGATCGCTCACCTGAGTAATATGAGCTACATGTTTCAAAAGCCAAATTGATGCTAAAATATTAAGAAAGTAGGTCAGTAGGTCATATTTATGGTCACTGAAAGTCAGTTTTAAGATCGATGTGCAAAACTGTGCATGTCACCCAAATTTCAAGGCTGTATCTTAAAAAAACAAGAAAGTAAGTCAGTAGGTCAAGGTCATAGTTAGATGACCCTTATCACTTGGGGTCATCAGGTAATTATAATTTAACAGTCTAGGAAATAAGATCTGATAATTTTAGAAGTATTTTTTCCTACATAACTCATATAACAAGCGACCCCCGGGCGGGGCCTCTTTTCACCCCAGGGGCATGATTTGAACAATCTTGTTAGAGATCCACTAGGCAATGCTACATACCAAATATCAAAGGCCTAGGCCTTGAACTTTCAGAGAAGAAGATTTTTTTTCCCCTATATGTCTATGTAAAACTTGGGACCCCCGGGGCAGGGCCTCTTTTAACCCCAGGGTAACAATTTGAACAATCTTGGTAGAGGACCACAAGGCAATGCTACATACCAAATATCAAAGGCTTAGGTCTTGTGGTTTCAGACAAGAAGATTTTTAAAGTTTTTTCCTATACAAGTCTATGTAAAACTTGGGACCCCCGGGGTGGGGCCTCTTTCCACCCCAGGGGCATAATTTGAACACTTCATAGAGGACCATTTGATGATGTCACATGCCAAATATTAAGGCTCTATGCCTTGCAGTTTTTGACAAGTAGATTTTTAAAGTTTTTTCCTATATAATTCTATGTAAAACTTGGGACCCCCAGGGTGGGGCTTCCTTTCAGCCCAGGGGCATAATTTGAAGAATTTTCATAGAGGATCATTAGATGATGTCACATGCAAAATATCAAGGCTCTACGCCTTGTGGTTTTGGACAAGATTTTTAAAGTTTTTCCTTTTGATTGCCATGGCAACCAGAGTTCTGTGTGGAATTCAATTTCTTGAATAGCTTTGAAAGGGGGCCAACCAAGGATCATTCCTGTAAAGTTTGGTGTAAATCTGCCCAGTGGTTTTCAAGAAGAAGATTTTTTAAGAAAATGTTGACGGACAGATGACAGACAACGCACATTGAGTGGTCACAAAAGCTAACCATGAGCCTTTGGCTCAGGTGAGCTAAAAACTTACAGCAAACATGTGGTATGCAACTTTGTTTATATATTTATCAGTTCTCAGTTAGATATAAGATCAGCTTACCAAGTTTAGCAGCGTGCTAAAATATTATTAGAAAGCAATTTTCTTGAAAAACTTTTTAATTTAAATAAAACAGATTTGAAGGTTTGTCATAAACTCAAGAGAAATTACATTCTTTCTTCAGTTTTATCTGTAATGTCCATTATTCTAAACCACAGACCTCAAGTGGTATAAATTGTTAATAAATTATCAAATTTCAAATCAAAGTTTGACTTTTTTAGATGTTGCTAAAGTAGGTTTTCCTGCAACTATAAAATATACAGAATGTGATCATGTGACGTTAACCAAAGTGAGAAACCACTGTGAAAAGCGTCTTGAGAAAGTGATATGGTTGCCATAGTAACAGCGGCATTTATAAAAGTTTTTTCTGTAATCAGAGGTGTCACATCTGAGTTTTAATTGCGAATAAGTAACATAAACATGAAAGCACCAACACATTTACTCACCCTTCCAATATTTTGTAGAAGGTCATGAACTCTCTGGGTTACCGTAGAAACATCAAGTTCTGCTTGTTCATGATAAACATTTTGTAGTTGTATATATCTCTCTGAATCAGCTGTCATGTCTGGAATGGTCCCTCGCAATGGAAGAGCACCTACAATTTATATTTATGCCATGATACAGTACTAAATGTCAAAACTTTACAAAATTAATAAAAGGAAATCTGAATACCTTTCGTGACTGTTTCACACCATTATAATAGGACCTCATAGATTTGTTCCATACTGAATAGACAATATCCTCCAACTCCTTGCACTTTATTTTGGTTTAAACTTCCACAAATCAGGTCATAAAGCAAATTTCCAGATTTTATAGGTGGGCGACACTCCAGGCACCCCAACTGGGCTGGGCATTAGATTTCCGGCACATGGCAGCATCTGGGTTGAACCACCAACCATGTCAGCTAGCTGAGCTGGAAGGCCTACTCATAAGATGACCCAATCTCGAACTCGCAATGGTGAAGGGCAAGTTTATCAAAGTTGGCGACATTAACCTCTCAGCCCCTGTTTTGAACAGAGATGGGTTATTCTGTCACTGCAAAAATGAGCAGGTAAACATTATGCTCAGAAATTGTGGCAGGTATGACTGTTCTGACATGTAACATAACAACATTTGACCTACCTTTCCCTTCACTGTCAACAAACTCTTTAATGGCTCTGACTAGAATCCAGAAATTCGAGCTCTGTAATAAAAATAAGGTGAAAACAAGAAGCTGCGTTCAATAAACGCTTGATGCCCACGGTGGCATCCTTGTCGATACAAAGCAACCTAAGTCTAAAACGAGGTCAAGTTCAAGGTCAAACTGAGGTCAGGTGATGTCTGAAGATGAGGAATGGTCACAGGTTACATCTGCTTAGTATCAAGTCATTCTAGTAAGGGGTATTGATGCTAGATGAAACGGCCCCATTTGGTTAACCAAGAGATGGCCCATATAAAGCAACCTAAGTCCAAAATGAGGTCAAGGTCAAGGTCAAACTGAGGTCAGGTGATGTCTGAAGATGAGGAATGGTCACAGGTTACATCTGCATTAGTATCAAGTCATTCTAGTAAGGGGTATTGATGCTAGACGAAACGGTCCCATTTGGTTAACCTCGTACGGACGGACGAACGAACGGTCGGACAGGGCAATCACTATATGCCTCCCGCTTCAGTAGATGCCGGAGGCATAAAAACCCATAAGTGCTAAGCTAAAGTAAGTATATAAATATTGTTTGAATTACAACAAAGGAAAATGAAAATGATGTATCTCTAGACCTGATCTATTTGGTTCAAATTAAATGATGTTTTGGTACGTATTTAATGAAGGCATTTAAAAACAAGAGTGCCACAAGATACGCCTGTCATCGAACTTGGCCTAATTCAAGGGCCATAATCCAAGAGTGCCTGGGGCGATATGGGTGTTTATCAAACTTGGTCGAGATATTATGCCCACAAACATTGTCAGCAAGTTTGGTGAAGATCAGATGAAAACTGTTAGACTCAGACAGCGGACAAGGCTAATTTCGCCGTATTTCGAGTAATTCAAGGGCCATAATCCAAGAGTGCCCGGGGCAATTCTGGTGGATATAGAACTTGGCCGAGATATTATGCCCACAAACATTGTCAGCAAGTTTGGTGAAGATCGGATGAAAACTGTTTGACTTAGTGAGCGGACAAGGCTAAATTCGCAGTTTTTCGAGTAATTCAAGAGCCATAATCCAAGTGCCTGTGGCGATTTGGCTGGTTATCGAACTTGGCTCTTTCAGAGATGGGCATATAAAAAGCAATCATTTTTTTTTAAATCATTCGAAAAGCTGACTGTCATAGATGTATTTTTTACATTTGATGTAACAGTATATTAAGAGACAAAGTTCTTGTAAAATAGTGTAACAGTTTTGTTGTTTGATTTGTTGGACTGCGAGTCACAATGACAGCTTGCTCTAATTGTGACTTCTCATCTGAGACTCCAGGTTCACAGGCACAGCCATCGGGAAAGCTTCTCTACATAAGAAAATTTGTCGAGATTGAAAGGTAACTCACAAGAACTTCCTGTAAAGCACAAACACATACCTCAGAGTGTAGGTTCTGACATTCTGAATCACTGAACAGTCTCTCTACCTCTGATGGAATCTGAAAACATACATTTGTTTATTTATTTATTTATTTGGGTTTTACGGCGCACCAACACAGTAAAGGTTATATGGCGCCAAACAGGACTACAAATTTTGGTTTCACATCTCATTTACATCGAAATAAAAACATGAGGTATGGAATCAAAATTTGCATACCTGCTGGAATCACAGAGTTACAGCAAAACCAAATGTTAAGACCCTATTTGTCGCCTCTTACGATCAAGAACTATTTGTAAAACTGTTGTTTTCAGACTCAGGTCTGCAGGGACCTTGACAGGGGCCATCAGCTGACATCTATTTAGCCATAGACATGGTAAGTTCTGAATGCCATAACTGGTGGTTTGCTAGTGGGATATCAAAACTGGAGATTTTTTATCACCATAAATAAAGGATGCGGAAAAACAAATCCAACACATTAGGCTAATTTTATATTTACAGATTGATTGAAAGAGTGTTATGTAAATGAAGATGTAATGGCAAGTCACTAAGGGATGGGTTCCAACATCATGGAAACACATGGCTGATCAGCATGTTTATTGACAGGTTGTGTATTGAGTTTTATATCAAAACAATATTCCTTGTGGCAAAGGAATTGATTTTTTAAAATTTCGACCTGTTGGGAGAATTTACATCAAATCGGTAGACATTAGGGACCTGCTAAATATCGAATTTTGATCTGCCCATCTGGGATTGACCTGCCCATTTGTGAGACCAACATTGCCTCAAATGTGCAATTTGCAAAGCCATGTTGAAAATATATGGGCCAAGAGAAGTGAGTCTGTCATCTACTTGCACATATTTAAAACATCTCAACTAACCTTTTTCATATTTTCCAATTTACCCCCATGCTTTCAAAACTGAAATTAATTACCCCTAGTGCCAAAAAACTCTCTGCAGCACTGAAACACCTATTATATGATGTGTTTAAAGACCTACCCTCGTGGGGTTTAGAGCTGTGTTAACAGCTTTGATCGCTTCTTCAAAGTTTTCCTCTTCTTCCTGTACCCCTTCATCTGTTTTTCTTATACCTGCAACATTTTAAAGGTACTCCATCAACTCGAAGCAGAAACATATAATTCTTACAGTCTATCTGTTACATATTTCCAACCCTGATCTAACTATACATAGTCAAACCTGTATTTAAGCAGTCATCTAAGGAAGTAACAAAATCTGGCACCTTAATGTAGGTGGTCGCTCATGGCAAGTTGAAATTAGAACAACAAGCAAATTCGATGAATTGGTATCCCTCGCCGAAAGGGTTTGCGGTGAGTAACGGCAAAACAGTCTATCCGGCAAAAAGTTAAGGGTGTTACTAAGAGGCAAATAATTTCATTAGTCTAAATCAATTTAACAGAAAATGAATGCTATTTTTTTTTTGAGGGGGGGGGGGGGATGGGGGCAGCGGGGGTGACTGGGTGAGGGTACAAAACATCATATGTTGATTATAAATATTGATGGAAAATTATAAATGAAAAAAAAAAACAACAAAAAATGGTGGGGGTGGGGGGTGGGAGGGATGATGGGCATGACTGGGTGTAGCAGTGAGGTGGGGGAATGGTACAACTTTGCATCTTGATAAATATTCATGGAAGGTTTGAAGAAAAAATTAAACAGGAATGAAAAATTATCTTTTTTTTTTTTTTTTTGGGTGGGGGGAGGGGGTGTGACCAAGGCAAGCTGGTTACCAGGTGTGGGTACACAACTTCACATGTTTATAATAAATGTTCATGGAAAAGAATGAAAGACGTTTAATGAAATTCTACCAATTGGTTGGTTTGTTATGTACAAATCTGTAGATTTTTAAACAATCAAAGGGTAATAACTCTAAGGAAAATTGACCAATTAAAAAAAAAAAAAAATGACAGGCATCATCGAAGTATGTTGGTTCATATTTATTTCAAGTTTCAAGAAATTCTAACAGCTTGTTACTGAGAAATTGCTGCAGACGTGGATTTATCATTAAATCAAGGGCAATAACTCTAAGAGAAATTGACCAATCAAAAAAAAAACTTGACGGGCATCATCGCAGTATGTTGGTGCATGTTTATTTCAAGTTTAATGAAATTCTACATGATAGTTACTGAGAAATGGCTGCGGACAGACATTTTTGGGCATTTTTCATTAAATCAAGGGCAATAACTCTAAGGAAAATTGACCAATCAAAAAAAACTTGATGAGCATCATCGCAGTATGTTGGTTCATGTTTATTTCAAGTTTCATGAAATTCTACCAGCTAGTTACTGAGATATGGCTGCGGACGGACAACGCCATTTCAATAGCCCCCTCCCGATTTCATCGGCGGGGAATAATAAAAGATCATTTTGGGAATTTAGCTGACTGGTTGCTTAAGGCAAGTGTCTGTTAATTACAGGTGGCTGCTAATGCAGGTTCAACTGTATGGCAAAAAGAGAATTACATTTGGTCAGTTTCATTTTTCTCTTGACCATCACTACTTATCAGAAATTATGCAATTTTTATTCAGTAAAATAACACTTATTACCTTCTCTTATCATATCCTTTAACTGGGTTTTCTCAAGATACACTTTAGGAAGTTCCCCATTATGCTGTAATACAAAACAGTTATAAATTATTCTGAGACAAAAAGTCAACACATAAAGGGAGATTATTTAAAAATTATGCAAGGAAGAGTTACAGCTCTTTCCTTTGTGTATTCATATTAAATTCTATGGTAGAATTATAATCATTACTGTAACAACAATCAACAAGAGGACCATGATGGTCCTGAATCGCTCACCTGTTCCCACATGACCCAGTTTTGAGTATGACATCGTTTTTTCTATTATTTAACATAGTGACCTAGTTTTAGAGCTCATGTGACCCAGTTTTGAACTTGACCTAGATATCATCAAAATAAAAATTCTGACCAATTTTCATGAAGATCCATTGAAAAATATGGCCTCTAGAGAGGTCACAAGGTTTTTCTATTATTTGACCTATTGACCTAGTTTTCGAAGGTATGTGACCCTGTTTTGAACTTGACCTAGATATCATCAAGGTGAACATTCTCACTAATTTTCATGAAGATCTCATGAAAAATATGGCCTCTAGAGAGGTAACAAGGTTTTTCTATTTTTATACCTACTGACCTAGTTTTTGACCGCAGTTGACCCAGTTTCAAACTTGACCTAGATATCATCAAGATGAACATTCAGACCAACTTTCATACAAACCCCATGACAAGTATGGCCTCTAGAGAGGTCACAAGGTTTTTTTATTATTTGACCTACTGACCTAGTTTTTGACGGCACGTGACCCAGTTTCAAACTTGACCTAGATATCATCAAGGTAAACATTCTGACCGATTTTCATGAAGATCCATTCAAGGGTATGACCTCTAGAGAGGTCACAAGGTTTTTCTATTTTAAGACCTATTGACCTAGTTTTTGATCGCAGTTGACCCAGTTTTAAACTTGACCTATATATCATCAAGATAAACATTCAGACCAACTTTCATACAGATCCCATGAAAAATATGGCCTCTAGAGAGGTCACAAGGTTTTTTCATTATTTGACCTACAGACATACTTTTTGACGGCACGTGACCCACTTTCAAACTTGACCTAGATATCATCAAGATGAACATTCTGACCAATTTTATGAAGATCCATTCACAAGTATGGCCTCTAGAGAGGTCACAAGGTTTTTCTATTTTTAGACCTACTGACCTAGCTTTTGACCGCACGTGACCCAGTTTCGAACTTGGCCTAGATATCATCAAGATGAACATTCAGACCAACTTTCATACAGATCCCATGAAAAATATGGCATTTAGAGAGGTCACAAGGTTTTTCTATTATTTGACCTACTGACCTAGTTTTTGAAGGCACGTAACCCAGTTTCGAACTTGACCTAGATATCAAGGTGAACATTCTGACCAATTTTCATAAAGACCCCATGAAAAATGTGACCTCTAGAGTGGTCACAAGCAAAAGTTTACGCACGGACGACGGACGCTGCGCGATCACAAAAGCTCACCTTGTCACTTTGTGACAGGTGAGCTAAAAATTAAGCACTAAAAAGGAGCTAAATCAAAACTAATTTTCCTATTTCTCTCACTGCTGTGTATCATTTTCTGTCAAGTTCATCAAATTCCCTTCAACAGTTTACTATATATCATCAAGACAATAATGCTGACAAACAAATGAACGGAGGACTGTGCTTCTACAGAACATTCCCTCCAGTTAGCCAGAGGGGTGAAGAGGAGACAGGATGCTTGACTATTCTGATGCTTGATAATGAAATATGACAAATCTAAGGAAACTAGAGCTATCACTGCAACCATCAATACCCCAAATGTGGATGATGACATGGGACAAATGGCTTGTGTCAAATCCATTCAGTAGCAAAAAGTGAAAGTGCATCAAAACATTACTCAGAATTTCTAATTAAAACAGACATTATTCATGCAATATTTCTGCCTGAGTAATGCTGCTGCACCTTCAAGTGTGACTCTAATATAGCCTCCATTCACTTTGTTCTGGGGGTATAAATACACTTATAGTCAGTAAAAATAAGGAAGTAATTGCTAATACAATACATGTACCTTTTCTTTCCATTCTTGGAGGTATTTATATAAAATTATCAACCATGGTGTGTGAGAATGGTCCTGAAATCATAATAAAATATTGTTTTATTTCCTAGATGTTTGCAAGATCACAACACTTACACAATACAATATAAATAGTTCCCATCAGAATTAAAATCTTTTCCTGTAGTCATTGAGGTTTTTTTGTACAGACCCCATTAAATCTCAACATAATAGCCTAGTATATGTTTTTCTTTCCTTTACATATTTAGACAGATGCTACTTACACATACTGTAAAATATTTAATGGAAACTAACATGTATGAATTGTGTTGTGATTGTCTTACATCAAAATCCAAATCCAAACAAATAAATAACCATTAATTTCACATACTAAAAGATCCATGAGTTCATATCCGCATGAAATAGATGTTTTTTCTTAACATTATTATGCAACAAGAGGACCATGATGGTCCTGAATCGCTCACCTGTCCCCACATGACCCGGTTTTGAACTGAGTATGACATTGTTTTTTCTATTATTTGTTATAGTGTCCTAGTTTTTGAGTTCATGTGACCCTGTTTTGAACCTGAACTAGATATCATCAAGATAAAAATTCTGACCAATTTTCATGAAGATACATTGAAAAATATGGCCTCAAGAGAGGTCAAAAGGTTTTTTATTATTTAACCTACTGACCTAGTTATTGACGGCACATGACCCAGTTTCAAATCTGACATAGATATCATCAAGATGAACATTCTGACCAATTTTCATGAAGATCCATTCAAAAGTATGGCCTCTAGAGTGGTCACAATGTTTTTCTATTTTTAGATCTACTAACCTAGTTTTTGATCGCAGTAGACCCAGTTTCGAAAATGACCTAGATATCATCAAGATGAACATTCAGACCAACTTTCATACAGATCCCATGAGAAATATGGCCTCTAGAGAGGTGACAAGGTTTTCTATTATTTGACCTACTGACCTAGTTATTGATTGCACGTGACCCAGTTTCAAACTTGACCTAGATATCATCAAGGTGAACATTCTGACCAATTTTCATGAAGATCCATTCGAAAGTATGGCCTCTAGAGAGGTCTCAAGGTTTTTCTATTTTTAGACATACTGACCTAGTTTTTGACCACAGTTAACCCAATTCGAACTTGACCTAGATATTACCAAGATGAACATTCAGACCAACTTGCATACAGATCCCATGAAAAATACGACCTCTAGAGAGGTCACAAGGTTTTTTTATTATTTGACCTACTGACTTAGTTATTGAAGGCAAGTGACCGAGTTTCATACCTGACCTAGATATCATTAAGGTGAACAAGCTGACCAATTTTCATGAAGATCCATGCAAAAGTATGGCCTCTAGAGAGGTCACAAGGTTTTTCTATTTTTAGATATACTGACCTAGTTTTTGATCGCAGTTGACCCAGTTTCAAACTTGACCTAGATATCATCAAGATAAACATTCAGACTAACTTTCATACAGATCCCATGAAAAATATGGCCTCTAGAGAGGTCACAAGGGTTTTTTCATTATTTGACCTACTGACCTAGTTTTTTTAAGTAACGTGACCCACTTTTGAACTTGATCTAGATATCATCAAGGTGAACATTCTGACCAATTTTCATGAAGATCCGTTCACAAGTATGGCCTCTAGAGAGGTCACAAGGTTTTTCTAATTTTAGACCTACTGACCTAGTTTTTGATCGCAGTTGACCCATTTTCGAATCTGACCTAGATATCATCAAGATGAACATTCAGACCAACTTTCATACAGATCCCATGAAAAATATGGCCTCTGGAGAGGTCACAGGGTTTTTTTTATTATTTGACCTACTGACCTAGTTTTGACTGCACGTGACCCAGTTTCAAATCTGACCTAGATATCATCAAGATGAATATTCAGACCAACTTTCATACAGATCCCATGAAAAATATCGCCTCTAGAGAGGTCACAAGGTTTTTCTATTATTTGACCTACTGACCTAGTTTTTGAAGGCACGTGACCCAGTTTCAAACTTGACCTAGATATCATCAAGGTGAACATTCTGACCAATTTTCATGAAGATCTTGTGTAAAATATGGCCTCTAGAGAGGTCACAAGATTTTTCTATTTTTAGACCTACTGACCTAGTTTTTGACCGCACGTGACCCAGTTTGGAACTTGACCTAGATATCATCACGGTGAACATTCTGACCAATTTTCATAAAGACCCCATGAAAAATGTGACCTCTATTATGGTCACAAGCAAAAGTTTACGGAAGGATGGAAGACGGACGCTGCGCGATCACAAAAGCTCACCTTGTCACTTTGTGACAGGTGAGATAAAAAAAAATTACAGTAAATCTTTCACATTATTTCAGTCGACCAGTTCTGTCAAAATACTAGAATGTTGTACAAGTTTACAGCTAGACAGTGCCAATACCAATATCTTTAAAATGGTCTGAAAGTGTTAGTGCTTCTTGCTTATGTTTTATACACTTTTTGAAAGGCTTGCTGGTCATAGTCAAAACTGTTTCCTGAGGTCAACAGCCAACAGTTTTGACTATTTACTGGCAAGTCATTAAGAATTGTTTTATTACGCGACATCATAAATAGATTTTCACAGATTTTAAATTTTTTTTTGGCTTACTAGCCCAGTTAACATTTATCCAATATAGACCAGTCATATAGAGGTCATGTAATACAATAATTAATGTTAATTGATAAACTTCTAGAAATTACCTTTTTACTCATGGATTGCAGATCTATAGAATCAATGAACTTTACAAGCCCTTCAAATGGTCTGTCTAATCGGAGGTCTTCATGTGCATTGTCAGGATGGGACTCTACCACTGTAAAATAGAAATGTTTCATGTTAAAAATTAGGTGTCCAAAAGCCTATAGAATAATCAGAAGTCATGAAGTATATGACTGATGGCATTACATCCAGAAAATCTATAGTCTTGATATCTAATACTTCAGGAAGGCATACAACCATCTATTTACACTGTATCAACTTTAAAAGCATGACAGGAAGGAAGCTAGGCATAACCACTCAATGTAAGTTTGACCTTGACCTTTTACGTTCTGGATAAACAGATATCAACTGAACTCAGTCTAATAAGTATGGTCAAACTGCAGGACTTTAGTAGCAATAAAAGTGTAAAGATGTTACTTTTTGATTTACGATGATCTGACACTGCCCTAAAGTGTGGTCATACCACAGGTTGGACCATGTTAAATGCAATCCTGGAATAAGTTATTTTGTCAACGGATTTCACTGGCCAATTCGTGACACTGATGATTACAAAGTTTCTTCATTGCAACTATGGCTGATGGTCATACAATAGAAATATGACATAAAATTCATCCTGCCTCTCAGTACAAAACTTGTACAATCCAAATCTTTGAAAACGAAATTCAATTTCAATGCAAAGAAACAAACCAGCTATCAAGTTTTTCTTTTCAAAAATGGAAATGACTTTGTCACAAGAATGTATGACACATTTACTGAGACAGGCTCTTTGAAGGAAATGAATTTTTACAAAAATGGATTATTAAATTCTCTGCAATTAGATTCTTCCAGGAACTGAATTTGATTATGAGAAATAATAAACCAAACATTGCATGATTGAAGTGCATAAATCTACTTTCATCTAGTTTTATTATTCAATTATTCAAAGCAGAGTAAATTGTGAAAATCTGTTACAACATTTCTTCCAAACCTGTGATCTACAAGATGGGAGGGTCAAAATCTCGATACTTTCCAGGTCCCTCCTATCTCCAAATCAGATATTTATTCTCCAGACATGCACACTTTTGAAACAAGAGGGCAATGTTGGCCCAAGATTGCCCACATCTTGCTTGAACAGTTTTTATATTGGGTCACACAATGAAAGTATCTGTGAAATTATCTTGAAATAGAGTCAGTGGTTTCTTACAAGGTTGATTAAAGAAGTTTCCACTGAATAAATACTTAACAGACAATATTGTGGAAAGGATAATGTAGGAGAGAGGGGTGGAGAAGTTGTTGTTTAAAGGATTTTTCTATTTATAGGTCTATGGGCCCCTAAAAAGAGCCAAGTGTTCCCATTTCAACAGAATTGACAGAGGACACTACAATAAGGCTACAGACCAAATTTGGTAAAGATCCATCTAGCCATTCAGTTAAAGAAGTTTTTCAAATACATAGAAAAAGAAATCTTTCCAATTATTTGATAGGGAATAAAAAGACATAGCACTAACAAAACAATGTTACTTTAGACAGAGCTGCATTAATATAAAATCCTTTATTCAGTAATGGAAAAGTCTAACCACAGCATTCTCACTGAGAAGTATACCATTAGTATTGTGCAAAAGCAGTGAAGAAATGCTATAAAATTGGAGTAACTGGCGAGGTACATGCACTGTGGTATATTCACCATGCATTTAACTTTCAAGATATAAGATATTGTAAGTAAAAAACAATGCAATGGTTCATTCATCAAAGAATATTAATAGTGTTCATTTGATTACTGAAAGACTGGAAAGCAAAAAGAGTCTGTCAAGACTTCTAACTTGAACACTTCAAAATCTGGCAATGTCAGATTTTTAGACTTAAATTAGCTTCGCCCCTTGCTAAAATGTTCTCCACTTGCACGAAAAACCAGCACTCTCTCCAAAGTAGCATTCTACAGTGCTCTGTCAAACTGCTGGAAAAAACTACACTCTGTCTACTTTCAGGCAACAATAATGTTCTCTCCACTAGTCTTACTGAAAATTATAACACTATTTCCACTTACAGCCAACAATAACACCTTGTCCACTTACAGCCAACAACAGCACCCTGTCCACTTACAGGCAACAATAGCACCCTGTCCACTTACAGCCAACAATAGCACCCTGTCCACTTACAGGTAATAACAGCACCCTGTTCACTTACAGGTAACACTACTACCTGTCCACTTACAGGCAATAACAGCACCCTGTCCACTTACAGGCAACAATAGCACCCTGTCCACTTACAGCCAACAATAGCACCCTGTCCACTTACAGGTAATAACAGCACCCTGTTCACTTACAGGTAACACTACTACCTGTCCACTTACAGGCAATAACAGCACCCTGTCCACTTACAGGCAACAATAGCACCCTGTCCACTTACAGGCAATAATAGCACCCCATCCACCTACAGGCAACAGAAGTATCCTGCCAACTTACAGACAATAACAGCACCCTGTCTACTTACAAGCAAAAACAGCACCCCGGCCACTTACAGGCAACAGAAGAATCCTGTCTATTTACAGGCAACAATAGCACCCTGTCTAATTACAGGCAAAAATAACACTCTGTCCACTTACAGGCAACAATAGCACCCCATCCACCTACAGGCAACAGAAGTATCCTGCCCACTTACAGACAATAACAGCACCCTGGCCACTTACAGGCAACAGAAGAATCCTGTCCACTTACAGGCAACAATAGCACCCTGTCTAATTACAGGCAAAAATAACACTCTGTCCACTTACAGGCAACAATAGCACCCTGTCTACTTACAGGCAAACCTAGTACAATATACAATTACAGGCAAAAATAGAACCCTGTCTACTTATAGGCAACACTACCATGTCCACTTACAGGCAACAAGAGTACCCTTTCCACTTACAGGCAATAACATTCTAACAACTTACAGGCTTCAAAGGCATTCTGTCCATTCACAGACACCATAACACCCTGTCAAATTGCTGGCAATGATAGCATTCTACTCTTACAGGCAATAATATCACTGACCATTCCATGGCAACAGCACTCAGTCCATTATCACACGAAAAAAGCAATCTGTCAACATTCAAACAGCAATAGTGCTATGTCCACTCACAGGCAGCAATAGCACTTTGTCGACTTTCAGGCATTAATAACACTGTTCAGATACTGGCAACACTTTCCTTTCTCATTCGATTAGAACATTATGTTAGTACAAAAACTGGAAACATTCTCAATGCATTGATACCATCAGATTCCTCCAGAGGGGAGATAACTCCTGCCAGTGGACTGTTCACAGAGGAGAGGAAGGAACCTGCTCCTGGAACATAAAGGTAGAAGCTAGACAGATATACAGGCCCTGGCTTGCTTTAAATAAACTGATAATGGCCAGCCTATTGATCATTTCATACAGGGCACATTTTATACAACAAATAACCTTATTTTTTGAAGTCAGTGAAAAGTTGGCACACAACAGAGTATCTATCATGACATCAATCCCCTGGGAAGTTAATATCCCCCACAATGATTTTATTAAAAATATTACACCCAAGTCATTTGGTCTTCAACTTGACAAAGTGGAAAAGATGTCACTTAAATTCTGTGGAAAAGTTTTCTATTATTTGGCAAAAAAACTACAAAATGTAGCCTGACTACTAAATTACAGCTCAACAGAAAAAACAAGAAGCTGCGTTCAATAAACACTTGATGCCCACGGTGGCATCCTTGTCGATACAAAGCAACCTAAGTCCAAAACGAGGTCAAGTTCAAGGTCAAACTGAGGTCAGGTGATGTTTGAAGATGAGGAATGGTCACAGGTTACATCTGCATTAGTATCAAGTCATTCTAGTAAGGGGTATTGATGCTAGACGAAACGGTCCCATTTGGTTAACCAAGAGATGGCCCATACAAAGCAACCTAAGTCCAAAACGAGGTCAAGGTCAAGGTCAAACTGAGGTCAGGTGATGTTTGAAGATGAGGAATGGTCACAGGTTACATCTGCGTTAGTATCAAGTCATTCTAGTAAGGGGTATTGATGCTAGACGAAACGGTCCCATTTAGTTAACCTCGTACGGATGGACGAATGGAAGGACAGGACAATCACTATATGCCTCCCGCATCAGTAGATGCCGGGGGCATAAAAATAGAGATTAATACCGCCAGACACCACTCTGATGGTCAAATGTTGTGATCATGAACTTTGACCTTCAAGTGTGCTCTTTAACTTGGACCTAGTAAGCACGGATAAGCACCCTGCATGTTGTCTTAGAGAGGACACAAAATAGAACTATTTGATCCCTGACCTCCAAGCATGACCTTCACCTTGGACATCTTGCTGAGGAAACCAACTGACATTAATTTTATGAAAACCTTCCAAGCAGTTTACACAGTATGGAACAAACACTAAATCAAGCTATTTCAAACCGACTTTTTACCTCAAAGTGTGACTTTGGCTTTGGACCTATAGACCTAGGTTGTGTTCTCTGCAAGTTGTCTTGGTGAGTTGAACAAATGAATTAACTTTTGTGAAAGTCTTCTAAATGGTTTAGACAAAATGGAGTGAACAGGGTGTTAAGATATTTGGTCTTTGTGACCTGCAAGCATGGGCTTGACCTTGGTCCTTGTGACATGGGTTGCGGGTTATGCAAGTCATCTGGGTAAGGTGAACAAATGATGTTTATTCAATAAAAAGTTTTGAAGCCATTAAGAAGATATGAAGTGGAACACTGGATGGATGGACGGACATGCGTGACTCCAATACAGCCCCCCATATACTTTGTATCTGGGACTGTAATGACAAAATCAATCAAAATCAAACCATTTTGCACTTCAGAACATGAGAAGTGAATGGTCACAGCGAGCTGACATTGTAAATTTTTACACTTTTGAGTCATTCAATGGCCATTATTGCAAGGAGACTGGGACTACCTAGTTGCTATCAAAAATGGCTGAAATATCTTACCTATAAACACTGTGACCTAGTCTGGTTGACTAACTTAGTTCACACCCGTTAACCGGTTGCGAGCAAAACGGTTTATGGCGGACAAACGATTCTCCGATATTTTGCTGGCATCTATATTGGGGTAAGTATTTTCAATCCAAGAATCGCTTGGTGCAAAATATGTTACAGATCTTTATTTCCATAAAAAGTAGCATGAATGAAGAACATGCCAGGTGTTTCCCATTTAAAAGTAGCGTATATTGAGTAAGTTATGGCGAGTAAAAGTGTGATTTTGTTGAAAAAATGCGAAAACGAAAGTTTATCACTATATATTTAATTCACTTTTCATCTTCGGGCTATAGTATTAACGGCAACTTTTGAAAAAAATGTTTGCTCTGAATATTGTCCAACTTTTCACCGACAAAACGCAATATTCAACAAGTTACAGACATTCAAACATGTCATGGTCGAAAAAAAGTGTAGCAGCATTGCACAGTTCAAAATATTTGTCTGGTGAGACAGAGCGGTATTCTGTGTCTTTTGTTATTTTAGTTTAATAAATGGTCTAAATAGTGATATCGACCTTGTTACTAATTGAAATCTGACAAAAGCAATTGGTACTAGCTTAGCAATGTCTCAGCGAGTAAAAATTTAGACAAACGTAAGCCTTGGATTTAGTACCTTTATGTATAGACATTTGCATAGTTTTAAATAGCCATGGTAAAACAACAGGCGTTGTGTCTGTTTAAGGATTTAGTATTTATAATGTTTGAAGAGCACAGCGAGGATAACTGATGTATTTCTTATGCATACACTGATGTTAAATAGGCATATACTGATTATATACATGGTCAGTCCATAGTAGGTACTATTTTACATTTATGTGTTTCCTGCGGAGAAAAAAAGTTGCTTGTACTTAAACGTGTCAAACCTAAGACTCTCACAGAGGTGCTTAACTGCCTATACACGTCAGCTGTTGTATTACAATATTAGCAAAGGTGTATAATATGCATCCTATTACTGAAAGAAATATCACATATAATATCATAATAATTCGAGTGGAACGTTCCTAAACGGGAATGCATCACATCAAACTACCGCACGACTGCATTGCGTGATTTAGAAATGTATGAAGAAGTGTTGATGATATATAACATTGCTAGGCGGTTGTGTGATTGACTATGCATTGACTTACATCTGTTAAAACTTTGTTAATAAAAGCTAGTGTAAAATGCTGTTGTCAGATTAAAAACATTACAACGTAACAAGAGTTACGAGCTCAATATCACTATTAAAGACCAGTTATTAAATTAGAATCACAAAAGACACAGAATTGCTCTGTCTCGCCACACAAATAATTTTGAACTGTGCAATGCCGCCACACTTTTTTTTGACCATGTCATGTTTGAATGTCTATAACTCATTGAATATTGCGCATTGTCGGTTAAAATTTGGATAATATTCAAAGCAAACATTATTTTAAAGGTTGATGTTAATGTTATAGCCCTAATTTGAAAAGTGAATTAAATATAACGCGATAAACTTTTGTTTTCGCATTTTTTAAAAACAAAATCACGCTTTTAACTCGCCATAACTTACAGAATATACATTACTTTTAACTGAGAAACACATGGCATTTTCTTCATTCATGCTTCTTTTTATAGAAATAAAGATCTTTAACATATTTTGCACCAAGCGATTCTTGGATCGAAAATACTTACCCCAAATACAGATGCCGGCAAAAATATCGGACAACTGTTTTGTCCGCCTCGATTATCCAGCGATTATCGACCATGGTCAAACTATTATGCCCCTAAACATTGTAACAAAGTTTGGTAAATCTGAGATAAGAATTGCTCAAGATAGAGAGTGAATAACTTTAGTGGATGCCGCAAGAATGTTGGTCCATCACCGCAGGTGGACATTTAACAATACATCAAGGCAAGGGTTAGCTTTTATAATGGCATAACTTAGCTCAAACTTTCTTTCTTCACTCTCAAGTATAAATTCATGTGTATTAATTCAGTCATTAGATCATTATTTGGCAAGCAATCTTATATATGTTTTAAATTTTGAATTTGAATACAAAAGCAACTAGAGCTATCACTGAAGGTGATGAATGTACCCCCCGCACGCACTGACACAGTACATTGCAATTTGATGCAAAAAAGATTGCATAATTATGTTGACTGTATGTATATAGACTGTATGTATACAGTATAGTAACAAAAACAAAGTCCCATAACTCTGCAGAACATTTTTTCTGAAAGAACCTAACATGCATCATGGACATGTAGGGTTGGTACTGATCACTTGTTTGAAGTTTCATTAAATTGTGTGCAAGGGTTCGGGAGATTAGGCGCGCACAAGATTGCATATGCAGACTGTATGAATATAGTATATTAACAAAAAACAAAGTCCCATAACTGTGCAGATTTTTTTTTCTGAAAGAACACAACATGCACCATTCACAACTAGGGTTGGTACTGATCATTTGTGTTAAGTTTCATTAAAACTGTGTGCATGGGTTCAGGAGATTAGGCGTGCACAAATTTGCATATGCAGACTCTATGTATATAGAATAGTAACAAAAAACAAAGTCCAGTAACTTTGCAATTTTTTTTTCTGAAAGAACCTTACATGCACCATGCATAACTACTGTTGTTACTGATCACTTGTGTGAAGTTTCATTAAATTGTGTCAAGGGGATAAGGAGAGTTGGTGCACACAAGATTGTGTCTACAGACAGACAGATGGAAGGACAGACAGACAACCTGAAACCAGTATACCCAGCTTACAACTTTGTTGTTCGGTCGGGGGGTACAATAAGTATGAGTAGAAACAGAAATTAAGGAAAATTTCTGGTTACAACTGGTTTAAACAGGATAGAAGCTAGAATACAGGGCTGTCAACAAGACTTATAGGTAGTTAATAAGATTCTGGCAAAGTAATATTTCACATCTGATCATTAATACTTTTTTGTTTTCACTTAGCACTTGATACAAGTTCATTTTTGACTGGATGTATTTCTAAAACTTTACTTTCTTATACTAGTTGCCCAAATGAGATAACAGTTGTTTTCCCTTTAGAATACATTTAGTAAACATACTTTGCCTAAGGAATGATATAAATACAATAAAAATAAAAAATAAATACTATGGTATTCTGTTACAGGGAAAGGCAATGTTGATCTTATGTTAATTCTGTCTGCTATGATTTCTTAAATCATTTAAAGAAGAGGAAGAATTTTTAAAATCAGCTTTATAATGAGAGTTATGAACATTTAAATATTGGATCAAAATGGCCGCTATTTTGTTTCCATGGCAACAAAAAACATAATGGCTGATTTATTAAATTTCTACATAAATAATCGAACTGTATTTACATATTTCTGTAAAATAATTTCACTATTAAAGATAACTGTGCATCCATGAGCCCTTTCTAAGCTATTACCCAGAAAATAGGATATACTGAGTGGCTTACCAACATGACTTTCTGGAACTTAAAAACATATGTAATTACTGTACTTTAAATAACAAAATGGTAAATATGGAAAGAAACTCGTGTTTATCATTTAAAAGAGGGGAATGACAAACGTGTGTTATTTCCATTTAAAGCATACATTAAAACTGAACGGAAAATGAACAGAAAATCTTTATGTCATTTCAAAATTAGTAAGTGCTTTCATTTCACATGTAAGCTTACGTTTGACCTAATCTGTTGGGTTTAGAGTAACATCGACAAAATTTTGGTTCAGATAGAAGACCCCAGGTGCCATTCCAGGCATTGTTTCGGGCATGGGCAATCATCTGGGTAGAACCACTGACCTTCCATAAGTCAGATGGATGGCTCCCTCACATGAAGAAGTCTATATCAACAGCTGAATTTGAACCAAAATTCTGTCAGGGGGCAAGTAATTCAAAGTCAATGACCTTAACCACTCAACCATAGAAGCCCCTGGCATTCGATCTGAATCTCTCAGTGTAAGTGTGTTCTTATTTACGTTATTGCATGTATATGTAATTACACGATAGCCATGTGCTACGTCGACAGATTTAGGAAATGTGTAGTAAGATACTGATAAACATGCTTTACAAGTATATGAAATGGGAGGAAAGGCAATGATGTGCTAATGATACAGACTTTGAAGTAGTGGGAAAGAGACTGCATTGCGCCACAGAAAAGAAACAAGGGTAAAACACAAACAGCCATGTGCTACAGACTACAAATGATGGTAAGACACCAACAGCCTTGTGCTAAAGACTGGAAATGATGGTAAGACACCAACAGCCTTGCAGCTGTGCTACAGACTACAAATGATGGTAAGACACAACACCCTTGTGCTACAGACTGGAAATGAGGGTAAGACACCAACAGCCTTGCAGCTGTGCTACAAATTGGAAATGAGGGAAAGACACCAACAGCCTTGTGCTACAGACTACAAATGATGGTAAGACACCAACAGCCTTGTGCTAAAGACTGGAAATGAGGGTAAGACACCAACAGCCTTGTACTACAGACAAGAAATGAGGATAAGACACCAACAGCCTTGTGCTACAGACTGGAAATGAGGGTAAGACACAACACCCTTGTGCTACAGACTGGAAATGAGGGTAAGACACCAACAGCCTTGCAGCTGTGCTACAGACTACAAATGAGGGTAAGACACAACACCCTTGTGCTACAGACTGAAAATGAGGGTAAGACACCAACAGCCTTGCAGCTGTGCTACAGACTACAAATGAGGGTAAGACACAACACCCTTGTGCTACAGACTGAAAATGAGGGTAAGACACCAACAGCCTTGCAGCTGTGCTACAAACTGGAAATGAGGGAAATACACCAACAGCCTTGTGCTACAGACTGGAAATGAGGGTAAGACACCAACAGCCTTGCAGCTGTGCTACAAACTGGAAATGAGGATAAGACACCAACAGCCTTGTGCTACAGACTGGAAATGAGGGTAAGACATTAACAGCCTTGCAGCTGTGCTACAAACTAGAAATGAGGGAAAGACAGTAACATCCTTGTGCTACAGACTGGAAATGAGGGTAAGACACCAACAGCCTTGCAGCTGTGCTACAAACTGGAAATGAGGGAAAGACACCAACAGCCTTGTGCTACAGACTGGAAATGATGGTAAGACACCAACAGCCTTGCAGCTGTGCTACAGACTGGAAATGAGGATAAGACACCAACAGCCTTGTGCTACAGACTGGAAATGAGGGTAAGACACCAACAGCCTTGCAGCTGTGCTACAGACTACAAATGAGGATAAGACACCAACAGCCTTGTGCTACAGACTGGAAATGAGGGTAAGACACCAACAGCCTTGCAGCTGTGCTACAGACTACAAATGAGGATAAGACACCAACAGCCTTGTGTTACAGACTGGAAATGAGGGTAAGACACCAACAGCCTTGTCTACAGACTGGAAATGAGGGTAGGACACCAACAGCCTTGTGCTACAGACTTGAAATGAGGGTAAGACACCAACAGTCTTGTCTACAGACTGGAAATGAGGGTAGGACACCAGCAGCCTTGTGCTACAGATTGGAAATGAGGGAAAGACAACAACAGCCTTGTGCTACAGACATAAAATGTGGGTAAGACACAACAGCCTTGTGCTATAGACTGGAAATGAGGGTAAGACACCAACAGCCTTGTGCTACAGACAAGAAATGAGGGGTAAGACAACAACAGCCTTGTGCTACAGACACAGGAAATGTGAGTAAGACACCTACAGTATCGTGTTACAGACCAAAAATGAAGGTAAGACACCAACAGCCTTGTGTTTACAGACACAGAAAATGTGAGCAAGACCACAACAGTCTTGTACTACAGACACAGGATTGTAAGACGCCAACAACTTTGTGCTACAAACAGGAAATGAGGGGTTAGACAACAACAGCCTTGTGCTACAAACAGGAAATGAGAGTGATCATAAACAGCATTGTGCTAGAGATACAGGAAATGAGAGTAAGAAACCAACAGCCTTGTGCTACAAACAGGAAATGAGAGTGATCATAAACAGCATTGTGCTAGAGATACAGGAAATGAGAGTTAGAAACCAACAGCCTTGTGCTACAAACAGGAAATGAGAGTGATCATAAACAGCATTGTGCTACAGATACAGGAAATGAGAGTAAGAAACCAACAGCCTTGTGCTACAAACAGGAAATGAGAGTGATCATCAACAGCATTGTGCTAGAGATACAGGAAATGAGAGTAAGAAACCAACAGCCTTGTGCTATAGACACTGGAAATGAGAGTAAGACACCAACAGCCTTGTGCTACAAAAAATTGAAGGTAAGACACCAAAAGCATTGTGCTACAGATACAGGAAATAAGAGTATGTCAGCAACAGCTTTGTGCTACAAACAAGAAATGAAGGTAGGTAAGACATCATCAGCCTTGTACTACAGACAAGAAATGAAGGTAAAACACCAACAGCCTTGTACTACAAACAAGAAATAAGTGTAAGTCACCAACAGCCTTGTACTACAGACTGAAAATGAGAACAAGATACCAACAGCCTTGTGCTACAGACACAAGAAACCTGTGTAAGACATTAACAGCATTGTGTTACAGACAAACAAGAGCACGGCCTTGCGGGTGCTGACGCTCATCTGATTTTTTTTGTGTTATAGAAATATTGTCCTTCCCATGATTTTCTAAGTCTAAAAAGGGCCATCATTTTTGCAAAAAGCAGGATAGAGTTATGTTTCTTGATGTTCAGTGTCCACTTCTGATGGTGAAAAACTGTTGCAAGTTTTAAAGCAATAGCTTTGATAGTTTATGAGAAAAGTTGACTTAAACATAATACTCAACCAGAAAATGATTTTCTAAGTCCAAAAGGGGCAATAATTATTGCAAAAAGAAGGATGGAGTTATGTTGCTTGCTGTACAGGGTCAGCTTATGATGGTCAACAAGTGTTGCAAGTTTCAAAGCAATAGCATTGATAGTTTAAGAGAAAAAGTTGACCTAAACATAAAACTTAACCAAGAAATCTGATACTTTCTAAGTCCAAAAGGGGCCATAAATCTTGCAAAAAGCAGGATTGAGTTATGTTTCTTGCTGTACAGGGTCAACTTATGATGGTGAACAAGTGTTGCAAGTTTTAAAGCAATAGCTTTGATAGTTTAGGATAAAAGCTGACCTAAACATAAAACTTAACCAAGAAAACTGATTTTCTAAGTCCAAAAGGGGCAATAAATCTTGCAAAAAGCAAGATGGAGTTATGTTTCTTGATGTACAGGGTCTGCTTATGATGGTGAACAAGTGATGCAGGTTTCAAAGCAATAGCTTTTATAGTTTAGGAGAAAAGTTGACCTAAACATAAAACTTAACCAAGAAATCTGATATTTTCTAAGTCCAAAAGGGGCCATAAATCTTGCAAAAAGCAAGATGGAGTTATGTTTCTTGCTATACAGGGTCAGCTTATGATGGTAAACAAATATTCCAAGTTTAAAAGCAATAGCTTTGATAGTTTAGGAGAAAAGCTGACCTAAACATAAAACTTAACCAGGCAACGCCGACGCAGACGCCGACAACCGCTCAAGTGATGACAATAACTCATCATTTTTTTTCAAAAAATCAGATGAGCTAAAAATGAGGGTAAGACACCAACAAGCTTATGCTATAGTTTTATGAAGTGGGCATTAAGACACTGATAGGCTAACAAGGCAGGTTTATATATAGAAAGGTTGAAGACTGACAGCCTTGTGCTAAAGACATAGAAAATGAGGCATTTGAACAGAATCTTGAGAAGGGTCCATGTAAGAAAGCTATAGATCAAATTTGGTGAACACTAAAAAAGTAGCTTATAAGCAGTTCAATGCCTTTAAATGAAGCGATTACCCTTCATACCAGGAAGTTGTTACCTCTGATGGTCCTTATCATTAGTACAGTGGACGCTGACCTGGGACAGTTTAATTCAAAATCAGGTTAGAAGACGGAAAATAATTTTGTAACATAGGGGTTCTACAGTAACATAAGCACTGGTCTTTTACAGTAGAAGACACACAACATTTTTCTTCTGATTGTAATATATATTTCTTTTTCTGTTTAAACTCCTTTGTTCTTTATCAGCAGGAATCCACAACTGAATAATCTTTAACCTTCACACCAAATAATGATCAATTTTATATACAGAGTCTTTCTGGTTATTCTTGGTGTCAAGTTTTGAAATGCAAGAACTACAAAAAAACTTTATTTAAGTGGTTATAATCATTTATGCTTGTGTAACAGAAAAACAGGCAGACAAAAACATACAGAAAAAGGCAAATAAAAACTAGAAAATGCTTTTGTAAAAAAGCGCATGTCTCCCCAAATGCAAAGTCCTATAGGCAAGAAGTCAATAGGGTCAGGAGCGAAAGTCAAAGAGACACTGATGGTTGACTGCAATAGGGATCATCTACTTGGAATGTCCAGTCATCCCGCTAAATTTCAACACTCTTGGCCTAGTGGTTCTCAAGTCACTGTTCAGGCTCCTGTGACCTTGACCTTTGATCAAGTGACCTCAAAATAAATAGGGGTCATCTACTCTGCATGTCCAATCATCCTATTAAGTTTCAACATTGTAGGTCAAGTGGTTCTCAAGTTATTTCCAAAAAATGATTTTACATGAACAGGCCACTGTGACCTTGAACTTTAATTGACTGACCCCAAAATCAATAGGGGTCATCTACTCTGCATGTTCAATCATCCTATGAAGTTTCAACATTCTGGGTCAAGTGGTTCTCAAGTTATTGTTCGGAACTGGTTATCAATGTTCAGGCCCCTGTGACCTTGACCTCTAACGGAGTGACCCCAAAAACAATAGGGGTCATTTACTCTGCATGAACAATCATCCTATGAAGTTTCAACATTCTGGGTCGAGAGGTTCTCAAGTTATTGATTGGAAATGGTTTTCCATGTTCAGGCCCCTGTGGCCTTGACCTTTAACAGAGTGATCCCAAAATCGTTAGGGGTCATCTACTCTGCATGACCAATCATCCTATGAAGTTTCATCATTCTGGGTCAAGTGGTTCTCAAGTTACTGACCGGAAATGGTTTTCAATGTTCAGGCCCCTGTGACCTTGACCTTTCACAGAGTGACCCCAAAATCGTTAGGGGTCATCTACTCTGCATGACCAATCATCCTATTAAGTTTCAACATTCTGGGTGAAGTGGTTCTCAAGTTACTGACCGGAAATGGTTTTCAATGTTCAGGCCCCTGTGACCTTGACCTTTAATGGAGTGACCCCAAAATCGATAGGGGTCATCTACTTTGCATGTACAATCATCCTATGAAGTTTCAACATTCTGGGTCAAGTGGTTCTCAAGTTACTGACCGGAAATGGTTTTCAATGTTCAGGCCCCTGTGACCTTGACCTTTCAAAGAGTGACCCCAAAATCGTTAGGGGTCATCTACTCTGCATGACCAATCATCCTATTAAGTTTCAACATTCTGGGTGAAGTGGTTCTCAAGTTACTGAACGGAAATGGTTTTGTATGTTCAGGCCCCTGTGACCTTGACCTTTAATGGAGTGACCCCAAAATTGATAGGGGTCATCTACTTTGCATGTACAATCATCATATGAAGTTTCAACATTCTGCGTCAAGTGGTTCTCTAGTTATTGACCAGAAATAGTTTTCCATGTTCAGGCCCCTGTGACCTTGACCTTTGATGGAGTGACCCCAAAATCAATAGGGGTCATCTACTCTTTATGACCAATCATCCTATGAAGTTTCAACATTCTGGGTCAAGTGGTTCTCTAGTTATTGATCGGAAATGGTTTTCAATGTTCAGGCCCCTGTGACCTTGACCTTTGACGGAGTGACCCCAAAATCGATAGGGGTCATCTACTCTTCATGACCAATCATCCTATGAAGTTTCAACATTTTGGGTCAAGTGGTTCTCTAGTTATTGATCGGAAATGGTTTACAATGTTCAGGCCCCTGTGACCTTGACCTTTGACAGAGTGACCCCAAAAACAATAGGGGTCGTCTACTCCAGCAGCCCTACAACCCTATAAAGTTTGAAGGTTCTAGGTCAAATGGTTCTCCAGTTATTGCTCGGAAATGAAGTGTGACGTACGTACGGACGGACAGGGCAAAAACAATATGTCTCCTGGGGGAGACATAATAAATCCATATTCAACTACTTGATAAAAAAAAACAAACAATGTTAAATACCTGTATGTTCTTTCACAACGAGTCTCATGTACCCAATGAAACCATAGCAACGACAGACCAGTAGTGGTATATTCTTTTCCCATAGACACTTCCCTAGTTTCAACAATGTTCTGCAATATTAAAAAGGAGAAGTTGCAAAACAAAAGGAGTCATTTCTTTTGTTTATGAGTTTAATAGTTCTAATATAAAACAAGATCTGTCTAATTTGAAACCCTTTCACATACCAGTTGAAAAACTAGAATGTGTCTGTAGGACACAGGGTGTGCCCCCCACTGGTACATTTGTCATAAATGAGGGCCAATAATTCAAATGTTTGCAGTCTTAATGGGGTATAGCCTCAACAATCATTTTATGAAAAGGATTCATTATTCTAGGCCCTTTACTTTTTGAGCTATGAGCATCACAAACAAAAAATCCACTATTTTGGTTATTTCACGGGCCATAACTCTGTAATAAGAGCTAAGATTCTCAAGAGGAATGCCAAGTGTGCAAGTTCACATCACGATAAAGACTCCAGCAAGGTTTCCGGAATTTACATCTGATACTTTTTGAGCTAGGCACACAATTAGGTGAAAAAGTGCACTTTTTACTATTTCAGGGGCCATAACTTTAAAAATAGGGGGTGGAGCCAGCCAAAAAATTAGAGGTGTACAAGTTTATATCATGATAAAGACTTATGCAAGTTTTCAACCTTTTATACAAAATACTTTTTGAGCTAGGTGCATCACAAGGTGAAAATGTGTTTTTGGACTATTTCAGGGGCCATAACTCTAAAAATGGGGGGCGGACCCAATGAAAAATAGGAGGTGCGCAAGTTCATATCATGATTAAGACTCATGCAAGTTTTTCATGAATCTACATCAAATACGTTTTGAGCTAGGCATGTCACAAGGTGAAAATGTGTTTTTGGACTATTTCAGGGGCCATAACTCTAAAAATAGGGGGCCGACCCAAATGAAAAATAGGAGGTGCACAAGTTCATATCATGATTAAGACTCATGCGGAATTTGGTGGTGTGATACCTGATTTTTTTTTTTTTTTTTGGTTGGATTTAATGTCGCACCGACACATGATAGGTCATATGGCGACTTTCCAGCTTTTAATGGTGGAGGAAGACCCCAGGTGCCCCTCCGTGCATTATTTCATCACGAGCGGGCACCTGGGTAGAACCACCGACCTTCTGTAAGCCAGCTGGATGGCTTCCTAACATGAAGATTTCAACGCCCCGAGTGAGGCTCGAATCCACATCGATGATGGGCAAGTGATTTGAAGTCAGCGACCTTAACCACTCGGCCACGGAGGCCCCGGTGTGATACCTAAAGTTGTGTTTTTGTAAACAAAAGAAAATTTTATAGAAAATTGATTTTAAATGATTTTAGACTCTATTTTACAACTTTTTGATATTGGAGAACACAATATGGACGTGCTGAGATCAATTATATTCATCATAGTTATTGGAAGAAAAACTGGTGACTTTATATTTACTGAAAAACCTGAGAATGAGCTGTACCCCACCCACTTTTTTGTAACAGCGAGTGATCTGACAATTTCATATGGACAAAATACGTTTTACCAGAACTTTGTCAATTCATTTACTGATGTTTCTAAAAGAACTTCACACATTCGCATTACTAAAAGTCAGAAAACTACCCCAGTGTGGCTTCTATTGTGTGGTGACGTTCATCCATGCCCCGGCCCCGTTCATAGAGAAAATAGTGAAAAATTCATCGAAAGCGTGGTTTGCATTTCATTCATCTAAATACACGTAGTTTGATACCAAAATTGGAGGAAATTCGTATTCTAGCCAGAAAATACAATCCTGCAGCTATATTCATATCTGAAACTTGGCTTGATACATCTGTGCCAGACTCTGAAATTCATATTTCTAATTATAATGTTCAAAGAAGAGACAGGCCGGACGGTCGAGGAGGTGGTGTTTGCGCTTACATAAGGAATGACCTGGCGTTTAACCCCCGTCATGATTTAACCATCCTGGATCTGGAGGCTACCTGGGTGGATATTCTTCTGCCCAAATCCAAACCCATACTTTGTGGAGTCATCTACAGACCACCAAAACAGCTTAACTTTTATAACATCCTGGAAACACTGTGCCATTCTTGTGATGATTTTATTACACGTGAAACCTTAATTTTCGGTGATTTTAACACAAATGTTAGTGGTATTAAATGTTCACTTCTTACCAACTTATCATCTTTTTGTGAGCTTTTCAATTTCAAGCAGTTAATAAGGATCCTACCAGAATCTCACAATCATCATCTACAACAATTGACCTCGTACTTGTTTCAGACAAAGATAAAATTTCAAACAGTGGTGTTGTTGATGTATCTTTGAGTGACCATTCTATGATATTTTGTACCAGGAAAATTACTCGTTCTTCAATTGGTAAACACAACAATGTTAAAATCAGATCTCAGAAAAACTATAATAGAGAAGATTTTCAACAGTCATTACTTTCATCTGACTGGTCAACTGTTATACTCAGTGATAATGTTAGTGAAGCATTGTAGAAAGCAATAAATATGACTCTAAATTGCTCTGGAAATGTTTATAACAGCTTGGTTTGCCATCTAAGAAAGGTGTTAGTTCTTCTAGCAACATTGGTTTGAAAATTGATGGAGAAGTTAGCTTTGATTTTTTAAATGATGCTGAAAAATTCAATAGTTTTTATACAACCGTTGCATCAAAATTAGTTGAAAAACTGCCAAGTAGTTGTTTTAAATATGGTAAATCATTTGTAAATGAATTTTATTTATCTAAAGGTATTTTTCCAAATAGTTTTTCATTTTCAATTGTTTCTGAAAACAAGATTCTGAAGTATCTTAATAGACTCAGTGCTAATAAGGCTACTGGTTTAGATGGCATCCCCTGTAGGTGTTTAAGGGACATTGCTTCAGTTATAGCCAGTCCTATGACTCATATTATCAATCTTTCAATTATCCAGGGTTCTGTTCCCGATGATCTTAAGAATGCCCGGGTTATCCCTCTTTATAAGAAGAACGATAAAACCGATGTTGGTAACTATCGTCCTGTGTCTATTTTATGTATACTTTCCAAGATTTTTGAAAGGGTCATTTATGATCAAATGGAAGGTTACTTGAATGAGAAAAGAATTTTATACAGTTTTCAGTCGGGGTTCAGACGTGGATTTTCCACGGATACCTGTCTTATCCATCTTTCAGATTTTGTCAAGTTTCAAATGGATAAAGGTAACATGGTTGGAATGGTTCTGCTGGATTTACAGAAGGCGTTTGATACAGTTAATCATAGTATTTGTTAATGAAACTGAATGCAATTGGCCTTAGTTCAGATGCTGTTCTCTGGTTCCAATCATATCTTTCTGATAGACACCAGTTAGTTGCTGTTTCAGGTGTCCATTCCAGTTGTGCCCCTGTAATCTGCGGGGTTCCCCAAGGTTCAATCCTTGGTCCCCTTTTATTTTTAATCTATGTCAATGATATGTCAGCTATGGTCAAAAATAAGTTATTACTGTATGCTGATGACTCTGGAATTCTTGTATATGGTAAAAGTATAGCTGATATTGAGTCTATTTTACCTATGGAAATGGAAAATGTAAGTGAATGGTTTATTGACAAGCTTTCACTCCATCTTGGTAAAACAGAGTCTATTCTCTTTGGGTCTAAGCCTAGGTTAAAGACACAAAATGTTTTAAATGTTTCTTGTAATGGTACAAACATTCAAGCAACCAGTTCAGTGAAGTATCTGGGTGCTACATTAGACCAAAATCTTTCAGGTGATGAAATTGCACGTTCAGTGGTCACAAAGTCTAATGCCCGGTTAAAATTCCTTCATAGAAAGAATCAGTTCTTGGATCTTCATACTAAGAAGCTTTTAGTAATGTCTCTGATACAGTGTCATTTTGATTATGTATGCTCTAGTTGGTATCCAAGTTTGACCAAGTATTGGAAAAATAGGCTTCAAACTACTCAAAACAAAATGATCAGATCTGTTTTGAACATGGATAGTAGGTCTCATGTTGGGTCAGAGCAATTCAAGTCTCTAAATTGGTTGCCTGTCTCAAAGAGAGTAGATCAGATAACTCTCTGTCATGTCCATAGAATAAAGTCAGGCACTGCACCGGAATATCTTAAGGAGCATTTTACATCCCATTTTCCAGCTCATGACCATTTTACCAGATCTAGAGTGTCTGCACTTCCATCATCAAATTCTTTTGATTCTTATTATTTCTTTGTTGATACTGGTCGGTTTTCTTTGCCAGAGAGGACGGGTAGCTTTGGTAGAAAGTCTTTTGCTTACAATGGGATTGTTTTGTGGAATGGTCTCCCTCAACATCTTAGGGATATTGAATCTTTCCATTCATTTAAACATGCCATCAAATCCTTTTTAATGTCTAATTGATTTTAATAGTCTTTCAGTTGTAGTATATTAAAATCTTTTAATTGATTTAAACAGACAAGTCTTAGAAATATAATTCTTATCTCAGTCATTTAAATTTTTTATTTTTGCTGCTGTACTGATTTCATTTAAATGTAGCTATACTTACATTTTTAAAGTATAATTATTTTTATTTTCGTCAGAAGTAGTGAGTTTTCTATTTTGGCTGACAATTTTTTGATCATTTTATCCTTCACTGATCATTCCTCATGAAATATTATGTGATAAATCCTTTACTGTGATACATATATGTGATCTCAATTAGCTTTCATAAATTATTCAGTATTTAAGATTATGTATCTTGCTTTATTACTCAAAATATAACAGTTAAACATGACTTTCTGTGTCATGCCGCCAATAACAGGGACCACAATGGAAATAAGAAGAATCATTTCATCTTTTTTGTGTTATCCCTGGTATTGGTGAGCATTACATGGCTTTGCTGAATAATATGATATAACTGTCTAATGATTTGTTGGTTTGTCACTATGTAATATTTATTATGCATTGATTTGTCATTTGTTTTATCGCTATATTGCCATGTCATGTACACTTGTGCCATATAAAACTTAAACTTCATGCAAGGTTTCATGAATCTATATCAAACACTTTTTAAGCTAGGCATGTCACAAGGTGAAAATGCGCATTTTTTTACTATTTCAGGGGCCATAACTCTAAAATAGGGGGCAAAGATAGATGAAAATAGGAGGTGCGCAAGTTCATATCATAATCAAGACTCATGCAAGGTTTCATGTATCGATATCAAATACTTTTTGAGCTAGGCATGTCACAAGGTGAAAATGTGCATTTTTGACTATTTCAGGGGCAATAACTCTAAAAATAGGGGGCGGAGCCAGATGAAAAATAGGAGGTGCGCAAGTTCATATCATGATTAAGACTCATGCAAGGTTTCATCAATTTATATCGAATACTTTTTGAGCTAGGCGTGTCACAAGGTGAAAATGTGTATTTTTGACTATTTCAGGGGCCATAACTCTGAAAATAGGGGACGGAGCCAGACGAAAAATAGGAGGTGCACAAGTTCATATCATGATAAACACTCTAGCTAGGCGCGTCACGAACTTCGGACGGACGGACGTTCCTACATAAAGATACTTATATGGCTACTCTTTTGTTCTCTCTATTGTTCTTTTAGCCACGTAAGAGAAAAATAGCCACATAAAAGCCTTACGGAATGAATGACATCAAAGAAAAAGTACAGTTACCTATTGTTCCTATAGCCACCTAAGTATGCAAATGTGAGCTCGGAAGGACGGACGGACAGACGGACGCACAGACAAGACCAAATCTATATGCCCCCACCACTCATGGGGGGGGGGGGGGGGCACAAAAAGCGTAATTTTTGTAACTGTAAGCCGCATGTTTGGAACCCTTTTAGAGAGGTATCACCGTAAAGTCTTCCCCGATGTGTTCACTCTATACAGGTTTTGCTGTATAACAAATACATTACAGACATCCCCGTGGTGTTCATTCAAGAGAGGTTTCAATGTATAACATATATATCTCAGTCTTCAATGTTGTGCTCACTCTAAGAGATGTTTTACTGTATAAAATCATGGGAAATTTTGGGGTTATTTTCTGCAAAAGGTCCACCATTAAAGCAGAGAAGTCATTATACAAACTGAACTGTGAAGTTTAAGTCAATACCTTGAATAACTTTAAAATTATGCTCCGGACAAAAAATACAAAGGACAGATTTGACTTTTGAATTACTGCAAAATCATTTTATTTTGTGGGCATGAAATTTCGTGGTTTTGGTCAAAACAGTAATTTCGTGGGGATATGAATTCACGGATTTCAACTTTTCAACATAAAATGAATGGGAATTTTACCTGTCTGTTGGGATTAAATTTCATGGATTGACTCAACCAAGAAAATGAGTCCCCCACAAATATTAATGATTTCACAGTAACTTGTGACCTTGACACTTGACCTACAGACTAAGTTCATGTTTTCTGCACATAGTCTCACTGCCACATACTTATATTCAAAGTTAAAGGCCATACCGTGAATGATTATTAAGTTATGCTCTAACACAAAATATGCACAGACCTGACCTTGTTGTGACCTTGGCATTTGATCTACAGACCTGGTTCATGCCCTCTGCAAATCATTTCAATGCCACCTACCTATTATCCTATCTGTCAACCCTTACAGAAGCAAGCCTTTGTGGCGTACATGTTGTGTATTTGCTGTGTATATGCCGCGAACACAGTAGTACGCCAGAGGAGTACATTTTACATACACCGCATGCCGCGTACATGCCGCATACTATTTCGACGAGTACACAGCATGTACGCAGGAGGTCACTAGTACACTTCAAGTACGCAGCACAGACTCTGAAAATTTAAGGAGTACACTGCATGTACGCAGGAGGGACTTGTACAAGAAAATAGTACACTGCATGTACACCGCAGATACTTTGAAATTTGTGCAGTACACTTCATATATGCGGGAAAGACTTGTACAATTTCTTTTGGCATTTATACTTAGTTTTTTTTTTTATAAGTTAAAGTCTGAAGTAAACTTCATATACGAGGGAGGGACATGTTCATTTTCTTTTGGTGTTTATACTTTGAATTTTTTTAGGTAAAAGTCTGAAGTACACTTCATGCAGGAAGGATTTGTACATTTTTTTTTTTTTTTTTGGAAACAAGAACTTGATTTCCGAGTAACTTTTATCTTAATAGCATAGAATAGTTCAGATTACCGGTATTCTGAAGAATGAAAATTTGCCAAACTATTTGCAATGTTCATTTGTGAAGCTTACATCTTAGTGATTTCTGAGCTGCACCTTGCATGCAGTGTAAAAATATATTCTTTTTCATTTTGAATTAATCCTGGAGCTTTCTAACTTGGATAATTGAAAAGCCTTATTTGAACTTCGTTGCATTACATTTTGTAATACATGAAATAATTACCAAGATAATGCCTCAACAGCGCCCGAATGAGAATTAATAGCTCTCACTGTTATTTGAATACTCTTAAGCAAAACACCATTCTATCATGTTTTATAAAAGCTTTAATGCTCATTATGTTAACTCATTAAGGCCTCACCAAATTAAAAAGTTGTTCATCAGATTTGCGGCTCGTATATTTTCAGAACGTTTTTGGCTAATTGCGCTCGCCCCATTGGAAAAAATCAATCTAAAATTTTTTGGTGCGCTCCTTTATTTATACACATAAAAGTGTATAAATGCTTATATAATTCTGGTCCTAGATTGTTCCCAGATGGATTTTAATCAAAATAAATACATACTTCACACACATCATCTATAATAAATCATAACACTTATATTTAGTTGCATTAAAGTTGTTTCCCCTTGATGCAGTTACGCCATTTTCTTCAAATGTTTACCAAATTACATGCTCTAAAAATTGATTTATTTCATTGAAAAGTGGATGAAGAAAAGCATACTAATTTATTTGATAACATCAATCTACATTATTTTGGTAAGGGTAAATACTTATTGATGCATGTCACTTATCTTTTTTCTGTTTTTTTTCTGTCCAAATGATCAGCATTTGCATACGAAAGTTGGTGGGGTAAGGAATTTAAATCATCAGAGCAGTTTCGCCACAAGGGTACACAGCATGTATGCAGCAGGAGTACACAGCATGTACGCCGCAGGACTCGGGCCAGGAGTACACAGCATGTACGCCACAGGAGTACACAGCATGTACGCTGCAGGGGTAGTACACCGCAGGCTCATTTGCATGTGAAAAGTGTATGTGCCGCGTACATGCTGCGTACTATTTCCCGCATACAAAATTCCTCCAGCGTACATCCTGTGTACTATGTAGTCCACAGCATGTACGCAGCAAGTAGTACGCGGCAGAGCTCATTTGAATGTCAAAAGTGTACTACAAACGTACTATCGGTGTATGTGCGGTGTATATCCTGCGTACTATTTAAAGCCCTTGATTTCAGTACACATCATGTACGCATCATATACGCTGTATGTACACAGCAAGAGTATGCAGCAGGCCTTTTTCTTCTGTAAGGGAAGACTGAAGTCAATACCCTTAATGATAATTGTTATGTTATGGACACGAAATATGAAGGGCAAATTTGACCTTTGAACTCCATTTGTGACCTTGACCTTTGGCCTACTGACCTGAACCAAGCACTCCACACATGTCTTATCGCTTTCTACCTATATACAAAGTTAAAGGTCAATACCTTGAATGGTTACTGATTATGTTCCTGACATAATACATGCATTTTTCAAAAATAGGCTTATAAGAACTATTACAGTTTAAGTACTTGATAAGGCTTTCAGTATCTTATGTACACTTAGGATTTAATGATACTGGACATATAATTTTTTTCTGAAGAGCCTTGATAGAAACACTTGTAAGGAAGGCCTCCTTTATGAGTAAACTTACCTTTCACAAAGATTTGTAGCAATCACAATAGTAAACTGGTTGAAAAAATCTACATTTGTATCCAACATCTTCTCTGGGTGCTTAAAAATATACAAATAAATAATGTTACTATACAGACTAAAACATCTGTCTAACTCATATCTTATTCAAATATGATGCATGTACTTCCTACTAAATCAGAAATGTAGGTAGTCCAGAAAAATCTCACAAGTCCCGGATTTCAAAATCTGCTAAAAAAGATAAACAAGGAATCTGTAAAACCGAATGATGCTCCCCGATGTATGTGCTTGTCCCAATATGGGGAATACAAATTAGAAACAAAAACAAAAAAACAAAAAAATGGAGATAATAAAAAGAAAAATATTTAATAAAGGGAGATTATATTAAAGCAAGGGCCATATCATTATGTGTGATTTTTGCCTTTATCATTTTGTAAAGTTTCAATGAAATGTCATTAATACTTTTCAAGTATTAAATAATCCAGACAAGCCTTATTTGGTATAATAAAGGGAGATAATTCAAAAACTAGGTACGGTAGAGTTATGGTTCTTTGACACTGCACTTCCCGTCAATGGCCTCTATCATTTTGTGAAGTTTCAATGAAATGCCATTAGTATTATTTTGTATAATAAAGGGAGATAATTAAAAAACTATGTATGGTAGAGTTATGGTTCTTTGATACTGCACTCTCGTCAATGGCCTCAATCATTTTGCGAAGTTTCAAAGGAGAAATGTCATTAATACTGTTCAAATAATGCTCCAGACAAGCCTTATTTTGTATAATAAAGGGAGATAATTCAAAAACTAGGAAAGGCAGTTATGTTTCTTTGACACTGCACTTTCCATCAATGGCCTCTATCATTTTATGAAGTTTCAATGAAACGCCATTAATACTTTTCAAGTAATGCTCTAAACAAGCCTTATTTTGTAAAATAACAGGAGATAATTGAAAAACTAGGTAAGGTAGAGTTATGATTCTTTGACACTGCACTTTGTCTCAAAGGCCTCTATAATTATGTGACGTTTCAATCAAGTGTTAATACTTTTCAAGTTATACTCCAGATCAACTTTGATTAAAGAACTGAAAAAGGAGCTAGTAACAGAATTTAACAAGAGCACCGCCTTGCGGGTGCTGACGCTCATCTGATTTTTTTTGTATAATAGAAATATTGTCCTACCCATGATTTTCTAAGTCTAAAAAGGGCCATAGAGTTATGTTTCTTGATGTACAGTGTCCACTTATGATGGTGAAAAACTGTTGCAAGTTTTAAAGCAATAGCTTTGATAGTTTATGAGAAAAGTTGACTTAAACATAATATTCAACCAAGAAAATGATTTTTCTAAGTCCAAAAGGGGCAATAATTACTGCAAAAAGCAGGATGGAGTTATGTTGCTTGCTGTACAGGGTCAGCTTATGATGGTGAACAAGAGTTGCAAGTTTTAAAGCAATAGCTTTGATAGTTTAAGAGAAAAAGTTGACCTAAACATAAAACTTAACCAAGAAATCTGATATTTTCTAAGTCCAAAAGGGGCCATAGATCTTGCAAAAAGCAGAATGGAGTTATGTTTCTTGCTGTACAGGGTCAGCTTATGATGGTGAACAAGTGTTGCAAGTTTTAAAGGAATAGCTTTGATAGTTTAGGATAAAAGCTGACCTAAACATAAAACTTAACCAAGAAAACTGATTTTCTAAGTCCAAAAGGGGCAATAATTCTTGCAAAAAGCAAGATGGAGTTATGTTTCTTGATGTACAGGGTCTGCTTATGATGGTGAACAAGTATTCCAAGTTTCAAAGCAAAAGCTTTGATAGTTTAGGAGAAAAGTTGACCTAAACATAAAACTTAACCAAGAAATCTGATTTTTCTAAGTACAAAAGGGGCCATAAATCTTGCAAAAAGCAAAATGGAGTTATGTTTCTTGCTATACAGGGTCAGCTTATGATGGTGAACAAGTATTCCAAGTTTCAAAGCAATAGCTTTGATAGTTTAGGAGAAAAGCTGACCTAAACATAAAACTTAACCAGGCAACGCCGACGCCGACGCCGACAACCGCTCAAGTGATGACAATAACTCATCATTTTTTTTAAAAAAATCAGATGAGCTAAAAATGAAGTGCATAAAATAGTTCAGGCCGAGACGTTGAAATTCCAAGATCAAATATCTACTCTAAAAGAGGAAAACAAACGACTACAAGAATCACTAAATCAAAATTTCTTGCACGCAGACGAACTTGAACAGTATGGGCGCAAAATGTGTCTTGATGTGTCAGGTATACCTGGTGATTCAGGAAACCATAATGAGAATGTGACCAAAAAAGTTCTCGACCATGTTAACAAAATCACCCTCCGTAGTGGCGAAAAACTAACACTCCAACCATCCGACATTGACAAATGTCACCGCAAAGGAAAATGGAAGGATGAATTTGTGTACAATTGCAAGGTGATAATTAAGTTCACCAACGCAAATGCAAGACAAAGGCTGTATGATGCGAGGAAGGAGCTCGGTGCGGGAATATTTGTTCAAGAGAACATTACACCCTTCAGGGAGAGACTATCCTTCGAAGCCCGTGAGCTCGTGCGAGCAAATAAACTATCAAAGTGCTGGGTTGCAGGCTGTAAAGTTTTTGCAACGATACCTTCAAAGACCATTACAGGAACACAGAAGAAAATTCACATAAAGGACTTGAACACAATTGAGGCCATCAGAAATGGCTCAGCATAAACTCTGTGTTAAAAAAATTTGTTGTGATAAGGTGAACAGTTGTCAATCTGTCAAAACCTGTCTAATTTCACCCATCCATAATAACAATGACCTACATACTTGTTTATGTACCGTACAGCTTTATCACGTGACACATTTTACAACCATCATAAAGATGTAATTTTTGTAACATGAAAATCAAACTTACATGGTCAAATTCTGTCTGTCTGCATCAGTGTTTGCTTGTCATCCCATGTTAGTCTTTTAAATTATTCCAATATACACTATCAAGTTTATATAATGTATTAACACTTCCGAAACTCTAAATCCGGGATTTTATCATGAAACATACTGTATGAGCCTGACCTTGCGTGATCTCACCATGAAAACAATACTGTATGAGCCTGACCTTGCGTGATCTCACCATGAAAACAATACTGTATGAGCCTGACCTTGCGTGATCTCACCATGAAAACAATACTGTATGAGCCTGACCTTGCATGATCTCACCATGAAAACAATACTGTATGAGCCCAGCCTTGCGTGATCTCACCATGAAAACAATACTGTATGAGCCTGACCTTGCGTGATCTCACCATGAAAACAATACTGTATGAGCCTGACCTTGCGTGATCTCACCATGAAAACAATACTGTATGAGCCCAGCCTTGCGTGATCTCAACATGAAAACAATACTGTATGAGCCTGACCTTGTGTGATCTCACCATGAAAACAGTACTGTATGAGCCTGACCTTGCGTGATCTCACCATGAAAACAACACTGTATGAGCCTGACCTTGCGTGATCTCACCATGAAAACAATACTGTATGAGCCCAGCCTTGCGTGATCTCACCATGAAAACAATACTGTATGAGCCTGACCTTGCGTGACCTCACCATGAAAACAATACTGTATGAGCGTGATCTCACCATGAAAACAATACTGTATGAGCCTGACCTTGCGTGATCTCACTATGAAAATAATACTGTATGAGCCTGATCTTGCGTGATCTCACCATGAAAACAATACTGTATGAGCCTGACCTTGCGTGATCTCACCATGAAAACAATACTGTATGAGCCTGACCTTGCATGATCTCACCATGAAAACAATACTGTATGAGCCCAGCCTTGCGTGATCTCACCATGAAAACAATACTGTATGAGCCTGACCTTGCGTGATCTCACCATGAAAACAATGCTGTATGAGCCTGACCTTGCGTGATCTCACCATGAAAACAATACTGTATGAGCCCAGCCTTGCGTGATCTCACCATGAAAACAATACTGTATCAGCCTGACCTTGTGTGATCTCACCATGAAAACAATACTGTATGAGCCTGACCTTGCGTGATCTCACCATGAAAACAATACTGTATGAGCCTGACCTTGTGTGATCTCACCATGAAAACAATACTGTATGAGCCCAGCCTTGCGTGATCTCACCATGAAAACAATACTGTATGAGCCTGACCTTGCGTGACCTCACCATGAAAACAATACTGTATGAGCGTGATCTCACCATGAAAACAATACTGTATGAGCCTGACCTTGCGTGATCTCACCATGAAAATAATACTGTATGAGCCTGACCTTGCGTGATCTCACCATGAAAACAATACTGTATGAGCCTGACCTTGCGTGATCTCACCATGAAAACAATACTATATGAGCCCAGCCTTGCGTGATCTCACCATGAAAACAATACTGTATGAGCCTGACCTTGCGTGATCTCACCATGAAAACAATACTGTATGAGCGTGATCTCACCATGATAACAATACTGTATGAGCCTGACCTTGCATGATCTCACCATGAAAACAATACTGTATGAGCCCAGCCTTGCGTGATCTCAACATGAAAACAATACTGTATGAGCCCAGCCTTGCGTGATCTCACCATGAAAACAATACTGTATGAGCCTGACCTTGCGTGATCTAACCATGAAAACAATACTGTATGAGCCTGACCTTGCGTGATCTCAACATGAAAACAATACTGTATGAGCCCAGCCTTGCGTGATCTCACCATGAAAACAATACTGTATGAGCCTGACCTTGCGTGTTCTCACGAGAAACAATACTGTATGAGCCCAGCCTTGCGTGATCTCACCATGAAAGCTGTTTAATGCTCTTATTTTCAGACATCTGTATCAACTTAAACCATTTTAATTACAGAAAACCTGATATGGTGTAAGCAGAGATGAAAATATATTTTTTGTTTTGCAGCTGAAGCAATATTTGTTAATTTGCTCACATTGTATTTGTGTTTAACACATCTTTTACAGTATTTTAATCGTATACAGGGGCTATTTAACCTACAGAGAGTACATGGACTTTGTATCGATTATTCTAGTTATTATCCAAGTTCCCACATTGATTAGAAAAAAGGTCATTTGTAACACAGTCTTATTTCATTACCAGAGGGGAAATTTGCCTTTCTCCAGAATCAAACATGTGACCACTAACAGCCTTCAGCAATCCCTAATTAGTTAACTGGACAGTGTTTATACACAAAAAAAAAAGGAAATTTACACTTTTTGTTATAAATGTAGGGAATACATTTCGAGGGATATGGTTAGGGTTACATTCCCTAAAATTTCGTCTTTTGACTGTAATTTATATTATGGATTTCACAGTAGTAAATATTTTATGACCATTCTGAGGAAAGTATGAGATACAATAATAAACTTAATATTTCATCCAGCAAAAAACAACAAAGAACATATTGTTATACTGTATCACCTAAACATTAAACACGAACAAGCTGACATTTGTATCCCCTTAATTTCAAAAATATCAACTTTTTTTCTTTAAGCAGCCATGTTATAGAAGTTAAAGTTTTCGACTTTGAATCAAGTGCGGGGTTCAAAACCCTAATTAGGACGTAGAAAGTAAGAAAGATAGTAATAGTATTCAGGGGGCTTGTGGAAAGTCGGCGGGTCAACCTTAGTGCCTATCCATGCCTGAAATAATTGTTCAAAGGAGCACCTGGGACCTTCTACAAAATAGCTGGAAAGTTGCTATTAAACCTGCATTGTGATGATAAGACTTAAAACTGAACCAAAGAAAAGAACACGCTGATAACCAGAGGGCCTGTTACTGATATTACCAGTTAAATCAAACACACAAGTGAAATATTCAATGCTAACCACTATTGTCATTCAATACCAAGCTGATAGAGGTTTAAGTAAGTTCATCAGGTGAGTGGTGTAAGGGGTGAGTGGTGGGCAAGACAATAACTATTATATCTGTTTACTAGAACGTCAAAAAAAAGAGAGGTTATATTGAGAGAGTGCGAGAGTTTGAAAAGAGGCTAAAAAACACTAACAATATAAGTCATGTGGTGACTGTCCAGCAATTAATGCAGACTCCCAGTACACTTCCAGGCATTACTTCAGATTAAGAAGGGCACCTGGTAAGAACCAGCAACCATCCGTAAGCCAGCTTGATGGATTCTTCATTGAAAGAATTCTACAACACAAGTAGGATTTCAAACCCATGTAAGTCAGGAGCAAGTGATTCAAAGTCAGCAGCCTTAACCACTCAGCCACAGAGGCCGCGGTATCAACTTACAAGACCTAGAATACCACATGCTTTTATGAACATGGCAATGTAATTTCATAAGTATTTGGTAAACCAATGGCCCTCCTTGTCCCAAAATTTTTGGAGCCACTTACTGCATACTTGCAATGAAAATGTGAATTTAGTGGGATAGCTTTTCCATAAAATTATGGAATATACCTTCAATAGGGAAAATCCATGGCAAGATCTTCATTCCTAATCAACAAACTTTCTATTGGGTTGCTTTGTCCACAAAAGAAAATTTTTTAGGAGATTTAACATCATACCAACACAATTATAAGTGATATGGCCCCAAACTTAAGAAATAAGTCGTAAACAGAGATGTTTGGATGTACACAAATATGGGTTAACCATCATGTTGTTACCAACAGGAACCACTCTCCAATAGAGGTCAAACAAGAACAAGAACCACTACTAATAAATCATAATAATAATTGAGCCGCACCATGAGAAAACCAACATAGTGCATTTGCCACCAGCATGGATCAAGACCAGCCTGCGCATCCGCGCAGTCTGGTCAGGATCCATGCTGTTCGCTAATGGTTTCTCTAATTAAAATAGGCTTTGAAAGCGAACAGCATGGATCCTGACCAGACTAGCGGATGCGCAGGTTAGTCTGGATCCATGCTGGTCGCAAATGCATTACGTTGGTTTTCTCATGGTGCGGCTCATATATTCAGTAATCATTTACCTCGTCCATGTAATCCCCAGATACATCTTCATTTAATTCTGATAGATATTCTGTTGCAAACTTTGCTCGAGACTGAAATGCAGAAAAAATATCAGTTGTAGAAAACAATCATGAACTTAATAAACTTGGTACTTCATGATAAAGAATCATTTTGGATAAGGCTGCTGCCTTTGTTGTGTTGCTAAATTTTTACTTAGCTGATATTAATTTATATAAGCCTGATGTGATAGCAGCTTAATGGTTAACTTGCGAGTTTGCTTCCTAGAACTGTACTTTCTCTGATGCACATTTTGGGCATTTTATCACTTCACAAAAATTGTTCAGGACATTACTTCTGACACACCTTTATCCTTAAAACTCAAAATTATGTGCAATTTTGAACTAATTTGAGTTCAGTAAGCAGTTCCTCTCTCAATACTAGAATGTGAAGTACCGGTAATTACAAACCATAATTAGCCTCCTCAAGTGACAAACCAGTAGAGGACTGAAATACAAACCTGCAACTATTCTATCTGTCTGACCAAGTTCTGTAAGTATTAATGTTCTAATTTTTATACATGAAAAAAAAAAAAAAAATACTCACTTGTCCAATTGATTCTTTTGTCAAAAAGAAACTGAAATGGAACAAAACAATTATTGTTAGAGGAGACAGTGTGATTGACTATTTATAAGCTCGATGTTGAAATAGGGCATATCTGATGAAACTATCACTAGAGTCATTAATATTTCCAAAGATGAAACTTAACATTTCATATGCGAATTAAATGAACTGACAACATAAATTCAGGCAAGTGAAAAAATTGAGGAATATGGTAGTTTGAAGGAAATCCTTCAAGAAATAACAGAGATAAAGTGTGGGGCATAAAAACATTAACCAAGCTGTGGATGTGAATGCTAGTGTCAGGGTGAGGAGGATCTATCTCCATCTCCATATACACTTCATATAGTTTAGCCGAAAACCTTCATTCAAAACAGGACCCCTGTCAACATGTAATAAAGAAAACCCAATTAATATCTTTTTAAATCTTTACATATTCTAAAAAGGAGCATCTTAAATCTTGCTGCTTCCATACTAACAAGGCAGTGTGAGAAACTGCTACCTCAATGTATTTACATTACTACAATGCAATGAAAACTTTTATATCTTTTATACTGAAATTTATTTAAAGAACCTGCATATTCTTCAAATAATCTACCATCTGTAAGTCTGGTTTCATAAAAAAAATTTTCAACTTTTTATCAAAGAATCTACTTTTTGTCATATTTTTGGAAAGTTTGTGGCCATAGCAACAATATTTATTGCCATAGCAACAAAATAAAAGGTTAAGCATATTCTCCATATTGTCATTTATCCATGTACCCAGTTTCATGAAAAAACATTGTATTATTTAAGTTATGACAAAATCCACCATTAAATGTGGCTGACAGAAAGGCAAGACTGATGGACAAACAGAAAGACAAGTAAGGAAAATAAAATCTGAGAAAGGGAACAGTTTACTGGGAAGGGGACATTCATACAGCGGTACAAGGTATGTTTATATCAAGCAGAACTTACTTATTTCCAACATCCTCTCCCTGTACTTTATTACCATCCACCACAGTAAAAGATCCTATACCTGAAACAGAAGATCATATATATCTTAATAATTAAAAGTATATTTTGGTTTCTTCCTTCAGAACTCTTATTTTTCAGCACCCCCCCCACCTTCCACTCCAGAAAAAATCAATATCAAACCTACCGTAATCCTCACTTAAGGTACTTAGCGGAGAGCTTAAGTATATGACTGATGAAAATATCACACAAGGAAGAAAATGGCTAAAACATACAAACACTTATAAATCTTTTAAAATCCCACTTTTCTTCCCATGGTACTAGTATTTATTTTCTTAACAGGAATAGTGTCAACACTGTCTGTCACATAACTCATGAAAATGCTCGACAGAATAATAAATAAAGTCCACAACACTGCCGTTACTCCTGGAAAATAACTGGACATGAAAGCCCACATTATATCTGCATGTCATCTTTATGCTGATGATGATTACCAAGTTTTGTTTCAACTGGGGGGAAGGGGGGTGTCAATGAGGGAACTGTGTACACAATGTTCTGATGAAGTTGTAATATTTCCAAGTCTAAAATAGGGTCATTACTCCGAAAAACATTATCGGAGTATATACAGGTCTATGTTCACTTCATGTTGATGATGTATACCAAGTTTCATTTCAGTTTGATGGGAACTGTAGAAGTAGTTGAGTACATAATGTTCTAATATAGTTGAAATATTCCAGAGTCCAAAATAAAGCCAACACTCAAAAAAAAAAATATTTGGCACAAAAGTCCCAAAAATATACACATGACCACTTCATTTCAACTGTATGGAAATTGTAGGAGTTGAGTTATGGTGAGTGTGACAGACAGCCTGATGGACAGACAGTTCAAACACTATTTGTTCCCGGGTTATCAACACCAGGGGCATAAAAAGACTTGTAACAAATATACAAAGACATTATAAAGGAAAAGAAAATCCGAGGTATGTTCTTATTCCATTTTTCTTCTTGTCATCATAGTTCCTTCATACCCTTTGCTTCCCTCCAAGATAGCATTTTATAAGTGGATAGCAGAAGGGATACCCTTTTGAGGTGGGGTAGTATAGAAGCCTACGTGGTAAAAATATATAAATGTCTGTACACAGTGAAATGTATTTTAAATGTGAGGAAGTTGTAAGTTACTTTCAGAAAAAGGCCAGTTCTGTTAATAGTGGTACAGAGTCTTAAGAAAAATGGTGCCGTTGTGCAGCTATTATACTTTTAAAAATAAATGGCATCATACAAGCAAACAAATATAACTGCATATCAAATCCTAAATTTTTATAAAAGAATTTCCGAAACACAAAAGAAGTAGCGTAGTATTTTCACTGGGTCTGTTTCCAAAAATTCTGTAAGAAAGCGAAGCAACGGTGGCGAGCACAAAAAGGCAACAACACCAACTTGAAGCACTGGCACACTTATGACTGCCATCCTGTACCAATTATAAATTAGCCATTTTTTTAACCTTAAAGACTGCTGGCAGCAAGTGATTCTGCCTTTGCAACCAGTGCAGACCAAGATCAGCCTGCATGGACAGTCTGCACTGTTTGCTATTCAGTCAGTAAATTTTCAGTGAACACACCTTTGTTCAAACAGTGGTGATGCCCAAATTGAATGATGGACCAATTCATGGACCTGGACAGAACCATTGACTTTCCATAAGCCAGCCGGATGGATTTCTCACATTTACACAAGTGAAGCTCAAATTCCACATAACAAATAAGAGGAAAGTGATTTTAAGTAAGTAACCACATGGGCTGCCATCGAGCCCTCCTTTCTTTGACAGACACAGTCTTTTTAATACATACCTGGAAGAATCAAGTTTTTCAGAATTTCTGTTCCAGTTGCAGTTGCATTAACTAAACATACTCTGGAAGTTTCTAATGCTGTCTGTCCATGGTCACCCCATAATCTAAAAATATAATTATACAACATGTAAATTAACTGCTATGTTTCTTCATTGTCATCATCATAACTTAACTGACGCTATTTTTATTTTCTGATGGTCGCATCTATTAAGTTACGGCATAACGCCATTTGGTTAACTAACCAGTGTTTAACCGCAACATCTTGCACAGCCTCTCGTTAGAATATGATGACGCCATGCAAAGTTCAGAGCACATTGTTATTTTTGAAAATCAACATTTTTAATATTTATGAATTTAATTTAAATACTAGAGATGCTTTTGAGAAAAGCGCATGTCTCCCACAACTGCCTAATCATCTAAATAGTAACTCAGTCTTTATATACTGTTTACTTAATCCACATGTGCATGCGCTTTCTTGACACCAAAGGGATGCCTATACTACTAGTAGTATAGGCGTCAGTTTTGGGGCAAAACTGCGCAAAAAATCTGAGTGTCTTTGGTAATTCAAGGGCCATAATTCCGAAGTGCCTAGGCCGATTTGGCTAGTTATCGAACTTGGCCGAGCACTTATTGGCAAACACCTTTTGTTGAAGTTTGGTGAAGATTGGATGAGAAATGTTCGACTTAGAGTGCGGACAAGCTTTGTGACAGACACACAGATAGACAGACTGGAGTAAATCAGTATGTCTCCCACACTACTGTGTGGTGGCAGACATAATAAATATAACCATTTTTAACAAAGTTAATGAAAAACATACCTTAGAAGGTTTAAATTCACAGAAAAGGTCAATAAATAATGATTCTATACAGCCTATTTGTTTTCAATTGAAGAGTACCCTAATCAGGTCACAACTGCAATGGCAGATAAAATATTGCAGACAGTGGTACCTATTTGAAACTTGTGTGTATAACTTGTATTCAGATTAAGTTGCATGGGTTATTTTATGTCAGATCAAAAGAAAAATGGATTAGAAATATTTTAAAGTAAAAGGTGAGTCCATTGCATTTCATTTGATGAAATTATAGCGTGACAGACTTCTGGCATGATTTCTGGTTAGGTTTCAATACAGGATTTGTTTCAGCTCAGAAATTCGTAGCAGCAAATAAACATCTCTGAGACTGAAATTTTTTAGCTAGTTTTGGGACAGCTTGATAACTTTTGAATGTCACTGTCCCATCACACCCAAAGTTATTCTGCATATTTCTGTTAGGAAATCCCTGATGAAATCTGTTGGGCACGTTTTCTGGTATAGTACAACGTATTTGTAATGATTACATCTCTGATAATGAATTTATGTTGACACTAAAGCATAAAACTGCCAGGCTGACATTTTTTGAATGTATAATTTGTGTTTTTTTCTGCAATTTAGTGTCATCGGAAGTCCGCTATGTATTGAAACCGGTGTCAAGGCAGAGATCTCCTTGTATCTGTTCACATCATATTTCCGAAGATTGAAGTCTCTTATCTAAAATTATGAGTTATATTTAACCCATCTGAAGTTTGTACATGAATATTAATGTTTAATTTATTGTAAGCAAGTAAGTCTGACCAGTACTTTATGACTTTTTTAAAAATTTTAATGTCTTTATTTTCGTAACAGTAAAATGCAGATATGGGCAAGGCTTAGAGGGATGACAACTATAAACATCAAATCATAAAATAAGCCATCCTGATTAGCCAAACAAGTAAGGCTACCATAAACAATCTTAATCAAATTCAACCAGAGATTTTGAAGGCAAATATATTGAAAGAATGAAAACATCTGGACTAATTACAGAAAATGCAAGAAAGAAACTAAACGCCTCATCCGCAAAGCTGAATGGGACTACATCAACAAAGTAATTAATGAAGGCCTAGAAAACAACAACACCAAGCCCTTCTACAACTATGTTAAGTCCAAGAAGGAAGACAATATTGGCATCGCCCCTTTACGGAACCACGGCCACCTAGTCAGCGACGGTAAAGGTAAAGTGGAGATCCTGATAAACCAATTCCAGTCAGTATTGATGAAGGACAACAACCACCAGCCATCCCCTCCACTCTCCAACCACAGAGACGAGAGCATACCCACACTTCATATCCGGGAAGAAGGGGTATTGAAGCTACTGAAGAACATTAACATTAGAAAGGCAATGGGCCGAGACAAGATCCCCAACAGAGTTCTCCAGGCGTGCACGACAGAAGCCACCCCAGCCGTCACCGCCATCTTCCAAAAGCCAGTCGACACAGGCGAGCTACCCATGGATTGGAGAAGTGCAAACATTGCACCAGTCTTCAAACAAGAGGGTCATGATGACCCTGGATCGCTCACCTGAGTAATATGAGCTACATGTTTCAAAGATCAAACTGATGATAAAATTTTAAGAAAGTCAGTTGGCCACATTCATGGTCAATAATATTCAGTTTTATGATTGATGTGCAAAACTGTGTATGTCATCAAAATTTCAAGGCTGTATCTTAAAAAACAAGAAAGTAGGTCAAGGTCACAGTCAAATGACATCATATTACTTGGGGTCATCAGGTAATTATTATTAAACAGTCTTGGAAATAGGATCAAATGATTTTTTAAGTATTTTTTCCTATATAACTCACATAGTAACTAAGTGACCCCAGGGCGGGGCCTCTTTTAACCCCAGGGGCATAATTTGAACAATTTTGGTAGAGGACTACTAGACAATGCATCATACCCAATATCAAAAGCATAGGTCGTATGATTTCAGACAAGAAGATTTTTAAAGTTAGTCTATATAAAACTTTGGATCCCCAGGGCAGGGCCTCTTTTTACCCCAGGGGTACAATTTGAACAATTTGGTTGAGGACCATAAGACAATGCTACAAACCAACTATCAAAAGTCTAAGTGTTCTGGTTTCAGACAAGAAGATTTTTAAACTTTTTTTCATATATATAAGTCTATGTAAAACTTGGGACCCCTGGGGCGGGGCCATATTTGACCCTAGAGGGATAATTTGAACAATCTTGGTAGAGGACCACTAGATGATGCTACACACCAAATATCAAAGCCCTAGGTCATGTGGTTTTGTACAAGAAGATTTTTAAAGTATTCCCTATATATATATATATATAACCTTGTCTGAAATATATATATGGCCCCGCCCCGGGGGTCACATGGTTTATATAGACTTATATATATGAAAAAAAGTTTAAAAATCTTCTTGTCTGAAACCTTGTCTGAAATATATTTCAGACAAGGTTTCAGACAAGAAGATTTTTAAACTTTTTTTCATATATATAAGTCTATATAAACCATGTGACCCCCGGGGTGGGGCCATATTTGACCCTAGGGGGATAATTTGAACAATTTTGGTAGAGGACCACTGTATGATGCTACACACCAGATATCAAAGCCCTAGGCCCTGTGGTTTTGGACAAGAAGATTTTTAAAGTTTTTCCTTTTGGTTGCCATGGCAACCAGAGTTCTGCATGGAATTCAATTCTTTGAACAATTTTGAAAGGGGGCCACCCAAGGATCATTCCTGTGAAATGGTGTAATTCTGCCCAGTGGTTTTCAAGAAATTTTTTTTAGAAAATGTTGACGGCTGCACGACGGACGACAGACATTGAGCGGTCACAATAGCCCACCATGAGCCTTTTGCTCAGTCGAGCTAAAAAGGGGATCGTCATACTCCAGTAAATTACCGCCCAGTGTCCCTCACCCGTGTCCTCTCCAAACTACTGGAACATATTATCTACCACCATATGCTTGACCACCAAGACAAACACAGTGTCCTCACTCACCTTAATAATGGCTTCCGCTCAGGCTATTCCTGCGAAACACAACAGTTACTATCTGTCACTGCTCACGATCTCCTATACTTTGACCAGAACAAACAGGTCGACACAATGATACGGGATTTCAGCAAGGCTTCTGACACCGACCCCCACCAACGATTTCTCCTAAAGCTAGAGAACTATGGTATCCGTGGCCCTCTCCTCAACTGGATTGCCAACTTCCTCCAACAGCGTGAAATGTGCGTGGTGGTACGTAGAAGTTCAAGCTTGGTGAAAAGTCACGACATGTCCCAGTAGGATCCGGTGTACCCCAAGGCACAGTGTTAGGGCCTCTGCTGTTTCTCTGCCACATCAACGACCTGCCCGAGAGAGTAAAGTCTCACATACGCCTGTTCGCAAATGACTGTCTGTTATATTAAATACACAACTATTAACTCCTTCAAAGACCACGAACTCCTTCAACTCGACCTTAAAAGTCTTTAACAATGGACGCAAGACTGGGGCATGAAGTTCAATGCCAAGAAATGCTATCTCCTCAGCACCAAACAGAAGTCCAGCTATTTTTTTACCATCAACGGCAAAATCCTAAAACAAGTTCAAGAAAACCCCTATGTCGACATTACATTCTCTGATGACCTGAAATGGAACACCCACATATCCAAAATAACCAAACGTGCCAACTACCCTTGGATTCATAAAAAGAAACCTTAGGCACTGTCCTAGCTGCCGGAAGAATGCCTACCTAGGCCTGATCTGGAATATGGGTGTGTAATCTGGGACCCCTACCATCAAGGCGAAATCTAGTCCAACTAATTTGACGCGATCCTAGGAAATATTGAGATATTTCCTTCAAAGTTTTGACGTTTAGATTGCCCGTCACAAATTTATATATAACAATCTGAATGTCGAATTATTTTGACTAGGCGAAATCGACAAACTTGAGCACATACAGTGATCATCTGCACGCTCCATCAAGGACTACAGATCCAGACAAGATGGATGCGTGTCCCCTATGCTGAAGGACCTGGACCCACTACAAGAGAGACAACGCCACTTGAGGCTGACATTCCTATACAAGGTGGTGGAAGCACACGTACCAGCCATCAACATTGAACACTATTTGAAACCCCTTAGACACTAAGACAAAGTGTTTCCAATTAAGTAAGGCAAAAAGTGACAATTTCAAAAACTCTTTCTTCCCAAGAACAATTTCATTGGAATAAACTCAGTGACAGTATTGCGGTTGATAGAAACACCGGAAAACACCGAAAAAACCGGAAAACACCAAAAAACATATAAAAAATTAAGAAAACTGTGAATAATGATTGATTTTAGGTTAATGTCATATAAATGAATAATATTTTGGTAAAAAAACTATATATTAGCGTATTAAAGACTGATATCGTGAGACAGTTGTGTTTTACGGTCTTCCGTAAGTTCGTAGAAAAGCCGAAAAACACATTAAAAAATCAAGAAAAATGTATAAAATGATTGATTTTTTAGGTTACTATCGTATATATTAATAATTTTGTGAAAAAACACCTATTTATTAGCGTAATTAAGACTATTACCGTTGAATACTTGTGTTTTACGGTTTCTCTTAAATTCGTAGAAAAGCCGGAAAACACTAAAAAACACATTAAAAAGTCAAGAAAACTGTACAGAATGATTGTTTAATACATTATTTTTATATATCCTGTTCATCTTTTGAAGAAAGAACTATATATTACCTAAATAATGATTCATATGGTGGAATATTTCTGTTTTACTGTTGTTGTTTTTTTTGGAACTCCGTATTTAAGCTGAAAAAACAACAGCACATTACAAATAATCCAATGCTTTTACCATTACACGTATTTAGATATGTTATTTAGTTAATTATATATTTTTTATATTCATTCAGATTTGAAATTAAATTTAAGCTGATTAATTTTTTTTCCATTATCGTATAGCCGGAAAACACTTCCGCAGCCGAAAGACACATAAAATTTTCATGTATCATCATTTTTACCGTAATATAATTTCTTATACTTTTTTTAAGTCCTATTCCTTGATAAAATTATTTAAACATGAACATGAAAAGTAAATAAGGAAGTATTAATGTTTTTGTTCAGTTATAGCGTACAACCGCAACATGTTAATTTCCCGTAACTGAACAGCGCAGCGCTTTGACTAATTGAAGTGTCATATCGAAGTGTGAATACATTAATTAAATTAGTGCCATCGACTGCCATAATGCAGAGTGAACAGTTTACAAACATTGTTCATTTAAAGTGTCACCCAAGCTAATAAAGATATATAAATACTGAAAACCGAACATAAAAATCATATTCATTTCCAATGCAACTATGTCGACTTTGAAAATTGCTCTTTACGGCGACAGCTATATATCACGTCTAGCATACTTCTGCGATTTTGACTTGAAGGTAAATTCTGTTGTAAATGTGATAGAGTTTTCACAAAGCATAAATTCACTTCAAATATATACCTATGTATGTTATATTTATTTTTTTTTATTTAATTGTTGTGAAATAAACAACTAATGTAACGATTTTAATGTCATTTCAGGTACCAGGCAATGTGAAATTTTTCGGGAAAGGCGGTATGACAGTGGCACGTCAAGATTCCGGATTACTTGGAAAGGTAATGACCTTTCAGCCTGATGTGGTCTTGATAAGTATTGGCGGGAACGACATAAATAGCAGGTCCAAGCCGGCAGACATCGTTCAGAATATTGTATCGCTGGTGATTCAACTTAAAGAAAGTGGTGTGAAAACAGTATATGTCTTCCAGATTTGTGAAAGAGGATTGTTTAAGAAAGACCCTAGCCTAACACAGAAATCTTTCAATGCTCAACGAAAAAAAATAAACATTCTGTTAGGCAGGAATAATGACCTTAAGCTAGCTGACATGAAAATGAAGTACCCAAAAGACTATGACGAAGACAAAGGTGCATTTCAGTCATCCCGCAGGAATGTCGAAGTTTTTTTATAATGTGAGGAGAGTGTTATTCCAACACAAACAGGAGTGATGAACATTTTATATATATTTGAACTATTTCATTTGTGTATACATGTGCGTGCAATTGATGTGACATGCAATAAATAATAAATTATGTGTATAATAAATGTATAAATTATCCCCATACTAGATACTTGTTTGTTGTACATTAATTAACACGTTATTTGATTATTTGATTACTTGTTTGTTGTAAACACGTTATTTGAAGAGTAATTCTAAAGTAAAACTATAATTAAATTATTAATTAAAGATTAAAGAAGACCCCTAATGCTAATTATGTAAGAAGATTAAAGAGGTATGTTTGACCGATGCACTGAATCGGTGACTTTGATTCATTGTTGTAACCCAACAATATAAAACAACGGAGATTATAGAATCTTATGAACATTGCCGCAAGTTGCGAAAAATCTTTGACACGTATTATTTCTCAAATTATAATGCCTCTTTGCCCAAAACTATATAAACTGGTATTGATTAGTAAAATATTGCCACTTGTTTCATCTTTCACGATGGAATCATATCCGTGTGTAATATGTTCAAATGAGTGTCAAAATGACACCATACAATGTTCTAATTGCCGCAATTGGGTACATTCTGAGTGTGCAAATCTTAATTCAAATGACTTGAAATCTTGGTCAGTTAAATCTTTGAAATATTTGTGCAAGTGTTGTGCTTTTGATGGATTACACTACAACGCCAGAGCTGCGCTGACAAGGTAAGAAAACTTCTTTGATTAACAAAGATTGGCAACACATGAATGTTTTGTACAGCTGAAACGAGAATACGCCTATTTATTACAGCAAAATAAAACAATCAATCAGTTATCGTACATGTTTATAAATATATATTTTTGAGGTTGAGGAAACAGTCAATGTCAACGATTCCGCTCCAGATACACGTGATGCATCAGATCTATCGATTAATGAGTCACATGAATCGATAGATGATTCACCACATGTATCTGAAACAGAATCATGCAGTGAATCTGAATCAATGGGGGTGCTAGATTCGGGGTTCTTAGACACAAAACGTGCAGTAGATTTATTAGTAAACAGCACAGTAGGTTTGGATAAAATTCCCGGGGGGACCAAAGAAAATAAATATTACATAATTGAAAATTCAAGCAATAAGGATAAGAGAGCAAAAAATAAACATAGTTGTTTTTCAGATGATTGTGGGGTTTGGGATACATCTAAAGGGACATCGCCAAAAACATTGTATTTTCGGGATAGCCAGGGGGACCTGTCAGTCATTTTCTTCAAAAATGGAAACTACTGCACCAAAAAACGCATCCAACGGAAAACCGAGTATGTACCAATGAATCCACAGCCTGATAAAAATCAGGTCGTGGCAATTCATCGGTATTATACAACGTTGAAGTTGGATGAGTCTTACAAAAAAAGAGTTACATGGTTAGGAGAGGGGGGTTTGGAAAGCAAAATGGCCGTTGTTGAATATGTAGGTAAATTCCCCGGTCTAGCACCTCATGGTAACTCCAAAGACCAGAAAAAGACAGAGTATATACGGACTCCTGCTTATGTTATGGATGAGGTTTCCGACTTAATAAAAAAAGAAAAACCAAAGAAGATCTATGACACGCTTAAACATAAGCATGACGAGGTCACCAGACCCTCTGGTTTACAACAGATCAGAGACAAAAAAAAATATATGTCACAAAAAGAAAATCCGAAGTCTGGACCTAAGAAAAATGTAGCCGATCAAATAAATATATTACAGAACATGGTGTCAGAAAATGACAAATTTGTTCGGTCAATAGTTAGAACTAATGGAAAAACACCATGTATTATTCTTTATACGGACTTAAAGAAATTGTGTTGTGCAGGTCATACTGTTTTAGGTGTTGACAAGACGTTCAACCTATGTGATATGCATGTGACTGTTACATGCTTTAAACAAGTAACTGTTGTTAGGAATACCACAAATCAACCCCCCTTGTTCTTCGGTCCGATGTACATACATGACAATAGCGACTTTGAATCGTACTGCCACTTTTTCCATCATCTTAAAATGAAGGTCATTGATTCAACATTGCACAAACTGGTCATAGGCAGTGACGACGAACGTGCTCTAGTCAAAGCAGTAACAACTGCTTTTCCTGAAGCAACCCATGTCCTCTGCACCCGACATCTTAGAGAAAATTCCAAGCAAAAGCTAACTGACGATGCAGTTAACTTAAGGGACAGAAATATGATCATTGACAAAATCTTTGGAAATGACGGCATCATAGACGCAGATGACAGCATCTGCTTTGACGAAAAGTGTGACCAACTAGAGACTGAATGTACGGCTATTTCAGAAAACTTTGTCACATACTTCAGGGACAGGCTTCGGCCACACCTTAAAGAAAAGGTTAATGCGCCTGCTAGAAATGACAAAATTGACCACAACTGGACAAATAACAACTGTGAGTCGGTCAATCATGTACTTAAACAGACAGTTGACTGGAAGTCAAAGCCTATCTCAGACTTGGTAGATTCTCTATACTACCTTGTCGAGGGTCAATACAAGGATCTTAGATCTGCTTTGCTTAGTACCGGTGAATTCCGTTTGGCTGAATCTCATGCCAAATTTCAGGTGACTAAGACTCAATGGACTGACATGACGTCAGACCAGAGGAACCGACTGTATGGACGATTCAGACAACATGCCATTGAAAAACCAGGTTTCATGACATCATCGGACGGGAAATCAACTATCGTTGCGCCGCGTACGCACGGTAGAAAACCAGGTCAAAGGAAACGAAAGGTCAATGCAAAAACTACGACAATTAAACGGACGAAAGTTGGTGATTAAATTGTATTTTTGTTTTCAGCAGCTTTTAAAGTGTCCTGCTATACACACGCTTTGTCCTCTTGTTGGGAGCTCCATTTTCTGCGGTGGTAGTGTATAGCTGGTACAATAAAAGTTTGATTACCCTGAAACAAAAGTACAATTTAATTTATTAACATTTGGACATATGGTCTTCCGAACATGATATCAGATTTCACATGTATATATTTTTGTGTACATTTAAAAGACTTTATACAACTGTTGATTTGATTTTACAATATTGTTGGTTTTTAGTCTGTTCATTTACATCTTTTTTAAACTAATATACAGTATAATTATGGGAAAATATACATATTTTTACTTGCGAATGTGATAATTTTATGAATATATATACATATGTTTTTAACATCTTTACATATGTCAGTCTATTTACATACGTTTACATTTTACATATCGCAATAATTATTTATATAGAATCTGTGTCATCTTTTATTATGTATTAACATCTTTACATACAACAACGATTTATATTTTTAACATGTTAAAATTTAACAATGATTTATATAAGTTGTAACGTTTTTACATGGCACTTTATTAAATGATATTTACGTTTGTTTAACTTCCCTATATACATTTTACATGAAATTACAGATGTGATATTTTATAGATCTACCTATGTATTGTTGAATCAAATCGATGAGTGTATTTCTGCTTTTAAATTTGATTGTGTTTTTATTGTGTATGTTTGATACTGTATTTATTTGACATGATATATGATAATAAATATTTTTTTAATAATAAAATGTTCTGTTTTATAATTACATTGTCACCATCTCGGATACAAATTAAAAAGTGGATATCTTGGTTAGTAATTTGAACGTCTCGCATATTTTACAGTAACACCGGTAAACACTTTGAAGAACCGAAAAACACCTCCTCAACTTACTAATATGTAGTGAAAACTGAATTCCAAAACAATTTTAATCTCAAATAATGTTTACAATATTATAAAAATTTAAAGTCAGGCGAAATCTGATACTTTTCTTTATTTCCAATGAGTTTTCTGAGTGTTTTCCGGTTTTTCTACGCATTTACGTAAACCCGTAAAAACACAAATGCTCAACAATGTGACTCATTACTCTTACAATACACAGTTATTTCGTCACCAGATGATTAAAATACATGACATTAACCTAAAATCAATCATTATTTACAGTTCTCTTTGTTTTTTTATGTGTTTTTTGGTGTTTTCCGGTGTTTTCCAGTTTTTCGGTGTTTTCCGGTGTTTCAACTTTCCCACAGTATTGTGAACCAGAAGACCACTGAAAGCTTTAAACGTGAACTAACATCATCAGTCTAAATTCGCGCACACCTCCCCGTTTGGTTACTTCGTCGTATCAACTCGGATTCAGATTCAGAAGTCATCTGTCAATTTACAGATTTTCTACAATTATACGAAATCCCCTGGAAAGGACCCGATGACGATGAATCTGATTTTCGAGGCACCGCACCACCGACACCAGATCTCTATTCAATAATTTATTCGTTTTATACCTAGTGGACTTATGTTTAACTCACTATATAAGTATTATTACCTCAGTTGCCGATCGTATTTATGACTTTTGTCAAAGCCTTCTTTCGATTTTGTAAAATTAGCCATTTTCGACTATCTTTGGGTAAGAATTTTAAGTGTGCACCGGGAACGTCTAATTACCCGTAACCAGTCTTATGATGTACGGTGTGGGCAAAATATCCGGACAGATGAAATAGTACGGGGGCCAGAAACGTCTACATGCACCCATGCATCCCTCCCCCAGACTTTTTTCATAGGTATCATATTGTTCGACAGGACCAACTCTTTCAAAATAAAAGATGTTCCAAACTATGTATGATTTCACTGTTTCCATGGAAACCATTCATTTTTGGAAAGGACAACCATATAGATGATAATCAGTCATATCTTTGTCAGTTTTTGTGATAAAACAATAAAAATGGTATCAAAATGGGGCTGAGACATTAGATTTTTAATAGCAAATAATTTACTATTTTGCATATTCATGAATATTAATGAGAATTTACAAAATGACAAAATTTTATTAGAAAATAATATTTTCTAAGTTTTAATTTAATTAAAAAATGTACCAAATAGTTCTGATCTTAAAGTCTCTCAGTGTTTTGTTAAATAGTATTTTGATATTCTGATGATAATTTCTTTACTCCAAACTAGGTAGATCTATGTTTAGCTAATTTGCATAAAACGAACCAGTGCCACAAACAACAAATAAAAAAGACTGAGACCTTTAAAACTGAATAAAATGATATAATTAATCGTTATCAATGAAAAAAAATCTTATATGATCTATAGTTAACATTTAATTGAAGGAGGAATAATAATGCAACATACATTACATATGTTACGTTACCATTTATACAAACTTGTTTTATTGCATCAATTATTTAGAAATTATTCTAGAAACATAATTAATATTAGTTATTTTTATTATAAGAATGCAATATGCTTCTTTACTTATCCGACAGTGAGATTTTTTTCCGTAACACATTTTAAAATACGTTACCACTACCATTTTTTAAAAAGATATTTAAGAAGTATTTAAGAAGTAATTAAAGCCATTATTATTACATACTGATTTATTTAAACTGTTACCAAGATTAGCGCGCGCGATAGAAAAAACAAATTGTTTCCCCTTTATGCCATCGTAGTCCTATACCATCTGCAACCAAATTCATATTTAACCCCAAAGGAGAACCGGTAGGTAACAGATCAGATTGCGCAGTAACAACTCCAGGAAATGCTCTTAAATGTTCATTTATGACTTTGATATGCTAATATATTTATGCTGTTCTATCTGTCTTAAAATGTTTGGAAATTTTAATTCAGATCTGAAAAATACATGCATGCTCTTGTTATAAAACGTAAAAACAAACCTTTGAGTATAAAGAAATAATCATTGTTAATGTTTTCAATGTTGTTACTGAAAAGAAGACTGCCCTTGTGGAATGTACGTGTATCCCGAAAAGGGACTGAACTTAAAGTAAATTGTTGCTATTGAAGTTTATTTGCTCTAAACCGATTCTTTTTCTTTTTTTTACACAGGAAAATAGTTTTTTCTATTTATAAGAACTACAGATACCCCAAATATACACATGCAACTGATGGTGCTAGAATGCGTAGATGTTGTAAAATATTTAATATGATTTATCAGCTGTAAGCAGGAACAGAAGTGTTAAGGAGTATGATACGTTCGGAGTCTCAGAGTGAAGGGATCAAGAAGCATAAGACTTTTAGATTTATGTTAATAACATTGGATAGGCCTCAGTTTTTTTTTGCAAGATACGAGCAATCTAAAAAGTGATAAATAAATGTTATTTTATAGGTATTAATCAGAAATCGACTGTTTATATCGTTTCTCTTTTGAGCAACGTTTAATGTTTACACTTTTGAAATAAAACATTAGAGATTGCATATTTTTAGACTAGCTCCTAGTCTTTGTTTCTTTTTTCTTTTTAAATAATGTAGCATCTATATCATATGTCCAATTATCATATTAAATATATAGTATTACTATCAGTTCTATGAAACATCTCTAAAACAGACTTACATATGTCACTATTATATAGAATAAAAGAAAAAATTCAAAACTCTGAAATTTTTAGACAAATTCTTTATTTTCAGTCCAGTGGCTAGTTTACAAAGACTACATATCATACATATCATTCAATCACTTCGTTTTTTTTTTTTTACATTAAGACAGTACTTTTAAAACATAAACATGAAGGCACCCTTTAAAGAATACTAAACAGCAATCGCGCGACTTTCTCAAACTATTTTGACAGTTTGGAACACATGTAAGATAATTTTGCTTTTTATTGAATGTTTTGGCCCAACACTGGTACATGTTCGTTATAATGCTAATAAAGTTATGTTATGTTATAATTGACTTAAATATGTACACTCAGATATATATTATATACTGGCATAATATCGAGTATCATATTTCATTTATAACAATACCTTTTGTTTTTGTAGTAGGGCATTAAATATAGACTATCTTGAATGTTTTGATTTTGGAACACATACTTGTAAGATTTTGTTTTGATAAAGGAAGTGATAATGGTAAAGGAATGAAAATAAGGAACCTATTTTCAGGCGTTATTTACTTTTAATATTCGGACTGTTTAGGATATAACTAAAATACAGAGCAGACGATAAACACTGGCATGAGCACGGAAGGTTGGTGAATATCTATTTCTTTTAACCAGATAAATTCTTTGACGATCTTCTCAAATTACATGTCACTCAGGTTAAATTTATAAACATTTATTATTGATAAACTTTATTTTGTGCTACGTTTTCGGTGAAACAAATCAAATCAAAACAAAACATAACAAGCACATAAACAAAAATAAACAAAACAATAACAACAACAACAACAACAAAAACAACAACAACAAAATATCATATCTGCAATGAAATTTATACTTGCGATTCTCTTGACGTGTACATCTGGTGTGTCCGAACCATGCAAGAACTTGGGATGCGATGCAACCATTCATTTGGCTCGATGGTTCTATAAAGATGCCTGTCTGTCTCAAAATAATGTATGTCCAGGGGCATGTGTGATTTCTTTTCCATTCAAGCTAGGAAAATTATCAATTTCATTTGGCAAACCTAGAAATCATTCACGCCAGTAATGACGACATCACAGTCGGACTACCCTAACAATCAATGTAGAGACAGAGGTCATAACGCACCAAAGTTAATTGGCAATTATTGGCAATCCTTAGATTTCTTTTCGATAATGAATAGGAGAAATCACCAAAAATTAAATCATAGTTATGATAGTAATGTTATGCACATGTTTTTACTGTATTATATATAATTTATGAATATAAATGCTATCTCGAAATGTATCTAGTCTTTGCAGGCATCATGTACAACATTTCTAAAATTGTTTTCTTTTTGTTAAAATAAACATTACAGTTCGATCTTGTTTTTATCAATTAAATAGTTTTTTAACCAGATACATTTGACTGTATATTTCATTCTACTATTCCAATGATTCACTGAAAAACATGTATTGTAGGTGACAAAAGAAGGACTGCCTTTTTACGATTTAAGGTGTTGGCAGGCGTGCTTGGTGTGTTAAGTATAGTTATATTGGCATGCGCGGGTCTTGGTATCAAACATCATGACGCCGACACGTTTGGACCACCGTATTACGTTGGCGGTTTTATAGTTGGACCAGTGGTAAATGTTACACACTTTTTACCTTTGGTGCCACATTGGCTGAGTGGTTAAGGTCATGGACTTCGAATCACCTGCCTCTCATCGATGTGGGTTCGTGCCTCATTTCATGTCTGCCTCATTTCATTTCTGGAAGCCATCCATCTGTCTTACGGAAGATCGGTGGTTCTACGCAGTTGCCCGCTCATGAGGAGGGACATCTTGGGTCTTCTTACACAACTTTTTTTCTTCGGTCTGACAATATCACGTATTTACAACAGTGTTTTAACGACATAGAGTATTTACAATTCATTCTAACTACTTTTGTATCAAAAGGTAGACAAATTTATCATTAATTCAGGAACAATACAAAAATGGACATGTATTAAAGGCCTTTACTATAATAGAAATCCGCTCTAGCTGGTGTTAAGGGGGCGTGAGGAGTGTTGTACATTTCATTGCCTTTCACGAGCAGTCTCAGCTAAATCGAGTCTGCTATTTGTTTTGCTAGGTTACGTTCCATGTTGCCTTGAGATCTTCTTATATATTTTATTTTCTATTCAGTTTGGTATTTTATAACGATCTCAGCTGCTAGCGAAGATATTTATGGAATATATGTTAAAGTTAGACAGAATAATTTTACATAAAAAGCTCTGATAACTATTGAGTTTCGAACAAGATTTACCACTGGTATTTAGATTTTGTAGAAACAGTGATAAACCTAAATATGAAAACAGATATTAAGAATGGTCGAAACAAATTTTAATCCTTTTGTATTTCAATGTAAATCACAGGGCTGTCGTAATGAAAATGCTTTTAATTGTTTATTCATTTAATTTATTTAACTTTTATTTGTTTCTTCAAAATAAAGTGTATTTTTAGACTTCGAATTTTTCACGAAGTTTAATACGAAAACGTTGAATGATTGCCTTGGCAAATATGGAAATGTTATGTTACTGCGTGTATAAAGTAGCGGTACATGTTTAAAAACATGGCTTATTTCAGGCCCTACTGACTGCATTTGTGTGCATGAGTGTTTTTATAGGAGCAATGGGTAAATCATATGACGATGATAAAATGAAGCGTCTGGCCCCGCAAGTAAGTACCAATACTATAGTGTGCGTTTTATTCGAGCTGGCGAGGCGTAGTTAATTTTTAACTTATGCAAATGAGCAGAATATGTAGAGCAATATAATTGTTTAATTCCGTAACAAACGACTAAATTTCAACGCTACATTGATGGCCACTGAATAAGAAATCAGTTTGCCGAATACTACATATCCTGCACAAGAATGCGTCGGACCGTCGCGAAACTCTGCCCCGCCAGGTCGAGTAAAATGGACAACATCTGTATATATTTTGCTCCACAATTTTTTTTGAGGTCAGGATGGAGACTTTCTGTTTTACCCTGTTTCAATGTAAATAAAAGCATTGCCATTGAGATTCTTAATACAAAGTGTTAAAGTGTTTCGGTATAATATACATGTATGTAATAGCGCTACATGTTATGATTATATCGGATATTGTCAGCCTTCGAAAAAGTAATATCCCCTTCGGCTGGTCCCTCGGTTATATTACTTCTCTAGGGGTGCCAATATCCCATATCTAAGTTGCTGGCCTGAGTTAATTAAATACTTTTAATCTGAATGTATAAAGATTAGGTGATGTTTGCTAGCCAAACAGTAGTTTGCTACAGTCAAACTTACAGTAGTAACAGCAACAGCGGCAGCAGCAACAACACTAACGTAAGTCAAAAGTAAAAAGGAGATGTTTTTCATTTATTTTTATTTCAGATTTCCTGCCAATATACAATGTCAATGTTGTTACTTCCAGCATGTTTTATTGGAGGTGTTTTAACTGGAATTTGGGGGCTTGACGCGGAAGATATAAATCGAACCCTAGCTGCAATCATACTGGCGGGATGTATTCTGACCTGTTTTGTGACCATAGTCTCGATGTGCACAGTGTGTGCGTACGGTAAACATTTTGGGGTCCATATAAACAGACGAGGCAGACGAACTGTTATCATAACTGACAATTCGACTGCTTTTTCCAGGTCGAGTGAAGGGACTCATGATAGGTCTGGGGGTATGGTACTACATAGTAATGTGAACGTTTTTACGACAGATACAAATCATCAACATATCAGTCAGCTGGAGCAACAGAACCAACTTTTGCAACAACGACTCGCTTTACAGCAACAAATGTTGATGCAGCAACAGCAACAGGAGCAACAGCAGCAGTTTTCAGGTGGAGTTTATCCTCCGCCTCCGGCATATGAAGATCCAACATATCCACCGAACACCTCTCTTCCTGGCCCAAGCGCACCACCTCCGCCATACAGTAAAGTAGTGTGAACAAAGAGTGCCTACAGTATGCAACAGATATGGTGCTTTAAGAAATGTTAAGTAACTGTCTCCTGTGGAACATTGTTGCATCAAATTGTTTTACATTTAGCTGAAAATAGCATATGGTAATGTTTGATTAAAAAATTGTAAATTGTGATTTGACACTAAAACCAATATGATTTTCTTCATTTTGAGGTCTGTTTCACAGGTAACTCCGTTGATTGTTTCTTTCCAACATATATGTACTATACGAGTTTTTATGTGTCATAACTGGTAATATACATGTCATTTATAATATCTGTATGTCGAAAAACCAGAGGGTCATAAAATTGAAAAGGTGTACGTTGAGTAAAGGACGAGAAAAATACTTTTTCTTTTTTGTTTATCAAAATGTAACTCAAAATGACAATTATGTGAAGAGGGAAAAGACGATCCGAACAATATTTCCCCGGCCATTTATTGATAGTGGTCAGATTCTCTATATAGAAGTGAAAAAAAGGACATTTTACTTAATAATAAAACTACTAAAACATGGAGTTCCTTTTGATGAAGAATGTGACTTTCTATTTTATGACTGAACTTAATGTACCCCATAGGAATTCTGACCAGATGTTTATCTAATCTATACTTGAGGCTATTGAAAATAACTCTTAAAATGTTCAATATGTGGACTCGGTTTTCTTGTTGTCAGCTTCCTACGTCAAGCAAGCAATGGTTACTGACTAGTTGCTCACTGGCTCTACATAGCTGATACATGGCAATATATCACTGAAATGTTTAACCCTTAGCCTGCTGGTGGCAGGTTATTCTGCCTTTGCGACCAGTGCAGACCAAGATTAGCCTGCACATCCGCTATTCAGTCAGTAAGTTTTCAGTGAACACCCCTTTGAATAATAAATGGTACTGCCCATATTGAATTATGGACAAGTCCATTTAAGAAACATAGCAGGGTAAGGGTTAAATATTATCTTCAGTATTGTTATATTTTCTGGTCCTTTAGGTGCTATGTTGCACATTTCATTACCTCACATGAACAGACTCAGTCAAACCGAGTCTGCTATTATTTTGCTTGTTTGCATTCTATACTGCCAAAGGATCTTTTTATTAAAATATTTTTTTTCCATTAGTATAAAATATTGGGCCCTTATCACTATATTATACATTTACATAAAAATTAAAAAAAAAGCTTCTTCTACATAAACTACATGGTTTACGTCAAAGGTAGACATTTTGCTGAAAACATCATATCATAGATGTTTTGACAGGTCTTTCAAGCATCCATAATGTACTCAAGTTCTGCAGCCATTTTTTTTACTTATTTAAGAAATAATTTATAGCAAAAGAATGCTTTAACACTATTTATGCACGATGGGCGGTTAAACGTTGGGCGTAATAATTGCACGAGGGCGCAGCCCGAGTGAAATTATTTGTACGACGTATTACCGTCCGAGTGTATAATAGATAGTGTTAAAACACTCTTTTGCAATCAATTATTTCGATTCTAATATGCCCTTAATCTAAAACAGTAGATAAAATATAGAAGCGCTCTTTCTTGGTCGCAACAAAAACTTTGACGTCACCGCACGTAAACGCGACGTCATTCTAGCGTAAGAGTGTTTTAACAGAGACAAGCATATAAGAATGTTTATAAATGAATGTTCGGTTATAGTATGTTAGAAGCTCTACAGTTATAGTGAGGCTATGATTTCATTCGTTTACGTGTATGCGTACGTGCAAATCTATGAACATAGTAATATTAATAGAGTTGCTCACAACATGTGAATTCAGAATGGTCAGGGTGCCGAATTTATACAATTACAGATGGCAATTACATGCAATACTCAATAGCACGATATTTTTACATTAGTCAGGTATGTCATTTCTCCATGTACAAAAGATACACAATATAAAACCATGAACTTGCAATTGTATATTGCACATATAACCTTACCTTCCGTGCATACAGTGTATAATGTAGATTCAGTTTTACAACATGCTTAAAGTAAATTATTACATAATGATAAAAGTACATATTCAGGTCCATCACGTTATCCACATTCAAAAGTTGGTAATCATTTTTAAAGGTAGTTAATCAGGTATTTGTCAAGAAATTGTTTTCTTCAAGTAACTTCTCACCTACACATACTCATGCTCACTGACTGATTAATACAAGTAAGATTACCACTGCCGGTACTTTTAAAATTTCATTCTCATATTCTGGTTGCACATCAGAGATGGAGTTATTCTTAACGTAAGTATAAATTAAGTAATTCAGGCTTTTCTTATGGAATGACATTAATATAAGTACTACTGAACTATAATTGACAAAGACTAACACAGTCAAAATTCGTTAGAAAAGTACATCCCCTTCCTTATCTTGGTTGTGCAGTCTTGACACAGCCGTGTACCTTGCAGTTTCCTTCCTCACAGATTGTCAAAGGTTACAAAATGATCTACTAAACTTAGAAACTTGGGGAAAAATGTGGGACCTGGAATTTAACTCCAGCAAGTGCCAGGTCCTTCACATCGCACGTAGCAGAAAGCCCATCCAGTTCCCCTATAAGCTACATGGTCAAACACTGTCCCCAGTTAAGGATGCAAAATACCTTGGTGTCGACATAGCCACGACCTCAACTGGAACACACATATCAACAGAATAACAACAAATGCAAACAGTACACTAGGTTTCCTTAAACGCAACATCCATCAAATCACGAAAACGTCAAATCACTATCATACAAAACACTGGTCAGACCACAATTAGAATACGCCTCATCTATATGGTCCCGCCCCCCTCCCCCCTCCAACACAGATTAACATACATAAGCTGAAAATGGTCCAGCGACGCACAGTCAGATGTCAACTCGGACCTCTTTTCCCTCACACCACAGTTCTGTGGAACAGGTTACCCCCGCATATTGCGACTCTGTCTGATCTTGAATCCTTCAAGCAGGCAGTGGCCCTGTTCCAGTATTAAATATAGCAGTTGTTTTTAAACTTCTTTTACTCTATTACTGTTTTTAACATTTTAACAATCATGCTTTGTCTCATAGTTTCACTATGCTTGGAAGACTTCTTCCATTTTTACTTTTATTCTTCACTAATACCCGGCGTGCACCCTGCCCATCATACTCGCAAGAGGCGTGAGGCAGTAACCATAGAAAGATAGATAGATAGATAGATTGCACATTTTATACGGTACATATCTCTAACACAATTGAAGGGATTTTGTCAACACTTCACACAATGACAGAGACTGTCAAAAGGAAGTGCAATCTAACAGACGGAGACCACTACCATACTCTCTTTGCCTTTGGGGCAGTGGAATTAAAATTGACAATAAACTCAAGACTAGGAACGAATATTTCGTTAATACAGGATAGGGTAATTCAAAAACATGGTCAACCATATAGTTAATATGTAAACATAAATCAACAAGTTCATTTACTAGGTAATACATGTTTACACGTTTTCAAACCAAATTTTCTCTACTTGCAAAATGACCTTTCTACTTTGTTTTGTTTTAGCTTGAACTCACGTTTTTCTTATACAGGACACATTAAATTATGGAACCCTGAGTTAAGGTTACAAAACGCAATCTTTAATGTTTACAAACATGACGTTTACGAAAACGAACTGTGGGTTTAAAATAGTACACAGTATATACATGTTTAAATAAATACAGTATGAATGTGTATTGCCATTATAAAACTGGATATTTTTTGATCAACTGTTATTGCATGCCATTTGAATATGAACGTAGCATATATGTATTTAGTACAGATAAATACAATAGATGAGGATTTTATACATTTGAAATAAAATATTCCAGTAAAAGATGCCCATTGGATATCTTTTACAGACGACACCTTTGTTAGCAGTCAGTCATCTAATTACGTTTGAAATCTGTGTCAATTTTTCCTTTTGTATCCATAAAATAAAGACGCTTATTTATATTGCTGGAGTAACAATTCAGTCGCAAATCTGCATTATCAGCAACGCAAAATCCTTTGGTAGGTACAAACCATAGGTTATATCTGCCGTGTACATACACTTACTTTACAGAGCATAATAAAAAGAATGAAATGCTTATGTATCACAAAAAAAATGCCACAAAAAGCCATGTGATAACCTAAAAACAATATTGACTAAATATAGTTATTTCTAAACACAATTGTGTGATAACATTGTAGATTAATAATATCTGTCATGTGTTTACGAATCGGATAGAGATATCCGTCCCGAGGGCACCTGCGCATTGGGCGGTAATGAGGCTTGCCGAATTACCGCCCATGCTCAGGTGGCCGAGGGAAGGATATTTCCATCCGATTTTCGTAAACACATGACTGACATTTTTTCTTGCATATCGTATACATGTTATCATTTTATTCTGGCAGATTATTTTTCTTGCATACCGTATTTTACAAATAACAGGTAGAAATACTTTCTTTGTAGCACTCTTTCTTATAGTAGAGCGCGGGAAATTAACGTCCGTAAACAGAAGTGACGTCATGATGTTTTGCGTTACGCACAATAACAAAGTTCCACTTTAGTTTTATCGTTTGTAGCGTAACGTTATGTTCTTACGGTAAACTAACGTATTTTGAATCGAGAAATATATTATACTATACTATAAGGAACGGAGAGAAACTATCAAGGTACCTGCTTTTTTCGTATTTTTACGTAATCAATATAGTATCAATGCATGAACCACTAGTTGTCATTAACAGCGCGAGAGTCATCTGGCATGGGGGTGCCAGATGGGTTTTGCCGGTGTAATTAAGTATTTCGACCCCCATAGAATAATGACCCCCCGGTCATTATTCTATAGAAAAAGTGACCCCCCGGTCATAGTATTATGACCTCCAGAGCATAGTACTATGACTCCTCCACGTGAAGTAAACTGAACCTCACGAAGAATATTGACTCCCATAAAAAAAACGACACCCGGTCATTTGGTCAAATTTAGTGATAACTCATGTATCTAAGGCCTAATTGCTGCATTTTATGCCCCCACTCGGGGGAGGGGAGCATATAGATTTGCCCTTGTCCGTCCGTCCGTCAGTCCTTCGTTTGACCATTAGCCCCAGATATTTTTTTTCAGGAAAATAACAATTCACAATACGTTCACAAAACACACCAGTGTCAATAATCTCTGCAAACTTCGGTATAAAGTAATTCTTCAGAAGAAAACTGCACAAGAAACTGCTAGCATAGAACTTAGTATTAATAGAAGTTGCAATACTTAGCAGTGGCAGTAAAGTACGGTAGCGGCAACAATAGAAAGTAGTAGTAGTAGTAGTAGTAGTAGTAGTTGCAGTGGCAGAGGCAGTGGCAGCAGCAGCAGCAGCAGCAGCAGCAGCAGCAGCAGCAGCAGAGGAATAAGTGACAGCAACAACAGCAGCAGGAGAAGGAGAGGTAGATATACAAGACGTATTAGTGGAAGCAGGTATAGTAGTATCAGTAGTAGCAGTTGTAGTAGTAGTAGTAGAAGTAGTAGTAGTAGTAGTAGTAGAAGAAGAAGTACATGTAGTAATAGCAATAGAAGTAGCGGCACCAGTAGTAGTAGTACAATCAAAATGTTAACTATTCGCAATGGAGGGTATTAGAGTTGTAGAGCTAGTAAAATTGTCCGTTAGGTTTGGTGGGGATCACTTTTTAATAGATATTATCGTCGAAAGTCTTTTTAGGAGCGGGTGTTTTACACGGAAAGAGTAACCTTTTTAAATAGAATAATGTCCGGGAATCGATATTGTATGAGAGTTCGAATGTAGTAATTTCGGCAGTGAGTATTTTACATGGAAGGAGTCACTTTTTCTATAGAATAATAACCGGGTCGTTATTCTTTGATATTCGAAGGTAGTCATCTTTAGGGAGTCAGTATTTTACTTGGAGGGGTCAGTTTTTCTATAGAATAATGACCGGGGGGTCGTTATTCTATAGAGTTTTCAAAGGGAGTCAGTTTTTTATAAGGGGAGTCAATATTTTACAGGAAAGGAGTCACATTTTCTATAGAACAATGACCGGGGGTCGTTATTCTATTGGGGTCGAAATACTTCATTACACCGGCAAGGGTAAAATCACCGGAAACGCCAGTCCGGTGTGCAAGAAAATAGGTATGCTACGCTCCAAGTAGATGTCGGTCGTTGCTATTAATTAAACACATATTCTCACAAAGTCCACCGCTGGACGGTGTAAAAACGAAGGACAAAAAAATTGCACTGTTGAACCTAAACTACAGTTTTGCTGTATTGTCGGCATAAAGATGGCCAGGGAAATCGTAAATGTCAGCTTTCATCTGCTTCAATGATTGTCTGTCAATACCGTTTTTGCCAAGAACGTCATGAAGCAGTTTTGTAGCGTCATCGTTTAAACTCTCCTGCGGTGAAACTATGTCAACTAACTGCAGATCATGTGAATCTCGTGCAGTAAGCTGTTTTCCCAGTATTACCGCATCTCGTATTGCTTTTCCTACTGGAAACTTAAGGCTGAAAAAAGACATAAAAAACGTGTTTCAGATTTTGTTTCTTTACACATACTGATACAAAAAGTATATGATAATATGCCTCGTCATAGATGTATGCCATTTAAAGTAAGCAAAATGGCGGAAATACTAGTAGATCTCTTCATGAAGTTGTACTAAGCAATAAAGCAAGGTGTTATTAAAAGTACTGTTCAAGAACTCCAAAGAATATATATTAGTTTCATACTTTCTACTGCTGGAAAGCATTATGCATGAAATAAAACGGTTTTCGTGTTTTTATTTTCTAAGATACGAAAACAAGGTGTCAAGTGACCGTTTTAAAGAAGAAACAAAGAAAAAAGGAAAAATTGGAATAAATGACATTTAACCTAAAAATCCTGTTTAACTTACTGAAAATATAATCAATATATCAATGATCAAAATAAATAAATGTTAGAACTAACAGCTTGAATGAATGAAACGAATAATTTTAAATGTTATTGAAACTTTGAATGTTACCGCACCGTAATAAATGTATACTATGTGGACGAATGCGCATGTTAAGTGCAACTTCCGGCCAGCACAGCCAGCCTCGATCTGATTGCATCACTCTGTAGTCACATGCTAATGCAAGGAACGCACCAGCACCAAAACAGTGACCTGAAATGTCGATATACATTTTGATACTATGTTATAAGATGTTATAATAATGTAAAATAGTTGTATAAAGCCTAAACAATTTGTCAGTTTAATTAAAATCTTTAAACTTCCATATTGTTCATTTTTATCAAAATGCATGTATTAAACAGATTGATAACATTAATGTATGATCTAAAACTTAAGTGTAGTCACAAAATACCCTGATAGATAAGAACACATACCATTAATGGCGGCAACAGTTGGCACCGGCAACAGAGTAAGTCGTCTGTAGAACTTTGCTAGGCTGTTTCTCGTTTGGTCCACATACTCTGCAGTCTGTGTGTTAAAATAAGCGACATCGAGACCCAGACTGAAGTATTTCTCATTACCTGTTATTATTACTCCTTTTATATCATTGTTCCTAAAAAGAATTCTATAGTAATTGACAACGGCCAAAGAAAAGGATTCTCTAAACAACTTCAGAACATTACTTTTTTTCAAAATAAAAATAAAAATGAATAATAAGTTAGTTACAAAAATGTGAAATTAATTAAAGATAGGAACATATCAATGATAAATAAAAATTAAACGAAAACGATGTTAAAATCAAATAAAAATAGTGTTATAACAGTTCAATGGTTTTAATGTTTAATGATTCAAATTACTACAGAACTGGGACACAGTAGTTAGTCAAGCAGCCATAAAAATATCTCCCCGTTTTAGGACTCGGCGCTGTTATATTTTCTGGTTCTTTTAAATTATGGAGTTCTTTCAGTGCCATGCATAACCTCTCAATAGCAAACTCAATCTAACCGATAAGGTAAATTTCATGGATGCGTTCTATGCGGCCTCAGGATTTTCTGACGGCTTTAACTTATATTTTCTTGAAGACAGTTGTCAGTAATAAATAAAAAGACCATATTTAAGGTAAACACTTGAGAATTTAATTAAGACACATCATAAAATGTGAGACCCATAGTTGCACCTTTTTCCCATATCACAAAGAAAACTCAGATATACTCGAATCTGCCGAATATGTGACTTCCCATTTAAGGATGTTGGATCATTTTTTCTGCAGTTAAGAAGTTTTCTCATTTTCTGTGAGCTTGAAGAACGTTAGTTTCTCAGACAAATAAGGACAGACAAAGCACAGGTTACCGAGCTCCTTTTTATTATATAGGGTATTTTCTTCGCCCGCATTTTAAGCCTTTCTGAAATTAAGTAAAACTGAAAAAAATGTTGCCGGTACTTTATAAAACATATCATATCCCACTTAATGTTACAGGGATCTCAGGTCTTACAGTTCACAATGAATACAAGGTGATATCAGTATTGAAAGAAAAATGTTGGGGGTCACCGTGCATCTATGAGATATATTTAGAAAAAAACCCATTTAAAAACTGGTGAATTTTTGATATTTTTAGTTCTTTTTGTTTTAATTTATACATCCTAGATGATATAAAGTGCTATGTTGAAAACTTTTATTTCAGTAGTAGTAGGTTATCATTATAAATATCAGTCAGAAAAATATCAAAACCAAACCTGAACTGCTTTAATAGATATTTGAAATTATCGACCCCTACCCCATTGTACATCTTACATCAACTTTAGGCAAACACCAGCCAAAAAATATATGGTTGATTTTTTTCGCAACAAGAAGAATCTGTATTTTTTTTAAATGGTACATTATTAGTCATATTTTAATTATTTACCATTAGCTTTTGGCATAAGTTTTGTTAGAAAGAAATATTCGAAGAAACATTTTCCAGAATGGCGGATACCCTGGAAAAAAACACTCGTAAATGCTCAACAATCTTCTAATACAAACATAAATTTGGTAAAGATACCACGCTCTTTTGGAAACAGAAGTATTATATAAGACACGCCGAAAACTAAATGTAGTAGCGAACTTAACTTATACTAACTCTTCTATTTCATCCAGTATTTTCATCCATGCATTAACAAACGACAATCGAAAACGATTCTCTCCATTGGTCATGTGCACTGTCGCTATTCCATCACGTGACGTGATCATTTTCAATCCTTCCGCCATAAGAACATTAAACATGGCTACTAAGTTTAAATCCCAGATAATTGTATAACAAGACAATGTCTGTAAACTCAGTTAATGTTACAAGTGTCTGTTATTACATATAAACTGTATCAAGGTATTAAAACAAATGTCTTAATAAAAGTCAGTAAAAGCGCATTCATAAATATTTACCGACTACGATCTAAATAATGAACTTTTCTTATCTAAAAGGACGCATGGTATCGCTCTAGCTAGATGTTTAATGTATACAAATACATGATATTATGTCATTGGTATTGAATGGACATGCCTTCGCCCTTATAACTTGAAAAAGAGCGTGGAAGACAGCAAAATGTGTGCTTTCCTTCACATAAAACGTCTGCGAACTTTTCTCAAACACTTCGCTCGACTGTGAAAGTGTGTACGTTAGCTACACAGTCCACGAAAATCTGTCAAGTAAAAAGGAAAATATAGGCAAAATGTCACCTGAATCGAGATGTTTTCTCCGTGTGCACGATATCAAAAAGTCATGAGGCTTGGCCAGTCTGAAGCCTGATGGATGAAGGCAGTCTAATACAGAAAGGACATTTTCTTTCATTAGTATACAGGGTGCTCACTGGCTTTTTCCACCTACCACGTTCAATTTCGAGTAGATGTGACAATATTCCAAGTTCAAACGAAGCAGTTCTTTATTTTGTTACATGTAGATATTTCTGTTAGTCGCTGGGTTCGAATCTGCGGTCTCTTAGTTTAGTAGTCGAAATCATCAGGCTTATCATAATTCCAATATAGTTTTAAAAACAGACGACAGTGTTGGTGATATATCTATATATTGTTTGCACATATTTAAAAGTATTTCAGTTCTAATCTATTGAAAGATAAAACACTTAGTTTCAAAAATACTGGATTACTTAAAACAGGTATATTTCAATTTTCTATTTACTTTGCTTTTTTGTATTTTCATCCTTTGTCATATTTAGTAGAGACGGTCGAGACAAAACGGGTTATTATATGAATAGTGATCGACCAGAATATCCCTCATTGCACAAAATACTGAATCAGTATTAAACACTCTGCGTAAAATATAATAGTACGCAGCTACTAAATAGTCCATCAGCACGGCTGCTCTTCGCGCAATTCAGGCACCACATTTCCTTTGATTATTTGATCTAAAATAAAAACATTTGCGCACGAAACATAGACACATTTACGGTCAATGGTTTCTTTTTCTTTGTGTTATTTAATTTTGGAATAGGATATCAAAAATCCGGCTTCATAGTCCGACCTGTATACATGTAAATATATATCATGTAAAATATCCTCTTAAACAGAGAAAGAACAAGTGAGAGATGATGAAAATTCTGAAAGCAGTTTTATACTGAACCACAATGCTGTACATAAATGTTATTTTCATGATGAACTATCCATTCAAAAGGAAAATATAGCAAATAAAACATCAGATATTTTATTATATTATCGTATTTTACATAATGTTTAATTCACAGGAAGTGCGAAGACATTGCAAAAATGGGCCAAAATGTATCCAGTGCTCAAATTGCGGCACCGGAGATAGAATTGCGCATACATAGTTTTGCGTATACTGTTAAACGGCATTCAACTATGCCTATCATTTTAAATATAAATACAAGTCAAATGGTTTATCGCGGCCAGAAATTTGTACAAACCGGACAGAAGTTGCGAAATTGTCATTTGTGCAGGAAAGAAGCGTTTACCATAATGTCCTGTACTGGACAGGTATAGTGACCATGCACGGACACAGCCAATTTTCTCAGAGGGGGTCCGATCCCCTGCCCCCCCCCCCCCACTCCCTGGAAATTTTGAAATTTAGCACTTCATTTTTTTTTGCATTCTGGGACAGTTTTATGGACTATTCTGTTAAATTTGGGAAAATGATAAAATCAAGCTTTCTTGAAGGTAAAATTCTTAGTTTCTTTTAGATAAATAATATGAATTATGTCGGGGTTGTATGTAGCAGCAACCGCGTATACTTTACATGCAGTCCTAATGTTGCCTTTTTCGAAAAACATTTTCTTTCCTTCTTGTCTTCTTTCCTTTTTTAAAGATTTTCCAGAGGGGGTCCGGACCCCAGGTCCCCAACCCCTCTGGAGGCGCGCATGGTGACATATCATGCTTTCTGTTTATGCAGGTAAACTTGTGTTTGGTTAAATTTCAACAGAGCACAATTGTCTGAACAGTGTACAAACTCATTACTGTTTTTTCAGGCAAGGGTGGAAAAAAGTGGTAGACAATGAAAGCAGTAACATTTTTATTAAAAAAAAATAAACAATGAGACAAACATTTCCAACATCTCTGGACGGTTCAAAAATCCCATGTCAAACATACGATAAAGCCCAAAACGCATGAAAATGTTCCTAATGTAAATCGGGTGAAGTAGGCGCTCTATGTCTTATTACTTGAGGATGAAAAAAAAACGTGTTTTTTAAATGTTGCTCTTAAACAAGGGTGGCGGTTGAACTACTAAAAGTACAACAACAGTTAATTCACAACAAATCGTACGGTATGTTTTATAATCAATAGAAGCTAGTCGTATTTACGCTTATGAGACCTGTTTCACCCATAAGTAAAGAATTCACAGGTCCATCACGAAATATTTTCCCCAGCGCGCATATACTTCACCTATTCAATATGGCCGCGATCAATAACAATAACATTTATCTCTTTTAGGTAGAACCTACAATCAGTACCTCATCTTGAAGCATGATACATCTATGAAACTCAATGACCAGTCCTTGGAAGTATTACTTGGCATATGGACTTGGCGTTGACTCAGTAGGGAACGTTGGTTTTTACCAAGAAAGCAAAGTCTTTACATGTCTTCAAAGTTCTAAGCATTTACGTGACAAGAGCTTGTTGTAAGACTTTTTGTTCCGATATTTAATAAACAATTAAATATAGAACTATGTGCATGCATACATGTAGTTTGCAACAGGTTTATTTACATCTACGGACATAGAACATTTTGTGTATGTTATCATTTTTAATATGAACATAAAATCATAGATATATATTATAATGGTATACAATCAAGCTATCCAGACTCAAATCAAGATCTAGTTAATATATGTAAGTGTTGTAGGTAGAATATATGTCACCTTTAGTACACAGTGATTAGAACACTTCGGTCGTATCGTTTTTATGTCATTATTCACTGCAGTGTACAGCATACTTTCGAATATGTCAATATTATTTAAGCCACAATAACCCTGTTTTATAAAATATTTATGGGTAAGCTCCAGTAACTCACCTCAAGGCGTGTCGTACTGCATCTTCCCCCTTTTGGTTTGGTTTATATATGTTACTGACCGTTCCAAGGCGGTGCCCCTATTTTCAACTTGTTTTCTGTCCGTCTTGTATTTTGTGTTGCGTATGTTGTCTTGTTTGTTGTTGGCGTTTCTTTCCTCTTTCTCCTCACTCCCCATATCGCCCCCTCCCATCCTTTCCCTTTGCATTTGCGCTCCTTTGCTTTGGCATCCCCTCTCCTTTTGCTGTGAATAAGTTATCGTGCCCATCTTAATTTTGGCTGTCGGAATCCTTAAGCGGTGCCCGATTGTAGTTATTTTCTGCTTATGTGTGTGCGTGTGTGTGCTTGTGTGCCGTGGGTGGTGCCCTATAGTGTTGCTATATCTTACTCATCTGTTTGTTTATCTATGTAAGTTAGCTATGTGTGTATGTGTGTTTGTCTTTTGCACGAGAGTGTCTGCGCTGTTGTGGTTTATGTTGTAGCGTAACTGTGATTAAGGAACCTAGCATTCCCTTTTGAATATTGGTCCTTGTTCCACTTCCCCATAAACACCACCCTTTCTACCCCCTACCACATCCTTTCCCCTTTTTCTGTATTTTGAATAAAATTAAAATGTACTGAAGGTTTGAAGCAGCCCGTCTATAATACTTTTCCGTTACAGCTTCGTTTTGTTGTGGGCCTACTTTACAAATGCGTGTCTCTGAGGCTCTGTGCTTCCGAGAAATCTACCCTTACCTATTATCTTTCGTAATCTGACATAGTAAGTCAAATGTCGTGTAGCAATAAGCATATATCATTACAAACTAAGATCATTTTGCGCAATTCTATCTCCGGTACCGCATTGAAGCATTTGGTACATTTTGAAATATTCTAGCCATGTCTTTTCACTTTGTGTAAGGAAAACACGATTTTAAGTTATGAATAAAATTGTGATTTATTTGCTATATTTTCCTTCGGAATGGAAAGGATAGCAAGAACAAAACATTTATGTACAGCATTTAGGTATCATTGAACAATATTTTGATTCGTACGTCTGTAGAATTTTTATTGTACCTCACTTGTCCTTTCACTAATCAAGCACATAGTTTCCCGGATAAGTCTTTGTTTATATACAGGTCGGACTACGAAGCCAGACTTGTGATACCCTATTTCAAGAACAGAATAGTTTAAAGAAAAGTGAGCTACCAAAAGTAAATTTGTCGAATTTATGTGCGCAAATCGTTCACCTGAAGTGCCGCAAATCTACTGAAGCGGAGTACCAGTGGTGCTCGAATTTGGCGATAAGCAGCCGTGATCAGGCTGGCATCTGTTGGCAATTATACGAAAAGTATCGAGATAAAAATGTAAATTATCACAATAATATTTCCAGGAAATCTTCGACTACTGGAAAAATCTTCGCTTTATCAAGATAATTGTTTGAAGTATCGCGATAGCTCCCTAGCCATCTCGTGGCAGAAATATGCCACCATAAATTTGTAAATGATTAATCTGGTGGACAGCCGGGAAAAAGGTGCTTATAATTTTTATATACATAACAAAAACATATACATAACAAAGACCTAAAACAAGTTTGTAAAAGTCTTGTATAAATCGCAATTGATTTTCGAACAATCGAACAAACACGATTTCGTGATTATATTGTAGTAAACAGGTATGCTACACTCCAAGTAAATGACATTGATATTAACCCTTATCATGCTAAACACGACTGATTCTGCCTTTGCGACCAGTGTAGATCATGAACAGCCTGCACGTCCGTGCAGTCAGATCATGACCTGCACTGTTCGCCATTCAGTCAGTATTTTTTGGAAAGCACCTCTTTTAACAGTTAATGGTACTGTCCAAATTGAATTGAAGTATGGACAAGTTCATTATAGAAATTTAACAGGGTAAGGGTTAAACACAAAAACCTACAGTAAGATTTTATTGTGTCTGTTATGTATTATTACATGTATACGCACTGTTCTTTGTACATGTATTTGCATGTAAATGTTCGTCGCCTTTACAAGGCTGAAGCCCATGTGGGCTAAATTCTTGAATAAAAAAATCTTGAAATCACATATTCTCACATAGTCTACCGTTGGACGGTGTAAAAACCAAAGACAAAAACATTGCATGGTTGAAACTAAACTACAGTTTTGCTGTATTATCGGCATAAAGATGACGAGGGAAATCGTAAATGTCAGCTTTCATCTGCTTCAATGATTGTCTGTCAATACCGTTTTTGCCAAGAACTTCATGAAGCAGTTTTGTAGCGTCATCGTTTAAAGTCTCCTGTGATGAAACTATGTTCACTAACTGCAGATCATGTGAATCTCGTGCAGTAAGCCGTTTCCCCAGTATTACCGCATCTCGTATTGCTTTTCCTACTGGAAATTTAAGGCTGAAAAACGAGTAAAAATGAAACTATTTTTATATTTTAATCGGCAATACTAATACCCTTTCAAACTCTGGTAGACATTCAATGCTTTCTCGTCTCACATCTTTATCTGTTCAGTCTCTTAAAAAGCTAGACGAGGAAGCGGACCAGTATGTTATTCAAACAGATCCGTTTTACACTGTATCATATCTTATTCAAAGTTACACACAACACGTTCTCCGTCCACATATTGACACCCAATCTGACCATGAGAGACATTTTCTTAAAATTTATTTCATGAATAAAGGTATTGACTTCATCGATGTACCCAGTATATTTCGTGATAAACGTGTCATTGATTCTTTGCCTAAATATTTCAGAAACTCCGAAGTTCCTATTATCTGTTATGAATATAAAACACCTGTAAGAAATGTTACATTCAATTACAATAAAATTGTTTCCGACTTAGATGTTCAAACAAATACCCCTTCTTACTGCGAATGTAAAATCTCAAAATTTTGCTATTCAGATGCAGGTCATGTCATCACTGGTAATTTTGATATTATTAAAGACAAACGTATTCGTAATTTATTCTTTAAAGGACCTAAATATAGAATTTCTTCAACTATTGATTTTGATGCTTGTCGCGGTCAGATTGCGGAATCCATCGAAACTTTTTGTGTTAAATGGTGTCGTCGTGAGAACGCTGATCCCAATGCATTAACGTCTTGGAAACGAAACATTTTTAACATTGTTGATTCTCGAATAAAATTTTATCAAACTAATGAACACCTACTTCAACCAAAACCCAAGTTTACTTTAAGACATCTGAAAAAGGAAATCCAAGAATTTCATTCTAATTTTGTCTTAGTTCCAACAGACAAGGCGGCCAACAATATTATCATCATTTGACGCCTACATTATATTAATGTTTTACAAAACGAACTAAATAGCACTAAAACTTATACATTGAGTCCTTCTGTTGAAAATAAGTTGTCACTGATCACATCACTGAAGTTTCTAATTTAAAAGTTCGTATAGACTATCAACAAATGAAACTATCGACCATGTACTGGATTCCTAAATTGCATAAACAACCATATAAAGCTCGCTTCATCGCTAATTCAACCTCTTGTACCACCAAAAATATTTCAAAACTATTAAAATCATGTCTAACTGCTGTGAAAGCCCACGTGGAAAGATACTGCGATAAAGTATAAGAAAACTCTGGCGAAATCCTGGATAAGTTTAAAATTAATAATTACAAGGTATCTACAGTCAGTACATACGATTTTTATACTTTGTTTACCACTTTACCACATAACTTAATCAATGAAAAACTAACTGCCCTAATTCAAAAAGACTTTTGCCAGAGAGAATGCTACATTTCTCGCTTGCAATTTTGATAAAGCTTTTTTTACTAGCAATATTATTAAACATGATACAATGTGGACCTGTGACGAAGTTTGTAAAGCCATTTCCTTTTTATTGAACAGCATTTACATCAGGTTTGGGAATGCAGTTTTTAGACAAGTTGTTGGTATTCCCATGGGAACAAATTGTGCACCCCTTGTCGCAGATTTGTTTTTATATTGTTATGAAAGAGACTTTATGTTGAGCCTTTCTCCAGATACGCAAACAGATATTATAACTGCATTTAATAATACTTCACGCTATCTGGATGATATTCTTAATATGAATAATCCGTTTTTTTGGTCAATTGGTGGGTACTATTTATCTTAGGGAGCTTCAGTTAATTAAAACTAACAATTCTGAGACTGATGCTTCATTTTTAGATTTACATCTCTCTATTTATGACAATATTATACATACCAAAATTTATGACAAGAGGGATGTTTTTAATTTTAGTATTGTAAATTTTCCCCATTTGGATGGGGATGTATCTCAGGCTACATCTTATGGGGTATATATTTCTCAATTAATCCGGTTTGCCAGAGCGTGTAATCATGTCAAGCATTTCAATGAACGTTATCAATATATTACAAGTAAACTTCTTCAGCAAGGCTACCGTTATTACACACTGCGTAAATATTTTGCTAAATTTTACTATCGTAATTCTGATCTAGTTTTAAAATTCAATAGTAATTTAAAGACACTTCTGCAAGAAGGTATTTCTAAACCCGTTTTTTATGGGGATGTGGTTTACAAACTTCGTAAGATCTTGGGTCATGGTAATTTTCCAAATGTATTTGGTAAATTATAAAACGTTTTATTAAAAGAGGTTACGACCCAACTGTTTTGAGACATACCGCATGTTTAGTGTTCAACCCGTTTACAGTTGGACACTACGCTTCCCTCTTTGATTGTGTCTGACGGAAGAGGGGGAGGACTCTATAATAAGCAGTTTTAAAATCCTACCAGGACTGAACTATTTTGATATCTGTCTTCTGGCTTGTTTCGTCGGACCCTTAAGGGTGTTTCTCTTGTTGCTCTGTCTTCTGAAAAGGCATTGAGTACACAGGTTTTTGGTTCTTTAGGTTTGCCTTTTATATATTTATACACGAGCCTTTTTGTGTTTTACATGCCATGCCTTTTTGTTTCCATTACGTGTGAAAGAGATTCATCTGGAGGGGAATATTTTTATTTACACTGTCCCGTGTCTTTGGAACATGGTGGGGGTAAGAGTGAGGTTGAGTGCGCACCATAAACCGGTTAAACTCCCCAGTGGTGGTTTTGCCACTGACCGTTCCAAGGCGGTGCCCCACTGTGTTCCTTTGTTTGTTCGTTTTGTCCTAATGTGTTGGCTTAGTATGTATGCGCGCGCGCGCGTGTGTGTGTGTGTGTGTGTGTGTGTGTGTGTGTGTGTGTGTGTATGTGTGTGTTTGTGGTGCACGCGTCTGTGTGCTGTGGGTTTCGTTTAGGGGAGGCTGCGTTTCTGGTACATGGCATTCCCTGTTTGATATTTGTCTTTGTTTTTTATGCTTCGTCACAGATGTGTAGCATGGACAGCAGCTAAAATTGAAATACAATGTAAATAGATTTCTTCATCAAGTTGCGATGACCAATGAAGTATGACGTTATTATATGTGCTACTATATCCATTTTTGTTTCAACGAATACGGTAAGTAATTCGGTCAAATGTTCTTCCTTGGTGTATTCGAAAGAAGTCCAAAGTAAAAAGATTCTTAACTTTCCATTTATAGTGCAATATCATGCACTTTTTCACTGCTGGAATGCATTATGCATGAAATGAGACGCTTTCATGTTTTTATTTTTCAACAATGGCAGATTTTTTTCAGATCTAAACCTAAAGTAAGTATTAAATGTGCGGACGAGAGCAAATGTACGTCATTTTAGGGTAGCTTGTCATCACTGACTGGCATTTCACTAGGAACTGTTCATCTCCCCATTCTTTTTGTATTATTCCCTCTATTTATGACGAGCTTTAATGGATCATAGGTGTAGAAAAAGGTGAAAATAAGGTCTGAAGTGGCCTTTTTATATGAAACGAAGAATGGTTTGAGTTAATAACATTAAACCGCAAAAGCCTGTTTTACACTAAAACTGATAGCTTCAATTATACAAATGATATCGATAATAAATATTATCAAAACTAACAACTGGAATGAATAAACAAAATCAGTCATTTGAAATGTTATTTAAACTTTAGATATACCACACCGTTATAAATGAATAACGTATGGAGGATTGCGTATGTTCAGTGCAACTTCCGGCCAACACAACCAGCCTCGATCTGATCGCATCACCCTGTAGTCACATGCTAATGCAAGAAATACACCAGCGCCAAAACAATGACCTGTAAAAATTGATATACATTTTGATACTATGCTATAAAAAGATGTTTTAATGATATAAATAGTTGTTTAAAACTTTAATGTTCTACTACTGTTTGCAGATCAAATTGCCCTTTCGCCTTTTCTTAAATCGACAGACTTTTACCTTTACGTCACAAAAGCAGCGATGCTGAAGCTATTTTTGGATCTCGTCTATACAGGTAACTCCGCCTTTCCGGTACGAGTAAAAAATACTCAATGAACTTGTTTACATAGGTTGCATGACTTAGATACTGTTGGAACGGGTGTTTAACTGGATTGTAACATATGTACTAGATCTAATCTTCATTTAAAATTTAAATGAATCTTGCCACAATGCACACTACATTTAGGTAGCGTGGATGTGAAAAAAAAAGAAACCCTCTTATACTTTACAGGCCTTTTTCTGCCTAAATTTCAGTACCTTTTGCTGCAGACTTTTCTTTTAAATAATGTACCTCGTGTTTAGTTTTCACAATAATTATAAAACGTGACTGACTCGAGTTGTTGTATTCGCTCATCGTTGATTGAAGGGCATAAATTCGATTCCCGGAACTGACCAGGCTTCGTTAATTGAAAACAAGTCGGCAATTTCTTACGGAGTATGTGAGTCTACTCTATAGTCTAACTAATTTGGTGTGATCCTAGGAAACAGCTACGAGTAGTTTTCTCCAATCGAAAGAAATTGTCATCGCTAGATTTGGGTTTAAATGCTGATTTTGTTACGAATATAAAATAAATTCAAATAAAACTTACATGTATCAAATGGTAGTCCAAATAATTTTACTCAAGAGTTGAATATCGTTATATTTTTGACTGGTTGATATCCCTTTTAGGTAGACAACGTCATATATCAAAATGTAGCCTGGGAATCCAGTCTGACAATTTCTAACTTTTTTTTCTACCTGCAAATTGACATAATATCAGAAACTCGATGAATGCCAATTAACACTAATTAGCGCAAATTAAGAGATATCTTTAATGCATAAATATTAGGTATGATTTCTTCTGACAAAGCACAAATATTATCAACGGCTTCCCAGGCTAATCAAAATGTAAAATCGATCTAGGCCCCAGGTCTCATTATTTAGGCTAATCAAAAATGGGATTCAGTTCCTCATTAATTTATGTAAAAGTTAACATAATTCCCCTTAACACGATTAACGTTACATATAATGTGCAAGCGATAAAACCAATAACTTTACATGACGGTGTACTGTTATTTATGCTCAGCTATTTTGGTCCTTTTAGAGTGACCGATACAAATATACAACAAACTAAATTTCGAATTATTTTGACTTATTTGAGTCTATAACTAGTTCTTTCCATGAACGAAGACAAGGCTTATCAACTGCCTGTATGTAAATAACTGAAATAGTGTTTAAACGACTTCAAATAAATAGTAGATAAATTCATATACAAGTAGAAGCTAAACCCCACCAAAAATAATAAAATAAAAAAACTAAATCTATAATCATGGAGTTAGATTTTCGATAGTTAAGCAACGGAAGACTCTGCAGAAGTTTGAATAAATCAGTTTTTATGGATATGACAATTAGATCTACAAGTGTTGCGTAACTGGAAGGTTCAATGATACTTTTCTATAAAACCTTGTATACCTTGCGTGGTTGGACATTTCGTCAATGATAATTGTCATAACAAACAAAAACGCTAATTTCATTTGAACGTAGTTGAAATATTCAATATTCTACTTTTAAAACATATCCATTATCACCTTATTGCACTTTACAATGTATGCAAGTGCGGCGATACGTTAAAGACAGAGTCAGGGCGCGCGCTTTGTGTGACGTAAAGATAAAGAAAAAAGTTAGAGGGGCAATTTGATCTGCAAACAGTAGTATCAATTTAATCAAAATCTTTAACTTTCAAAATAGTCCATTTAAACAAAATCCATATAGTAGACAGATTGAGGACAATAATTCATGATCTAAAACTGTAACAATAGACACAAAATATCTTGTTAAATAAGATTAAATACCATTAATTACGGCAACAGTTGGCACTGGCAACAGAATTAGTCGTCTGCAGAGCTTTGCTGTGCTGATTCTCGTTTCCTCTAAATACTCTGCAGTCTGTGTGCTAAGATAAGCAAGATCGAGACCCAGACTGAAGTATTTCCCATTTCCTGTTATTATTACTCCTTTTATATCACTGTTCCTAAAAAGAATTCCATAGTAATAAACAAAGGTAATAAAGTTAATTATAAAAATCTGAGATTTATCAACAATACGTACATTTCCATGGTAAATGAAATTTAACTCTTACCCTGCTAAATTTCTATAATGAACTTGTCCATCTTTCAATTTGGACAGTACCATTAACTGTTAAAAGGGGTGCTTACCAAAAATATACTGACTGAATGGCGAACAGTGCAGATCATGATCAGACTGCAAGGATGTGCAGGCTGATCATGATCTACACTGGTCGCAAAGGCAGAATCAATCGTGCCCAGCATGGTAAATGAAATTTAAACGAACTACAAAGCGATGTTAAAAAAAGTAAGAATAGTGTAATATCAGTTCAATGGTTTGAATGTTTAAAGCTTTGTTGTCATCTGATTCAAATTACTACAGTACTGTGACACAGTAGTTTGTCTGGCGGGCATAAAATGTCTTTATGTATTTGGACCCGTTGCTTTTATATTTTCTGGTTCTTTGAGACTATGGAGTTATTTCAGTGCCATGCATTACCTCTCAATAGCACAAACAATCTAACCGATAAGGTAAATTTCATGGATGCGTTCTGTGCGGCCTCAGGATTTTCTGACGGCTTTAACTTATATTTTCTTGAAGACAGTTGTCAGTAATAAATAAAAAGACCATGTTTAAGGTAAAAAAGAACTTAATTAAAACACATCATAAAATGTGAGACCCATAGTTGCACATTTTTCCCATATCACAAAAAAAACTCAGATATACTCAAATCCGCCGAATATGTGACTTCACATTTAAGGATGTTGGATAATTTTTTCTGCAGTTAAGAAGTTTTCTCATTTTCTGTGAGCTTGAAGAACATTAGTTTCTCAGACAAATAAGGGCAGACAAAGCACAGGTTACCGAGCTCCTTTTTATTATATAGGGTATTTTCTTTGCACCGCATTTTAAGCCATTCTGAAATGAAGTAAAACTGAAAAAAATGTTGCCGGTACTTTATAAAAGGTATCATATCCCACTTAATGTTAAAGGGATTTCAGGTGTTCAAGTTCACAATGAATACAAGGTGATATCAATATAGAAAGAAAAATGTTGGGGTCACCGTGCATCTATGAGATATATTAAAAAAAAACAAAAAACAAAAAAAAAAAAACAACATTTAAACACTGGTGAATTTTTGATATTTTTAGTTCTTTTTGTTTTAATTTATACATCCTAGATGATATAAAGTGCTATGTTGAAAACTTTTATTTCAGTAGTAGTAGCTTATTATAAATATCAGTCAGAAATATATGAAAAAAACCAAACCTGAACTGCTTTAACAGATATTTGAAATTATCGACCCCTACCCCATTGTACATCTTACATCAATTTTAGGCAAACGCAAACCAAAAAATATAAGGGTGATTCTTTTTTCGCAACAAGTAGAATCTGTTTTGTTAAATGATACATTATAAGTCATATTTTAATTACATGTATTTACCATTATTTTTTTTGCATAAGTTTTTTTAGAAAGAAATATTCGAAGAAACATTTTTCAAAATGGCGGATACCCTAAAAAAAAACGCTCGTAAATCCTCAACAATCATCTAATACAAACATTAAATTTGGCAAAGATACCACACTCTTTTGGAAACAGAAGTATAATATAAGACACACCGAAGACTAAATGTAATAGCTAACTTAACTTATACTAACTTTTCTATTTCTTCCAATATTTTCATCCAAGCATTAACAAACGATAATCGAAAACGATTCTCTCCATTGGTCATATGCACTGTCGCTATTCCATCATGTGACGTGATCATCTTCAATCCTTCCGTCATATGAACATTAAACATGGCTACTAAGTTTAAATCCCAGAGAGTTGTATAACAAGACAGTATCTGTAAAATCTGCTAATGTTACAAATGTCTGTTATTACATATAAACTAAATCAAGGTATTAAAACAAATGTCTTAATAAAAGTCAATAAAAGCGCGTTTCATAAATATTTACTGACTACGATCTAAATAATAAACTCTTTTTATCTAAAAGGACGCATCGTATCGCTCTACCTAGAAGTTTAATGCATGCAAATGCATGATATTATGTCGCTGGTATTGAATGGACTTGCATTCAACCTTCAGGCTGCAGGGGGCCAACCCACGTGAGTTTTGCAGACGTATACACGGAGAAAATATCCTGATTCAGGTGACATTTTGCCTATAATTTCCTTATTATTTGAATAAAGAGCGTAGAAGACAGCAAAACGACTGCTTCCCTCCACATAAAACGTCTGCATTCAGTTCTCAGTACTTTTCTCAAACACTTCTCTCGACTGTGAAAGTGTGTACGTTATCTACACAGATAGTCTACGAAAATCGGTCAAGTAAAAATGATAATATAGGCAAAATAAGGATGTTGATCTGTCTGTTTATGCAAAAAGTAAGCAGTTTTCCTATTTGCATTGTTATTTTACATCAAACTCTGTGCTATTCACCAAAAATGTAAAACGACGACTTCCACTCACGAACATCAAGCGAATGCAGATCCGAACGGTTAATATCACTAGAGCGTAGTCCAAGTGGTATTTTATTAAGGAACAAATCGAGACGTGTCAGAACATTTAAACAACTAGGCAGTTACTTGCATTGTAAGATATTTATTGCGCTTGTTCGTATACAATGTTTTAGTACATTTTAATCTATTATGTATCGTTGCCCATGTCGTGTATTTTTGCAAAAGAATTCCAGTGATTAAACATCCTAACGTAGATCTAGATCTGCTCCGATGTTTTAACAACCAAAATATCAATAAACATATTATATGACTATGTGAAATCTGGTGTATACTTCGCACCATATTCATCCTAGACAGGCTTTGATATTTTTCTGTTTATTTCAACATATTAATTACTCAGGTGCACTTGCATCTTTAACCATAATATATACACTTGTCAAATGCTCCGAGAACACACATAAAAGCACTTTTGAAGTTGAACCTCAGTCTGCGTCAATAACGACTCGGACATATTATATAGATTTTATTGATTTGACACAATGTTGAGACCTTAAAGTAACGAGTTGTCAAAAACACGTCTTAACGTAATTAACCTAAGACAATGAAACGTCTAATGTTTAAAGCAATTGCAAAGACAATGGTCCTACATTATTGGTCACAAAAAATGCCAAATTAAAGCAACTTTAATGGTAACCCGTCCAAAATGACATGTTTAGCGCAACTTCATCTAAATTAGATATCTTTGCCATGGCAACATACTGAAAATGGCCGTCTCCGCAAGACTGTTTTGAGACAAAATTGGTAATATTTGGATGGACATTCCTATGTTTTTTTGAAAATCTGTGGGGAATTTTTTTTTAGTAATTAATTGTGGTAATATGACACGAGAAATTGTATTTGAAAATAAAATAATACATGTTTAAACAAAATGAATTAAAAAGTGATCTGGGACGGGGGAGGGGGCATGCTAGGTTGTGATGTAATAATTTCTATCTAAAGTGAACATAATTCGTGTACCCTTCTATGTGTGTAAAACTATAAAGACCTTTATGACCAGTTATGGGAGAAATCAACAAACACAAAATGTAGCTTAATGGTCATGAAACATGTTTGTTGTATGACAGAAACAGGTTTCTGAATTTTTTTACGAAGGAAAATAAATTTTTAAAAGTAAATAAAGTAAATAAAATGGGGAGGTTTCTTTAGAAATGGCCCACTGACCAAATAGAAACTTTGAATACCTCTCTAACTGAATTTGAGTGTGGACATGGGGTAGGTGGTGGGGTAAAATCAGAAATTCCTTTGTGTTTATGCAACCCACGCTCAACAGAACTGGATCAAACCGGTTCCAGAAAGGTATAAATTCCGTGAAGCCGTTCCTTCCACTGCCCGTCATAAATTTCGCTGATGCTACGTAAGCATAGCTTGCATTTAAAGACAAGGTTTGCGCTACCCAATATGTCAGCCTGTGTAATAAGACACGGTTTTCGTTAAAGACACGGTTTCTCATTCCATCGTGTCCCTCGGGCTGGGAACATTCAGCAATGTAAGATACTTACAAACTTGCCTTATACAATACATCATTGTTACATGACAGTAACGGCAGGTTTCATGATTTTATACTTTTACTTAAGGTGGGATGTAAACTTGAATAATAAATAAAAATGTGTCTGAGATGGCTGAGAAACAGCAGGAAAAAATGGTGTGGAAGTGTGGGTGGGGGAACATGCGTGGTTGTGATATAATAATTTCTATCTAAAAGTGAAAATAATTTAGTAAAAAAGGAATGTGTATAATTGCTTTGCCGTTTCGCCAGTACTGACCCAAATATGAGGCTCGAATAAAATTCAGTAAACAATAATAAAATTAAATGAATGCGTCCTTAAGATATAAGCGAAATAAATATGAGCTATCTTGTAAAAGGAAAACAATCTCCGGTATTTCTGTTTTCAGCCAATAAGAGGTTTTCTTTTCTACTTAATTAATATAGTGTTCGTAGTAAGTTCTTAAACGGGGTTCATTGATGTTAAATCTGAAATTAAAACTAATGCGTTGATAGTTTATTTATAAAGGTCAAAAGTGAATAAATCATTTAGAGAGAATTACTTGTCTAAGGAATGGGTGTATCCAAAAAGACGAGAAAGTGGAAGAAATATATATATATATATATATATATATATATATATATATATATATATATATATATATATATATATATATTCTTTTATAATTTAAACTGTCTCTGTGTTAAGAGTAATGCTGAAGCATGCTATAAGATGCATGTGTGTACAACGGTAATTTAATCACCCTTAATAATACCTTTAGCTTATTAGGTGTTGATGTATTATCAATAACATTAAATATGGTTTTCAGGAAACTAGCACGGTGCAAACCCCGCTCCCTTCTAGCAATAATAAGAGTCATGTTTGACACGGTCATGCCCCGAAGTATTTTTATGTTTAGACGTTGATATCCTCTGTCATTGTGAATAGGTCTTGCAAAAAGTCTCTTCAATGATTTTAAAGTCATGCTCCGGATAAAGCTTTATGAGTAGAATAAAGGGAGGTAATTCCAAAATAAGGAAGAAGTATAGTTTTCGTACACTGCTCTTACCCATAGTGTACCCCATCTTTGTATGCAGTTTCAGTAGAACATATTCAAGACTTAAAAAGTGATGTCTTGGACAACAGTTTAAAAAGGGAGATAATTAAAAAGTAAGCAAATTAGAGTTATGGTTCCTGTACACAGCACACTTTTCTTAATAGCCTCTGTCATAACGAAACTCTTTCATATTAGAGTTATGATGAGATGAAGTTTAAACAAAATTACTTCAATAGTTTTGAAGTTATTATCCGGACAAAAGTGTTATGACGAAATCAAAGAAGGGAGATAATTTTTAAAAAAACTAAGCAAAGTAGGGTCATAGTTCTAAAACACTGCAGTTTCTTTTAATGACAACTGTTAACGATAACACTTCAATAGGTTTGGAGTTATGCTACGAACAAAGGGGGGTTGAGTAAGTTATAAAAAGGGAGAACATTTCAATTTTAAAAGTTAGTAAGATTGTATACTGTATTTTCTTTCGCCGGCATCTGACATGGTGTGAATTATTGACAACATCTCTTGGATTGTTTTGGAGTTATGTCCCGCACGGACGGCAGCACGCTTGCATGGGCAGACAGGGACCGCTACCATACCCCTTTGCCTTTCGTGGGGATTAAAATCAATGAGAGACAACGAACAAATATTTCGTTGATACAGGTAGGTTTGACCGAAGAAACGTTGATAAGCTGCAAGTCATCAAATCAAGTTTGAAACCGATTTTTCATCTGTTTCAATAAAATGAAGACGCTAATTGATATTGCTGGCCATTTTGATATAATGTAACAACTTCGACGCAAATCTGCATTAACAGCAACGCAAAAAAAAGGAAGGGAAATCGTAAATGTCAGCCTTCATCTGCTTCAATGATTGTCTGTCAATACCGTTTTTGCCAAGAACGTCATGAAGCAGTTTTGTAGCGTCATCGTTTAAACTCTCCTGCGATGAAACTATGTCCATTAACTGCAGAGCATGTGAATATCGTGCAGTAAGCCGTTTTCCCAGTATTACCGCATCCCGTATTGCTTTTCCTACTGGAAACTTAAGGCTGAAAAAAGACACAAAAGAAACTTGTTTCAGATTTTGTTTATTCACACATACTGATACAAAGAGTATATGATAATATGCTTCGTCATAGATGTATGCCATTAAAAGTAAGCAAAATGGCGGAAATACTAGTACATCTCTTCATCAAGTTGCAATAAGTAATAAAGTAAGATGTTATTAAAAGTACTATTCAAGAACTCCAAAGAAAATAGACAACTTTCATACTTTTCCACTGTTTTCCTGTTTTTGTTTTCAACAATGTTAATTTTTGTCTGCAGATCGAAACCAAAAGTAGGGGTTAAACGTGCGGACAAGAGCAAATATACGTCATTTTGAGGGAAGCAGACTGCAAACTGACTAGAATTTCTCTAGGAACTTTTCAACTCTCTATTCTCTTCCTACTTTTTCTTCAATTTAAGGAAAACCTTTCGTGAAAAACGCAATTTTCTATAAAGATACGAATATAAGGTGGCCGTTTTTAATAAGAAACACAGAAAAATAGGAATTAATGACATTTAACAAAAAATCCTGTTTTACTGAATTTATAATCAGTATATCAATAATCAAAATGGCATTGTAATAAATAAATGTAAGAACTACCAGCTTGAATGAATGAAACGAGTGATTTTAAATGTTATTGAAACTTTGAATGTAACCACACCGTAATAAATGACTTCTATTTGGGCGAATGCGCATGTTCAGTGCACCTTCCGGCCAGCACAGCCAGCCTCGATCTGATCGTTTCACCCTGTAGTCACATGCCAATGCAAGGAATGCACCACGCCAAAACAATGGCCTGAATTGTTAATATATATTTTGATAATATGATATTAGAAGATACTATAATAATGTAAATAGTTGTGTAAAGCCTAAACAATCTGTCAGTTTAATTGAAATCTTTAAAGTTCCAAATATGTCCATTTCATCAAAATGCACATGGTGGACAGATTGGTAACATTAATTCGTGATTTAAAACTGTAAGAATAGACACAAAATACCTTGTTAAACAAGAATCACATACCATTAATTGCGGCAACAGTTGGCACTGGCAACAGAGTAAGTCGTCTGTTGAACTTTGCTAGGCTATTTCTCGTTTTCTCCACATACTCTGCAGTCTGTGTGTTAAAATAAGCGACATCGAGACCCAGACTGAAGTATTTCTCATTACCTGTTATTATTACTCCTTTTATATCGTTGTTCCTAAAAAGAATTCTATAGTAATTGACAACGGCCAAAGAAAAGGATTCTCTAAACAACTTCAGAACACTACACTTTTCAATATCAAAATAAGAATTAATAAGATAGTTATAAAAAACGTGAAATTCATTAAAAATACGTCATGTCCATGTTAAATAAAATTTAACCGAAAACGATGTTCAAACAATAAATAAAATTAAATCAAAATAGTGTTACATCAGTTCAATGGTTTTAATGTTTAAAGCTTTGTTGTCATCTTATACAAATTACTACAGAAATGTGACACCGTAGTTTGTCTAGCGGGCATTAAACGTCTCTATGTACTTGAACTCTGGTTCTTTGAGATTATGGAGTTCATTCAGTGCCATGCATTACCTCTCAATAGCACAAACAATCTAACCGATAAGGTAAATTTCATGGCTTTAACCTATATTTTCTTGAAGACAATTGTCAATAATAAATAAAAAGGCCATATTTAATATAAGAAAAATACTAGTTGAAACACACCATAAAATCAGTGAGACCCATAGTTCTGCCTTTTCCCTATATCACAAAAAGCTTGAAGAACATTAGTTTCGAAGACAAATAAGGGCAGACAAAGCACAGGTCACCGAACTCGTTTTCATTTTATGCAGCGAAGGTATGTTCTTCACCCACTGTTTAAGTATTTCTGAAATTAAGTTAAGCTGAAAAACATTGGAGTACTTTATAAAAATATAATATCCCACTTAATGTTATAGTGATTTCAGGTCTTATAGGTTACTATGAATACAAAGTGATATCAGTATAATATAAGTATAAATATCACTAACAAATCTCTTTCATTTTTACATGTTGGCATAACTACATCATCCAAAAATTCTGCTTTTGAGATTTTAGAAATATTTTGCTGCTTGAATAACAAACATAAATGCTTCAAAACAGAAAGAAAAAATGTTGGGATCACCATGCATCTAAGAGTTTTTATACTTCCTAGATAATATAGTGCTATGTTGAAAACTTTTATTTCAGTAGTAGCTTATCGTTATAAATATCAGTCAGAAAAATATCAAAACCAATCCTGATCTACCTTAATATAGATATTTGAAATATCGACCCCTACCCCATTGTACATCTTACATCAATTTTACGCAAACGCCAACCAAAAATTAAGTGTAAAATTATTTTCCTCGCAAGTAGAATCTGTTTGGTTAAATGGTACATAGTCATATTTTAATTATTTACCATTAAGTTCTGGCATACATTTCGTCAGAAATAAATATTCGATGATGCATTTTTCAAAATGCAATATCCTGAAAAAAAAAACACTTGTACATGCTCAACAATCTTGTAATACAAACATTAAATTTGGTAAAGATACCACATCTTTTAGAAACAGAAGTATAATATAAAACATGCCGAAGACTAAATGTAGTAGCTAACTTAACTTGTACTTACTTTTCTATTTCATCCAATATTTTCATCCAAGCATTAACAAACGATAATCGAAAACGATTCTCTCCATTGGTGATATGCACTGTCGCTATTCCATCACGTGACGTGTGATCATTTTCAGTCTTTCCGCCATAAGAACATTAAACATGGTTGCAAAGTTGAAATCACAGATAGTTGTGTAACAAGAAAGTGGTGTAAAATCAGTTACAAATGTCTGTTTTTTTACACTGAATCAAAGTATTGAAACAAATTTCTTGATAAAAGTCATTTAATGACTACGATCTAAATAATGAACTCTTCTTAACAGCTGGGTTTATCTAAAAGGACGCATCGTATCGCTCTACCTGGATGTTTAATGTATATAAATACACGATTTTATGTTGCCGTTTTTGAATGGACACCCTTCAGGCTTCAGGGTGGCCAACCCACGCGAGTTTTTCAGACGTATACATGGAGAAAATATCCTGATTCAGATGACATTGTGCCTATAATTTCCTTATTACTTGAATACTGAGCATGGAAAACAGCAAAATGAGTGCTTTCCTCCAAGTAAAACGTTTGCATTCAGTACTTTTCTCAAACACTTCACTCGACTGTGGAACTCTGTACGTTTTATCCTACCACTATGTATTTATCAGGCCGATATCTGCCTGCCGTGTAAACTTGAAGTTTATTCAGTCAATGCAGGTTTATACCGTCAATGCAACTGACGGACTACTTTTTCAAGTATATGTGATCTAGGCAATGTAAACTGGGCCAAGAGTTCGAAGCTCGAACATTTCATCATTTTATGAGGACAGCCACGGTAAAAAAATAAAAAATTGGTTCACTCTGTCCTTGTAAACCTCCATACGGATGGTACGGTGACGGTTTTTAAAGTCTGTGTGAATCGACCTTGACTTTGTTTATCTGGCGTTCACTCATTTTTAGGTAGAAATTTACACAAATAACCAGATTTAAGCAGTCGTTTATTGTAATTATTGTATCTAAACTATTCATGGTGGAAGGAATTTCATTATGTCACATCGTCTTGTACGGAAATGGAGTAAATTTAAGACTGCAGGCATTTGAATTCATCTCAAGCGTCGTTTTCGGCTGTATTTTATCCGAGTCAAAACCATTCTGCTTGTTTTGTACGCGAATGCCCTGTTAGCAACGATGATTTATAATACACAGAATTTCAGAAGGCAAAGTATGAGGCATGAAAAAATGTTTTATTGTAATGAATCGTGTGTAACTGGATCAAGCAGACTACGGTTGAAGGGCGTAGGAATTCATAAGTGAGTGAAATTCTGGATTATTTTTGTAGAGAAAAACATTTTGAAAGTAAATATATATTATACACAGATTTAATTGACTGCAGGATAAATAGAATATTAGGTTACTGTCTTTCTTAACTTAGGTTTATCCACCTCGTCTCCGAAAGATTTATCTCCCTCGGCAAGCCTCGGGTGGATAAACCTTTCTCCAACTCGGTGGATAAACTTAAGGGGACGCATACTTTGAAATTAGAAAAAAAGTGGGTGGGGTATGATAAAATTTACCTGCAAAAAAGTACAAGGTTTTGGTACATGAAATGGATACTGTTTCAACTGTTATAAGTACACAAAGGATTGCTCACTAAAATAAAAATGAGAAAACTGAAACAAGAAAGTTATTGTTGAATTATATAAGACTTATTGTGTACATTCAAAGTCAACAATTAAGACTTTTTGGTGCGAAAATAATAGTGCTTCACCTTGTCCAAACATTTATCAATGTCCTACAGATTCTAATTTAAAGAAAGAATGTGAAATATGGTCACTGTCATGCTTTTCATTTCGCATATGTAAGCTAAAACACATTATCTAGTTTGTTTACAAAGTAGTGCATAAGAAAAGATACGGTGGTCAAGGAATGCCTCATTCCAAAACTAAAAGAGTATATTCCCCTTAATACATTAAACATTTATCGTTACAGAAGTCTAGTGGCTTACAATAAGGGCCTAGAAATGTTGTCATTATTAATTTTTAACTTTGTATTCATGAACTACAATGCACTTAAATATCAAAACACATTCAACAAACTTTTGAAAATATATTGTCTTAAAAATCCCTAAAATAAGGTATGAAATTTGGTTGAGAGGTCCAATCAATGTGTATATGTGCAAAAGTAACATTCTAATCTTGTTCACAAAAGTTACTAATACACAGTAGGCATGTCAATGATCAAAACTGGACGAATATACAGTTATCCTCACTTTAATGTCATTTATAATTTGTCCTTGAATTCTCCACCATACTTTTCAGAACTCTGTTTGCACGAGTTGCACGAGAATGCTGTCATTCACGTAAAAAAATGGGGTCAAATAAGTTGTAAATGCAATATCATCTAAACGTAATTAATGGATTATGCAGTTCAAGATAAACTTTATCTCATAACGTAACGAACATGTATAATGTTGTAACAACAACTTTACTTACACTGATTTAAGTAGCAGTCGGTTTATAAGTGACTTTATTGTTGTTATTGTTGTCAAAAAGTATAACGGAAGTGCCTCATGTAGTGCTCGCGTACGGTCTGGTACAGCCTACGGGGCGATAGCCTGAACCCGGAACACAGCAAGAGTGATTTCCCTTGGCGCGGGCAGCACGAAAAGACGTTGCTGGTGTTGCTAGACAATATTATTTGGCTATAGTCCCAATTAGCATAAAGTACAGACTGATTCCACCTTGTAAGTTTCCCACAGTTACAATATTGGTGGCAGCGGTTCATTTTGAGCCCATATTTCGCCGACCAATAAATCGCTACCGAACTTCTATTTTTAGGCTTGGCCAACTTGCTAGTCTAAAAACGGTTGTGACTTGTGTTGGAAAAGGGACCGGGTGAGGCGTAATTGAATTTAGTCGATTACGTTCTTGGTCTAAAACACATATTTAAATGTTATAGGTTGAATAATTGAAAAATTATTCGACATTTCCAGACAGTTTGTTGGGACTTATACCATCGGAAATCCCTATAGTTGGCATTGTAGTTACCTTTGTTGAAGCTTTAGGATCCTTAAAAGAATTTTTTTGGATCATTCTGGAATTGAAATAATTAAATTTATTTCTGATTTTGTTGTTGTTATTTTGATTTTTATCAAAGATGTCACAACAAAAGAGTCTAGAAGGTAAGTCAGTTACATCTGGTATTAGTGCACAAGTGGTTTCAGTTAATTTTGCTACCCTTGAGCAATTGAGAATAATACCTGGAATTAATACAAAAATTGCCAGTGCAATTTTGTTGGTGCGTGAGGCAACGGGGAACATAACCCCGGAAGTCTTGTCCGTGCTGTGTCGTAAGAAATTTACAGAGTCTGAGCTGGGTCAAATTGATTTTACCCAGAATAAACTATGGCCACTTCAGGACAGTGATAAGGAGTCTGAGGCTAGAAAAGGGCCCAGTGCTTGGTCACAAATTAAGACCGGAAATACTCTAGCTAGGCCTGGGGACTTGATCACCCCTAGACCGAGAATGCATGCTGTATCTTCTGGTATGCACAGGCCATTATTAAAAACTCCAGCTGAATTCCTTGGGACACTAGCATTGGGCAGGAGTAAGGTATCGTTACCGAAACGAAACTGGATTTCAACCTTGGTGAAGATAGCACTCCTTTTGGTGATGATGGTAATGCCAATGCAAGTAGACCATCATCAGATGGGGGAGTGGGAGCCGACTATAGTCAGCTGGCAAAGAAATTAAGTTCTTTGCAAAAGCATTTGGCATTTGATGGTAAGGGCAGCTGGGAAGCTTTTGATTTAAAGTTTTCCAGATATGCTGAGACATGCGGATGGTCTGATGCTGAGAAATTTGAGGGCTTGTGCTGGTGTCTTACTGGCAAAGCTATGGACTATTATGTACTGATACATGATAGTGGTGAGGTGAACTCTTACCAGGGTTTACATAGTAAGCTTGAGGCGCGGTTTGGTGAGCACGAGTTGCCAGCTGCGGCTCAATTGCAATTTCAACAGGCTTGCCAGGAAGAGGGCGAGTCGTTAGATGATTTTGCAGACCGGCTTTTGACACTTGCAGAAAGAGCGTTCAGAGGCCTGCCAGATTCATTTGTGACTAATCAAGTCATAAGTCGTTTCTGTCAGGGCCTGTTAGATAAGGATGCAGGCCATCATGTGTTTATGCTTGATCCTATGAGTATCCAACAGGCCAAGCAGGTAGTCCGTAAATACCAACAGGCACACATGGCTATATTTGGTATGTCAAAGCACCAACCTAAGCCGTTCGAAGAGGAGGAATGGTGCGAAGAGGAGGAACGTATTTTTGCAGTGGGAGAAATGGCCGGTAGCACACAAGGGACACCAGATAATAGGACTGTCATGGAGGCACTTAAGCAATTAGAGCTTAAAATTGAAGAAGTCATGACAGTCAGATCCAGTAGAGGTGAATCTGGTGAACTACCAGAGAGTGGGTTAGAGCTTTTGAAGTTTTGATAAGAGGCTCTGATGCAACCGCCTGGGTTAGCCTTGCTGATGGGGATGGATGAGTTTATGCTTTACACCAATGCATGGAATAAATAGTTCAGTGCATGGGTACCATAGGTCCAGGTCGGCAAGGAAAATGTCATTGCATATGGTAGTTATGGTAATTATGTTCTTATTTGGTAAACTGTATTGTACGGAATGACCACTCAAGTTTAAGGTGATTCATGGGGTTTCATCGCCTCAAGGTTAACTGGTGAGACGGTGGCAGGAGGAGCTGTCTCGGTTGAATATTGTGCTGCAGCACGGGGTAGGTCGTGAGCATGATAAAGCTAAGGCAATGTCTTGAATGCCGGTTGGAGGCATTGCAATGAGTATCATGCTGGGACACGACTGGAGCAGTTGCCTTGTGGCAGGTGTAATTATTGTTAAAAAGACAACGAAAGTTGGGGTCCTTTAACCTTGTAGACAACGTAGTGCCGTTGGTCATAGGGGACACCGACGCTTCCATCATAGAGCGTTTGAGGGACCTAGGACCAACAAGGGCATGGGTACGACTGTCTACGGGTTTCTTGATGTAGACGACGCAGTGCCGTTGGTAAAGGGGTTACCTGGAGTTTACATCACAGAGCATCCGGGGAGCCTGAGAACAACATTGGCATGGACATGACTGTCTACGGGTATCACGAGGGAACCACAGATGACACTGAGGGTAAGAGTGGCAAGCCAATCCTTACAATATTATAGTAGTCTCAGATGCGGGATGACCCTTCTGAGAAAAGTAGCCTACCAGATGCTGGTATAGATTTAGACTACTCCGAGGGAGTAAGCTCTTTTGTGGTAGATATGTTTAAACATGCTGTTGTAAACATGAACATGGTGACCACAAGGAGGGTTGTGACTGAGGCTGTTTAGGGCCTCAGTAATCGGTAATACAGTCACGTCTGAACAGTCAGGTTCAGTGCCTACTGTAGGACGACCAAGTTCACAGTCTAAGGTCCTATTACCCGGAAAGGACAAACTAAAGACGTGTTGTGCCTAAGGGTGCGACAGGTACCTCTGACTCTACAAAAGGTCTGGGGTCTAGCCTTCAGAGTTCCATCTCGGTACCGGATCAAGGAGCTCTGAGGGATGAAACTGGACTGTGTAGTTGGTGGTTCTCAGTAGTGGAGCTGAGTGATGTGCGGAAACAGGTTAAGAAGTTGCTGTTTGTTTTGGATTGGTAACGAGGTAGGACAGATCCGGCATGGTCCGATCTGTTTCGTGCCAGTCAAGCAGCTGAGTCAAATCAGTGAAACAAGGAACAATTTCTTCTGTCTGATTGTGTTCTATGTTAGTGTGACTAAGGTCAAGATGGCATTCATCTTGGTATGCTGAAAAGTCTGAAGGAGGAAGCTATTGAACTCAGTCATGGCTTAACTTCTTTGGGACACGGACTCTGAAACAGATTAGTCCGGTGAAGCCTCGTCCAAGAGACCCTTGACGAGGAACGTATAGCCTCACACAGTTTTACTAGGATAGGGCAGGCACCGCAAGGCCCTGTCACAGAGGAGACTTGAGCTCTGCTTGGACTAGCAGTAATGTTACCTAGGCCCCTCTCTGTTAGGCAAAGCTCAGGTAGAGGCAACTGAGTGAGGAAAGGGTCAGCCGCCTGTTTGACTAAAGGCTGTTTTATGGTAAGTGTTGGGCTGCTGACCATTCTTAAGAGTAGGAACAGTTCTTATGATAGCATTGACTATCTATAGAAGAACTGAGTCTGTTTAAGCCATAGGGGCTGATCCCGGTACACTATGGATGCGGAGATCCATGGTCACCGGTAGAGGTGGTATTGTGGCTGAAGTGACACAATACTAGTACTGGTTAAACCCAGGAACATCTCATATTTATGAGCAAGAGACCATGGTATACTTCCATGGTCTAAGGGACCATGATATACTTCCATGGTCAAAGACACCATGGTCTACTTCCATGGTGTAGGGACTACCTCCTTTCAGTAGGACGGGGAGGAGTTTACAATACTCACAACTGAAGCGGAAACCAGTTTGATGCGCAGAGTAGTCCAATGTAAGTAATATTTTTTGACAAATGTCCACAGAAATTAATAATTTTCTAATATTAAAGACGAATATCTGAATAGGATTCATTATTGATAAGAAATTATAATCATCGACATGTTTTTTTTAAAAATCGTACACGTGCTGACACCTAAGTTGTCTCCCGTTGTTTATTAGAGTTACCTTTCGTCCGGCGCAGTAATACATTTGCAGTGAATCGCCGAGAAGTCGTGGGAAAATTAAAAGCCATGTAAATAAACTAAAATTAACCACCTTTTCAAGATGAATTTCAAGTGATCGCCATTATGCATTTAACCCGCCTGACCTGTGTAGCATCTTAGATATCTGTTCTAAGGTATTCATTGTGTAGAATGTCATGTTATGCCCTTGCAATGCTAATCCCACTTGATTTTTTTTTGTTTACATTTTTATCAATGAGAAATATGGCGTCCATCCCGAGCTGAAATGACGTGGCGTTAAATTTTTACATGTTTAAGCAAACCTGGTGTGTTAGAAAGAAAATCTCATCCCTTCAACCTTATTTGGAACACTGTTATTGTAAAAAAAACTGTTTTTTCCTTATACAAAAGCTTAACATTTTGTGTTGAATGTACTTTCCCAAGGACCTCTGTTTTCCTATTACATTCATAGTACCACATCCTTATCCACAAAATACTGAATATTACAGGTGTCCATCAGTATTATATCAGTTTAGGAATATGTTTTTTATTTTCCCACCATCGATTTCTTGAATATGCACCCCTTCCGCATTTCTGTATGAACTGTGAATGTAGCAATATGCGTCCCCTTAAGTTAAGAAAGACAGTAACCTAATATTCTCTATATCTCTGCCAAGTAAAAAAGGAAAATATAGGCCAAATGTCACCTGAAACGAGACGTATTCTCCGTGTGTACAATATCGAAAAGTCATGAGGCTTGGCCTGTCTGAAGCCTGCATGATGGATGAAGGCAGTCTAATACAGAAAGGACATTTTCTTTCATTAGTATTGTTATAATATGCCAAAGTGTTACTATTTTTAGAATGTCAATTTTGCCAACCCTCACCTCAGTTTACATGTAAATCATTCGTTTCATACTTATAAAATAGATTACTCACATCAATTACATGTTAATCTGCATAATTTCTTAGGTTACACCACTTGAATAGTCATAACTTTGCATATTTCTTAGATTTTCTGAGATATTTTTGTTTTGACAAGTTGTTGTTGTGGTTGGGAATTTTGGCAGGTATAAATCCAAAATTTCCGTACATCTCCGTGTTTTGGAGTCACACCACTATTATTAATTACTCTTGTTACAATGTTTAATCTAAGGAACATCCAAAATGTTACGATATGTTGTGAATTTTTCATGTTTTTGTTGTTTTTCTGTCGAAAGTCAATTTTCTTTACCGGGCAAGTCGGACATTGTAGCGCTGCCCGTTCAGTATTTTGTTTTCGTGATTATACGAAAATTACACATATTTCATTAATGTATTGCATATGTAAATGTTCAGAATCAAATATTTTTTTTTAATTATGTTAATACTTCACCATTGTATTACGTATTGTTCTTGCATCCGGCAAGGGACGGTAGACCGAGTCTGCCGTTTGGATCGCTGGAACGGCAAAGTCAAGTTGTCATTCCTGCGTTCTGATTGGTCGAACGGTAGACCGGCACTCGCAGATTCCATATTATATTTGAACGTTGGGTTCAATCAGACCGTTCTGGGTCACACAGTCAAATTGCCAAGCAACAAAGTAAACAAATAGTATGATGACCGGCAAAATTCAAAACAAAGTCGAAATTAACTGAGACTGCCGTTTCTAGATCAATGTGACTGCCGTTCTTAGCCATTTGATCATCTGTATATTTGGAGTCTTTGCCTGGCGTTCACGTAAGTGCAGTAAATCTAACTGGGTTGTGTCCAACTTTCAATGAGACAAGTCAAAATACCGTTCGCCAGTATAATGTTATAATGCCGTTCTGAACTAGAAATACCGTTCGCACATTCTGCTAGATAGTAAAACTAATTTAAATGCCGTTCTAAATAAGATTGTGTTGATTTGAAATCGACTTCCGTTATGTTATCATCCTGACGTAAATATATACAGTGACGTTGCTAACAGTATACAGGGTGCTCACTGGCTTTTTCCACCTACAACGTTCAATTTCGAGTCGATGTGACGATAATCCAAGTTAAAACGAAGCAGTTCTATATTTTGTTACATTAATACTGGAGAGATATAACTGAAATTCAAAAGAAGCACTCAAGTCGGGGTCCTTGGAATCCTACTTGAGGAAATGTAGATAATTGTGTTAGCAGGTAGGTTCAAATCCATGGTTTCTTAGTTTAGTGGTCGGTAGCATCAGTCTAATCATAGTTCCATTACAGTTTGTTTAAAAAAAGACGACAGTGTTGGTGATATATTTATTTACTCTTTTGCACATTTTTAAAAGTATGATTTCAGTTCTAATCTATTGAAAGATAAAAAAAACATAGTTTCAGAAATACTGGATTAAATTCAATTTTCTATTTGCATATACTTTTCTTTTTGTATTTTCTTCATTTGTCATATTTAACAGAGAGGGTCGAGACAAAAGAGGTTATTATATGAATTGTGATCTACCAGAATAAATCTCATTGCACAAAATATTAAAACAGTATTGAAAAACTAAATAGTCCATCAGCATAGCTGCTAATCACGCAATGGACAGTTCCAGTTTTTATCGATAAATTTCATGTAACTCCTCCCTTTATTGTTATTCTATTCATACCAAGGTCAAGTGCTCACAAGCGGTATCACAAACAAAACGCACATGGTCTATTGTGTAAGCTAGGTCAATCGTATTTGACAGTCCCGATTGGACAGTCTGTTTTATATAAACATTAATGATTGACAGTTTTTGGATCCGTCCAATGGCACCATCGGTGCTCCGCTTCAACGGATTTGCGGCATTTCCGTTGAACGATTTGCGCAGAAAAATAGATAAATTTACGATTAGTGGTTTCTTTTTCTTTGTGTTATTTTATGTTTGGAATAGGATATCATAAATCGGGCATCCTGTATACAGACAAAGATATATCCTGTAAAATATCTTCTTAAGGTTTCGATGGAGGCCTTGAGAAACAAAAATCAAACATCACCAAATCATAGAAAGAAAGAGTTGTTTGACATGAAAATTGAACAGCATGTAAAACATGTATATTACTTTACGAAACAAGTGTCAGTATACTGATATAAACATTGAATTCCGGAAAAGGGCTGCCTAAAGGGGCTCCACTTCCGGACAGTTAAACGGCTTTAAAAACTCACCATTTTCAAAGAACTGTTACACATGTTCGTTTTGATGCATTTGCAATAGCGTGCGAGTGGTGAAATTTCGCATAACAAGGTGGAACACAGTTTTCAGCAATTGTTTATCATTATTTCTTTACATATGGCATTCATTTTCAAAGGGAGACAACTGTTCCCGATTATTTTAAGTACAAATGGCATTCATTTTCAAAGGGAAACAACTTTTTTCGATTATTTTAAGTAATCTTTGAGAAAAAGTTGTCTCCCTTTGAAAATGAATGCCATTTGTAAAGAAAAAAAGATAAACAATTGCTGAAAACTATGTTCCACCTTCTTACGTGAAATTTCACCACTCGCACGCTATTGCAAATGCATCAAAACAAACATGTGTAACAGTTCTTTGAAAATGGTGAGTTTTTAAAGCCGTTTAACTGTCCGGAAGTGGAGCCCCTTTAGGCAGCCCTTTTCCGGAATTCAATGTTTATATCAGTATACTGACACTTGTTTCGTAAAGTAATATACATGTTTTACATGCTGTTCAATTTTCATGTCAAACAACTCTTTCTTTCTATGATTTGGTGTTATTTGATTTTTGTTTCTCAAGGCCTCCATCGAAACCTTAAATAGTGAAAGAACGATTGAGATACCATAATGCTGTACATAAATGTTATTTTCGTGATCAACTATCCATTCAAAAGGAAAATATAGCAAACAAAACATTTAAATATTATATCATCGTATTTTACATAATGTTTAATCCACTGGAAGAGCGAAGACATTGATAAAATGAGCCAAAATGTATCCAGTGCTCAAATTGCGACACCGGAGATAGAATTGCTTATACATAGTTTTGCGTTTACTGTTAAATGGTATTCGACTATGCCTATCGTTTTAAGTATAAATGTAACAATAACATTTAATTCTTTTAGGTAGAACCTACAATCAGTGCCTCGTCAGAACAGGCGAAAAATTCACAAGGTCCAAGAAAGAGAAATACTGGATGCTTGCACTATACCGATGAGCTGTTGACCTGCTAGAGACAAGTACATAAAAAGTGATGTCTTTCCCATTCATAATTTGATACCTACAAGAGTTTAAGATCCAACAGTTGATGAAGACCTTTTGAAGATTTTTTTATGACAGGCATATACTCATGATACGGGTAAATTGTCGAAAGAATTCCCATATGTGGACTGACGATAAAACATCCACCGGTCAATAACCTAGTTATGCCACTGCGAAACTATCAAAATGTGTATCAGACGCTTGTTGCTTTACCCTTCTGAAAGCCCTGCGACATATTTCTCTTAAAGCATGATACATCTATGAAACTCAATGACCAGGCCTTGGAAGTATTATTTGGCATATGGACACTGGGGTTGACTCAGTGTTTGCAACAGTGGTTTAACAAGAAAGCAAAGTCTTTATTTGTCTTCAAAGTTCTAAGGATTTTTTCTACATCTACGGACAAAACATTTTGTGTCTGTTATCATTTTTAATATGACATACAATCATTGATATACTGGTATAAAATCAAGTTATCCGGAATCAAATCAAGATCTGGTTATTATATGTAACAGTGATTAGAACTCACTATTCAACTCTACTACACAATATATAAGGAAGTGCTTATAAATACATAACAAAAACTTGTCACAGATCTAAAACAAGTTTGTACACGTTTTAAATAAATCGCAATTGATTTTTGAACCGTTGAACAAACACGATTTCGTGATTATATTGTAGTAAACAGGAATGTTACATTCCCAGTAGACCTACAGTAAGATGTTATGGTGTCTGCTATGTATTATTACATGTATACGCTTTGTTCTATGTACATGTATTTGCATTTAAATGTTTGTCGCCTTTACAAGGCTGCTGTCCATATTGGCCAAGTTCCTGAATAAAAAAAAATATCCAAATCACATATTCTCACAAAGTCCACCGTTGGACGGTGTAAAAACCAAGGACAAAAACATTGCACGGTTTAACCTAAACTACAGTTTTGCTGTATTGTCGGCAAAAAGATGGCCAGGGAAATCATAAATGTCAGTTTTCATTTGCTTCAATGATTGTCTGTCAATACCGCTTTTACCAAGAGCTTCATGAAGCAGTTTTGTAGCGTCATCGTTCAAAGTCTCCGGTGATGACACTATGTCCACTAACTGCAGATCATGTGAATCTCGTGCAGTAAGCCGTTTCCCGAGTAATACCGCATCCCGTATTGCTTTTCCTACTGGAAACTTAAGACTGAAAAACAAGTAAAAACAAAACTTTTTTTAGGTTTTAATCGACAATACTTCTCTCGCACGGTATTTGTAACAATAATACGTTAAATGTTACTATTGAGAAAAGGGAAATAGAATCGGGTAGTGAAACCATTATCCGTGACAAAATGTTGTACTACTTTTGAATAGTATTGACTATAGAGAAAACCTTGATTTACCATGAAGTAAACCCTGAATTACCAATGAAGACATGATCGACTTTTCCGATAATGTTTGCCCCCACATGAGTGGTGGCGGCATATAGATTTGCTTTTTTCCGTCTGTCCGTCCGTCCTTCCGAGAATGTTGTGTCGCGCCTAGCTTCAAAAGTATTTGACATAGAGTCACAAAACTTTACAAAATGTTGGTCAGCATGTGTAGTTGTGCACCTGGGGCTTCCCGTCAGGATTCGTTCAGTCGTGTAGGAGTTATGGCCCCTGACTTTGTAAAAATTGGTCATTTTAGTGTTGTGTCGCGCCTAGCTCCAAAAGTATTTAACGTAGAGTCACAAAACTTTACAGGAATGTTGGTCAGCATGTGTAGCTGTGCACCTGGCGTTTCGCGTCCGGATTCTTTCAGTCGTGTAGGAGTTATGGCCCCTGACTTAGTAAAAAATTGTATTTTAATGGTTGTGTCCGCGTACTCAAAAGTATGACCTAGAGTCACCAAAGTTTACAGGAATGTTGGTCAGCATGTGCAGTTGTGCACCTGGGGTTTCGCGTCCGGATTCATTCAGTCGTGTAGGAGTTATGGCCCCTGACTTATTTTGTTTTTTAAGTTTTTTCATTACACAAGACCAGACTTCTTGTCCAGACTTACTAAAAAAAAGTTTGTGAAACATGTATGCTAAAATAAACTTGACCTAAAATCATAAAACATTACAGGATTGTTTTATAGCCTGTGAAGTGTTCTCTTGAGGATTTCACTCAGCTAGGCCGGAGTTATGGCTAACTAAGTGAAAAATACACATAAGGTTCTTAAAAGTTTGTGTTGCAAACATCTTAAAAATTATTTAACCTGAGTCATAAAACCATGTTACAGTGGCAGGAGTGGAGGCACCTGTGTCCTATGGACACACATCTAGTTATACTATGCTTCGTTACAGATGTATAGCATGAACAGTAGCTAAAATTGAAATAGGCCGATCTATTTTTGTTTTAAAGAGGCGCCACAAAAAAATGTATTCTTTTGTGTTTCCATGATGGTAACTATACATGTTTTGCATGAAGAAAAGGAAAAATAACAAGTATCTATAGTTACAATTGACAGTAACATATTCGTTCCAAGACAATGTGTGTAATGTCTTGACATTTTTTGAATAACTGTAGCAATATGTACAGAAATACGTGTATTTAGTGAAATTTCAATCACAATATGTTTCTACAGTGTACGATAGTTATTCATCTATGTTTTTGAAACTATGCTGAAAAGAGATTGACTGAATAAGTTTGCAGATGAAGTTGTCAAAACACATTTACTCTGGAATGGCCTAAATTGTCCACCTGAAAACTTGTAGTATAACTGTATATTACCTGTATTTCAAGAATGATTTTCATGAAGTTTTTGTAAGTGAAAAAAGTAGGTCACTAGGTCGCGGTGGGTCTTTAACGAATACGGTAAGTTATTTCGGTAAAATGTTCTTCCTTGGTGTACATTGTATTTGAAAAAAGTCCAAAGTAAAAAGATTCTTAATTTTCCATTTATAGTGCATTATCGTGTAGAACGGCTACACTTTTTCACTGCTGGAATGCATTATGCAGGAAATGAGACAGTTTCATGTTTATATTTTCCAACAATAGCAAGTTTTTCAGATCTTAACCTAAAGTAAGGGTTAGATGTGCGGATGAGAGCAAATATACATCCTGGCTTTTCACTAGGAACTGTTCATTTCTTTATTCTTTTTCCATTTTTCTCTTCATTTATGGAATATATATGTAGAAAAAGGTGAAAATAAGGTCTGAAGTGACCTTTTCATATGAAACGAAGAATGGTTTGAGTTAATGCCATTTAACTTCAAAAGCCTGTTTTACTGAACGGATGATGATGATATCAGTGCTTCAGATGGTATCGCTAATACATATAAAAACTACCAACAGGAATAAACTAAACCAGTGATTTGAAATGTTATTTAAACTTTGAATATTACTACACCGTAATAAATGAATGTTGTATGGAGGGATGCGCATGTTCAATGCAACTTCCGGCCAACACAACCAGCCTCGATCTGATCGCATCACCCTGTAGTCACATGCTAATGCAAGGAATGAACCAGCGCCAAAACAATGACCTGTAAAAGTTTATATACATATTGACACTATGATATAAGAAGATGTTTTAATGATATAAATAGTTGTTTAAACCTAATGATATAAAATAGTTTTGTAACACTTTTATGTTCTGTTAATTAAATCAAAATCTTTATACTTTCAAAATAGTCCATTTTAACTAAATCCATCTGATAGTAGATAGATTGATGACATTTATTCAGGATCTAAAACTGTAACAATAGACAAAAAATACCTCGTTGAATAAGATCACGTACCATTAATTGCGGCAACAGTTGGGACTGGTAACTGAGTTACTCGTTTGTAGAGCTTTGCTGTGCTGATTCTCGTTTCCTCTAAATACTCTGCAGTCTGTGTGCTAAGATAAGCAACATCGAGACCCAGACTGAAGTATTTCTCATTTCCTGTTATTATTACTCCTTTTATACCACTGTTCCTAAAAATAATACCATTGTAATTAACAAAGGTAAAAAAATCTCTTAACAATTTTTAATACTATTCTATTCATAATCAAGATAAAAATGAACAAAGTTAATTACAAAAACCTAAGCTTTATATACAATACGTATATACCCGTGGTAAATGAAATTTAAACGAAAGCGATGTTAAACTAGATGGCCAAGGGCAACATGTCGAGCCCGCCAGCTGTCAAAAGGACTGGGAGTTGCACACGAAACTCTGTCTCACTGAGACAAATATTTGTGCCAAAAAAAACAATTGTGCCTGGTTATTTTATAATCCTACATCCAATGACGAAGTCATTGTCCGGAGAAGGTCAATTATAGCAATATTTGACCTTTAAACACAAAGTGTGACCTTAACCTTTAAGATATTGACACGAGTTTTGCGCAAGACACGCCCTCTCATGGTGGTGAACAATTGTGCCAAGTTATTTTAAAATCCTACATTCAGTGACAAAGTTATTGTCCGGACAAGGTCAATTATAGCCATATTTGACCTTTAAACTCCAAGTGTGACCTTTACCTTTAAGATATTTACGCCGGTGTTGCAGGCGACACACCATCTCATGGTGGTTAACAATTGTGCCAGGTTATTTTAAAATCCCACATTCAATGACGAAGTTATTGTCCGGACAAGGTCAATTATAGTCATATTGTGACCTTGACCTTTAAAATATTGACACGGGTGTTTCGCGCGACACGCCGTCTCATGGTAAAATCCCACAGTCGATGACAAACTTATGGTCCGGACAAAGAAATCCGGACGGACGCACTGACGCACGCACGCACACGTGCACATACACCGAACAGCTATTTGGACAACTATTGTCTTTGCTCCCTTACGGGCTCGACAAAAAGCTAAGAATAGTGTAATTTCACTCAGTTCAGTGGTTTTAATTTGTTAAGCATTGTTATTATCTGATTCAAGTGGCAGAGTAGTTTTTCCAGCGGGCATAACATGTCCCTATCTATTTGGACTCGGCGCTTTTATATAAATACAAAGACCATATCTAATGTAAGAAAAATAATTTATTCAAAACATATAATACCGTAAAATCAGCTCAGTGAGACTCATCGTACCCTTTTCCCATATCAAACACACACACAAAACTCAGATCTGTTTAAATCCACCCCATTTCACAATCTTATACTACATGCATTAAATTTAATAATCGCAAACAGAAGTATAAAACAGGACACGCCGGAAACTAAATGTAGTAGCTAACTTTACATGTAATTACTTTTCTATTTCATCCAGTATTTTCATCCAAGCATTAACAAACGACAATCGAAAACGATTCTCTCCATTGGTCATATGCACTGTTGCTATTCCATCACGTGACGTGATCATTTTCAACCCTTCCGCCATAAGAATGTAAGTCTAAATCACAGATAGCTGTGTAACAAGACAGCGATGTAAAATCAATTACAAATGTCTGCTTTTTTACACTGAATCAAAGTACTGACACAAATATCTTGATAAAAGTCAGGTTTATGAACTAAACGGTTTCATATAAATACTGACTACGGTCTAACTAATGAACTTTTCTTAACAGCTGGGTTTATTTAAAAGGACGCATTATATCGCTCTATCGAGACGTTTAATAAAAATATATACATGACATTATCTGGATTGCCCTCACCCTTCAGACTTGGTGGGTGAAAATTCTGCGTTTGGCCTGTTAAGGCCGGTAAGTCAATTACGGTTCCCACCTGAAATTGCAAAAACCAGCTGACTTTCTTCACAAGTAGCCATATGATCTCAGCTTATAGTCACCAGTATTATAGTGGCCATATTTTTTTTTATCTCAATATGTCTTTACTCTAAAAGCAAAGTTTCTGTGCCGTCACGACTGCCACAAACGTGTCAAGATCATAATGACCTTGACACAGAAAACAGTTTCCGAAAAAAGGAATTGATTTTACGTTCACTTTGACTTTGAGGATAGAAACTTTATTTGAATTCAATGGGTTAAGGTGTTAAATGAATTATGAAATTTTATTTGCTAAAATGTTCAAAGGTTTATATCACTTTTTGTACACTTACAATTCAAGTATTTAAACCTGCATATGTTTGGAAAAGTATTTTATTCCCTTTAGTGACCTTTATGTTTTGTTATTACGCGGAAGTAATAATATGAAATGTGATTTAAAGATACAAGTTTAATAGTGTGATATATGTGAAACAAATGGAGATAGGGTAGGGGTAGTGGAGGCGTAACTGGTAGCTGTTGTGTGGAGTAGAAGTTGGGATTGGGCGATGTGCATATGCGGTATAGTAAGAAAATATGGAATAAAAGAATCCGATATAAAATGGTAAACTGGTGCGAGAAACAGAAAAAAGATATTTTTGTATCGGTGTAGGTGCAATGGTGGTGGGTGGTGGTGGGGGGGGGGGGGGGGGGGGGGGGGGGGGGGGGGGTGGGGGGTTTATGAGGGATAAGAAGAAGTTTGTACATGACTTTTTAGTAAAAGAAAAGTAAGCAAGGTTACTAAGGACAAAATATCTATTACTTATAAAGTATTTTTGTTGGGGTGGGGGTAGGGGCTGTCAATTAGAATGGGCGGTAAAGTATGTGTGTATCAGGGATGATTACAAGCAATATAAGATAAACGTTAGACAATACAGCGTCTTCTAGATGGGTGCTATCATGTTTTACCCGATGCAATGTCAAATTTATCTGATTACAATGACCTTGACATTTAGGGTACCTGACCTAAAACCAAATGGTATTCACCCTTCACCAAAACCAATGCTCATCTTATCTTTGATGGGTATATGGAAAGTAATTAAGAAGGAATGGCGAAACCGGGAAGCTTGCCATAAAGTTTTAAACCAACACTGAAAAACCTAAATAACCTTGACCTTTGGGTAGTCTGAATTTTATACGAGATTTGACGATTATAGGGACGGAAGGAGTTGAGAAGTTTGACAACAATAAAAACAATAAACAATAAAACTGTAAACAACAATATTATAATATCTTACCCCAATGACATTGACCTTACCTACCTGACCGTAAACGCAACCTGTCTGCTCATTTATCCTTGACAATCCTTATGTGACGTTTGCTGATATTAGGGACGGTAGATAAGAAGAAATAGTAAAATGGAGAAGTTTATATAAAATCTTTAATGCATCTGCAATAGCGACGCCAACGCTGGCGCAAATACAACAATCCTTACTATTTTTCGAATAGCCGTAAGTCAAAGTCATGTTGGTAATTTCCGTTACATCAAAAAGCTCCATGGGATCATTGCTGTCTGGGATTAAATGGGTTTTAATGTAATTGAGCTCAGTAGAGCAAATGCCAAAATCACATTGGACATTTTTTATTTTTTTTTAAAAAAAGTATCAATACGTGCTGAGCGCTTTATATACACAAAACTTAAAAAGCTGTATACATAATAGGAGAGGAGGTATGTTCATATGGAGTTACTTGGTTAAAGGACCATCTCATACTGACACGCGTACGTGGAAAGCATAGGCCTAAAACATCAAACTACGACTGACTTGTCAAATGCGTATTTATTGTTAATCATGGACAATTAAAGTTTTTTGAATAATTATAAAAATAATACGGCTATCGGTCACAACATTGGTTCTCTTATGAAAATGGATGAAACTAAATATATAGACCAAATATCTTAGTTCTGGTCCTTGATACGTTAAAAGCTTTGTAAAGAGTAAGTGGTAGTAAAAATGTTTTCTGATGAATCAGAATAACTTGAACAGTCTTAGAAGTGGATCAGCCAAGAAACTATTTAAATTATTCGAAATTTGAAGCAGCAGTTTCTGACAAGAAGACTTTTAAAAATTCCCTCCGTATACATGATTATATACCATACAGGACAAGATGGTAGCACATCTTCTTGATGATTGCTTTGTATGAGTCGTCATCTACGAAACAGTTTTTAAAATGGCAAAAACAACAACAACACCAACAAATAATAATAAAATAAACCGACTAATCTGAGTGAATCCTATTGCACTGTACGATATACCGTAAAAATATATATCTATAATTTTGACAAATCAAGCTCTATTCCGTAAATGTCTTTTTTCATGTCTGCAACTATTTTCCGACCAAGTCCGTTACGACCCAGGGCATCATTCACAAGTTTTCTTGCAGTGTCCATCATCTTTGTTTCTTCAACAACTTCATCCACTAAGCCCAGACGCTTGGCGTAATCTCCTGTCATACGCTTGGCAAACAATAGTGCTTCTCTCTGTGCAATGCCAGCTGGAATTTTTGCTCTGAATTTGCGAAAAAAATGTATCTTTATCATACAGTTATAACATTATACAGTTACTCTTCAGTATGAGTCTGGTAAAATTTGTACAAGAATACAAAGATTTCTATTCAGGTTACGAGCAGTAATTAGTATTTGTCTTATATGTCGTCAAAATAGTACCTTTAACTTGAACAGACAAATCAAACTCGCCCAAATCTAAATGTAATTATATCATAAATTCCACGTGGATTTCCCACAACAAAAGATTGCGACTACTACTCAAAACGTCGTTGTCATCTATTAACCACTTCTGTTTGCTGAGAACAGTTACCCAACGGCGTTTCAGTTCTGAGTTAAACGCATTTAATTCAGTTCCGACAAAGCATATCTGAATGTAAACCAAATGTAGGCATTACCTCGCAAGCTTAAGAAGTACTTCACCAATTCTGAGATTTAAGGCTGTTTCTGGCCAATTCAACCAACCTTTGTCTGGCCTCATTACACGGAAATCACATGCAAGAGCTAGGAACGCACCCGCCCCGAACGCGTGACCTGAAATACGACACAGAAATAACGTGCTTCAAATCTGTCAGATATTTTTTTATCAACAAAAAGAAGCTTGAAACTCAAACATTATAACATCATGTCTCTTACTGTAAGGACGCTTTTTTGTCTACTTAACAAAACTTTCAACAAGATTTTTAATTGAATATGTACAATTCATTGCAGCATTTTGATTAAGCTTTCACTGAAATAGGATATTACTATTTTCGTACGTATATTTCTACATTATATCTACCAAAACGAATATGTTTTAATGTTGTTTCAACCAAGCGATTTTTAAATACTTAAAGTTATTTTCATTTTAACACCACTATTTATCTAATTGTTTATACATTCACGGAGATAAATGTGCATAATTGCATTTTATTTGTATCCCAAGCTAGTTAAAAAGATGTAATGTAATGTAACTATCCAACCAAATAATTAAATACATATAATTACATACATGTAGTTAGAAAATCATTACTTTCATTATTTCATTAGAAGTCTGTTTGTTTGTTTGTTTGTTTGTTTTGGGTTTTACGCCGTTCTTCAACAGTATTTCAGTCATATAACGGCGGACAGTTAACCTAACCAGTGTTCCTGGAGTCAGACAGTTCGAAACACACATGGAGATAATCATAAACAGTGAATTCCATAATACATTCTTGTATGTTGTATTACTATTCAAACCTTTTGCAAATGTATAAGAAAACGATTATCGAAAAGAAATAGCATTATTTATGTTCAAAATATAAGATATGGTTGAGCCATAATATGAACCAATGCATTATGAGCCTGTAATAAAAACTGTCTGAACAAAAATGAATATAAATACAAACAAAGACAAAAACAAACAAACAAAAAAAACAACAAAAAAAAAAACACAACAGCAGAGTGGGGCACCGCCGAAGAACGACCGGTGGTCAAGATTATGGTGGAAACATAAAATAAATATGTTTGTGTGTTCTAGATTAAGAGGAATATCCAATGTAAAATGTGAACATAAAACATTTTTTAAATTAAAATTTTCCGTCCTTAATTATACAAAAGAGAAAATGTTTTCCATAATTTAGCTTTAAAAAGACGGAATCGGCAATTTTTATATTCATTTTAAACAAGACAAAGATTTGTTCTTGTAAAACATTCATTTGTCAATATTTTAGCACTTTTCCATAACTTTTGTTACAGCAAAATGCACTTACCATTAAGAATTGCCACCGTTGGAACTGGGAAAATCAATATTCGAGATATCAGCCCTTGCAGTCTCCTGACATACACACTTGGGACATCTCCTTTTTGAAGAGCTACCCACTGTAAGTCAACACCATTGGAGAAAACTTTTCCCTCGCCTGTTATCAATACGGCCTTCGTATCTTGATTTCTAAATAAAATGTCACATTCATCTGTGGATGAAATTTCACGGCGTCAAACTGTCACTACTTCTATGCCAGAAAACAGGCAAAATGCAAGTTTATAAAATCTATTTCTCACAGACAAATATGTTAAAAGGTTACGGAATCAATTAGATTTTGGTGAAGTGCAGTTGTTTCCCACGTCAGTAAATGTTAACTGTTTCATGTCAGTACTCTAGGCATTGCTGGATAGTTTTATTTATGAATGGCAGTTAGGTGTGGATGAAAGCACTAGTTTGATACTGTTTACTGTTTTGAATTATCTCCGAATTTGCTTAATGTTGAGAATTATCACACTGTCTAAATATAGAATACGGTCGGCACATGAACATTGAAAGGCAAAATAGACACTGTGAACTTACAGTTACAGTGGAAGATGCTTTTCACTTTACATTAGAGTGCTATGCATTCAAAGTAATACGAGCAGAATATATTCCAAGATATTACAGACAGAGACCAAATATGTTTTAAGCATGTGGAGCTATTAAAATCAGATTACAAATGCTTATTTCATAAAGTGGAATTATATCTAATTAAAGCTTTCAAGAAAAGAATCGTGCATCATGAGAAACGCTCTCACATTATTACATGATAATTACATGTACCTATAACTAATTGAGACATGTATGTTGTATTGAACAAGTTTGTAATTACTATGCTTCTTTGTATTGCTATTGTCTATATGCTATATGTACATTCGACTTGATTAAATATCTGCTGTGTTCTGTTCTGTTAATTAAATTTTTACACTTACCAATAATAAGAGAATAGTGTTTCTAAAACTGCGAATAATATGAACTATTTATTACACCATGTACGGTGCAAGAATAGATAATTTATATATAAAGTTACAAAATATTGTAAGTTATGATGAAGATAGACAGACGGCGAGATCGCTAATAACATCTGTCACAGCTCCTAGAAGACTTAAAAAGGCATAATAAGTTGATAAACAGAGAAAAAACTCTTACTCTATAACTTTATCCAGTGTTTTATTCCATTCGTCTATTGTCGTTATCTGGAATCTGTTCTCTCCATTTATCATTCGTATCGTGGCAAATCCATCGTTGCTGAATTCTAGTGATAGACTTTCTGGCATGGTAAATGTTTACCTAAGAAACAATCTGAATTATCAACTCGCGTCACGATTGTTGAACCCTGTCTTTCTTACAAAAGATTTAATTAATTGTCTCTTTCTAATACCTATTTAGTTTTAACTTCATTAATTCTTTTCAATTAGAAATTAAACTTTGTTTATCTAAAGTCTTTAAAAGACGCTTTTTTTATTCATTTTAAGCATAACTGCAGGTCTAGCCAAACGTTGAAACTGTTTTGCTTATCCGGCGTAATACAAACCTTCATGCACGGCATATTTATAACGACACTACCTTTTAACCTGATAAGGGACAAAACTCTAACATGACCGAGTTTGATCAAGTATTTAAAGATAATTATTACAAATCTGGGTATATAGTAGTAAATAGATTTTGCTATATGCTCTATATAAAATTTACAATCTTCTGAGAGCTGTAACTTATAGCAAGGCTCAATTTAAAAAAGGATTACTAATTTTATGTTCTTAAATGACCTATAAAAAAAAAAAAAAAAAAAAAACACCAAGAAAAGTAGGGGCCATATATCTTCTATGAAAGATTTTTCTGTCTGACGGGTCAAAACTATGGAATATCTTCCAAACAGACAGCTTAAATGTGGGTATGAACGCATGTGTAATTTTTTTTTTTTTACATTTCTATAAATGCAAAAGATCTCCTTGATCTTGCAGTAACTTGATGAAAAATTACCCAACCGGAATAAGAAGACAATCTGCATATTTTCTCTTGATAATTAAGTTACCTATGAAGTGTGGCTAAATGCTAATTATTGTGATTGCTGAGAAATACTCCAAACAAGAATCGTACTACAGCATACTACTGTTGAATAATCAAAGGAAAATAACTCGGTAAAATCATCAGATCGGAACACAAAGACAAAATGCACATCTCCTCTTGATAGTAACACTTTCTATCAAGTTTCGCTAAGATTCAACCAGTGATTGCTGAGAAATACTCCGTAAAAGAATTGTACTATAGTATACTACTGTTGAATAATCAAAGGCAAATAACTCGGTAAAAACATCCAAACAGAACTGTAAAATAGTACTATAATATACTATTGTTGAGTAATCAAAAGGCAAATAACTCGGTAAAAACATCCAAACAGAACTGTAAAATAGTACTATAATCTACTATTGTTGAGTAATCAAAAGGCAAAAGATTATCAGGCCGATAACTATAACACTACGACAATCCTGAGAAATGTAAGAAAGAGTTCTTTTTCGGGAAGATGGATGTTGAAAGACTATTAATAAACAATACCACTTATAAGTTACATTTTGTAGGGAATGGGATGCAATTGGTTGGGGCGGTAAAGTAATGCATATGAGAGATACTTACAAACAATATAAGATGGTTGTTTAAGAAGATACAGCAACGTCTAGAAGCGTGTCATTACATTTTAACAACCGTTATCGAGGGTTCAACGCAATAAGGGCGTATCTACATATAATAACTATATGTAGATACGCCCTTATTGCATTGAACCCTCGCTATGTCAAATCTGATCGAAAGATTTTGACATTTAAGGTACTTGACCTTAAACCAGGTCTGTCTCTTACCGAAATCGAACCTCATATTATGTTTGGTGGTTATATGGGCAGTATCGGAATCGAGAAGCTCGCCATAAAGTTTTGACCAATATTATGACAAACCGCAATGACCTTGACCTTTGGGATGCCTGATCTTTATGAGACCTGAAAATTATAGGGACAGAAGAAACAATGGAATGTAGAAATGTGCCATAAAATTGTAACTAACATTATTTAAATATCTTACCCCAATGACACTGACCTTAGAATATCTTAGGTTTGGTGATATTAGTGGCAGTAGATAAGATAAGAAGAAATAGATCAATATAATTGCACCTTTACTAATCCTAACTGTTTTGTATTACAAAAGTGCTTCTATTCAGACATTTTGAGACAAGCAAAACTGTATTATCCGTATTGGTATTTCATTTTATTATCGACTTTTTAAAAGGTAATTTTTCACCATAAGTAAACTGACAAAATCATATGAAGCTAGCTTTAAAGGGTAAATCAAATACATAATTTCCACTCAGTTATAGATAGCTCTGATTATAAATACTGCACGACTTTAAATTAAATGTTAAAACTTCTGTTATTGTATCATAAGTTTCACACATGTAAAATTATTTTGGTTATATCAAGGACTTAGAAATCCATTTTTACACTTTATTTAATGTATTTCTATCGTTAAAGATTTTCGGGTCTGTCACTACAGTATGTTTTAAATGGAATCACAAAAGCCTAAGAAAATCGAACCACGGCTTTGTCAAAGGCATATTTACTTTTAGTCATAGACAATTTAGATTTGAATTATATTAGAATTAATATGGCTATGGATTACAACTTTAGTTCTCATTCGGTAATGAATGGAGATGCGCGTCTTGAACTTAACCAGTACCGGTATATTTGTCACAAACTGACATACGGGTCTTATTGTATCAGTAGTGTAAATGCAGGTATTGCATCATTCTTTTGTAAAATTTTGAGTTATTGAGGTAACTGTCGGATTTTACGCATAAAATACATGTAATGTTTTTCTGTATTTCATAACTTAAATTTTCATGTAATTTTTTTTTAATTCGGTTCAGTAATAAGAAAGTTGATATTTTATAAACTTCTGTAATTCATGTTTTTATCCCCAAAACCACTATAACGAGCCTCAAATTGTCAATTTCAATCCGCGCCAAAGTAGTTAGATTTCCCGGCTATATCGTGAATCCCGTGGAAATAAAAATAGTCGGAGTCCACGGCTAGCCGTGAGTCCCATGAAATTTAGTATTTGGCGGGACATTACCCTACAAATAGACTGGACTAGATATGCCTTGCGCACACCACATTCCGACATTAGACGAATCTATGTCAGACTAATTTTTCTTGCTAGACATTTATGCTCGATCGAGGTAAGAAATTTATTTGGTTGATTTTTGCATTACGATTTTTATTTGGTATTTTTTGTGCATTCTACAGAATTCTGTAACATTTACTTTACGGCATGTGATTTTGGCTAGTTTCGGAATGTCAGGACTATTTATTAAATTTTTCAGACTTTGTAAATTATTTCGAAAGAGGAGTCTAAAATTTTTCGTTTATATAAGATGTATGATTTGTACTGAAATTTGTGTAACATGATAATTGTAAAGTACTTTTTTTTCCAAAAACATATGTCGAACATTTCGTTGTTATGGAACGCCGATAGTGCATTGCACTGTAATGTATAAATTTATATGGCAAGTCTAGTACCATGTATGCAATTTATTTTATTATAATATGAAATATTGTGCCAGTCTACAGCATATACATACAATGTCCGTTTTGTTGTATGGCATTTGATGCTATATCGATACCAACTATTGTATAACGTTTAATTTGCATTGAATTTTGTTAATTTGTAGTTGTAAATAATAGCTGCAGTTTATCATTTCCGTATCTATAATGTTTCATCATATCTTTTTCATACTTTAACTTTAATCTTTTAAGTAAGTAATTTTGTAATAATGGAAGTAATTAGTGACGTATTTTAATCACGTGACGTATGAATTCAGTAGCACATATATTTTGTATAAGTAGCACGTATTATTTATGCGAGCCTATGGAGGTATGGTGTACCCAAAGGAGCAGTTTTATGCCCTGACTTATTTGTTTTGCTATGGTGCTTACCATATGTTATATATTTTAGCTTCTTCCGCCAGACGATTTTACATGGTGATGTCATAACCCGGAAGTACAATGCCCGAGGTTCACTTGTCTTCACTCGCCTGGATGTGATTTTCCCAGCGCAGAGCTTTCGTCCCATGGTTGTGCCGTAAACCGCAAAGACGCTGATTTTTGCTATCCTCTGAAGTCAGCTCAGGGATGCAATCACCTACCATCATTAGGAGCCAAAACGGAGTCAACGTATTCACGGTTTAAAGGGACTTTATCTGAAAATATGTTACATTTTTTGTGCTACTTAACGTTCGAAATAATCTGAACCATCTGTGCCACGTCACGTTACAAAGAAAACTGTCAGTGATAGAACTTTGTATCTAGAGATACTGAACTTTGATTTTCTTTTTTTTTCTTTCTTATAATCAGTTTTTTTTCTACTTATCATTTATTCATTGTTAATAATCATTTATGTAAATAGATTTGTAAATATTGTAAAGAGTGTTGATTTGTTCTGATAGTTATTGTCGCCGGTACGTCCATCCTTGTCACAATATTGTTGTCATATTTGCATTTTACAAACAGCTCCCGTCTGTACAAACATTTGTTTTGCCTCAGGAAATGCTTAATTAAACTGTTTCCTGTATTCATGAATACATATTTCTTTCCTGGAACTAAAATTAAGCTTAAAAATATGCAAATATTTTAAACATATAAGAAGTGTATGCTAATTCAATTCTACACGTATATGTGGTAAACCACTTATTTTTGTTTTCTTCTTTCAGAATGTCAAACTGACTTTCTTGCCATTGACATAGTTTGAAAGTAAATGAGTAATGCCTCATTTCAATTGCTAAATGTTTATCCACTAAGTCTTTGTCAATGTTGTTTTAGTGAATTTCTTTATTTTGCTAGACCAGTGGTCTGAATATTAAAATTCCATTGAGCAACGACGATTGCCACACATATAACAATGCAGCACAATTAAATATATACGAAATATAAACACCCTTGATCTGGGACCATTTTGAAGTGTCTTCATCCGATTAAAAACCTTGGGTACTAGAAATATATTAATCTAATGCAGCTATTGATCGCAACATGCATCGCGCGCTTTTCACGGTTATTGCCGATGGTAGGTCTATGTAAATAATTACATTGACATATAATTTTTTCTAAAAAAACCCAAAACAAACAAAAACAAGGATAAATATCAAACAGGGAATGCCACGTTCTAAAAACGCAGCCTCCCCAAAACGAAACTCACAGCACGCAGATGTGCACACTGCCAACACACACTCACATAAAAAGCAAACACACGAGGACAAAACAAACAAATAAAAGAACACAGTGTGGCACCATCTTGGAACGGTCAGTGGCAAAAACATCACTGGGGAGCTTAAACTGGTTTATGGTGCTCACCCAACCCCATTCTTACTCTTACCCTCCCCCCCACCCACTCCACCCACCCCACCCATATTCCAAAGTCACGGGACAGTGTAAATAAAAGTAATCCCCCGCCAGGTGAATCTCTAACACACGCAATGGAAACAAAAGGCATGACATGTAAAACACAAAAATGCTCCTGTATAATATAAAAAGTAAACCTTACGAACCGAAAACGTATGTACTGAATGCCTTTGCAGAAGACAGAGCATCTACAGAAACACCCTTAAGGGCCCGACGAAACGGGCCAGAAGATAGAAATCAAAACAGTTCAGTCCTGGAGGGATATAAAAACTGTTAATCACAGTGTCCCCCACCCTCTTCCGTCAGACACAATCAAAGAGGGAAGCGTAGTGTCCAAATGTAAATGGGTTGAACATTAAACACGCGGTGTGTCTCAAAACAGGTGGGTCGTAGCCTCTTTTAATTAAACATTTTATAATTTTACCAAATACAGTTGGAAAATTACCATGACCCAAAATCTTACGAAGTTTGTAAACCAAGACTTCTTTGCCTAACTATTTAATACCATTAATATTAAATGATTAGGTTTGAATCTATAACTAACTACCAGGCCCGGATCCAGGGCCGAGCACGTGTTGGTGGGGTGGGGGGGGGTCTGTGCCGAGAAGTGACCTATACTCATTAAAGATGCACCCTACTTTTTTGGCAAAGGAATATTTCTAAAAATTTAGACCCAGAAACGCACCAGAGGCCACAATTTCATACCTGTATTTCAAATTTTCTAGGGATAGACCCCCTCAAACCCCTCTCCCCGTCAACACGAGGGCAGTATCCCCTCCATTACCTCAACATTTAGACCTAAAAATACACCAGAAGCCACCATTTCATGCTTGTATATCAAAATAATCCTGGGGGAGAGCCCCTGACCCCCCATCTTTCAATAAGGGGAGTACCCTCACCAGTAAATGCACCAGATGCCACCATTTCATTCCTGCATTTGAAACATTTCCAGACTGAACCCCTACAATGGGCAGAGACCCCATCCAGTACCTACCCGCCCTCAGCGCTTTGCGCCTCGGCAGTGTCGTCTTCTTTCTAGACTGGTAGCCCCCGAGTAAAATATTCCTGGTTCCGGGCCTGACTGCATATCTCGAAACTATGAAATCTTATTGGTCTATCGGCAGTTACCCTGTCTTGAGTCTATTCTGTAGATAAGCTCTATATAACTGCTTCCCAATGACTCCAGCTACTTCCTAAGTGTGCATTATATAGTTCGTTATTTTATTTCTTTTAATCGCAGCTACTGCCGCATCATCTCTTGTGATCCATTACCCACCAAACACGATGCACCCACCAAAACTTCTTGCTCTATCAACAGTTACCCCGTTTTGAGTCCACTCTGTAGACAAGCTCTCTATAACTGATTCCCAATGACTCCTGAAATATGTCTCCGACTTCAAAATGCTACCCCTGGTATCCGGCACAGATGTTCTTAGACCTAGATCATAATCTCAATGCACCATACCTAGTTCCAAATGAATCATTGCAATTACCTTGCAATCAGATTTTCTATCTGCACCATTTCCGGTATCGCTACAGGCTCAACATAACTAAATCCGGCTGTTCTTTATTTCATAAAAGATCCACTTAATTGATAACTTTTTTCGACATTTAATTTTTATTTAAGAAAACTACAGTTCATTAAATACAACCCTTTGAATTTACTCCTTTTCGCTTCTTTCCATGTCTCTTTTTGAGAAATGAAATTCTTACGCCGCCATTTTACCTAGCATGCTACAGAAACATGCCTATTTCGATAGAATGCTACACATACATACTGAAACGCGATAGAATAAAAGAAAACAAGATGCTAGGAAAGGAAAAATGTTTAGGACTATTTGTATTTGAACTACTTGTTCAGCGTAGGCTTACATTTGATTTGGTAGTGCCGAATCAGCCTACCCCTGTAATGAATTCGGATGGCAGGCCTTTTAGATTTTCAGGGTATCTGATGTTATGTTGTCCCTCTGTTGTACGCTCACGTTGAACAAAATCACATTTACGGTGTTGTTATAATAGTAGCTCGGTCTGGGATGCTGTATTCGGCTCGGGTGGATTTTTTAGATCGGATCTCACGATGCGCGCAAGCGCCGAGTGTGATCCGTCCTTGCAAAATTTACGAGAGCCGAATACAAAATCCAAGGTCGAGGTACTGTTGTAATGACCCTTTTATTATATACATCCGTCTTTTTGTTTGTTGTTTTGTTATCGAACGAGGTCTCTATTGTTTGCCGATGTTAAAAAAGAAATGAGCGAAGTTTCAAAGTTTTTCTGTGCGCTTCTTTTTTAGATCTGTGTCAGGTCATGAATATTTAATGAAAATAGTCCGGCAACATACAATACAAAAGATACAATACGGATTTTTTTCTGCCTTTTCATATTTACTTGTGAAATCCAAGCAGTATTTTCGCCAGAATTTATATATGTATATAATAAATTTATTTATAGCTACCAACGGTGACCAATACGGGCGACTTCTTTTGAAGAATTATAGTCGAAGGAGCGTGCAAGCTCCAGAAGATAGCAAAATGATATGTGTTGGTGTTATTCTTGCGCCTTTTGGAATGCAGAAGCAACGCTTGTTTTTGTAACGTTTTAATATTTGCCCACTTTAGTCAAGTTCATCAGGATATTTGGTATTACATAAGTAAAACAGTATATAATTCTTTTCAGTTTGATATAAAGTTAACAATGTGGCATTATTACGCTATAAATTAATTTGTACGTCACAGGTATAATCTCATAGCGTCAAACGCCATTGACGAATCACACAAAATTGGCAAAAATGTTGTTGATGACGTCAATAATGTAAATATTAATCAGCAATATCGTATTAGTATTGAAGTAATATATCTCAAACGATGATTTGCTCTTGAATAAAAAGAACAACAGTGTTTGGCGTTCAGATGCGTATTAATATATCGCTCTTGCTACCACCTCATGTTATACATGTAATTCCTTTGCACTGAAATTCCGAACTATGATTATATTCAACGACAAAGTCTCTTTGTGGGATATATTATTTGTTAAACGATAACAAATCAATATAGACCACCAAGTGACTGACGCAAGATCCTAAACTTTTCAGAAGAAACCAGAAGTGATTCGATATATTTTTGTGTGAAATTGTTTGATAACCCGAAGAAAATGAAACAGTGCAGCCAACTGGAAATATTTAGTTATAGAAAATGGCTGTTCACCTGTTCCTGAGAAAGAAACACCTGGTTCTTGGCTTCCGTATGATTGCTTTGTATAAGTCGACAATTACGAAACACTTTTTAAGGTAAAAATACTGATCTGATAGACTCCTATTGCACTGCAAGATAATACAATATACCGTAATAAATATTTATAATTTCGACAAATCGAGTTCTTTTCCGTAAATGTCTTTTTTCATGTCTGCAAATATTTTCCTGCCAAGTCCGTTACGACCGAGGGCATCCTTCACAAGTTTTCTTGCAGTGTCCATCATCTTTGTTTCCTCAACAACTTCATCCGCTAAGCCTAGACGCTTGGCGTAATCTCCTGTCAGACGCTTGGCAAACAATAGTGCTTCTCTCTGTACAACGCCAGGTGGAATCTTTGTTCTGAAATTTGTGAATTTTTTTTATCTTTATCATGTAGTTACAACTTTACACACTTACTGTACAGTAGAAGTCTGGGGATCTTGTATACATGTATACAAAGAGTTCTATTCAAGCTACAAGTAGTCATTAGTATTTGTCACACATCTCGTCAAAATAGCAGCAGCAATTCTGAACAAACACAAAAATTAAATTCGACCGACTTTAAATGTAATCATACCAAAAAGTCCACGTTGATTTCCCAAAACATGGGATAAACAACTATACTAGACCAAATGTGTATGTCTGCTGAGACAAGTTATCCGAACGCTTAATATTTCTTAATTAAATGCGTTAAATCCAGTTACAGCATAACACGTCTTACCATATAAAGCAAATGTTGGTATTACCTCGCAAGCTTAAGAAGAGGTTCCCCAAATCTGAGATTAATGGCTGTCTCGGGCCAATTCAACCAACCTTTGTCTGGCCTCATTACACGAAAATCACATGCAAGAGCTAGAAATGCACCACCCCCGAACGCGTGACCTGAAATACGACACAGAAATAACCTGCTGCGACAGACAAGATCAGATATCTTCTTAACGAAAACAAGCTTGCTCTTTGAAAATACACTATGAAACATTCCAACATCATATCTTCGTTGATACAAGGGCGCAATTAGTCGCTTTGTCGCCATGCTTTGTAAACGCAATAATTAACATAATTTTTACTGAATATGTACTACAATTTACATGTACTAGTATAATATATTGCAGCATCTGATTAAGCTTTTACTGGAAATAGAAACGTTTCCATGTCATTGCTATTGATAAGTATGTACGTTTGCATCTACGAATGAATACTAATGTGGCTTAAACCAAACGATTTTTAAATACTTTACATTCATGTCATTTCAACAGCTGTATTCATCTACTTTTATATACATTCATGTAAATAAATGCGCATAACATGCATTTCATTTATGTACCGGCATACTTCATTCATTCATTGACAAAGTCCCATATTAAAGGCTTTCAATTATACGTTAATACAGTTAAAGCAGTTATAAGATGATACGCGTAATTACATGGTTAAAAACCCCAGCTTTCAATTTTTCACATGAACTTACACTGATATAGCCATAAAAGGAGCTAATCGAAAACAATGAACTCAACATTTTTTCCATTATGTTGACCAATATTCAAACCTTTGGAAAATTTATGAGAGAACAATTATCGAAAACAGGATTTCACAAGAAATATGCACATTTTATGTTCAGAATAAAAACTGTTTAAACATAAAATGAAAAATGAATACAGTTTAAACCAAAAGAATGTTTATGTACAAACAACACAGTTCATATGTTTACCATATTTTATTTCATAGTCCATTTTTGGTTTCGGGTTTACCCGCTACCAAAGTTAAGTATAATTCTGAAAATCATATAGCATCTTTCTTTGATTCAAAATCACATCCAAAGGATGTTCATGTGCTACACAAAATAGTCCCATTCATGAACAATGCGGATTAATTATCAATGTTCAAGCAGTTCTGTTTCAGTCTGTATCCATTCATAGATTGTTTAAGATTACATAGAATCCATCAATGATAAGGTTTTCCAGCCCATAGTTACATCACAAGCTAGGTCAGACAATAAATAATATTTCTTCATTTCATCTACTTTTTTAAATAACACATATTAAAACTAATATATAGCAGGAACATGTTTCAATATATTTAAACACCCCAAGTCGATTATTTGCCGCGATAGATAATTCACTGCAGCTACGCTCTCATGGAATTATTCCACAGGCATATAACATATTCATCATGTTTAGATTTAAATAAACTTGATTCTTCTTTATATTATTGCATAAAGTAAGTACATGTATAATTTTATCAATTTTATGAGATAGTATACACTCAAATTTCATACAATTACTACGCACTATCAATGTAAACATGATATACAACCAGTATTGTGTTCCAAGTTCAAAATACTACAAACAAATAAATCAACATAACATTAATAAAAACAAATGATTTTTACTAATAATTACATAAATTTTAATTTTGACCGAAACTCTAAATAAACAGTTGGTTTATATATTTAACGAAATTCAATGAGAATGTTCTGGATGTAAAATATGAGCGAAGTACATTTTCCGTCTTTTGTTTAACTTCTTTAAAGAGAAAACCTATTTCCATAATACGAAATCTGCATTGTTTATTCCTTAATTTGAGAAAAATAAAAGAATTGTTCTTGTAAAACATTTAATTTCCAATATGTTTAGCACTTTTCCCGAACTCTTGTCACAACAATGTTCACTTACCATTGAGAATTGCCACCGTTGGAACTGGAAACACCAATACTCGAGTCATCAGCTCCGTTAGTCTAACCATATACACACGTGGAGTATCTCCTTTTTGAAGAGCTAGCCATTGCAAGTCAATCCCATTGGAAAAGAACTTCCCCTCGCCTGTTATCAACAATGCCTTCGTACCTTCATTTCTAAATAAAATGTCACATTCATTTGTTGGTGAACTTTTTTTCACGTCGTCATACTGGAACCACTTCTTTGCCAGTGGAAGTCTCATAGACAAACATGTTACTCAAACTTCATATATACTAGCAGAATACAGATTCTCAAACTGCCAATATTATGGCATGTATAAGTGCTAGAATAGAATATATATAAATATACAGAGGGTCTTTGTTTGTTTCAGTGTAAAATAATAGTTATAAAACGTTGTAACTTTGATCAGACAGACGCTAAAAACCCCTTTCCCAGCTTGTAGAATACGAAAATTTGTTTGTTTGTTTTAGGTTTAACGTCGTGTTTCAACTGTATTTAAGTTATGTAACGGCGGGCAGTTAACCTAACCAGTGTTCCTGGATTTTGTACCAAGTAACTGCCAGTTTCTCCACATGAATCAGAGGTGGGGACGAATGATGTCAGACACAATGTTTTTTTATCAAATCGTCATGGAGAACATACGCCCCGTCCGGGGATCGAACTCACGAACCCGCGATCCGTAGTTCTGCGCTCTCCCTATTGGATACGAAAATAGACAATGAAACATTGGTAAACAAAGAAAAAAACTCTCACTCTATGACTTTATCCAGTGTTTTATTCCATTCGTCTATTGTCGTTATCTGGAATCTGTTCTCTCCATTTATCATACGTATCGTGGCAAATCCTTCGTTACTGAATTCTAAAGATAGACTTTCTGGCATGGTAAATGTTTACCTAAACACCGATCTGAAATATTAACTCGCGTCACAAATGTTGAACCCTGTCTTACTTACAATAAATTCAATTAATTGTCTCTTTTTAAAACCTGTTTTACTTAACCTTATTAATTCCTTGTTATTGAAAATTAAACTTTGTTTATCTATATTCTTAAAAACACGCTATTAATTTATTTAAGAAATAACTGCAGGTTTACACTATTTTGTTTACCCGGTGTTATACAAATTTTTCGACACGATATAATTATAACACTACTACCTTTTAACCTGATAAGGGACAAAACTTGGATTGCCACGGACTAACATTATCGAGTTCATATCAATGGCCAGTGCGCCATGCTAATTAACAAATGCTATTTATACTTAATGATTTATTTAAAAAAAAAACAACATAATGCTAAATGCCAATTACTTTTAGCTAAATGCTAAGCAAATATTAATGCTAAATGCCAAATGCTAAATATCGGAAGATTAATAGTCAAATAAATAAAGGATCTGTCGGTCTTTATGTTTAGTGTTTATGATAAATGAATTTATCCAAAATGAAAATAAATGAGAGAAAGATACTGAAGTACTATCACAAGGATGCATTCGGCAATTTCCGCTGTTCTTTGAACTCTATCTAATAAGCATTAAACCGTAAGCATTTGACACACATTGTTCTGCATTTTGCAATTAACAATCAGCATTTATCGTTTGGCAATACGCATTTGGCATTTGGAATTTGACATTAAGCAGTCAACAATTAGCACGACCACCTGTCTTCCTTGTATAATATAGTACAGCCAGGCAAAATGGTGGCGAAACTAAATTCTGAAACCAGTCATCGAAACGTTATTTTACACTTTAGAAATGATTTTTTTAGAAAAAGAACACAGTAATTTCTAATGTTACTAATTGAAGGTAAACATATTTTGTTTCAGATATATCATTGATATATCTAACTTATCCCTTGGTAATACTTAACTAGGGTCCGGTTTATATCCTTGTGTTATAGAAAGGTACACAGCCGTAGAACAGTACAAGTCCGCTCTAAGTATGTTGTTTATGCGAGTTTAAAGGAGGGTGCAGGGAAGGGGCAGGGAGGGAGACGGGGTCCTTGGACGGGGAAAAGCGAATAATTATCTGTAGCGTTACCGTTTAAACACGTATTTTCGTAAACTATATTTTTTTGTAGATTTTATAAGTTATTTGACTCTTATGTGGTTCACTACATTTACTGCATTTTGTATAGAAATAAAAATACGTTTATTTTTGCATAAACAACATTGTTACAATAATATCAAGGGTGGACCTTTCAAACATGTAAAACACCAATACAATAATTTACTTAACCCTTAGCCTGCTGGCGGCAAGTGATTCTGCCTTTGCGTCCAGTGCAGACCAAGATCAGCCTGCACATCCGTGCAGTCTGATCATGGTCTGCACTGTTCGCCATTCAGTCAGCATCTTTTTGGTAAACACCTCTTTTAACAGTTAATGGTACTGTCCAAATTGAAAGATGGACAAGTTCATTATAGAAATTAAGCAGGGTAAGGGTTAAAATCTATTGAATAGGCTTATCTCTAGAATACGTCTTTACTACTTTCTCCACTTATTGACCGCGGCAGTGCTTTTCGTAAACTGTGTCTTTATTTTGCAATATCCATATAAAATTATACACACTTCTGATTATATCAAGGGTTTTGAAGTTTTAGGATATATTTAATGAAGTCAGTTTTAAGTCTAAAAAGTGTTTACAACAATTACAAAAAATCTGGCTTAAAACATTTTTATATATTTTTTAAATTGTACAACATCTTCTATAAGGATATTGTTTTTATACCAACTAAGCTATCTTAAACTTTTCATACTATTCCATCCACACGTAATGTAAGATTTGATATTTTAGACAAAACTGTTGTCCAAAATGGAGAAATATTGTTTTTACTATGAACTCATATTGTGAAATTGAAAAATTGCTGTTACCACCCTTGGGATTCCTAAGTATATTGTATACTATGAATGAACTAGTCTTGTATAGTTTAAGACAAATCAAGGAAACCCCTCGTAACGGAAAAGGTTTATCAAACAACAGGGTCATACGAGAATATCTCTTAATCTAGTACATCATTATCTTACAGAAGATAAGACAATTTTGGTAAAATTTGTCATAATTCATATTTTTGGACGACCTACAACTGGCAAGGCAATGCCATTGTTTCAAGTTTTGATATTCCTCGGCTTTTGTTTTTATAACCCAGCGCTAGCAGCTTATTGCCATGGAAAGGTAAATGAGTTAATGAGGTAATTTCTTAAAACAAATGCATTGAACTGGTAAAAATATTTTGAAGACTGTATAACACACCTCCATGTACATAACGAAAGCAAACTCATCAAAGTGTTTTTCAGATTAATACCTTTATATATTTTTTTTCGCATCAGTAGTTGTCATTTGTGTAAGTAATATGTTCTTTTTAAAATCTAACTGCAAATCAGCCACTCTGTACATTTGTTTTAGCCTGATCCAAATGCCCAGCAGAACTTGAACCCAATATTTCATGGAGAACCGAGATTTGTACGACAAGTCAAGAATGGTAAACTTTACGTTGCCGGGGAAGCACAGGATGCATTCAATGTTGTCCATCTTTGGGGTAAGAATTTTTTTTTCATTCATGCTTTAAGTAGTTTCATTTACCGATAGCACGCAACAAAAATAAATATAATAACATGTGTTGAGGAGTCAGTAATATGAAGGAATAGGGTTTTTGGTTTTGACTTTTTCGTTAGCAGCTGGTTTGACCTAACAACATTTTTCATTTTCGCAGACATTTTTGTGTCTGTCTGGAGTCGAACGTATGAACTGATGCCAAAAGTTTTATTACAAATACCGAAATACCTAGCTCGGTTAGAAGTTTTCATAAGTGCACGAAAGCCTCATCTTTGGACTAGATATTTTTGTTATTAACAGGTACCCCGTATGAAATGGGTTATGCTCATGGATCATTGGCGAAAGAAGAGGCATATCAGTTCATAAATTCTGTGTGGAACTACCTTGAACTACAAGTGGTAATACCGATAAAAATGACTAGACCTTCAATCTTAATCTAATACATGTAACTTTTACATTCGTTGCTAATGTGTCAGTCACACTACACCGTATAGCGTTAACGGACAACAAACGAATAGAAAAATTGCGGCAGAAAGTTATCCGGTGACGAAAGTCATCCCCCGCTGCTGCTCGGTGCTCTCGCGATCGGTGTATGGGGCGCATAAAACGTACACTGTCGCTAGATGAACGCATATATAAAGGACGGACAACGTTCAATTAACGGATATCACCGTACTAGTAACGGACTTGTACCGCTTAACTGATAAAACGTTCTGGTCAGTTATCGTCCGTTGAACATACGTTACATCCGTTGCATGTCCGGTAGTAGTCCGGCCGTGAATCAGGTCCACCGGACAAGAACAAATGCAAACCGACAAGCTAGAACGGATGCGAACCGGTCAAGTACAGAATAGGGAACGCACGAGAAACGAACAAAACGCATATCAGCGCATTGCTACCGTACATATAACGGACAACTTTGTCCGGTGGTGTACGTTCTAAATTTTGAACATGCTCAAAACCTTCCACCGGATGAACGAACATCGCCGGACAAGGAGCGCAGACGCCGCATAAGAAACGGAAAAGAAACGCATGCGAACGGACACGAACGGATTGAAAATTTTGTTATACGTTGGACGTCCGTTAACGCTATACGGTGTAGTGTGACTGAGACTTAAGAGATTCCCACCATTCACGTTTGTTCGCAGTAATATAGATAAGAAAAACATGCTAGATTTGATTTTGAAAACTGCCTAAGTACAATAATCAAATCTTGGATGCATAGAAAACAACCAAGCAAAATAATAGATGATACTCGTTTTGATTGAGTCTGTCCATGAGTGGTAATGAAATGTGCAAAATCCCAAGCCCCGAAGCACAAGCATTTACAAGCACATAAGTTGTTATCTTCTAAAATGGAAATGACAGTGTATGCGTACATATGTTTATCATCAATATATAAATGAGCATTATTTGTTTAGGGTTTCTAAATATACCCAATAAAGTATTATTCTCATGATTTTCCTCTATACACTCAGACTGAGGCTATAAATGGTACAGTGAGCATCTTTAAGCCTTGGTTCCTGAAGGATGTGGCTGACAAAGGGTAAAGTTTCTTGTGTTCCTCTTAAATCTAGAAACAATGGCACAATGCACGTTTTGAAGAATTTGTTTCTATATGATGTGCTAGACAATTAGTAAAGACATAGTGGTATTTTATAAACTTGGAAAACATTGATGATGAACTATTGGTTACGAGCGATCATTAAACTTGATAAATTATAGTCTCAATTAATTTTGACTAGGACAGTATTATACAAAGATGCATTTTTATAGAAAAATACGGAAGCGTATGTATTTTATTACTTATTCGTGATGTTATTTTGAAAGCAATGTAACATGTTTTCAGCCTAGATGTGGCACTTGACCTTGAGATAGATGTTACCAGACCTTACACAGGGGAGTATTTCTTCGAAGAGGCGAAGGGGCTGGCTGATGCCACCGGCCTGAATTACATGGTACAAATTTCTAAGTAAATCATTTTGAAATGAAGTTCTAAAACATGGCATTTGTGGCATGACACAAAAAGGTTGCATTTATGCATATGTAAAACTGACATTAGATAAAGTTTATTGTGCCTTGTACGTACAATTTTTCTAATTAACAAGTAGAGGAGAACACAGTCATTGTATCTATTTCTAATTTGTCTTATCGGATAGCAAGTGACTATCAACAATAGGACTTGGCAAGTAACATTTATCAAATGGCATTTCGTTACCAGACATTTCATAACTTTTGATATATTAACTATACAAACCGAAACACAAACATCTTTCTGTTAAAACCTGCTATTCGTAAGATAACTAAGAAACTGAAAATCAAACTTGCAGCAAAAGGCTTGTACAAAAGAGCTTACCACCAGGAATGAGGTGACTTGGCCGACAGTGAGTTCATGCTAGATCAGGATGTCATATAAGCCGGTTGCAAATAACTGAAACAGTATGAAATAGCAAAGACGAATGACAAATACGAGCAGAAAGCAAAGAATAATAAAACTGATATATATGTATACAAATATTTTTCCGTCCATGATTTCGGTTTATCGTTTTTACATACATAACTAACGGAGACAGTTTATTAAACAGAGTAATAATATATTTATATTTTACATTGGCAATATGCCGAGTCTCTTGTGTCCTTTTCCTAATTATGGTACAAGGGGTAAGTTCGTACATGTGACCTTGATAATAATGGTTTGTTTTCGTTTTCAGATGATACTCAGAATTCACATGATTGGCGAGTTAACGTAAGCAGACAAACTGAAGTATATATGCTAGCCGCTTTGATTTATTTCACTTTTTTCTCTTTGTTAATGAATTAGAGGAAATATTTAACAGAAGCAGCATCTCTGTATACGTAAATGTTTTGTTGATGTACCTAGATTGGATATTTTAACATTTCTGTGTAATTAACCTTGATGTGAGGGTATCAATATTTTTCATTATTTTCATTGGCAGAGAGGAAGGCTATATTTAAGGAACATGGCATCAGGCAAAGGATGTATACATAGCACTGAGGAAAATGTTGCGAATCTTGTAAAATTAGGCCTACGTACATAATTATGTATAAGCAAAGGGTTTGAATTTCCGATGGTAAAATGAACTGGAATCATTTTTCATCTCATTCGGCCTTCCAACTGGTAAAAATGTTTGACACTTGAAAAGCAGCGAGGTTTTTGCTATCACATGGCGCAACGTCCGTCCCACTCATTTCACAACTTTTAGCCTTGTCGACGTTGGGAATAATGTTTTAACAAATTGTTTTAAATTTAATAGAACAACCTACTATCGTATATATAGCTGAAGTATATCAATGTTGTTGATAGGAAAGGAGATTGTTCAATGATGGGGGCCTGGGGTTCTGCTCTGAAACAGCCTGGTTCTTTACTGCAGTTACGTGCTCTGGACTGGAATACAGATGGTAAGAACATTCTTGAATGGTTACTTTTCTTGCATGATATGATAATAAGCACACTAAGACTAGAAAAGTAACATGTAATTACGCTATGATTTCTGTTTAGGAGTACATATGAACCTGCATTAGCGGACACCTTATCAAGCAGCTAATGCCTTAATCAGTTAGATTGTTTTGTTCATTTGGCTGGCTAATAAATTCTTGTATGAAGTTATCTAATTTTGTCTGTGGAAACTTAGTTTTATATCCGTAATGCATTATTTTAACATAGATTAATGAAAGTTTGAAATCAGAAGCAAAAGGGTTTGGCCACAAGTTTTTCCAACATTAGCGACGGCCCCTCCCCAAGAGTAGGTTAATTAAGGTAACAGATGGATCTAGAATTTAGTATAAACATATATTGTACCTGTATGAAACCAAACAGACAAATTTACAGACCAGACTGACGTGACACTAATGTTTATTTGAAATCACTTTCAAATACAGGTCCCTTCAAAGATTTCCCTCAAGTGACAGTATACCACCCCTCAGACCCTAAATATGGACACGCCTTTGCTAATATCGGATGGACGGGTTGGTTCGGATCTATCACAGGTACATATATATGGCTTTCAACACTTCCATTCATCAGGAGTTGCATATTACTTGACCACAAAGATTGTTTTAAGTTTTTTTTTATTTATTTATTTATTTATCAAAAGTAGGTTACAGCATATAGCATAGAGTATGTGAAATATTCTATAAGTAGGTGATTACATACTGAGTTATTTGAAAAATTTGTATTATCTAAAACTTGTATAAAGCCCTGACCTTTGCCATGTTAGATTTCTTTAAATAATTTATCTGTCCTTCAATTCGGACAGTAGGAGAGATTAAAGGATGTTTACCAAAAGATACTGACCGATAGGCGAAAAAACAGCGCAGATCTTGATCAGACTGCATTGCTGTGCAGGCCAATCAAGATCTACACTGGTCTCAAAGGCAGAACCAATTGTGTCAAAAAAAAACAAAACAAGTACTTGACCACAAAGTTACTCTATAGCGTTTTTTTTTAAGTTTATTCCTACACAAGGAAAATTAAAAATGGGGACAAGCAAATGTGACTCTAGGTTTACACATTTCGTACATGTTAGAAACAATAAGTTAAAACTGACCAAGAATATTTTATCTGCTAAGCCTCAGCGATAACCAAACCAAACTGAGTCAAATTGGTTCATACGTAATACCTTTAGGAATACTGGTTTTGAAAGCTAAATTTCTAATAAAAATTATTTGAATAATACATAATTTGACTTCCCAAACCACAGTGTATAGCATACATCTTTTTAAACAAATGATTTAAACGTTATTATATTTAGTGTTTAATGAAAAAAAAAAAAAAAAAAAAAAAAAAAAAAAAAACGAGTGTGAAACAGGAAAAAGTGACATTGCGTAATTTTATTGTGCCTGCTATGCATCCTTGTTGATTAAAGGTCGTTGTGTGTAAAGCATTTGGCATTTGCTTTAGTTTTTTTGTTTGTTTTGGGTTTAACGCCATTTTTCAACGGTATTTTAATTATGTAACGGCGGACAGTTAACCTAACCAGTGTTCTTGGATTTTGTGCAAGTAAAAACCTGTTCTCCGCAAGTAACTGCCAACTTCCCCAGACGAATCAGAGGTGGAGGACGAATGATTTCAGACACAATGTCTTTAATCAAATTGTCACACAGAACATACAGCCCGCCCGAGGGTCGAACTCACGACCCTGTGATCCGTAGATATAACTGAAATACTGTTGTAAAAAAAAAACGGTGTTAAACCCGAAACAAACAAACAAAAGCAAATGCCATATGCCTTACAATCATCAACCTTTAATCAACGAGGTTGCAAAGCAAACACACAAAAACTCACGCAATATCACTTTTTCCTGTTTTTTACATTAAACACTAAATATGCACTGGGCATGTAGGGTTGGACTACCGAGATAAGGCACATATTTACAAAAAGATTATTGAAGAGTTTCAGACGTGTAAACGATATGAAATTGTACAACTTATTATGCTCACCATTCCACGTATTCATAATATCTGATAAATAATTGATCTATAAGTCTTGCAATAAAATGATCATATCATAATTCTGTTTAGGTTTTAACTCCAAGCAGATGGCTATATCAGAGATTGGTGTCTCCTTCCCAGACGCATCATTCAAGTCCGAATCAAGATTCGGTATTCCATTTACGGTATGAAAAAACAACTATTATTGCATAAAAACTACCTTTTTCGCTGGATCCGCCCATGTATTAACGGGAGACAAATCGTGTGCAAACAAGGCAGTTCACGTGCTGTTAATACCCGATTTTTTATTTTTTAAATGCTTTCCCAGGGACATATATTTATTTCTGTGCAGATTGACATCTGGTATCTGTGTCTTGTTTCTTTCATAAAAACCTCTCTTGTAGCATAAAAGATGCAATCTAAACCATAGAATGTTTTGCTGTATCAGTTACCAACGCCAAATGCGCTGCCCCCAACAATGTTCGTACCCGCTTCTTCCCTTGTTTACTCACCTTTTAGAACTCGGCGTCGTTTCAGTTTTTGTAGATAACCGTGAATATTTAAGAATCGCGTGTAACTTGTACGATTGTTTGTTTTTCGGAATCATATTTATGATTTTGGTAAGTATCAGTCGGTATGTTTATATCTAATTTCTGGAAGAATTTATATAAACAGCTTGAAAATTTGATACTCATCCGTACTCCAAATGTGTCCTCGACTCAAAATAACTCGAAACTGTAAAGTTATTATCTTCGAAAATTGGGCTCCTTTCTTGTTTACCAAATGTTGTTGGTATATGATATAATGGGTTGGTGTTAATTTTATATAATTTCTTGTTTTGTAATAACGATGTGGATAAAAAAAATCGTTGTATGTGTTTTGTCGTGGTAATTTGGTAATTGTTGTTGTAAAAATCATTCTGTTATGTGCCTTTTTGTTATGTTGTTTGGGGGATTTTTGGCCTGGTTTTGGATATTTAAAACATGATTCCCAGGAAGCACTGCAACGTTTGTTGTGTACAATGTTGTACAAACGTTGTGCCTGTACGTTGTTGATTAACAGTTCCTGAAAAAACGTTGTGACAACACGTAAAAGTGTGAAGTCGTTGGTAAACGTTAGCGAACAACCGTTGTGGCATTAACGTTGTGACTGTTGCGGTCTGATATCAACGTTGTGACTACGTTATTAAAGGGGAGGAGTGTCGTACAACGTTTGTGTTGTGTGACAACTTGGTGAGGTTGGTTAACGTGTGTGATGGTATAACCACCAATAAAACAACCTACTTTTTGTACTGCTCATGGTTAAATAAAATAAGTAAATTTATTGCAATTTACATTATGCTCATTTGTTTTTTTACATTGGTTTTTTCTGTGCTTCTAATTATAAAATTTACTATTATTATGCGTTAAGTTCTGTATAACAACGAGAAATGTTAATCCCTTAAGCAGGTATTTGGGATTACGGCTCCCCTTCTTGGCTTGATAATAAAATTTACTGTGATTTTTAAGCATAACCGTTACAATTTTTTTAATTCCATCCAATTTCAAAAAACTTTTTGTAGTTGATGTATACAAATACATAATTCAAGTCCAAAATTATTAAAAAAAAAAAAAATTTAGTATGTTGTTTTTTTTACACGATAACTATAATTCAAGTTAATTAAATACAATAAAAGCTTATGGAGTTAACGATTACCAAAATCCTTAATACAACATATGTCCATGCCCACAGGAACCTAGGTAAATAGTAAATACGGTCTTCATGAGCGGCAAAGGTGGAAAGGTGAACTAGAAGGTGATTTTTGAGGATAATGCATTTGTGTCTCGCCCAAATTGCATAGTCGTATATTCGTTATAGATAGGCAAGAAACAAGAAGGTCAATAGGGGAAAAAAAGGAGAGCAAAAAGTCAAAGGACAATGATGGTGGGCTGCAAACAAAAGGGATCATCAGGGATCATTACTTGGTTGGCCAATCACTACCGAACATGTTTCAAAATTCTGGGGGGGGGGCGGGGGCCTTTGTGCTTACTTTTAAATGTTCATTATTATTTTTGAATGAAATTATTGTGAAATGTAGTGTTTCTCATGTGGTTTGGTTCGGATCCAGTGACCAACCAAAAACCTAACCTATTCATACACAAAATAAAGAAGGGGTCATTATCTCTGCATGTGCACAAATCAGCTATATTAAGTTTGTAACATATGTGTGATAAATCATCTATTGTTGTTTGTGCTGTGGGGTTTTTGCTATACCAATAAATATTATATGTTATATAAAATAAGTGGTTCTTGGTTTTTCAAATATATTTACACCTCAATTATTTATGGTCATTATAAAAAATGTTTAAAATATAAGTTATTTATTGTAACATACTAACGGAAGTTGCTTTAACCCCCCCCCCCCCACCCCCCAATAAAAAAGTTGCAAGTCCCACACAAAAATCTTACAGGTAGAGGACAGGTCAAAATACTTCTCTGAATTCGATGCTATTCTTGCTTGTTGCATTTCCAGACAAAAGTGTTCTCGATTTTTTCCCTACGACTTAGTAATGAAAAAAGTTGTCAATATATAAGCTATTTATAGTAAAACAAAGGGAAGTAATTCTTTAAATGAAGGGAATGCGACATAACATCCGTCTCATGTTAGTGTAATTTGTGCCATGTTACATCTTAATCCGTTATGCATGAATAGAAGAAATGCTTCGGGACAAAGTTAGTCTTGTATCTGAACTTTTAGCCCTCTAAGTGTGACGTTGATCCTTGACATAGGACCTGGTTTTGAGCTTGACACATCCGTCTTGTGGTGGTTAAACATTTGTGCCATGTTCATATCAAAATCCCTCCCTGCATGAAGAGAAATGCTCCAACAGTTTTCATTCTTTGTATAATTTTTGACCTCTAATTGTGGAACTTGACCTTAGACCTAGGGACCTGGTTCTTGCGCATGACACTCCCTCTATGATGCGGAGCAATTGTGCCAAGTTCATCAAAATTCATTCCAGCATGAAGGAAGAAATGCTCCGGACAGTCAATTATGGAATTTAACCTTTGACCTCTGTGACCTTGACCTTTGAGATAGGATCCTGCGGTTTGCGCATGAGCTCGTTCACTGAGGTAACATTTCATGCCAAATATAATCGAGATATCTCCAATGCATGTCATAAGTTTCAGTCCGGACATGTAATCAAATCCGGGACACATTTGCACGCACGGTTGCACTGAAATGAACAGACCTAGTGACCGGGTTCTTGCGCATGACACTCGTCATGATGGTGAGCACTGATGCAAAGTTTCATCAAATCATTCCATGCATGGAAGAGATATGCTCCGGGACGTAACCTGCCGGCCCCCGCATGGGGCGTTCCCATAATACGTCCAATTTTTCAAACGGGCGTATAAAAAGGGGCAATATTTATTAGAAAATGATCCTGATAGAGGAGTTACCTCCTTCTTGTCTACAAATTGGGTCATCAAATAAAGGATGTCTAGTATCATGTCAATACCTAGATAAGTTTATTGCGGGTTTTTGGACTGATAACTGAAAATTCATTGGTCGGTATAAAATAGGGCAATTGTCAACAAAAAAATCATTGAAAGTCACCTAGTCAACAGATGTGGTCACCACTGTAAAGAAGGAAAAATTACCTTGTTAACTGTATTGAAGAGAATAGAAATTGGAGGACTGACGGTCAGTAAGAGGTATTTTCTATGTAATAAACTAATCACTGGGTTACCTGCATTTAATGAATCCAAGAGCGCCGCCACCAAGCAGGGCAAATATACGCCCATAGGGTACATCAGAGGTATGGGGGCAATATTTTAAAGAACTTGACTGTTGAAAGCCCAATGGGTCCAAGGAATTAAAAAAAAGAAGAAAATCCAGAAAAAAAATCTCCATGTCCACTAAAACAATTTTTAACAGTATAGTTACGTCTAAAAATACACCTAAAAAAATTGGAGGAGGTACATCCATGATTGTACCTCTGAAAAGTGGTCTCGGTTTTTCCTATGGCCAATTAATAAAAAGTTTTCAAAATTAGCTATTTATAGTAACTAAAAAAGGGTAGTTATACAAAAAAAAATTATTGTAAGAGAACAAAAAATAGGACTGGCCATAATTAAAAACCAAGAGAACTGCAATGCAGAGCTATATACACAAAGACAAAGTCATATATGAAATATTGACACCAAGTGTGACCCTGACACTTGATCGGTGAGTCATCTAAAACAGCCCTTCTGCACGTCGCCTCAGTGTGTGTGAAACATTTGTTTGCCAAGTTTCTTTGGAATCCTCAAGCAGTTCAAGAGTTACAAAGCGGACACGAAACACTCTTATATGAACTTTAAACCCTAGTGTGACTTGACCTAGAACCTTGTCATCCAAAACAAGCGCTTCTGCACGTCGTCTCCATGTGGTGTGAAAACATTTGTGTCAAGTTTCTTTGAAAATCCTTCATGGGGTTCAAGAGTTAACAGAGCGGAACACGAATATGCTAACGGACGGACGGTAGTACACCGGCCAGTCATAACATTAATACTTCCCTTCGGGCGTTATAAAAATGTGTAATAGTGAACAAGTTTTTCAAGTATCAAATGGTTACCTTTGACAAGTTTTTGAGAGGGAAAAACAAAATTTATGTAACGCAGACGATCAATAATTTGATTTTCTGATAAAAAATAGTATAAAAGTGATAAACAATGAATGTGTTTTAGAAATAAACTCCTTTTGACCTTTGACAAAGTGTTGACCTTGGACCATGGTTATTTGGATTGCGACTTGTGTGCAACAATCAGGTGAAGATATGCGACAACAATTGTAATTCTCTAAGGGGTCTTCAAACTACAAGAGCTGTCCGTTAATGGGACAGCGCGCCCACTATTCGGTGATTTGACTGGAAAAAATGAATATTTTGTCTCAACAGGAGGATCCTTTTCTTTAAAGGAAGAGATTACATCAAGGGGCACTGAATCTGTCAAGAAACATAGTATGTTATTGGATTGCTTCCACACAATGGCAGATGATGATGGTATAAAGTGGGTTTCTAATCTTTATAAAGTACCAAAGGTATTGTCTTTAAACGAAAGCTTTCCAAAGTATTTAAACATGAATTAATTCCAAGTGTAACAAGTTTTGACCTTAACCTAAGTATAAACACCTGGGTGACCTATGACTTGGGTATAATGGGCCGACCCCCTGTTCATACTTTGTTTGTATGTGGACATTGTTTATTGTAAATGTTACAGGAAAGATATAAGCAATAATATCAAGCTATGATCAGAAAAACATAGGTTGCCGGAAAAACTTAAACCTTTAAAAATAACCAAAGGACGTCACTATTAACACCTTCGTGACAATGACCTTGGGCGTTATTTTATTTCAAAGTGTTTTTTTGCCGATTTGATCAGTCGTGTCGGGATCAAATCAAACAGATGCTTAATGAAGTTTTAAACGGCTGTACAGCCGAGTTGTTTTTGTGTTTGTATCATTAAATATTGACCCCATTGGATCAAAATTTAATGTTGATAATGTTGGTGGGGGCCATTTCTCATTGTTTTGATAAATAAAGGATCTTTTGATCAATTTTAATGGGTAATGTTGGGACGGGGTCAATTCTCAACGTTTGATAAAGGACAATTTGGATCAATATTTGATGTTGCAATGGTTGTCGGGGTCCAATTCTCACGTTGAAAAAGGAGCTTAGGGGGCCAATTTTCAAGTGGTCAGTATTTTTTGTTACACTGGCGCGTAATAAACCGAATCGAGTCATTTTTCAACCTACTGTTGATTTCTCAGACTTCCAATCAAAAATTCATTGCTTTAATATGCTTACTAAAAGGAGACATCATTCAGTTGCCAGGTGTTGTTGGCGAGATTTGCTCTCTTACGCCTTTCAAGTTGCCAAATCTATTTTTCTTTGGTATTATATAAAGTTGGGTGTCATGCTGTGATTTATTTTAAAGAGCGGTTGAAAGTTTTTGGACTTGAGTTCAAAGAATTATTAAGTTCTAGATAATTTTTTTTACTAAGATCCTTTTATGAATTTCTGGCCCAGATTTGTTTAAACAATATCAATAATTCAAATCACTACTGTATGTTTTTTTTTTTTATTGCACTTTTTTGGTTCTAATTAACTTATTCACTTTCGACAGTATATATATGGGGCTATATCACCAAATGGTATTAATCAAAAAGTCTTGACGTCGACCAAGACCGCTTCAATGTTCTTGATAGTTCATTGTAGTTTGAGCGATTTGACTTAGCTCAATTTCGAAATTGTAAACTTTCACACTACACTAAAACGCTTGTGAAAACTTAAATCACACGCAAGTCCACAATTAAAGGACAGTACAGTATATCTCCAAATCCTCTGGCTGGTCGGTTCAAATCTCCATGCTGCATGCTGTAACGCACCGTACGTCGTCACCTCCTTTTCTGTAATAATATTGGAATGTTTTGGTTTTATTATAATTCATTAATATTAAGTCTTCGCGTAATAAACAATGTCAATGATAGAATGATTCTGAAGCAAAGCACATATTTTGTTTTTTTTAAATATTGTTTATGAAACTTAAATTTATGTTTTTAAGCAGAAAATTTAAGGTGAAGATTTGGTTCTTTAATTTTTATCAGTTCAACCTTCTGAATCTGGAGTTTAAAACCTGAATTTAAATTATGCAGAACCTTTTTAGTGCAACCACCAAACCATAATAGAAGTAAAGCTGAAGATTATATCAAGTGCTCAGTTACATTTAATGTTGTAAAATTTTCTGACTTATAGCTAGCTTTCATATATCTCACATAATAAGTGTAAAGTAACATCAACATACTGGTACAATATAGATAAGCAATAGAATTAAGCCTACTTAAATGTTCAATCCTACCTTTTTTGAATGGAAAAGCATGTTTTAATAAAATCGCATCCTCAGTTCTTTTTTTTTTGGTTATTGTCATGAGGTTTTCATATGGGCATCTGAAAAAAAAATATAATTACGCAGTGGTGTAATTGTTGTAATCAAATCCGTTATCTACAAATAAAGAGGGCATCCAACATTAGGCGCCATGCTCTACGTTAATTTAAATCTTATATTTATATATTGAAACAACAAATGAAATTTAAAAACTTGATATAATAGCTATTTATTTAAATGATTCCCGCGTGATTATTGATGTTTTTAGGATAAAAACAACAAATGAGACTGAAAAAATGGTTGAGAACTTGAGGCCCCGCTGAGCTTTTTCTTTTCTGATTTGTCCCTAAAAATTCCTGTCAGTGATGATGGATTATGTTATCAATATTCTAAACATGTTGTTTTTTTTAATTTTCAAGCTCCTATCCTATTTCTCTGGGACTTGTTAAAAACAAAATTTACTCCATCACTGTAACAGTTAACTTACTGAAATTACTCAATATGGACCTGCAGCAGGCTTTGGCCATGCAGATAGCCAGGTCTTCCAGTTAATTTTCTTCCTCTCATTCCTTTCGGGAAAAATACATTGACCAAACCTTATTCCATCCCGTAAAAGTCTTTCAATCAGACGACATGTGTGTGTCAACATCTTTACTACGAATGTGCAATAATTATTGGGGACTGTTAAAAAAGGGTACAGAAACATACAGTTAACGATTGTAAATATGTAGTAGGTCCAATCAGTTTACAGCAATCGTATTGACAAGAGTTAGATCGCATTATTTGACAAGACATATAATTGAATAAACTTTTTATTGCCTTTTAATGGTATCAAATGATTCTATTTCAGTCAGTAAACCTTTTATAAATGTAAATAAATAGGAGCTATCACTGAAGGGATGAATGAATACCACCATATCGTATGCACACCTAAATTGCTTATTTTCTGATGGCACTCTGCTTTAAAAAGTATCTCATGTCAAGGTGGAGGTGTGAAGGTCAAAGTAAATTGTACAATGCAGTGTTCACTTGCGCTCATGATGGTGATTGTGCTGTAAATTTATATGAAAATTTAGAGAGCAGTTTAGGGACATAACTGTTCGTTTAGAATTTAAACTTAAGAATTTACATTCATGCAAAGCTTGGTATTACAAGCAGTTATACACATCTCTCATGCCTCACTTACATGCAGGATCGTACCAAATTTATGGTATTCGACCACCTCTCGTGTTTGAACAGGCATGATAAGATGGACAAAGTATCATGAGTTATGCTTTCAGATTTGAATGGTTTTACTATGTATGACATACTTATATATGTCAATCATGCAAGTCTTGGGATCTACATGATTTGTCCCAAATCTCTTATATATTCTACTTGGCACGAGGATCGTTACATTTAAGGTATTCGCCACCTCTCCATGGTACAGGCCTGAGGATTGTCAAGTAACACGAGATTTGAACTGGTTTTTACTACGTATGACTTTTCTTTGGTTATTTACTTCAGCAAGTCTTGGTATCTACTTGCAATTTTTAACACCTCTCCTGTCCTACTTGGCATGTGGATGAATCACTTTAAGGTATTTGCAACCTCTCCATGGGTAAAAAAGGACTGAGGATTGACAAAAAACATGAGATAGCTTTCAGATTTGAATTGAAATTGGTTTTGTTAACCTATTACTGTGATGGGGTGTGTGACTGTAAAACCCAACTAAATTAATTAAGTCTCTTACTATTTTGTATGTAGTTCTTTGAGTATTTACTTCATGAAAAGTCTGGTATCTACATGAATTTGTTACCAACTCTTCTTAGTTTACTTTGCACTAAGGTTCATACCATTTAAGGTACTTTGTATTCACCTCCTCTCCATGTAAACAGGCCCGAGGATTGACCAAAAGAAACTTTGTAATAGCTTTCAGGGCTTGATTTAGTTACTATGTAATACTAAGAAGTGACTAATACTTGGTATCTACATGCATTTGTTCCTCCCTCTCCTGTCTACTTGGCTTTTGGATCGACCAAATCAAGGTATTCGCCTCCTCTCATAGCTGTAAAACAGGCCTGAGGATTGGACAAGAAGAGAATACACGAGATATCTTCCAGATTTGAATTGGTCTACTATATAGCTTTCAGACTGGAATTAGTTTACTATGACATTCTAAGTAGTGACATGCAAATTTGGTATTACATGCATTTGTACCACCTACTCCTGTCCTAATTGGAGGAGGATCGGACCATTTAAGGTATTCGCACCTCTCACATGTAATCAGCCTGAGGATATTGACAAAAGAAACACGAGATATCTTCTTATTTGAATTGGTTTACTGTTGCTTTCAGACTTGGAATTAGTTTACAATGACATACTAAGGTAGTGTCATGCAAATCTTGGTATCTACATGCAGTTGTACCCATCTCCTGTCCATACTTGGCATGAGGATTCGGACCTTTTAAGGTATTCGCCACCTCTCATGTAAACAGGGGGCCTGAGGATTGATAAGAAACACGAGATGTCTTCAGATTTGATTGGTTTTACTTGTTGCTTTCAGACTTGGAATTAAGGTTGGTATAAGGATCTCAGATCGCTAAATCTCAGACTAGGCTTCGGTAACCAGACGGCTTTATACACCCTTGAGGTAATTTTATTAATATCAATCAGGTTTTTCTGATAAAATTTTTTTTTCTAAGTACGCTCGCTCTCACTCTGAAGCTCTGATTTTAATTCGTTATTTAGTTAAAAAAATATAAATATAATCTGGATAAAGTAGTTCCTTGGATAGCACCGAGGGGAGAACAATATCAATTTTAACAATACAGTGAAAATTGCAGGACTCAGTTTGTTTGAGTCTGTTCATTGGAGCTGATTATGGATAATGAACACTGCACACGCCCCCTATCACCGGCTTAAGCAGATTACAATCTTCATATCAGTAAATGAGTTGATATCTATGATACCGAAAGGGGACAGAAATTTTCAACATGAGATGATAGTCGGGGCGATTTTATGGCCGCCACACAGCACTAACATCTGCTGTTGTGCTGTAAATATAATCTGATTGAGTTGATCCCGTTGAAGCACTCATGACTTCGAAAAACAGAAATTAAATAGTTGCGGACGCACTGGTTCGAGAGGGCTAAGACGCTATTCTATGGTGGCAAAGGCCCCTGGTTCGAAATCCTGGTACTCCCACTCGGTGCGTCTTGGGCCATGGCACTTTAATCACGACTGCCTCATGACGACCCAAGCTGTTAAATGGGTACCAGCATAATTGCAGGGGGTGAGGTTTATAATTGTTTTAACTGTTCTTTTTATAGGGCAGTCGCAGGAAAGCTCTTAGTGAGCTTTGCTTATTGTTTCACCATGCGATGGTAATTAAATTATTACCTTTACCTTTACCAAGTGCTGAATATTTATAAGGAATGTTTCTTGTTTAACGAATGGGGGGGGGTATGGCTGGCTGTTTGCATTCTTTTTTTTTTCTGTAACAGAAACTAGGACTTTAGGGTTTTTTTTACTGTATAAATTTCATGTTTGCTGTTATACGAAACGCATATGTTGGCTATTTGATCTGCATCAAAATCTTGACTTGGCCAAAATCCTTGGGATAACTTTTTTTTTGCGACCAAAATGAATTCAAGATTTTTATCTAGAGTATATAAGTATTAATTTATATGTATTACCTCAGTCTTACGTAAACACCAGTATATCGATAGTTAATTGAAAGGAGATTTTATCAGTGTTTCTTAATGTGTATCAGTATCTCCGAGAGACAACAAATATTACGAACGGACTTTGTAAGGCAGAACTTCATGTTAAGACTACACAAATTTAAACTTACCCTATTGTTTCATCCCCATCACCTGCTTCACTATGTGATATCTTTAAATTATCTGGACTTAATAATTATTATATTTATATATTCCTTTCACTATAAATTATTTTAAATGTTTAACATTGTAATATGTTTAAATATTTGGTGTAGTTTTCATACGTACTGTACATGAATATCTTTGTATCTCCTGGATTGAGGTCCCTGGTCCCCTCGTCCCCAGATATTCAAATTTAGGGCTAACTCATGAGTGAACTTTATATTTAATTTTATTTTTGTATCAGTTTTTGTGGTTCTGTATTTGAGGTCCCCAGGTCCCCATGTCCATATCAATAGTAATATGTTTCTGTCTGTTTTCTCAGTCTGCTATACACTCCACTCTCAGGTATTTGTATTCATAGTATTGATCCCATTACTGATACTTGGACAATATGACTTGTTCTTTGTTTTTACTTTTTTGGCTGTATGTAAATTATGTATTATGTAAGAATGTATATATATACTATATTTATATAGTCATGTTCTTGAATATCTGAAACTATTTACTACAAAGGTTATTATAAGGAAAATGATGTTAGTTAAGCAAAATCAAAATTTATATATCAACAAATATATATTAAATATAAATTGGAAAATTTATAATCATAATTATATGTAACATAGTACATAATTATATTTGGTTTTACTTCCTGCAAAGAATTATAAACAGCATTTATTACCAGTTTATTTATCAAATGGTTCTAGACATAGATTAGTTAATAACTGTTCTGGGAATTTTTACTGAAAACATATTAAAAGCAACACTACAAAAAATAGATTGAAAAATAACCAAATAGTTTTGTTTCTAATAAAAAAACACTTTCACATTTAAAAAATTGATATACAATTCTTATAGTAATGTTTTTAACACATATATAATATAACACTTTCTGTCTTGACCTAAAATATTTGCGTTAAAGTTATTTTTTGATTGTTATACGGTAGAAGTATGAGTTACAGAAAGACTGTGGTAAGTAAGATTGATTAATCTATATAGATATAAATTAAAATGATGCCTAAAACTATAAAAAATAATTATTGAACAGCCAGCAGAGTCCATTTATCTAGAATTGTTTTGGACATTCTGATTTATACTTAATCAATAGTCCTATAGGGTTGTTTCATTTACAATTATTTGCTAATTTCTTTTCAAGAGGGAGGATCTTTTGTGGAATTAGGTTGCAGTAGTATTATTCTTTCTTATGTAGGGGTTTTGGAAAATGGTCATCTAGTTTCTAGTCTACTCTATAAAAAACAAGAATTTAATGAAAAACATTCAAAAAGAAGTAATAAAAATATTTTCTGTTCAATATATTATTGTACATTTGTTGTAGGTAGAAAGTATAAATTAACCTTTTTATTAACAGAATTTAGTGTACAATTGTTTTGGGTGTTTGAGTATAACTCTTGTTTCTTAAGATTTCATTTTATCAGAGTCACCAGTGTTCCTGGAATGTGTTCGATGCTTATTAAATTTTTTCCCCAAAGTAACTGACTATCGTCCCAATATCAATCAACAGTGTAGATGAGTCATAACCAAAATGCTTCCCCTTGAATCATAGCTCTGCTCTTTACCTATGGTAGTGCAAGATTGAAGATTATTGGACTAACTTTTTTATTATACATTTGTGTTGACGTATGAAGGGTTTCTCTTTACTTAAGAAATAGTTGACTTTATTTCACTGAATTATTCACCTTGTAAATGCAGATAATCTTCATTTAACGAAATTTACTTGGCAAATATATATTAAAATATAAGGGAGTGTTTTGTGAGCTTACACATTTACATTTTATTTGATCATGGTATAGCAGTCATTTCTTATTTGCTTTTGTTATGGCATTAGAAGAAAATTAAAGGAATCTGCAAACACCTTCTTTGAACGTGTCTTTATGGTCTGTTTTAACATGACAGATACAGTATGGTGAATTATGCACACATTTTTGGTACTGTTATATACAGAAATGTTTTTTTATGCTGGGCTATTCTTTATTTTTCAAATGCACTATTATCTATCCATCTTCGTTATTGATAGTATCAGAAAATGAAATTTTCAAATCCGTAAAGTTCTTTATTACAATATATGTTATCATGGAAATTGTGTAGAAAAAACACTAAATTCAACAGATCTGCATGGTGCATAATAAATATTTATTTGCTAAACGGAAAGTTGTTTTGAGACTGAAGTGTATGTTTTAACGCAAAAAATGTGTGTAGTTTAGCCATCAGATAAAACTTAATGTGCATAGTCAGTTATAAAACACAGACCACTTTTTGTTACTAATGCTTGTTACCTTCACTCCTTCCACCCCTGCAGGCCCCATGCATTCTTGAATTACCTTGATCGAGCTTGTGTATGAAAAGAGATTACCTTGATAGTGGAGAGGCGGCCTAATAGGTAGGTCGTTGATTTTGCTTTAACTCATGTGATTCATATTGGTATAAATGTGTTGATTTCCATATCTCTTGATTTTATTTGGATGTAAACAGATTGTGAAGCAGAAATTCGAATCAGTCAGTCAGTCCTCTTATGGGCAATTTAACTTGTTATGTGTTGGGGGCCTATTACAGTGCAGTTAAAACCCAAATCAGATCATTATCAAATTTGCCTCGATAGCTTAATTGGTAGAGCGTCCACTTAGAATTGCGGGGGAGGTTGTGGGTTCGCTGGCTGACATAATATCCCCGGCTGCATAATACCATAGACGTGAAAAATTGTACCAGAAGCTCCCTTCCTTCAGGCGCTCATTTATTAAAAGGTGAAATGGCTTCTTCCTCTCTACCGTTGTGGCGATGGATTCCATCAGGAATGAGGCTGTCGAGAGAAAGAGTAGTGATTAATATAGTTGTAGAACTTCCTTCACAATCGACCTAAAAATAGACTAGCCTCTAGTCTGATATAACATATTTATATATTTTCCCTTTTTTGATAAATTCAATTTCATTAGAGACAAAAGCCAGTCTATTTTAGGGATTTTAAATACATAGGACTGATGTTTTGAAAATGATCTATTGAAATTGTTTATGGGACTTAGGATATAGACTGGCTCAGTTTCTACATTCATTAATAAAAATGTAAAAAGATTTAATATTATCATCGTCTTGAAGCTAGTCTATACCGAAAATGTTATAAACTAAAAATTCGTCCCTGCCCATTGTTTGAATTGGGTATTAGTCTTATTGTTTGAAAGTTACATAGTTGTTAATTGTGCTGAAGGTGTGACAAAGATAATTATGCGTATTTCGTTTTAATAATGCTGACAGTTTGCCAGGGTAGAGGCCTGGAGAGGGTTTGGGGTCAGGACACTGTGAGCATTATCCTCAAGTACTTGTCATCCATGTTTTTTTTTCATTTTGAACATTCAATGCATCTCTGAAGGCTGGTAAACGTGGAAATTTTGGTTTTGTACCTTTTAGCACAGGTTGGCAGTAGCGTTAATAGGGTTACTGTATGGGTCCTTTGAGCCATATCACTTACACATTTACCTATTGTTATGTTTTTTCTAGGAAAAAAAGAAAGTGCCTAAAAGTCATTTTTGAAATTTTCCCACTGCTGACTATGAGCAGAGAACGGTTGATATGATCATTTTGACATGTGCATTGCGTCCTGGTCTGTTTTTTTTTTTTATATAAGATTAGTTATTACAAATGTTGGCCCCGTCTTTTGGGGGAAGGGAAATTACTCTTTCAGATTAAATTCTTACTTCAAGCCTCGTTGCAAACCGTTCACACCAGAGTGAGCGAGCAACGGCGTAAAAACGGTTAGTGTTTTCTCTATCCGAATATAATCCCACACAATTGTTAGTACCAAAGTATTCACCCTTAAAACACCACCAAGCACACCTGACTCTTTAAAATTAAGTGGCTCGTTATAACTCTTCGGAACAGGGCTAAATGCAAAACTAACACAAGACCGAAAATCAAATAGTTTTCTCAAAATGACTTTTTGTCATCTTTTTTTTCTCAGGAAAACATTATAATTGTATATAAACCCTTTATTAAGTGTATTTGGCTCATGGACATTACTGTATCCTAGGTACATTATGCTACCTGTGCCTTTTTGCTGCATAATTTAGTTGTTTTATCATATTTCAAACAGCAAGAGCCATTATATAATAAATTCAGGTTTCAGCCTTTCTCTTATACCGGTATGGTACATTGATCAAACCTGAAATATTTATTCGGCTCTGAATATTAGTTACTCGATAGAAATGGTTATATTTGCATTAACAATTTTCATTAAATAAAAATCAATTCTTTTTTAGAAAATTTAATGAAATAGGTATCAATCAAATTAATATTCACTGTAGAGGTGTTTCTGGCCAAAATCTGGTATTCTCAGACAAAAAATATTACTATTATATATGTATACTTATTCTTCCAGTAAAACATCAGTTTTCTCACTTGAGGATATCTCTCTTACACATGGTGCTGTTGTTGTTGATGATGATGTTGATAAATAATACATGGTAATATGACATTGTTGTTATTTAACAGTGATTTGATGTTTTCAAGAAAATGGGTGCCTGATGTTCGGAGCATGATTGTGTTTACCAAGTATTGAGCAATTAATGAATACAGTTTGGAGTACAAAATTAAACACCTAGTTGGTTATTATTTTATATTGACCTTAAAATATACAAAGACACTTTTTGAATGAATTTTTTAGGGTATTACCTTATAATGTACATCACAAGGACAAAATATTTTCAAAATAATCCTTGTAAGCTATTGAAACTTTTCTATCAATATTATGTATGTTGATTTTGCATAATAATATGAAGGATATAATACTGGTAATTACTTCCATCTTATGAAATACTTTTATAATGTTGGTTTAACGCAATAGAGAGCTTTTTTTACATATTTGTAAGACTGGACTACTGTTATGATATTTGAAGTTAAAATTCCCATAAGACTTAAAAAGTTATGTTGAAAACAGAGGACACAGCTCTGTACTATTACAATGTTTAATGCATAATTACATTATCAGATGAAAGTCTATCTACTTTTCAATACTGCACATTGAACTTTTACAGCTATGTGTCATAAAGGGAGGAATAAATACAATAAATTCAATAATTACATTCTACTTTGCTTCTCTGAGTATTCAAAAAAAACTTTGACAAATTTTAGAGAATAACAATTATGGTAAAAAACGGGATTTTACACAAAATTGATTATATTTTATGGTTGTAAGGGAAAAAAAGGGTCGTCAAACACATTTTTATCAATAGCATTATGAGCTTTAACATCTTTCATGATCTTGTCCTCTCATTCACCAAAAACATCATTTTTGGTGGAGGATATAATTATATGCACTGAATTTGCTTGTTTTTACATGATTTTATGATTTTTTATTTATATAATTTCCCTACGGTTTCTTTTGCCTTTATTTTTAATTATAATTCTTTCTCTTGATTTTTTTTTCTAAATTTCCATTTTTTCTTTTACCGTTATGTAATTGTTATAGTATGTGTGAGTTGTGGGACCAGGGGGGGGGGGGGATATATCAGTGCTAGGGGTACATCGGAGGGTATTTTTCTCTGCACATATCGTCGTGGCCGGTAGGCAGGGACATGAGATGTGAAGAGAAAATAAAGTGATGTACCCCTAGCTCTGATATATCCTGGTAACAACGAGCACTACATATTATAAACTGTTTTATCGCATAGTTTATTCATTAAAATTTATATATTATTATCATATAAATTTGTTTATTATTATTTTTTTTCTATTTGTTACCCTTTCTGCGCCTCGCTGACTCTGATAAACAACTAAATCTTCTGTTTTAGAAAAGGTCCTCCAATCCTGTTTATTATCCAATTTGCTATCGCAGGTTCCCCTGATTAAATAGTACCCATAAAACCAATTTCTGCATTGGTTTTATAATCTTTGCATGTCATTGGCCAGACTTATTGTAAAACTTGTTGTTTTGTTTGTAATAAAAAATTCAATGAAAAAGTAACATTTGAGGAAATCTCAGAATTTACATATATTTCATGTATTTTCTGAATTTGGCAAAATAACTATCAAGTTTTTGAAAAATATTCTAGTGTTATTTATTCGTTTCTTTTTTTAAATGTAGGTGTCTGTGACAATTTCTTTCTCTGTGTGAACTGTAAATTGGAGCTAAAAATCATCTTTTCTTTGAAAGGAAAAAATTTTACATCCTTTAATTGACCTCATTGAGAAAAAAGTGTTACGATATATATCGGGAACAGTTTTACTGTGCTGATCTATATCGGAACACTTTTTTTCTTATGAAACTCCATAGAGATTTCCGTGTTGATATATATTTCGCAACAGTTTTGTAAGATATCAGCACAGTTTTGTAGTAATAATGTGTGTCTTCTTGTATATACAATGCTGCAAAGATCAAGGAATTATTGCCCGCACTATGGCGTTAAAAATTTATATTATAGGCATTGCAAAATTTGTAAAGATAAATAAACTTGAACAGTACTAAATATTTCAGCGCTCAATTCTCATTTCTCTGAATATATGTTTTTTATGGAATTTAAATTGTGTTTTATAATTTTCTTATTAGCATTTGAATGAAAACAGACAGAAATAGGTATTTAATAATAGGGGTTTTAAATTATAATAGTAGCTAATGATAATATTGGTTGCTGTTTTTTAGCTTGGTTTGATTTTTACCAGGATCGGATCTCCACGAGGCGCGCAGTTTGTATTTTGACAGGAATTTTATAGGTATATAATAAATTCAAGTTCAGGGTCAGTTTCAGTTACCAGGTTTATATGAAAGCTACAAATACATGGATACCTTAGAGACGCTCTATATTAAAACGAAAAAAAAAAACTGAAATTGCAAAAAAAAAATAAAAAAATATGTTTTTCACCAACGCGTTCTTTGGTCTTCATTCATGTATGCCATTTTATATTATAGCATAATTAATTTCAATCTTAATAGATAAAGAACTTAAAATATTTTTTTATCAAATTACATTTAGCAGTTTCTGTACATCATAAATTTTTTTTAACGAATTTAATTGGCCAGTGGAACAGAGTATTCACTGAATGATATGTGTTGTAGGTAGATGTGACTGTTAACACCAAATTTAAAGCATTGTATTCTTCTTTGCTTTTCTTTTATAATTGGTTTTTGGCATTGTTTGTGCTTTTTTTTTTCAATTTTTTATATCGTTATTTTTTACACAAAACTGATGTTATTTTCCTCAATTTACATATGTTTATCAGCCACTGCCCGTACAAATAGCTTTCTGACATGCTGGAACCCACTGACAACATAACTGATTACACCACTAAATTGTATGACATCAATACTGACAATTACTGGCAACTAATATGGAAAAGAAATACGCTGACTACAAAAAATGGGATTGCGTAATAACTGGTGCTATTTCAAGTGTGTATCAGATACTGCTTATAGAATGAAATTCTCTGGTTAACAAATGGCATGCATTTAGAGTTCTGTAATACACTGACACTATGTCTGATGGTTGCCGCAACTGGGCTACAGAAATGGACATCGGTGGAAATATGATAATACTTGTGCACTATTGTCAGTGTATTACGGCAAATGTTTATGGAAGAAAATGAACTGAAACAAAATGGCAAGGAAATCATGAAAATGATACAACTATTCATTTTCATCTTCAGTTATATTTCAAAAAAACTGTCATATTTCTGACAATACGCTGGGTTTTATCGATACATAATTTCAAATTGACGTTCGGTCTAAGTTGGTTTACCATGGTTATTTTGTGTTTATAGGTTAGTGCATAATGTGGTAGACTGTGGACACTTCATAGAGAAATATGGATCATGTATTAATGATTATAGATGTTAAATCATGTTATTGTTTCCACACTCATGATTTGCTAATCATGTTTTATGAAACATGTTTAACATCAAAACATGAAATAAAATGACAACTAGAATGTGTCTGTCGGACAAAGGGTGTGCCCCAACTGGTACAATTGGACAAATATGGGGCAATAATTCATATGTTTATAGTTCTATAAGGGGGGGTATAGCCTAAACAAACATTTTTTAAAAAGGATTCATTATTCTAGGCCATATACATTTTGAGACATGAGCATCCCAAGCAAAACAATCGACTATTTTCAGTATTTTGGATAGGTCAAGGGCATTACCTCTGTAATTAAGCGCTAAGGATTTATAAGATGAATGCTAGTGTGCAAGGTCACATCATTGATAATGACTCATGCTAGGTTTCATGAATTTTACATCAAATACTTTTGAGAGCTGGCATGTCATTAGGTGAAAATGTGACATTTTTGACTATATCTGGGGCCATATACACTTTAAAAATTGTAGGTGGAACCTGATAAAACAAAATGGTGCACTAAGTTTATATCACGAATAAAGACTCCATGAAAGTTTTATATCAATTTATATCAAACTCTTTTTTTGTGCTAGGCGCTTCACAAGGTTGAAAATGTGCATTTTTGACAATTTAGGGATGCCGTATCTAGAAAATAGGGGGGATCCCAGACGAAAAATTGGAGTGTGCGCAAGTTTATATCAGATAAGACTCGTGCATGGTTTCATGAATCTGTCTCCAAATGATTTTGTGTAAGGCGTGTCACAAGGGGAAAATGTTGCTTTTTTTTATATTTTAGGGGCCCATAACTCTGGTAATTAGGGGTCAGAGCCAGACGTTAAATTAGGAGATGAGCAAAATTTCATATCATGGATAAAGGACTCGTGCAAATCTTTCATTAATTTATATCTAGAATTTTGAGCTTGGCACTTCACGAAACTCTCGGCGTGACGACAGACAAGAACACAAATCTATTTTGCCCCACACTCATTGGAAAGTGGGCGGGGGGGGGGTAGTGTGGGAGGGGGGGGGGGGGGGGTGGTGGGCAGAAAAACAGGGTAACAAACTGGACAATTCGTTGGTTACTTCCATTGTTATTGTCAGTGTATTACCCTATGTCATTTGATTATTACCAGAATTGTTCAGTTGTTATTGCCTACTATCTGACCATCACTTTGGAAATACAATGACATCATTTACTGTATCGGGTTATTTATTATCAGCTTTCTGCTGTTGTCAGTGTATTTTAATTCCTTCTCAGTTTAATGGCCAGTTTTGCAGTCTGTTCTATTGTCATATGTTGTCTTATATTGTAATATATTCTAGTAGATAAGGATTTAGTTTATTTTCCTAGCAGACAAGGTTTGAGGTCGTCTTGAAAAATTCTGAATGTCATTATGTTGTGCCATACAAGTGCAATAACATTCATTGATTGACGTTTCTGTACTATTGGGTCCAAAACTTTGAATGATCTGCCCTTTGAACTTCGCTAATATTAAATCACATTTGACACATTAAAAAAAAAATAATTAAGACACTGGTTTTCAGTGATTCCACGGCATTGTTTTATTAAATTTGTGATAACTGGTTTTTTATGCAGAGGTGATTATAAGTCCTTAGATTTTTGTAAATGGTTTCTACATTTCACCCATGTTGTTCTATTATTTCCATGGTGTTGTTTATTTAAAACACACTGGTTGGTAAGGCTTATTGGGTAGGTAGTGTTTTGATTTTCTTAAGTAATATGATGGCACCTTTAACCTGGGGGTTGTGATCCTCTATATGCTGCTTGTTGGGAGTTTCCATGTGATGATATTCGCAATAGTGGTAAAATAAACCTCAAGAGGAAGGGCGTTTCAGCGGTCATGACTGTTTGTTACATAAGGCATGTTATATGTTTATTATTGTCATTATTAATATTGTTATTATAATAATAATAATTTTTTTTGTACAACGCCATTGATATATCGCCCCCATTTTTGTATAAAATAGGCGTTTAATCAAAAAATTATTCAGTATCAGTTTTTATATAATTTTAAGTGTACTGTAATTCAAAATATTTTTCTCATTCATTATTTAATTAACAAATAATCGGGCCTTTGACGTGATTTATCGTATAATTTATCAGGGCTACTGAGTTCAGATGTGTAGGAATTGAACCATGAGGGCGTTAGCCCCCGAGTGGTTAAATATTGAGCATCTGTAAAGGTCGACCAGTGGTTTAATTAGGACGATAAATCACAAAGAGGCCTTGACTGTTTTCATTTATGACATGCACATTTGAAAAATTATTTTAAATAAACACATTATGCTAGACTTCATACCGTGGAAGGAGTAATGTACCGGGACGTCTTGCCAATATGATGTCTTAAATTGACTTCATATTGCTCATGCTTCTTACCAGGTTCCGCGCGCCAACCGTTGTTTATCGCAGAATTTATTGAGACTTCACGGACGTATTTTGACCCTGGCTGAACCGTGGTCAACACGTTTCTTGATGGTTGTCCATATGAACTAACGTGCTCAACTATCAAAATCCTTGGTCAGGACCACAGTCATCCACGGTCAACCATGGTGAGATAAGATTGGCCATGGCCCGACATGGTCCAAAAAAGACGTATCAGTAGTTTGACATGTTTTTTTTTCTGCCTATGGGTTGGATATCGACTACCATGGTCTTGTTAGTGATTGTCCACACTTGGCAAGTTTTACAATGCACTTAAAGATGCCTGACTGCATTATGGCTACAATGGTTTTCCTAATTAAGAAGAGTTTTCCTGCAATTTATAGACAGTTTTCATAATCTGATTAATAATTTGTTGTCAGCTCTTTCATGACTTATAAATGACTGACTTGTAAAAAATAAGATATAGAATAGACTGCAATTGTCTTGTATTTTCATAACCCTCTCAAAATTCATATGTATACAATTTTTGATAGTCAATAATCTCCACGGCCGACCATGGTCTTGGACCTTGGGTAAATACAATGGGTGTCTGTCGGTCTTATACCATGGTCAGACCATTAGTCTGATACCATGTTCTTTAACCGAGGCGCCAATTACCACAGCCTATGTTCAACCTTGGTCCCATTGACCATGAACTACCCATGGCACCACAAACTTTGATTTACCTGGTTGACTACGAGTTGTGGAACATAGGTCAGAGAAGCCTTAGCTTGCACCATGTTGATGGACCATGGTCTGATATCATGTTCTAATGACCGTATGGTTCCAATTACCACACTTGGTCAACCATTGCCCCATGATTGTACTAACATGGGTAATACATGATCTACCATGGTAATAATACTATAATTTCGACTGGGTTGATTTCATTTGTTAAGATATTGGACCCGAATTGAGTGAAAAACAGTACCTCCTTTTTGAAGGGGTTCATTTCCTACCATAAACCTACTTTGACTGTTAATTTTTCCAGGGGGGGCGGTGGGGGGTTAGGTTCAAGCCTTATGGGGACACATATTTTTTTCTCCTTATTTTCCTTTTTATGCCTCCGATGGAGGCATATTAGGTTTTGCAACTGTCTGTTAGTTCGTTGTTTGTCACACGGTTAACTTTTTGCATGAAAGGCCACTTTACTCGCGTACCACTGTACCCACATGCAGATAGTACTTATTGAGTACACCACCCCTACTGACTTTGGGGTCACCAGGTCAAAGGTCAAATTAAGGTCACAGGGGCCAACGTTTATCTTTGCAATGTAGGCATTTTACTCGCGAACCACTGCATCGGTCCATCAAACTTCTCAGGCTAATAGTACTTATTGAGACATCACCCTACTGACTTTGGGGTCACCAAGGCTCAAAGGTCAAGGTCACATGGGGCCAACATTAACTTTTAGCATGAAGGCACTTTACCTCGCGGACCGCTGCACCAGGTCCATCAACTTCACAGGCTGATAGTACTTATTGAGTACCACCACCCATAAGGCCTTTAGGGTTCACCAGGTTCAATGGTCAAGGTCACAGGGGCCAACTTAATCTTTTTTGCATAAGGCTATTTACTCGACTAGAACCACTTCACCCAGGACCTTTAAACTTCCATGCTGATAGTACTTTATGAGTACCTCCTTCCCTCGACTTCGGCGTGGTCACCAGGTCAAAGTCAAGTCACAGGGGACCAACGTTAAACTTTGGCTTGAAGGCACTTTATCGCGAACACTTTCACCAGGACCTATTAAACGTCACATGCTGTATAGTACTCTATTGAGTACACCAGCCCTACGGCTTTGGGGGTCCAGGTCAAAGGTCCTAGGTCTAATGTCAATGGTCAAGGTGCTGTGGGGCGCATTTGTCACCATTAGTGGGCAGATCTTATTTCTAGTAAGGTATTACTTCTTTCAAGACTTATTATTGTTTGTATTGTACAAAACGTGGAAAAATTTTCATTTTATAAGCGATTTTTTGCTGTTCATAGTGATTTACCTCGGAATCAGGAGGGGTAGAGATAGACATCATTAAAAATACTGAGTTAAGGTGGTAAATGTTATCTATTTTGCATTCATTCTGTAGAATACAGATTGTTGAAGAAATTGCAGGTAGTTTTTTTCTTCTGCCCAATTGTTATTTTGAATGAAGTGAGCAAAAATTCAAAACACGACCCACAGGAAATCGACCTTAATTTTTTTCTTCCAATGGTGGGGTTAGAATTCGGTGTCTTTAAATCTGTTTCTTAGGCAACCTAGAGAATATGTTATGTTACAGTTTTATTTTTGTTTTATATTTGGTTTAACAATAGTTCTGATGTGTCTTTTAGCAAAATTAATGACTGTAATGATTTCTTGGCAATTGTTTTAGAGAGGGCCATTACAATGAAAATTGTCTCTACTTGAGCTTGAGGAAATACAATATATTATACTAAAATTTACAAAAAAACAACACGGTAAAAGTTGTTTAAAATTTGCAACACAATGCGAAACATGGTCTACTATAAGAATATACCAAAACTAATTGCCATTTTTTTACATTACTATTAGGGGTCCAATAATATCTTATCTGGGAATCAAATCAAAATCATGTTATAGATGGATCAATTAGTCAAAGGCATTTGAGTGGTTTATCAATTTAGCTTCTAGAGTTTCAGATGCGTAGGGATTGAAACAACGTGGGGGTAGAATGAGTGGTGAAATACTGAAGCATCTGAACGATGAAACCGTGGTAAATTAGATGATTAATCCCAGAAGGCATTGTTTGTTTTCATTCTGACATGATACATTGACATATTTTTAATAAATGTTATTGCTGGACTTCATTTACTTAGGAGTTATTGTAGTGCCGTATCGGACGTCATGCGGCAAATATCGCGTCATAAATTGACGTCATTATGCCCTCTCTTAACGGTCGCGCGTCAACCGTTAAAACGTTGTTTATCGACAAGAATATACCGAGCTTGATTTCCCTCCTTGTAAAAAAGTAACTGGAAATCAAATCGAGCCAAACCAAGTTAGAAAAAGTGTTTTGGGTATTTAAGTATTTGTGTGTTTTAGTTTTAGTTGTCGTTTATGACAAGATTATTGTGTTTGATGTTGCCAGATCTGGTTTACACTGATAATAAACTCGATACACACTGTGGACAACTGGTTTTAACAGAATATCAAGCTGTCAATCAGCTGGAAAAAACACCCTGCAATACAATGGTAAAACCCTGACAAAAAAAACTGGATTTACTCTGTCAATGTACACAATTTTAGAAATTGGTTGTGTTCTTTGTTGTGTGTGGTTGTATGATGTTTGTTTCTCGTATGTATGTATGTATGTTGTATGTATTGATGTATGTATGTGTGTAGCTACATCTTTGTATGTTTGGCATTTGTATATTGTCAGTTCCAAAATGAAACTGTTATTTTTTTTACATATTTTAGTAATGTACCATAATCTGTACTCGATTATGTGTGGTGCGGACTATTTTCGGTTGTTGGTTACAATAATCCGGCTTAATCCAATTATTAATATAGGCTTTATTACCAATAAATTGTTCTTTGTTTTATATAAAATTCAGCTACTTCTGGAAACATATTTTTTACAGTTTTTAGTTTTTCACTCCGTCGTAGAACTATTTTCCAATAAGATATCATTACAGTTGCTTCAAGAAAAACGAAAAGAAAAAGGGGTGTGTTGAGCATTAGAATGCAGTGAATGCAGTGTTTTTTTCAACTGAAGTCAGGTACCATCATACAGCCGCTTTTCAGAAAAGCGGTCGCAGATAATAATTTCTCCCTATCTCGATTTTAAGTTAACAACTCGAAAACTGCGAATATTAGGCATGAAAAGTGTCTATTTTATGTACAATTCATTCCCGAGGTAAAATTATCCCATTTGTCCCCCGATTTACGGCAAAATGCGCGAAAAAAGAAATCTTTTTATTAGGGACTTCTTTGATTACACCACGGAAAACACATTTTTTTTGACCGAATTACGGCATTATAACCTAAATAACAATAAATATTATTAATATTCAAAACTGCATTTTAAATACATGATATACACATATTATTGTTTTTACAGTTTATAAATTAATATAGAAGTTAAATTGAAGTCAAATCCGATGTTGCAGCAATTAAACTTGAAAAATCTGATTCAATCCAGGTCTTGAATATTGAAGTTGTAATGTCTGATTTACTAGTATGGAATTTGCCAGGAATTCCCGGGTAAGAATTCTTGTATAAACATTTAGCAGTCTAATTTGATATAAATGGCCATTTTAGGAACCATGGTTAACTGCCCATCAGAGATCACGCCTAACTGATCTGAAATAAACCTTTAATCACCCATGTCCCAAAGGGACAATCTATGTACCATATTACTGCTTGTACACTGCCATTTTCGTATAAGGAAGTTGGGTTGTTTTTCTTTTTTTTTTGTTTTTCATTTTCATCAAAAATTTTAGTTTTGTTCAGGAATGCAGTTTTCATGAGTGTGGTTTAAAGCAATAATCTATAACACACCGATCAAGCTTAGACCAATCAATTATCAATATGACATTACAAATGGAAATGACGTTGCGTACCGTTGGTGGCGAACATCGGGGAATTCTGTATGTTTCTTACACTTCATTGTGTCATGGGAATTCGTTTTAGAAATACGATTGTATTATATGCTTATATCCACCATGATAGGCAAAACAATCGCCCTGTTAGTAAATGTGATCGCCATCTGCGTTAAATAATTAGTTAAAAATTTAATTGCCATAGCTATAATAGAAAAAGAATACACAAAACGTCATGTATGATGTAACAAAATTTACCAATGCGCATTACATAATCGGCCATAGTTAATTCATAAATATTATTTTTTTCCGTCAAAATATTTAAGACTCGGTGACGTGAGTCAACTATATTTGACGTCATTGCCAATTATTTGCTTTTCAATACTTTTCTGTAACAAATAGAAAGCGAAAGACAGTCGCAAATGAAATACGTAAGATTTTATGTTGTCCTCGACCGGATTTTTTAAAATTTCTGAGTTTCTTTAACTTATCGTATGCTTTCTATAATTTTTATTTTGACAAAAAGTAATAAATTATACTTTCTGAATTAGTAAGTTGGTTGTCCTGTTTTAACTTGGATAATGGGGGGCCTGGGCCGTATTATATATGTTATTACTTTAATAGCCGCGAGGTCACCAGTGTCAAAAAAAAATGCTCAAAAAAATAAAATTTTCGAAGTTGTTACGTGCCGGAAATATGTACAGAAATATTGTATTTGTTTACAATCTGCGACTACAGTCTGAATAAGTACATACCAATTGTCTGCAAATTGATATGCATTAAAGTCTTAACGTTGATATAAATCAAAATTTACACATGAAAATTGCATAAAATCTTGCCAATATGTTCACAACCGTGATATTAATAAATGGTATACGTCACGTTATCTTGATTGAAAACTAATAACGTATACCCATTAAAAATTGTATCCGAACATTTGCAATAATAATTCACTGTCTGATAAATTAATTGATTTGAATTAATTATCCATTCGACATCTATATCAAAATATTTCTTTTAAATATCGGAACGATATGATTTATGAAAACTGTAGCCCAAACACCCCAAGTAATCCCTGTAACGTCAAAGTGGTTAAAAAACGACGATAACGTCAGTTACGCTAATGTACGCCAACAATGAGCGTAACGTCAAATGCTATCTTTTGATACTGTTCATTTTTATTCTCGCATTTATAAGAAATAGGTAGAAGATGCAAGAACTTTATCATTGATAGTCTTGTACTTTCTGAATTAAAAATTTATGTTATTTCAAAGAACCTGTAAACAGGCAACAGGGTCTGGGTCTTAATTGTGGTATGATACCAGGAATAAGAAACAAAACAGCACTTTTTTGTAAGAATAATGTCATTTTTTCTCTCTTTTAGAAATAACGGTTACAAAAAGGCGCATAGCTGGGCCTACGCACTAACGCATGCTTACTTTTCAGAAGTGAAAAAAAATCTTTAAAAAAAAATGCAGTGAAAAGTCTAGGCGGGGTTAGTGTGCAAAATATCAAATCAGTAGCAAGCCGAATAGAGTTTGAGATATACAAATTTTAGTGTTATAGTTGTAATACGAAATTATGTCTAAATATGTACAATATTTGTATCAGATCTGTAAGACTGTAATCAATAATCATTATTCATCAATAGTAATGGAAAATGTATACTGAATCAACCTAGGTCACATGCAGAAAGAAGATAAATTTAGAGATGTTTTGTATTTTTCAGTTAAAAATATCTATAATCATGATAGTGTAGGCAAAATGATTTTTTCGTAAGTTGATCTTTTGATCATTAATTTATTTTGATGATTTATAGAAATTTTATGGAAGATATAAGTTATATTTTTCTAAAGCTGTGGTAAAAAGATATTTCCTAACAGGAAACAACTTCCACTATTGACGGAACTAAATAAAAATAAACAACAAGCTTTGCTTATTACAAGTGGAAACTCCAAAGGTCCCTCAACACAACAAAAATGAAAATGTTGCAGGCTTTGCAGGTTTGATTGAGTGTTCAGGTAGAGAAAATGCATGCTAACATCCATGCACTCTAAAACAATACAAAAATGTATGTTCAAGGTTACTTTTGTTACAAATAAATCTAGAATACATACTCAATAAAAGAACAACAACTGTTTTATGTCAATAATTTATAATTATAAAAAAATGCGTTTGGGCATGCAAGTATCAGTATAGACTAGCTCCAAGGCTATGATATATCCTTTTACATTTTTATGATTGAATGTAGTGAACTGAGCCAGTCTAGATCCAATGTCCAATATCATTGTCTGATAATATTACAATCAGTTCTCTGCGAAAATATCTAAAATAGACTGGCTTTTGTCTCTGTGAAATTGAATTTGACAAAAAATATGTTTATTATTGATCAGTCTGTAGTGACTGGTCTAGTATCAGTTCTATAAGACAGGCCCGTGTGCAGGATTTGTTTGCTGGGGGGGCCCAACCTGGGGTGGGTTCGGGAGGGGTATCCCCTCCCGATTGCGAATTTTTTTTAATATGGCACATGAATAGATGCATTTTCCTGCTACCTGAAACACCTTTAAGGATGCATGAATGTATCATATATTTAAGGAAAAGTCTACTTTTTAATCATTTCATCAAGCCTTTTTCAATATATGTATGATTGTACAGTCACAGTGTATGGACTTATTTTTCTGTATGATACCCAGTTGAAAAAAATGTTGAAGTTTTAAGATGATTATTAAGAAGACTAGCTCCTAGACTATGATAATTTTTTTTCCACATTTCTATGATTTCATGTAGTGAACTGAGCCAGTCTATATACTATGTCCAACATCAGTCCTCTTAGAAAATCTCTAGAATAGACTGGCTTTTGTCTCTATGATTATTTAAGATGATTATTAAGAAGACTAGCTCCTAGACTATGATAATTTTTTTTCCACATTTTTATGATTTCATGTAGTGAACTGAGCCAGTCTATATACTATGTCCAACATCAGTCCTCTTAGAAAATCTCTAGAATAGACTGGCTTTTGTCTCTATGAACATAAAAAAGAGAAAAAAATCATAGAAACTAGTGGCTAGTCTAATTATTAAGGGTATCCTATTTGCAAAATGGCCAAATGTTTTTAGATTTCCAACAAAACAAACGAAGTATTATGACAATTACTATTTACATCATAGATTTAAAATGACAATGAACTCTTAACTGTACCAAAGATCTATAAAAATAAATAGATGTGTATTTTATACTTCTTTGACTGTACAAACTATAACATCACAGCACATATATAAATGATATTTTTATGTATAAACCCCCTCATAAGTAACGAGTTTTAGATGCGTTTTGTGAGATTTACTGAGAAACTACTTTTAAAACTATGAGAGTTTTTAAGTAAGGTTATTAGACCCAAAAGAGTAAAATTGATACAGTAGTTTCAAATTCATAATTGTTGTAAAATAAAAAGATAGGATAAATATCTATCAATTTAATAAATTTGGGGAATGTGCCTTAATGTAGAAACAAAATTCAACCATCATAATGTTTCAATTTTCAGATTCATTTTAAGATTTACTTAACAAAACCAACAATGTTCTGATCATTTTATAACACTTCCAAAAGAGTAAAAAACATAATAGTTTCTCCACTACCCAATCAAGTACATGTACCGATCAAACAATCAATGAAGCATGCACAGATAAACTTTTACCTGTGACATGCCTGGGGCTAATTTCCACTACCGGACACGGTTTTATGGCTCTTTAGCCTGTGTATTGCTGTCAAATCAAGCCAGTTGCGCTGGTGTATAAATTTGTTAATTGAGGGGCCCATAGTAATAAAAATCGTAACTAGGCAGCCAGCTGGGGGGGGCCCGGGCCCCCTGGCCCCCCACCTGGACACGTGCCTGTAAGAAAATAACGCAAGAGTAAAAATGAGACTCATCTTGTCTTATTTTAATAAACTTTAACTAATAATTAATGGACCATACTGTAGCTTCTAAATGATATTCATATCATATCACTCATTGATTAATTAGTTTAAAAAAACAAAAAACAAAAAACTTTATTATCACTAAAACAAAAAAGAATATATATACATTTACTAGAAAACAGAACGGTTCCGTTTTGTGAAATAGGTCTGACAATATCTTCAAGAAAAACAAACGATAATGTTTTTTGTGTAAAAGATTGACAATATTTATGAGAAAAACTTGAGCGACCCGTGTTTTCGAAAAAGAACTGGAAAGCCAGATGCCTAACCAAGATATGCAATTTTCAATACAGAATGTTTATACTAATGCTGTCCCGTTGAGACATTCTTGTTGTTGTTTTGGATTTTAACACTGTTTTTAACAGTATTTCAGATTTGTAACGGCGGACAGTTAATCTAACCAGTGTTTTTAGATTATGTACCAGTACAAACCTGTTCTCCGGAAGTATTAAACTGTCAACTTCCCCACATGAATTAGAGGTGGAGGATGAATGAGACACAATGTTGTTTTTTTTTCATCACGGAGAACATACGTCGCGCCTGAGGATTGAACTTATGTCCCTGCAACTCGTGTTTTCCCTATTGATCTAAGCAGGCAGGTGATCCATTGAGACGGGAGTGGGAAATATATCCTATGTAGTTTAATTTCCCCCGTTTTTGAAGCATTACCCTGATCAATCACTCGAAAATTATTACCCGTATTTTGAAAACAATGGCAATTAAACTGTTGCCACTATCAACATGTTAGCAGTCGAACTAATCTGATGCATACAGTTTGTTTTATATTGTGACGGTCAAACTTTAATATAAAAAAATATTGACCAGTGATTTATATAAGGAGTCGTGTTGTAATGAATGTTATAAACATTTTACATATATGTATTACACAATCTTATCATACCATAGTTTTATCATTTGATCATAGAAAAATTTTCAGTTATTTGCTGCTTTGAAATTGTTATCCGTTGGCAATTTTATTTGTACAAACCAGGAACTTGAAAGCTTAAAAAAGATACGTTCTGTTCTGCTCTGTCCTCTGTTCTGCCATTTTTTTTGGACATTTATATAACACATTTTGGCCTGTTAAACACTCACCGCCGTTTCTATTTTTTCCGTGTTTTGTCACAGTTGTACTGGAGAAAGGAAATATGATGGTTTCTAGACGAATCAAACTCTAATAGACTATATATATATTATAATGATTGCATACTTACATTAAATCCCCTTTATTGTCATATTAAATACCGAGACTGTATTCTAGAGATAAAAGAAGTATACAATTATTCAGAACATATAAGATGAGGTTTGAGTACACTGTCAGATAAAGGTCTCGAACTAACAACCCAGAGACAGGTAGATGAACGTTTTTGCCTATGCACATGCGACTGGGTGATGATTTATTTATTCATTTACATTGATTTATTTGATTTAACCATATTTTATACATGCTAGTAGATACAAAGAATTACAACAATACAAAAGCAAATGGGTTGGGCAACAAGTTCTAACAACATTACATTAAACCCTTCCAAGTAGTGAAAATTACAGAAAAATACAAGAATGGCGACACAGAATTATTTACATGTATATGCAGTTAATAATTTGAATGTTATTTGTCATTTAATCTTAGTTTGAAAGGTACATATTTGAGAATGTAAACTGTAAAAAGTAAAATTTATTAAGTAAAATTACTGGTATACTGAAGCAAAGGTACTGAGATCCTATTCGCCCTACCGGTCACCATCCGCCGAAGTTACTAAATTCCACCTAGTATTAATTGAGAGCTACAGGGTTTGTTGTTATAAGTACTCGGAACAATTAAATTGTGTTGTATTGAGATAAGAACAATCATTCTGTGTTAAAACGTTTTGTCAGTTTGATAAATTTTTGTACAGCTTCAAAAAATAAGTAATTTACATTTAGGACTCGGCATAATTAACAAATGTATATCTTGCATTGTTTTTCGATAGATATATCTCTATTTAATAGATTCAGGCACCGAAAATTAACTTACCGAAACATACAGAGTATTTATGAGTGCTAGGTCAATACTTGCGGAGAATATATTGGTGCATTATATTTGTATTATTGCATAATTATGTAGACAAAACTTTCAAAGATTCTAAATTAAATAATTGTTGATAAAATAATGACAGGACATTAATATGCAAGTCAGTATAGTTTATTATTGAAGTTATATTATGCTTTCAATGAAATTTAATACACTTTATTGAATATATATATCTGACAAATTCTAAACTGTAAAAATCAGGAAATATATTGCATGCTATTTCACAGAGAACTAAAGAAAAATTGAAAGTCTTGCAGTTCTTCATAGTTTTCTGCTGCTGGGGACCTGGGGACATGGGGACCCCATTTACATGCAATACAGGAAAAACTGTCAGAAAGAGAGAGAGTTATAAATAGCATGCTTCTGGGGACCTGGGGACCCAGATTTGCAAGGTATACAGAAAATTTGTTCTAGAAGTATTTGTAATAGAGTGAATTAAAAGGTACCTAATATATCAAAAAGTAAATTATATACTAACTATAGATACTAAATAAATAGAAATTAAAAGTAAACTTAGATGATCAGATCTGGGGACCTGGGGACATGGGGACCCTATATTGCAAGGTATATAGAAATACTCCGTAAGTGGATCTATTTATAACAGTGATTAGGATATCTGAAAAAGGTGCATCATGTACTAACTATAGATATTTACATACATTGAAATATATGAACATCAAAACTAAGTTGGGGATGGGGATGAAACATATATAGGGTAAGCTTAAATTTGGTGTGGTCTTACACCAAGTTCTAGCCCTTTGTAAACATTCGGCGCGCATGCAGATATTCAGGTGTCAGTATACATCCGAATCAACGTTTCTTTTTAAGAAGGAGATACTCGAAGTAAATTTACGAAAAAATATTTATGTTCAATGATGTTACAGTATATTCGACAACTTAAATTGAAATAAACGACAATTATAATTGCAAAATATAGATTCGAATCTATCGCTACGAAATCAGCTTTACATAATGAAATACAACAACAACAACAAAATATTGACACTAAAATAGATCTAACCTAATTTATTTCAAGAAACAAGCTTATTTTTCAGAAGTTTGAAGTTCAGGTCATCAGTATTTCTGATGTACCCTCATAAATACATAATTTGCTTAAGCGTAGGTCCCAGGTATGATCGGGCGGGGGTAGGGTGGGGGGCAGGGGGCATTTTATCCTTCTAAAAATTGGTCAAAACTGCAGAGTTAAACTTAGAATGCATAAGAAGGGTTTTTTTGTGTGATTTTCTGTCAATATTGACAACTTTGAATTTTTGGAAAATGTGAAAAAAATAAAGTGATCCATCTGTATGAAATAATTTCTATGTTTTTAATCTACGTCATGCTTAATGTAATGAGTGAAAAATTTCATTTTAACTTGCAGTTATGATTTAAATTGTAATTTTAACAGATCTCATACAACCAGTCTATAAATTTATACTGAAAAATCTTCAGATTTATGGATTGTAAATATATTTACAGAATGTCCATAAAAAGAGAGAAAATTCTAGACCTGCATACAGCATATGCTGTACAAATTACCTATATAACTGGCAATGTTTTGCGGCAGAAGGGGAGTGTTGGTGCTGGAGATAAGGTGTCGGCTGCTTACCACTGAGACGTGGGTTTGAACCTAGCTTAAGATCTTCAGCTCTCTCGGTTTATATACTGGATTTGGACGGGAGAAAGCCGCAACTATGAAAAAAATAAAATATAAAAAAGCGGCATTTAGAGTTTTGGAAGCCAGGACTAGTTTGAACCCTAATAATGGGTCATGGCAGTTAACGTCCTCATTAAACGCCATTCCAAGGTTTTCCCGGATTCGGCTTTATTCTTCACAATCGAGCGAAAAAAATTAGTATATAAGGGAGTAGCAAAGCAGTTCACGTATGAGGCAGTTGACAGCTGCTGAGCAGACGACCTCGGTAGCTCCGCAAGTAGGCAGGCTTTTCTAGGCAACTGTCGGTTTTGAATATACTTTCATAACTACTCTTTCACTGAAAATTGGCAACATTGTAAAAACGTTAATATAACGTTAATATAACGTTACCTTAACAACGTTGTGATTCAAACTTGAGTAAGACGTTGTGACAACGTTACTTTACAACGTTGTGACAACGTTACAGCACTGTTACGTACACAACGTTGTAGCTCAACGTTTGCACAACGTTGTACTAACGTTGTAGATTTTACAAGATTCAGATAAAAACTCAGTGTGTCTTTTTATAGGGTCTTTTCAGTACATTCACACATTGCTTGCATAGGACTTTCTCCTATACATTTCAAATCACTATTTTGAATAGTTCTCAACGTTGTTACAACGTTGTCACAACGTTGTAAAATAACACAACTAACATACAACTAAAACACAACGTTGTCTTAACGTTGTGTGTTTGCTGGGTTTACCGTTTCCAAGAACAACAGAATGGTAATTAAAAAATGTACCGGAATCATGAAGTCATCACATATGAAAACAATACATTTAGTCGTCAGTAATGTTTTTTATGCAAGTATAGCGACAATACACGTTTGTTTTGTGTATTAACGTCTGTAGAAGCCCTTGGGATATGTTTGTGACCTCGACCTTCGGTCTCCGTCACAAACAATCCCGCGGGCTTCTGCAGACGTTAATACACAAAAAAACACGTGTATTATCCCTACATTCAAATATCAGGCTTTATGTTATTCTTATAGATCTAAATGTCAGTGGATATTTCATGTCAAATGACAAAACTTTTAAAAATATTTAAGTATATATATTAGACTCGACAATCGGCAATTTTCGTGCAGTTTCGTATTCTGGGCTATCACTTCGGCATTCTTCGGTCATAAATGTAACTCATACGAGCAGTAGTTTCCATAACAATCGGAGAATTCCGAAATCACATACTGAGGAAACGTAATCGGACGGAAATAATCAATACAAATGATCAGATTATTTGCTGTATATTTCCTGTGCAGACAATAAGCATCTAGTTTTATTTCATTGATTCCTTCGTGATACAGCTTCGCAAATAATTAAGATTTTCAGAAAACATTTGGGTTGATATTTATAGGACACATACTTGTTTTGTTTCGATGGAAGAATCGAAATTTATTTCACCGGATCAGTACCAAAACTAGTATTTTCACTCCTGAAAACATTGTGTGTGATACGTTTGACAAAAATGTTTTAAACAACAGCCACTACCACAAAAACAAGAACAAACAAACGTTCATCTTGACTTTTATAGAGAGTCCCAAAACACATGACGTAACGTCACGTGCGACAAGACGCCCCTTGTGAAACCAAACAAGACCTTTATCATTTAAGCAAAATCATTTTTCAATGGAAATTATTACTATTCTTATTTCTAGTAACCAATGCAAACTTTCGATTGTTTAAATTAATTAACATTGTTCTGGTTAGAGTACTAAGTCTAATCATTTAGGAAAAGTTCGAATTTGAGAAGGTATATTGTTTTTTATCTTGCATGTCAGACAGACTTTTTCAGCCTGTGCTGGAAAAGCTCCTCCAAACAATTTTTGGAAACAGATGACTCTCATGAACACTTCCGTAATAAAATATGGCTTAAAAAAGAAACGTTTATTCTATTCTTTGAACTGTACGTAATGCAAAAAAAAGAATACTTCAGTAGATAAGGTCTGAATAGAAACATCCGGTTCTCGGATACTTAATTTTTTTTGCCATAACTCGGCAGAGCCTTGTTACTGCAAAAACAGAAACCATTGAACTAGATATTTCAATCCACACCTTGACATGGATTTTTGACTTATGTATACTTTTTTATATATATATATATTGACTTGGCGGACTATTTACAGTTTTCCAACATATTCACTGATGCCATTTCTTTGGTTTTAGTACATCTTACGTGACGTGCTACAATTTGACAATTCTCTCGCTGATGCCATGAAAAGAATGCAGCATGCACACAGAACATGTAACCTCATTCTAGGTGTTGGAGACGGTAAAGTAAGCAATTCCTTGTTATAATAACATAACAGAACATCAGGCAAGGGTGCATTTTAGAATAAAGCATCATATCACTTTTTATATCTCAATCCTTTACTTAATCTTTACCCTGCTAAATTTCTATAATTCAGTTAAGGCAATACCATTTATTATTTCAAGGTGCGTTCACTGAAAATTTACTGACTGAATAGCGAACAGTGCAGACCATGATCAGCCTTGGTCTGCACTTGTCGCAAAGGCAGAATCACTTGCCGCAAGCAGGTTAGAGGTAAAGATATCATATATATATATATGCCTTTGTCAGCTAATGACTAAGGTTACTGTACTTTCAAATTATCATAACGTTTTCATAGAAGAGATGGTAGGGTTAGCTGGATCATGGTTTGTAATGGTCATTCAGAATGAGCAGGACTAAAGCACTTCGACTTACTGCAAGTTCATTATATGAATTACCCGTTACTGTCATTTATTTGACTGTTACGAAATTGCGAAGAAAATAATGCTAATTTTGTTAATCTTAGTGTGACATTTGTGGACGGCATTTTGCTTTTGTACATGATTTGAATTCATATATTTATAAAATTCTTAAACAACGTTCACTATTAGTATGTACGGTGGTATGTTAAGGACATGCATTTATTTCTTTTTAAGATTAAATTAAGTCGTGCGCACTACATCTTATCTCGAGCGATCGACATCTTATTTCGAGCGATCAACATCTTGTCTAGTAAGCGATCAAAATCTTATTTTGTTCGCATGACATCTTATCTTGAGCGATCAACATCTTATCTCGTGCGCACAACATCTTATCTTGAGCGATCAACATCTTATCTCGTGCGCACGACATCTTATCTCGAGCGATCAACATCTTAACTTGAGCGCACGACATCTTATCAATATATATTTAGGCCCTTTGTGTGAATTCAGATCATCAGTAAAAACATACGACTGTCACCATTTTTGCTTTTGCTTCGATTATACTTACAACCGTTTCACGTGTTTGCAGGCTTATAATTTAAATACGCAAACTGATAAAAAAAAAAGCAGCAAAAATTCAGTGATGACGCAAAGAAATAAATTTAAGTCCTTAACAAAACGAAAGATTTAGTATGTAGGATGTAGGCCTCGCCCATATATTAAAGAATTTCCTTGTTTTCCCTTAAACTCATGCATGCAATTTTCTAACTTTTCTGCGCAAATTTATCAGTCGAACTGCGACTTGTTGCTATTCTAACATGCAGATAGAATCATTGATTATTTTCATTTAATTTTGAATATAGGATGCCCAATTATGTGCACTGCTCTCCCAAATGATGTGATAAACTTGTACATGTACTTGTGGAAAATTTAAATAACGTCGGAAATGGCGGGACCCTAATTATCAATTTTTCCGTATGTTTTACTGATGACCTAAATACACACAAAGGGCATTATTATATATAGATAAGATGTCATGCGCTCGAGATAAGATGTTGATCGCTCGAGATAAGATGTCGTGCGCACGAGATAAGATGTTGATCGCTCGAGATAAGATGTCGTGCGCACAAGATAAGATGTTGATCGCTCGAGATAAGATGTCGTGCGCACGAGATAATATATTGATCGCTCGAGTTAAGATGTCGTGCGCACAAAATAAGATGTTGATCGCTCAAGATAAGATGTCATGTGCACGAGATAAGATGTTGATCGCTCGAGATAAGATGTCGAGCTCACGAGATAAGATATCGAGCGCACGAGATAAGATGTCGAGCTCTCGAGATAAGATGTCATGCGCTCGAGAAACGATGTCGAGCACTCGAGATAAGATGTTGTGCGCACGAGATAAGATGCTAATCGTTCAATATAAGATGTTGTGCGCACGAGATAAGATGTTGATCGCTCGAGATAATTTTATCTAAAAAAATAATTGCAGGTCCTAAACATACCACCGTAAGTATGTATGTTTGCAATATTAAGGGTTGAGTGTATGAGTCATTTTATTAGCTCATCTGATTTTTTGAAAAAAAATGATGAGTTATTGTCATCACTTGAGCGGTTGTCGGCGTCGGCGTCGGCGTCGGCGTTGCCTGGTTAAGTTTTATGTTTAGGTCAGCTTTTCTCCTAAACTATCAAAGCTATTGCTTTGAAACTTGGAATACTTGTTCACCATCATAAGCTGACCCTGTATAGCAAGAAACATAACTCCATCTTGATTTTTGCAAGATTTATGGCCCCTTTTGTACTTAGAAAATATCAGATTTCTTGGTTAAGTTTTATGTTTAGGTCAACTTTTCTCCTAAACTATCAAAGCTATTGCTTTGAAACTTGGAATACTTGTTCACCATCATAAGCAGACCCTGTACATCAAGAAACATAACTCCATCTTGCTTTTTGCAAGAATTATTGCCCCTTTTGGACTTAGAAAATCAGTTTTCTTGGTTAAGTTTTATGTTTAGGTCAGCTTTTCTCCTAAACTGTCAAAGCTATTGCTTTAAAACTTGCAACACTTGTTCACCATCATAAGTTGACCCTGTACAGCAAGAAACATAACTCCATCCTGCTTTTTGCAAGATTTATGGCCCCCTTTGGACTTAGAAAATATCAGATTTCTTGGTTAAGTTTTATGTTTAGGTCAACTTTTTCTCTTAAACTATCAAAGCTATTGCTTTGAAACTTGCAACACTTGTTCACCATCATAAGCTGACCCTGTACAGCAAGCAACATAACTCCATCCTGCTTTTTGCAATAATTATTGCCCCTTTTGGACTTAGAAAATCATTTTCTTGGTTGAGTATTATGTTTAAGTCAACTTTTCTCATAAACTATCAAAGCTATTGCTTTAAAACTTGCAACAGTTTTTCACCATCATAAGTGGACACTGAACATCAAGAAACATAACTCTATCCTGCTTTTTGCAAGAATGATGGCCCTTTTTAGACTTAGAAAATCATGGGTAGGACAATATTTCTATTACACAAAAAAAAATCAGATGAGCGTCAGCACCCGCAAGGCGGTGCTCTTGTTTTACTTGTCACAAGAACATTGTGAAAAACACACTTTTCATTTTTTACTCTTTCTGCACTTTAATCTATTATAGTAAATAGTTTCCATATATTACAAACATAAATTTCTCAATTTAACAGACCTCCCAGTTCCGTGGTATCCAATACTCCGCGTCGGTAGCAAATTTCTACACTGATACTGATATGCAGCCTGAAGCCTCGTGGCATCCGAAGATAAAAGACATTGTTTATTATGGTAACTATATGTTAATATTACAAAGTCGTGTTTCTTAAAAATGTTGTTATCTTGTAATATTTTTCTAATCAAATATGTAGGAAGATCTTTAAAAAGATTCTACTTATACAAAAACGTTCAAACCCGAAAACTAGGTTGGTTCTCATGCATTTAGATCCAGCGAACTAGAATAGTCTTTTAGTGTACTCGAACAGTATCAAACTTGGTGCAAAGCTTGTATGCTTTAATGCTTTTCACAGGCAATCGGCGTGTGACTTTGACCCCTTATAAATGATGGACCCCCCAAATATGTTCTCTACAACCCAGATCCCCAACATAATAACAGATCGTGCACAATCGTGGCCAGCCTTAAGAAACATAAATAATTAGTCGCTTACCTATAATTACTTCGTCCTGTTTCCGTCATTAACGATGCATCCAGTCAATTTCCCAACGCTGTATTTCTCTCAAAACATCAGCTGCCATGTTTAAACCAGCTAACGTGGAGAACACACCTCCAGAATCGACCAATCGCAAAAAGGCTACGTAGTAAAAACCAGTTCCGGGTCGCCGTATAAACATGGCAGCTGATGTTTTGAGAGAAATTTCCCAACGCTGGATGCATCGTTATTGACGGAAACTGGACGAAGTAATTATAGGTAAGCGACTAATTATTTATGTTTCTAAAGGCTGGCCACGATTGTGCTGTGAAATAACGAAGGGAATAGGTGGCTGCCATTGACTTGTCTATTGGCCCGAGAAATATACGGGTTAGGTCACATCGTGTACGAGATGATTTTGTCAAAGAATAGCGTCTCGCTGCATCAAAATGATGCAGCCTTGAGACTAAAGTGCATGTTTACCGTTAAGATTTATGCTTTATGCGTTGATTAAGACCAGATTTTCAAAAATCGACCGAAAATTGTGTACGCAGAGAGATCGTTACTGAGGTCATTCCATTTTTTCCTTAATGTTTTGCGGTAAAGTACCATACCTTTATTTTTTTTATATATAGCATTTTTTTTTTTTTGGAAATGTGTTTTTCTGTTATTATGTTGGGGATCTGGGTTGTAGAGAACAGGGTGGGGTGGGGGGTCCATCATTCATAAGGGGTCAAAGTCACACGCCGATTGCCTGTGATGCTTTCAAGAATTATATTTTGTCATATCGCCTTTGATAATAGAGGGCCAGCACAAAAATTGTGATTTGCTGGGATCTTTTTAACTAATACATATGATAACTCTCTAAACATACCTTGCAGGAATGGATTGGCTATGTCCAGGTTTCAGCGAGGTTTTAGCTCGTCAGTTAACGAAGCATCACGGTAACCTTTCACCAGATGTCGTCATTCGTGACGTTGTATCTATCGAACAGTCCGGAAGTCTTCACATTGCGGTGTATGACCTCACAAATAAACAAGTCTACATCGCAAATGCAAGAGGGACGTACGAATCAGGACCACTTGATGCGTATGATCGGTAACAACTGAGTTAAATTTTACAAATTTTCCTAATCATATATTTTCTTATAGTCATATAAAAGTTATGTGGATATATTATAACACCAAAATGTGTACACGGAAATAATGATTAACATATCATACAAAATTATACCGGCTCCATCCGCCGCCATCAGTAATGAACCAAGTGTCCAACGGCACGGAAAGGAACAAATGAACAACAGTGTTCAATGGAAAGGAACAATATGGCTTTCATTTCTGTCTTTCGTCTCATACTCACAGACACTTTGAGTCAGGCATTCCCTCCTCCGCCTCTACTGAATCGATATACATCAGTTTCATAATTTCCCGTCGTTTAATATAAAGCGTGCAATTTCTAAACATGCTTAAACTGTAACAAAAGATGGTCTTTTATTCCCACCTATGCTCAGTGCGTTTTATAAAAGTTTAGTTCTAAAGATATTGGCTAACAGTTGGCTTGGAAAGGAGGGTGTCCTGACCAAAAGTGTCTACGCTCATACCAAAGACAAAGAGATCCGCAATCTAGCTTTTTTAAAAACAGAGCCTTGTATTAATGCAATCAAACACTAGTTTTAATTAAAGTCTTTGCTTTTTTCAGAACGTTTGTTCAGCTAAATACAACTGCGCTTTTTGCAGTACAGCAACCCAATGCAGACAAATAGACCGGTCAGATGGTGCACTTTGTAAAACCATAAATTGAATCTAATAAACATATCATTTGTGTAATTCTCAGTTTACTTTTTATTTAAAGAAATTGGTTGTTAAAGATAGTATGATTACATGTGTAGAGAGATATCAGTTTGCGCTTTACGAATGTTTCACTTATCAAACTATGCGCTACTTTTGTTGATATCACATACAGTACTTGGAGCTTAAAGGGGGATGTTCATTTCCTAGGGAAACATATTAGCACTTCAGCATGTCAATAATTAATAATCATCTGCAAATTGGATACTCAGTTAGTGGTCAGCCAGATATATTTATCTTGCATATTAATTACCATCGCATGTGTTTTATGGTTTGGCTAGGTGTTATCAGTATTTTCTTTTTTTAAGATAAAAAAGAGATTGTGAAAACGATGCTTTTTGCTGCTGTAGTATTATTTTTTTGGCAATGCCAGTCTCGCTATCAATTCTTTAGGTCGTGTAGTCACAGTCTTCGTCAAACGTATATTATAACTGAAACACAAATGCACGCACCAAGTTAGTTATAGTTCAATTTATTATGGATGCATTTCATAAAAATAGCATGATGTAATCAATATGATTACCTATTATATTAATTAATTATGAGATTACTATATGTATACGCTGGTCATTATCAAATCGTAAATGGTATGTGCACTGTCTGAAAATGTTCCGTATATACGACTTTTTAAGTTAAATTAAATTTCGTACTAGATCGTAAGTTGACGAGACGGGGCAGTTCAACCTTTGAACTGGAATCACGCCGATTGGTAGACATTTGATTCCGTGTCCATGTTAATAATTCAACATTACTTGGTATTCCCTTTTATAATATTACGACGGCACGTTTTATATCTTTATAATTAAGTGAGTTCTTATGAATCTTATTTTAGAATAAATTTGCAGTATAAAATTCTCACAATATAATACATAGAATGATTTCAATACATTGTACACTCGAAGTGGAAACCAGGTAATGTGTTGGTATGAAACTTGGAAAAAAGTGGCCCGGGTTTATAACAAATACTTTCATTCAACACTCAAATTTCAAATATACAAAATGCGCTATTATTTGTCTAAGATTGCAAATGTAGATAAAAAAGACCTATGGAAATGCTGTACCGGTAAGTGTATTGAAAATAAAATCTGGTACCTTTTTTGGCCTGGTTTACTAGTAATGATGTATCTAGATGTAATTATTTAAACTGAGAGCCACATTTCACTCTCAGAGTCTGGTAAATTACAGTTATACTATATAATTAAAATGTACTGAACTGTACTTGAAAATGTAAAAGACTAATGTAAGAATCACATATTCTTTCTCACAAAATTGTGTCATTATGCACATCAAAAGAGGAAATTTCACATTTTATTCTTGTAGCTGTATTAATTACAGGATTACATGTACTTGATTATTAATGACAACCCAGCCGGTCAATTTTGAATTATATTTTCAAAACCGGGTAATTGAAAAAAAATGAATAAACAATCAAATAAACAATAATGAGAACAACTATTTCTGATAAAAAACTAACCATTCGTCTCTTTAGAAATTGTTCTTGAAATGCATAAAATAAATATCTCGCATATTAGTGAACAGTGTGGTCCTTGATCACATGCGTTCTGGCTGGGTACATACCGGCTATTTTGACCAGATAGTATATCAATGTACTTTTGTTTTTCATTGCAAATATGTAGTATACATGTATAATACATATTTCTGACTGATAGATAATCACAGCAGGCCAGATGGTCAAGCTGGAAATGGATGATCATGTTTGCTTCCAGTAGTCACTGGGTAATAAAACATATGAACCGATGATTCATAATAACCTGATAATAAGCCACATGCTATGACCACCAACCGCTAGCAACATCCCCCTTTAATCCAAGATTTGCGTCACTTGTTGTATAAAACCTCATAATGACCGTATTACCATTCGTAAGTACTTTAAAATGTATTTTCACAAATGACAAAACGTGCAGTGATTGCAAACTTAGTTCAAGCAAGCGAAACGGTTATAAATTTGACAAAATTGCGGAAATTAGATAAAAAAATATTCAGCTGTGGTTGCTTTTTCATCAGTTAAATAGGATTTTATATAATTTTGAATTTTACGAATATTTGCATACATCAGTCTTGTGTATGTTACATTCAGTTTAATGTTTTAGCTTCGTCTCTTTTGAATCGACAAAGTTGTTGAAAGTATAAAATGGTTGTCTTCATCTAGACAATTGTTTAGCTGCTCGTCAACCTGGCCGGTTTGGATCCCCTTTTAGCAATCAAAAGAAGTAACTGTTTGTTTGGCTCTGAATGTTATACGGATGATTCAATATCCAACACATATTGTTGTTGCAAAGTTGAATTGCAAGTTGTTTCTGTCTCAAACGTCTACTTGATTGCATACCCTCAGTTATAAAAATTTAGTCTTTTCACACTTCGAATTTATTGAGCCGCGCCATGAGAAAATCAACATAGTGGGTTTGCGACCAGCATGGCTGTAGGCTTTAAAAGCGAACAGCATGGATCCTGACCAGACTGCGCGGATGCGCAGGCTGGTTTGGATCCATCCGCGCAGTCTGGTCAGGATCCATGCTGGTCGCAAAACCCACTATGTTGGTTTTCACATGGCATGGCTCATTTTCTTTCCCGGACTTCAACATCCTTTTTGTTAAACGTCTTGTTATTATTTCAATTGGTTTTAACATAGACTGTCGTAATTACAAGTAAACCATTTTCGTTTAGAGGTTTTGATTAAATAAATAATGACATTAAATGTTATATTGTAGGTTTTAATAAAACGTCTCTTGAAGCATACTCGGGATACAACATTCTGAGTTAGCTATGTATCAACATGTTTGAAAATAAAAAAAAGAATAGCATATCTGATACATTACCATAATTTAGCGACGGCATCCTGAATTAGTTATGTATCAGCATGTTTGAAAATATTAATTAAAAAGAATAGCCAATCTGATACCAGATTTTGAAAAATGATCAAGACAGGCTCGGTTTTGATGACTGAGGTCAGCAAAGATTGAATTCCTGGACTTCTGTTGAATCTCAGCTGAGTTTGATAATGAAACAGTTTTAAATGCATGACTGTTTTCAAGTAACTGTTCAGTAAGGATTGTTATGTCTCAACTGGAATTTAATCTTTAAGTTCCGTTAAAACTAGCTGTAAAAATTTCAATTTAAAACCCAGCTGAGACCGAAAATTGCTTGTGAACAAAGGGACTGGGACGCGTCCAAGGTCAAACTTTTGATCATATTCCAAGAACGTTTTATGGCCAGTACATGCATAGAACTGTCAACGAAATTATATTTTGACTTAGTCATCTCCAGTGGCACCATTTGAGCAACTCTGTGTGGTCATTTGATACAACCAGCTTAGTAGTCGAGACTAGCCTTTTATCTATTAGTTGAGTGCCTTTTCGAACATATGCCTACATGGTATGTGTAGATACTCCATGTATATCACTATAGGCACAGGTGCCCGTCCAGTCTTGGTGCCCATATGGGTGCCGCCCCCTCAAAAAAAAAAATAAATAAAAAATAAAAACACTGTTTTAAGCCTAAAACGAAAAAAAAAAATCTTTTTTTTGAAAAAATTTTTTTTCCCTATATATACTCTTATATGGAAAAGGTGCATGTGTTTCCGTAACGCCATGGAGGTTTACTAGGACACGCTGTGGAACAACCAAAATGTCCAGTTCAGTACCAATGCAAGCTACCCTGCTGCAATTTACACATCATGCATTTATAAAATAGTAAACAATCCTATTCTACCTAGTAAACAGCCTTAAATAACTGACATTTAAATTCAAACAAGCCAAATTGTCTAGACACTTGCAAAATAACAGTGACGATCGGCCATTTTGTTTCAAAACGAAAGTAGAAAACCTTTTCCGTTGTTTGCGTCTTAGAATTTAGTGCCAATTTTCAGCACTTTATCACGAATTGAAATTACCTGGGCTTTTAGTACAGCATGTCAGCTTTTAATCTATGAAAAAGTATTTGAGCTCTGGATAAACACAAATCCCACAGGGGTCCGTAACGGACCAAGGGTACATTGATAATTTCTGAACTTCATCAAATCGCTCAAATTGTCATTTTTGATGTTGTCTGAGAGTGTCAGTATATGCCTCAGATGTAAGATATAACCGTATTTGAGAGCTGCAAACCTAGACATTTCAGAAATATTTTCAAAATAAGTTTCGTGTAATAAATGTTCTTTCTACGGAAGCGTGAAAGGGCCATCAGACGCTAATACGTTTTAGTACGTTAAGGCTGCGGAAAGGATATACACTCTTTGATACCAAATATTCAAATATTGTAATAAGTAATCACTTGTAACATATGTTGCTGTGATCCCCTACTGAGCTAAAATAGGTGAACCTCTTGCGGCACAGGGGAAGAGTGTCTGTCTCCTCACCAGGAGGTCATCGGTTCAAATTCTTGACTATAGGATATGTTGATCGTTGAATCAAAAGTCGTTTTCACTGCTAGCGAATACTGGCTAGAACTTCACGAAATTGACAGCAAGTATACAAATAAGTTGCAGCACTTCTAATAAAAAGAACAAGATTGCGATACAGATCCTCTAGCTGTTTGTTCATAAACACGGTAGTCGAAAGATTAATAAAAAAGCGATATAAAAGGTAAAAGGGTAAAATCTTAAGAAATGCTCCCACGCTGTTAAGAATGCTTGTAAAACAAATTATATCGGTGATTGATATACAATAAGACGGATATTAATAAATCTTATAACTGTCTTTTCTCAGATATTTTAAATGGAAAAAGTATTACGGCATTAGAACCGGATGCTAAATATGCCGCTGTTCAGTCATGCATAACTTCCTCATATACAGTTTGAGAAAACCCCTATAGTAAGTCCGCAGTCCGTGGTCCACAGTACGTGTCGAAGTAAGCTGAAAATCTCTATAACCCTGTTCTTGACTTTTAATGATGCTTCGGTCCTAAGAATCTGTATTAAGTAAAACATCATTTAGTAAAGTATAAATAGTAAAATGATTATTCATGATCTTTTGAGAGCCGTTTCAAGTAGCCTACTTAGGGCAAAGTTAGAACTAAGTGTTAGGAGTTTCACTAACACCATTTAAAAGATTCATATTAACTATGCGACTATTCTTAGAATCTGAATAGAAGAAAATAAAGTTTTACAGATATTTAGAAATATAAGCAGAACGGGTATAAATCTGTTGAACACATAATATTATGTAGAAATTGTCAGCCTTTGTTTTCTAAAATAAAGATAAATATTGCAGTCAGTGGTACAAAAATCTGCAATACAAAATATGATTAAGTCGGCGGTGAAATAAACTCAGATCCGCTTGTCTTGTGTGTATAAAAGTTACAGTTACCAGACCCACGACTAGATTGTTTTTTTCTGGTCTTATGGAGTGGTATTTGATTTCAATATGTTGATATAAATAGGAAAAATAGAGCTGTTGTTTTCAAAACGATTGATCGATATTAATATTGACATTAATTGTGACATTTTATATTTATCCACATTTGTCTGAATTTAGAAGCAGTTCCAGGGTCCTAATTAATATTAATTAATCATGTTAAATCGGACCTGACTACTGGAATTTAGCTGTCATGCTTCCTTGACAACATAGTCTGCTTTGTTAACTGAAAATATTTTGGTCCACAAAGCTGTTTTTGAACATCTAAATATAAACGAGTATAAAAGCTTTATATAGAAACTATATCTGAATGGCACCAAATACAGTTATTAATAAGACACACGCATGAATACAAATTATCAACATTAGCACATAATACAATATATGCTAGAAACTGTTAAAAACAGTCAAGAATAAACATGATAAATAAGTATTACCGTGCGATACAAATCCTCTACCTGCAATGACCTTGACATTGCGAGTAGGTGGTCCCTATACATACAGAATTAAAGTAATTATTTAACCAATTATGATCAGCACCTGTGGAAAGTTCTTATATGCAGGTGCATGTGTATGAAGTTTCACATAAATGCAGTTTGTTGGCAAATGGAGAAATGCTGAAAGTTAATTATTTCAGAGTTGTGATTCACAGAAACCATTATTTTTATTATTATAATGTAATGAGTGTTTCTATTCACTGATAAAGTTTCACGTGATCTGGTAATGCCATTTCCTACAATTTCTTTGGTTATTTGGAAAGCGTCACTCTTTCGGAAAACTTTACCTAGAGTAGTCTCCCTTATCAATAAATCGGATCAACATTTTGACTAATTTTTAAATAAAAATTTTATTTTCTGCTCTACAAATAAGGAGAGGAATGACAAATAACATTGTTTTATATCACATAATAATTTGCATTACATACAGTTTTGATGTTTTCTTTTTGCCATTTTTTTGTTTATTCACTAAAATCGTGGGTCCTTTAACATACTATTCACTGTATTCTATTTATCGTTTCGAAACTACTCATTGTCCAAAATAAAAGTGTATCCCATATACTCGACGCAGCCTCCTGGCGGCGTCGAATCAACAAGTACATTTTAGATATATGAAAGATATAAAAAAATGACGACGGGGCAAAAAGGGGGAGGCAAAAGGGTACGCAAAAGGGGTACATATTTTTTATTTGTATATCTAAGCATATCTGTGCTAAAACAATTTCCTGAGGTTTCTGTTACATACAAAGGGGATTCGCTTTTAGGGATGTTAAAGAGTGAGGGTTGGCGTCAGTATACTGGTTTACCCTCCTCTTTGGTTTCACCACTGAGCGTTCAAATGCGGTACCGTGCTTTATTCCTTCCAGATGTATGTTTGAATCTATCTTTTATAAATGCATTCCTTTGTTTTATATATGTATATGCCTGTGCACATACCCTTTTGCACATGCGGTTTGTTGTATGGTAGGCTCTGTTCATTAAATGAGGCTTTTGTTTATTAGTCTGGTATAATGTTAAAATGGTTACACAACTTAAAATCCCATCGCTTGTATGTTCTACAAGTGACCAAAATGAATTCTATCTCTGAATGTTTTGACATAAAAATTTCGTAGAAGAATTGTCTAATGACATCATTTGGTTCACAAACTAATTACATACCGGAGTATGGTATTGTACCCAACTTTTTTCCATGTATCAGTTATATCTGATTACCATATCTCTGTTAATACTGTATTCTGATTTTCTGAGAATATTCGCACTTAATTCATTGCCAAAATCAATTATGTCTGTTGTGTATTCAACTTGACTATTTTTATTTTTTCACCCACACTACGTTTTGCTTCGAATTTAAAATGTCTAACTTAAAAATTCCTAATCTTATTCACCCAGGCGATAATGTGTTGCGAATTTCAAATGTTTTACTTCAGAAAGTTTCTAATCTTACCCACTGCGAATTTCATATATATTTCAAAAAGTTTCCAGTGTGCTCAATTCAGCTAACCTCGGAACTTTTAATTGTCACTAGAGAATACACACAATGTGTTTGTAACATTGGAAGCGTCACTTCGATTTTGTTTCTTTTAATGTGAACTTGTCATCATACTTTTAGTGCTGATCATACTTTTAGTGCTGACATTCAGGCTTCGAAGCGAAACTCATAAATCCATCATTTTTTCCTATTGAAATGTTCTGTACGAAAAGAGGTACTCAACAACTTTACTAACTCCACACTTGTTTTTAGCTCAACTGAGCAATGCTTAGGTGAGTTTTTCTGATCGCTTGATATCCGGCGTCCGTCGTCTGTCGTCTGTCTGTCTGTCGTCTGTCAACATTTAGCTTGTGTATACGATAGAGGCTGTATTTTTCAACTGATCTTCATGAAATTTGGTCAGAATGACCAACTTGATGAAATCTAGATCGAGTTTGAAAATGGGTTATCTGGGGTCAAAAACTAGGTCACTAGATCAGATCAAAGAAAAACCTTGTGTATGCGATAGAGGCTATATTTTTCATTTAGTCTTCATGAATTTGGTCAGAATGATTACCTTGATAAAATCTAGGTCAAGTTTGAAAATGGGTTATCTGAAGTCAAAAACTAGGTCACTAGGTTAAATCAAAGAAAAACCTTGTGTATGCGATAGAGGCTGTATTTTTCAATTAATCTTCATAAATTTTGGTCAGAATGATTACATTGATAAAATCTAGGTCCAGTTTGGAAATGGGTTATCTGGGTTTAAAAACTAGGTCACTAGGTCAAATCAAAGAAAAACCTTGTGTATGCGATAGAGGCTGTATTTTTCAATTAATCTTCATGAATTTTGGTCAGAATGATTGCATTGATAAAATCTAGGTCCAGTTTGAAAATGGGTTATCTGGGATCAAAAACTAGGTCACTAGGTCAAATCAAAGGAAAAGCTTGTATATGCGATAGAGGCTGTATTTTTCAATTGATCTTCATGAAATTTGGTCAGAATGATAACCTTAATGAAGTATAGGCCAAATTTGAAAATGGGTCATCTTGGGTCAAAAAGTATGTCACTAGGTCAAATCAAAGAAAAACCTTGTGTATGCGATAGAGGCTGTATTTTTAATTGATCTTCATGAAATTTAGTCTGAATGATTGCATTGATAAAATCTAGGTCAAGTTTGAATATGGGTCATCTGGGGTCAAAAACTAGGTCACTAGGTCAAATCAAAGAAAATCTTTGTGTATGCGATAGAGGCTATGTTTTTCAATTGATCTTCCTGAAATTAAGTCAGAATGATTGCCTTGATAAAATCTACGTCAAATTGAATATGGGTTATCTTGGGTCAAAAAGTAGGTCACTAGGTCAAATCAAAGAAAAACCTTGTGTATGCGATAGAGGCTGTATTTTTCAATTGATCTTCATGAAATTTGGTCAGAATGATTGCTTTGATAAGAGCTACGTTAAGTTTGATTATGGGTCATGTTGGATCAAAAAGTAGGTCACTAGGTCAAATCAAAGGAAAACCCTTCTGTATGCAATAGAGGCTGTATTTTTCAATTGATCTTCATGGAATTTGGTCAGAATGATTGCCTTGATGAAATCTAGGTCAAATTCGAATATGGGTCATCTGGGTCAAAAAGTAGGTCACTAGGTTAAATCAAAGGAAAACCTTGTGTATGCGATAGAGGCTATTTTTTTCAACTGATCTTCATGAAATTTTGTCAGAATGATAGCTTTGATGAAATTTAGGTCAAGTTTGAATATGGGTCATCTGGGTTTAAAAACTAGGTCACTAGGTCAAATCAAGGAAAAATCTTGTGTATGCAATAGGGGCGCATTTTACACTGGATTTTCATAAAGTCTGGTCAGAATGGTTGTCTTGATGAAATCTAGGTCAAATTCGAATATGGGTAGTCTGGGGTCAAAAACTAGGTCACTAGGTCAAATCAAAGAAAAACCTTGTGTATGCGATAGAGGCTGTATTTTTCAATTGATCTTCATGAAATTTGGTCAGAATGATAGCCTTGGTGAAATTTAGGTCAAGTTTGAAAATGGGTCATCTGGGGTCAAAAACTAGATCACTAGGTCAAATCAAAGAAAATACTTATTTATACTGAAGATTTTTGCTCCAATTTTAATTCTAATTGTTCAGAATATTTTTCCCCCATGAAATCACTAGGTCAAACATGTTTACACTGTTATGGCGTGTTATGGTGTGTTTCTCAGGTGGGCGACCTAGGGCCATCTTGGCCCTCTTGTTTTTGTCTCTACCAACATTTTGACAGATTTGAATGAAATTTATACACAATGTTTAATAATTATTTTATTATAATAACACATAACTGCGATAATAGTCTGAAGTAAACTCAATTAACCGTAAGGGTAACAATAAGGTAACCCTTAAATCAAAAGTCACATAATTAGTAAATTCAAAATCACAGCAGTACACTTTGAACCTATGATTTTGATGAAATTCAAATTATTATATACGTGTACTGAATGTTTAACTCTGTATAGTTGAAATGGAACATCCGTCAATATTTTCAATATCAGCATGTTAATTTCATATCAGGTTTGTGACATTACTAATGACACCACATTAATGGATGGCGTGGAATCAAGAAGAACCAATTATTTTCGAATGTTCGCAGCCAAACAAGCAAAATATCTATGATTTTATAAGTAAAAATGAATATGCAACAAAATGATCGGGAAATATGCACCCGTGTTTTCCCGGATTAAGATTGCACCGCTAATGTAGCGCAAAATCTCAACTGAAGGACTCGTGCATATTTCTCAATACAAATCTGATAAGCTATTAATGCACACTTGCAGAATAATATCATATGTCAGGATAAGATCAAATTCTATCCCTTGAAGATTGTAATATTGGCCGTAAAATTGTTTAATCCCGCAGATGGCATTACTTGCCGCATAGAGACCAGCACCAAAAAAAACAAAAAAAGAACAACAAAAAACAACTTAACAATGTATCTTATTTTCATTCAAATCTGTCAAAATTTGACACAGAGATAAAAACAAAAATCAGGTGTGGAGTGGAGTTAAAAAAGTTGTTGAGTATACATGCTTGATATAACATATATGCGGGCGCAGCCGCTTACTTAACTGATGTGATTTCTGGTTCATTGAACCGGACAATTACGTATAAAAAATTCAAACCTAGGGCACGTGCGATACTTATCGGATATCCGCTCCAAGGCGGTGTTTCATGTGTAAGTTTCAGAGTTATCCAACTTGTAATATAAAGAGTGCATTTTTTGAAATGCTTAAATTGTAACAAAGCATGGTCTGTTATCTCCACCTAAGCTCACTTCGTTCTATAAAAGCTTAGTTCTAAAGATATTGGCTAACAGTTAGCACGAGTGGGAAAGGAGGCGGGTGACCTGACCCCAAGTGTCTGTGCTCATACCAAGGACCAAGCGATCCGCATTCTAGCCTCTTAAAAACCATACTTTGTAATATTACAATAAAACACTAATCTTTATTTAAGTTTATACTTTTTTCAGGACGTTTGTTCAGCTAAATATAACTGCGCTTTTCGAAGTACAGCAACCCAGTGCAGACCAATAAATCGATCAGTTGGTGCATTTTGTAAAACCATAAATCGAATCTGATAAACATATCCTTTGTGTTATGCTCATTTCCTTTTTTTCAAAAGAAATTAATAGTTGTAGAAAGTAATTATTACCACATTTGTAACGGTATCACTTTGTAGTTTACGAATGTTTTACTTATCAAGTTGTTCGCAAGTTTTGTTGATTTCACATAAAGTACTTGGAACTTAATCGGGCAGTCAGTTATACAGTAAACAGAACTTTATCCAACATTTGCGCCAATTATTGCACAAAACCCAATTATCACCCTATTACCATTCTCAAGTACTGTTTTTAATAATAGATACACTTTGACTTTTCAATGCAATTTACAAGGGTCAAGACGTGATGTGATGCAAGCTTAGTTCAAGCATCACTGCGAGTGAGGTAAGGTGCCCATCATTTGTGTGTGTGTGCGTGTTTCGATGATGTGGTTTGCGGTGTAGGGGTCCTGCGTTTTTGGATCATGGCTTTCTCTGTTGAGTTTTCATCCTTGCTTTTTTTCCTTCGTTTTCCCCAACTATCTACCCCTTACCCATTTTTGCATTTTGAAAATGTTTCTTTTTGTTGCGGGCCTATTCTGCGATGCCTGGCTCTATGGTTGTGTTTAGGGTGCTTTGTGCTTCCGTGAAATCTACTCTTACCTTTTGTTTTCCAATAAAACTTCATTCTTTTACCCTGTTCTTGACGTTTGATGGCGATTCGGTTCATAGGATCAGTTTTAAATAGACAACAGTTTCTAAAACAAAATGGTTATTCCTGATCTTCTTGGAGCCGACGAACATCATTTTAAAAATATTCATTTTAAGTATTCGACTAATTTAAGAATCTGAGCGAAAGAAAAGAACATCTTAATCCATATTTAATTTTTTTTTAAGAATAATGGGTATAAATTTGTTTAACACATATGTAGAAATTTTTAGCCTTTGCTTTCCAAAATAACGATAAATATTGATGTAAGAGGTACACAAATCTGATTCGTACGGACTTTAAAATGAACCTAGAGTTCTATGTAGATCTGTTCGCTTTGTGAGTATTTCGAACTCCTGATAAGAATTATAGTTACCCGATCCACGACTAGATGTTTTTTTCTGTTCTCGTATTTAACATTGATATGTTGATATTTACAGTAAAAATAGAGCTGTAGTTTTCAAAACACTGCAAATATTGATCTAGATTAACACTAGAATTACAATTGTCTTGAGAATTAGGTTTAAGAATTATGACCTTTTATATTTATCAGCAATTTGTCTTAATTTAGAAGCAGTTCCAGGGTCTTTATTAATATTGATACGTGTGTCAATAACTGTATTTGGTGCTATTGAGAGACAGTTTCTATTTAAAGAATCTGTATGTCCTTCTATATTTAGATGTCCAAGAAAATTCTTGTGGACCAAAATATTTTTAGTTAACAAAGCAGACTACGTTGCCAAAGAAACGTGACAGATAAATTCCAGTAAACATGATTAAATACATTATCAATGTTGATTTAATACTTAAATACTTTAATGTCACCTTTTTGGAGGTTATCTCGATAGAGCAAACACTGATTGAATAAACGCTTCTTCTGGAATTAAATCAGTAGTTGACTACATGAAACAAAATTGAAGATGCATTATGCTCAAATTTTATATTTGCAAATATGAACAATTAGCAATAATACAAAAGATAAAAGGTAAGGAGCAGAGAGCACCCCAAACAGCCATAAAGCCATGCATATCAAAGTAGGCCCACAACAAAAAGAAGCTGTAACGGAAAAAATATTGCACACAGGTTGCTTAAAAAAATCCAACAACAAGTACATTTGAATTAAATGCAAGATATAGAAAAAGGGTGGAGGGGTAAATGGTAGATAAAAGTGTCGGGTGTTGGGGGGTGGCGGGGGGGGGGGGGGTGGAAGTGGAGCAAGAATGAATATCCAACAGGGAAAGCCACGTTCCTTAAACGCAGTCTCCCTACACCGTAAACCACAGCAGCGTAGACACGCACGTACAAAAGACAAACAAACACGCACACAACTAACATACACAGATAAATAAACAGAAAAATAAGAAAAAAAATCACACTGTGGGGCACCCCCCAAGACACACGCACACGCACACACACACACACACGCACGCACGCACGCATACACACACACACACACACACACACACACACACAAGCAGGAAACAAACAACATTCGTGCACCGCCTAAGGACGACCGGTGGCCAAAATTATGGTGGGTACGATAAGTTACTCATAGCAAAAGCAAAAGGAAGCGCAAATGCAAGGGTAAGGGGTGGTAGGGGGCGATGTTTTGAGTGTACTTTTAACCCCATGTCTTACTGCTGTAAATCCAGTGCAGTTTTTGTTTGTGGTTGGCCTACATTACGGTGTATGACTCCGACTGTGTTTGCTTATCGTTATACGTCCTCGGAGCTAAAATTTTTTTTACGAAAGTCATGTGAGCGTTAAGCTACATTTACGTTCAAAGAATGCCGAATTGCCTAAAGATAATCATACGGATGCTACTGAATGTCATTATGGGTGCAGAACCTTAAATATACATTAGCGTTTTCTGAACAAACAGAAGACCCAGATAGCCGCTTTAGAAAATTTGATAATTATATATCTTTTATCAAACTAAACCATTGGTTTACGATCGTCATCTTTTCGTATAATATTGAAAGGAACCGGACATATATATTGTTATAATATTCGTAGCATCATGAATAGTATTAAACTCATTCAGATATGGTTGCTGTATTGCTCGGAGAAGTTGTCATTTTGAAAAGTTTACTACTAGTGATTTAGAAGCAAACTTGACTTTATAGTTTAAACTTAATAAATGAGGTCTTCATTTATCGTTTTTGAGTTTTGTAGGGCAAGGTTGAGTAGTCTGTAAATGTAAAGTTTTGTAGCAAACCACTAGAACGCACATTTGTGTTGTTTACTGGTACACATGTTTAATGTCCTACTATAGTTTGTACACCGGTACATGTTTTTCTCATTTCTGAAGATAAAATGCATTACATGCATTAGAAGTTACACGGTTTCAAAAGAATTTAGAATTCTTATGTGGTAGGGATTAATGTTGTTTAGGCAATCTGACTGTAGTCAACTCATAAAGCATATATCTAAAGGCGAAGTTGGTTTTTCTAGTTGAAAAGATAAGGACTTAAATGCAATATTTCCACTGACAAAAACGGAAGTAGGCCGTACTAATGCCTTTAAATATACCACAATAGCTTAAGTGTTTAGGATAAAAGGATAAAAAAGATAATATTTCAAATTATAAGAGCATCAGACTGCGGAGCATATACTTCAGAGATGTAAAAGGCATGACCAGGAGCGAGTTGCGACTTGGCCGATAGATACCTCAATCCACCAGAAACTGTATGGAGGCATTTAGGATCTTCGGCAAACCACAAGTTTCATCGAGGCTACTGGTCTGACAGTGTAGATGCGAACGACAAGAAGAAGAAGAAGATAAGAGCTTCAGCTGGATGTCAGTTGAGGGCGCTCCGCCCCTATAAATTCGGCCCTATCAATTTGCTGCACCTATAAAACATGTGCCCTCCAATTAATTAACATGTAAAAAAATCAATAAAGCGATAGATAGATGTGTAATGTAGTTAATGCTAATGAATTAGGCATAGTAAAAGTATTGGCCATTAACCAAACTTAAAAGAGTATCGTAATATTTTTATTTCTTTATAAATTTATGTAGAAATTATTTGTTTATAAAACAGCTGTTTTCCTTTCGAAGTTTGTTCACCAAAAATGTTTAAAAGATTACAGGCTTCTATCTCATTCCAAAATGAAAACGTTTTCCTTTTTTGAACACAGTTGTAACTTTTCTTTGTCCTAACAATGAACCCGTTTGATTTGCACTAATGTAAACTTTAGCTTTGTCATGTAACATTCCATTTCTTAAAAAGACTGATTCAGTATTTTTCTGAAGTTCTTCACAAATAAACAGAGATTAGAACCGTCGAAAAAATGATTTAAAACAGAGACATGAAATACGGATTATCGCGCTCAGTGTATTATCAATGCCCCGAAATTTGTCATCTTTACTGAATCTAAAATTTTTATAAAAACGCCATGTCATATCTTCAATTGATGATAACGCAACATGTTCAACAGAAGTTTATTTGGTGTAAAAACGATTATAAATGTATAATATGAAACCATTTGTTTAAGTGATATATGATAAACTGTAATTTTGTACATGTTTTGTATAACACTGGTAAATGAGGCATAGGCTCATCCATTTACTAAATGTCAACACTTTAAGATGAAAGTAAATGTTTTAATGAAAAATGTCATAATTTTAGGTTGATTACAATATAATGTTTTGTAACAAAGCTGTAAACTAACTTAAAAAATATGTCATTTAAAAGTGGTACGTAAAGGAGAATGAATCCATAAAGTGGCGGATACATCTATACAGATACGAAGAGCCAGATCGCACAGATTGTAGAAACAAACTAAACGGACGTATAATACCAGGACAGAGATGTTCAAAACGTTATCAAAGACCCACCATCCTGACCCTTCTGGTAGGCTTATTTGTAAATTTACTTTAATACATGTGATTGTAATACATACCTCAAAATTTGTCCTAAACATGTATATTCATACTTGGACTTTCACTCTGTATCTCAATACGTGTTCATGAATCTTTCAAATTATGTAAGTGATCTGTACCTTAATACTTGTAATTGCAATATGAACCTCAAGACTTATGTTTTTAATCTTTACTTTCATTCTTGTGATTGTAATATGAACCTCAAGACTTATGTTTGTAATCTTTACCTTCATTCTTGTGATTGTAATATGAACCTCAAGACTTATGTTTGTAATCTTTACCTTCATTCTTGTGACTGTAATATGAACCTCAGAACTTATGATTTTAATCGTTACCTTCATTCTTGTGATTGTAATATGAACCTCAGAACTTATGATTTTAATCTTTACCTTCATTCTTGTGATTGTAATATGAACCTCAGAACTTATGATTGTAATCGTTACCTTCATTCTTGTGATTGTACACATAACTTATGTTTGTAATCTTTACCTTCATTCTTGTGATTGTAATATGAATCTCAGAACTTATGATTTTAATCGTTACCTTCATTCTTGTGATTGTAATATGAACCCCAGAACTTATGATTTTAATCTTTACATTCATTCTTGTAATTGTAATATGAACCCCAGAACTTATGATTGTAATCTTTACCTTCATTCTTGTGATTGTAATATGAATCCCAGAACTTATGATTTTAATCGTTACCTTCATTCTTGTGATTGTAATATGAACCCCAGAACTTATGATTTTAATCTTTACCTTCATTCTTGTGATTGTAATATGAACCCCAGAACTTATGATTGTAATCTTTACCTTCATTCTTGTGATTGTAATATGAACCCCAGAACTTATAATTTTAATCTTTACCTTCATTCTTGTGATTGTAATATCGGAACCTCAGAACTTATGATTTTAATCTTTACCTTCATTCTTGTGATTGTAATATGAACCCCAGAACTTATAATTTTAATCTTTACCTTCATTCTTGTGATTGCAAAATGAACCTCAGAACTTTTGTTTTTATTCTGTACATTGATTCTTGTGATTGCAAAATGAACGGTCGTAAAAAGTAGTAACCATTTTTTTCTAACACTGTTGATATTAATATGTCATGTTACAATCGAAATAACAAGTTCCCAAGTGTGATTTGTCGTAGAATAACCCTAGTTTTTCGTTCTTATGCGAGACCATATATCACTCAGGCCTACGGCCTTTGTGATATATTCTTACGCATAAGAACCCAAAACACGGGTTATTCTACGATAAACCACACTTGGGAACTTATTATTTCTTAAATATATAATACATTAAACAAGCCTTGTCAAAAACTAGTCAGTGACCGTCATGTGAAATTATTTGACTAAATTTAGAAAACATCTGTCAAGTTGTCTTGAACCACTCCCGAATTCCTCTAAATTGTAACATGCTCTTCAATATTTATTTATATCCTGCTTTTTGAAGGTACAAAGTGCGTACACAACAATTAATTTTAGAAAAAAAAATGAATGCAAATAGGACTTGAGAGTAACTATTACGTCTACCAAAGATTATGATAATTAACAGATGATTTTTAAGATTCCAGCAGGGAAAAAAATGAAATCATAACCAGATCATCATGCTTGTATAGTTAAGCTACATCACCTTTATGCTTGTACAATTTCAGCTTTAACAGCTTATTATGCTTGTATTTTTTTCAACGTCAACAACTCTTGTCTTGAAAGAATAACCAAAGGTGTTTACAACATTTCTATACAGAAGACATTTTTAACTTTTTCAATAATCTCAGAAATATTTTTGAATTACCCAGGTGTGATTAATTCTAATCTTAGTAATTATACAGGACCATCTGTTCCCCATACGATTTAAACCCTCGAACATATGTTCGTTTTCTACTTACCGACCAGCACTAGTGAGGAATACTGTTGAATTGACATATGTAACAGCTTTTACATTTCTATCACGCTTTTTATTTATCGATTTTCGGTCATATCCCTTGGGTTTTTATAACCCTGTTAATCAAAGACATGTTAATTCACTAGCAGTTTTGAAGTAATTAGAATAGGTGCTGTAGGTTTGATTTTTTCATTTAATCATAAACTTTGTTACAATTTATTTCTATGAAAACAATTTTACGATTGTAGCTGATCGTTTCATCTCTATAAAAAAACACTGCACATTTTCTGCAGTTTTATAGCAATTAGTGGTAAAGGTAAATTAAGACAAAACATCTTAATTTCAAGAAATGAGATTAACACAATATGTAAACATATAATACAAAAACAGAAATCTCGTAAATTCCCTGAATTGAGATGTTTTACAGAACATGTTTTACCATATAAATTCTAAAAGCCGTACAGGCGAATAAAACGAAAATGGTATAACAAAGCAAGTCTAACATAAAACTGTACAAATGAAAATATGTAACCTTAATTTCTTAAGGGGTCTCCGCGTGGCCGCGTGGTTAAGATCGCTGACTTAGCATCACTTGCCCCTTACCAATGTTGGTTTGAGCCTCACTCGTGGCTTTGAATTTTTCATGTGAGAAGCCATCCAGCTGGCTTACGGAAGGTCGGTGGTTCTACCCAGGTGTCAGCCCGCGATGAAATAATGCACGGATGGGCATCTGGGGTCTTCCTCCAACATTAAAGCTGGAAAGTCGCCATATGACCTATAACGTATAACCCAACAAAAAAAAACAAACGAAAAAACAATAACTTAATTTCTTACGGTATTAAAATAATGTTGTTTTTTTTGGAAGGTATAAAATGGAATAAAGTTAGATAATATTTGTTTACAAGTGTTGTGAAGTTAACTTATCAATAGTATTTTAGTATTCTTTGACTTTTCTGTTTACTGTGCTGTCGTTTGCTTTTCAAGATTTGTATTAATCTCATGTCTATTTACATGGCTACAAGAACTGGCAATGCTCAAAATCCTCAGCTCTTCAGCAGCCAGAACGTTAAAACATTTTCTGTAAATTCTGTAAATTCCACCCTAGTTTATACATTTCACTGCTTATCAACAATATTCTACAAACCCAAAATCAAATTAATACTTCAAGCTGAATCAAAGGCCCGGTAATGTACGGTTACCTAACCCACAAATGCGATTAGTACAAGTTCTCAAACGATAAAATGAGAAAAAACTCTGAAGAAAAGATAAAACCTGGGATCTCTATAATACAACCTTTGTGTTTCACAATTTATAATATTACTTTGTTGGCCTGCTTTCATGAGTTATATCCTAATATTTTCTAACTTGGCCATCGTACTCCTTGTGAAGATTTGTACCTGCAAATTGCTGTAGAAAACAATGTAAGGATTTTTCATTCTTCTACTTTGAAAAGTTAAATATTTGAGGTCATATTTTTCCGATTTGTCACATATTTTCGCGATGTCACATATCGCATTATTTATTTTATAAATTGACCGTTTCTATGTACTCATGTCAAAAGTAAAATTTTCTTTTAAAAACAAAAGTAAAAATATTAACCCTTCGGCAAAAGTTTTAATGCTAAATATCGCACCAAATAACCTCAAAACGGACATTTTTTATCAACTGGACTAAAACTTAATCTGAAGGTTTAAGAAAATCTTTAAACTGTCATGCATTTATTTATATAGTTAATTGAACAGAAATTATCTAAGACAGTTTTAATCCAAAGAATTTATAGGTTTATATTTACAAAACAATGACCTTCTTCTTCGCTTTAAACTCAATGGCCAATAAACTTAAGACCAACTGTAAAGTTGAAAGTTTATGTTAAAACAATAGATTTGCACCCACCTGAAATCCATTTTATGGAGATAGAAATACCTTAAGTAGCCCGATGACAATTTTCACGTACATTCGGTACGGCCTGATCGATATCATTAGAGAGCACAAGGTCTGTACAAACACAACGAGAAAAAAATACACCGACTGACCCGGAGCGCGCTGATATCGTAGTATATATAGTGTAAGTTAAATCAGAACCAGTGCACTTGTTTAAACTGCAGCCTCACTGTTGAATCAGATAGTAATTATCATATTGACAGTACTTGATTTTAAAGAATAAAAGCAAGTGTTTTTTTTTTCATAATATTGTTTAAGTACACTAATTTGGATAACTTAAAGAAGGCAGTAAATTGTAGGAGAAAACAATTAAACTGTAAGAAACAGGTAAGATTTTATACAATTACGTTAATTAAATTATTCACCTTAGATACTTATCAAACTAAATTAAACTAAATAAATTCTGTGCAATATTGCTATTACTGACTGATACTGAAGATAAAACGAGAACATCAAAATATCTTGATTGATGTTTAATTAGAACGGACTTGTTTTCGTTTACCGATAATTCTCCATCATACCTTAACACTTTTTCAAACAAAATATGTGAATTTTTTTAAATACATTTTTCAAGGGAAAATACTAAATTTTAGTGCCAAAACAAGTGTTCTTCTATTAGAGTTTAACACATATAAATGAAATTTGTACTGTATATATAATTTAATTTCATATCATTAATGTCACAATTTGATGTCCTCTCTCGAGGATAGCTTTCAGTATATGCTAACGTCTGCTGCTTCTAAACTGTCATTTACTCTAAGAATAAACGCATAATTATAATTTCGGGGCGTTCACGTTTGTTTCAATTTATTTGGTATGTTCCACTATTAAAATAAATTTTCTCTGAGGTTATTATCATAATTTGTTGACGCAGTATCAAAGCCGCTACCATCTCGAATATTCTCCACGTAGTCCACGTAGTTATTGAACTTTTCAACAGAATTGGGCAATACTCTAATTTAATACATATTTATTTTTGACAACTTTGATGTATTGCATTAGTACTGTTTACCCAAATTCATCATTTGAGCCGCACCATGAGAAAACCAACATAGTGCTTTTGCGACCAACATGGATCCAGACCAGCCTGCGCATCCATGCTGTTCGCTAACGGTTTCTCTAATTGCAATATGCTTTGAAAGCGAACAGCATGGATCCTGACCAGACTGCGCGGATTTCACCAGAAATAGCCTCCTGTTTGACATGTGTTCGTATTTTCTTTTCTTTTTAATAATGGATGTGATAAGTTCAGTTATAATAGCCTGTCATCTTTTCTATGTACATTTGTATATCAGTACGGCTCTGTCAACTGTTTATCCCTTATCATGCTGGACACGATTGATTCTGCCTTTGCGGCCAGTGTAGATCAAGATCTGCACTGTTCGCCATTCAGTCAGTATCTTTTTGGTAAGCACCCCTTTTAACAGTTAATGGTACTAGGCTACTGGCCAGATTGAAAGATACATAAGTTCATTATAGAAATTTAGCAGGGTAAGGGTTAATCACGTACAGTGACAAGTACATTTAGATCTTTCATATTTATTGTAATATTGGCAGCTACATTGTCTTAATTGTGTTATCAGACATAATTCATTGTGTCACTTTAATGACTGAAAGTTAATTAACAACTTTAAATGACCTGACTGCACCAATCAGTCTGAACGCATCCAGTCTGCAGTTATGTTAAACATGTTCATTAATCTGGATAGTAAAAGGTCCAAAGCGCTACTAGTATCTGCAAAAAGGTCCATGAAATCAAGATTCGGTTTTCAGTCTATTCATGAAGCAAGAACCCTCATGCCCCCTGACACAGACATAAGCTGAAGTGATTGATGGACTCCCAAAGGACTGAAAAATGTAATAACACTGAATCCAACTAGGTTGGACTTAATAAGTATCGATATTTAAATCAGCTTTCAAATGCGTTTCAGCAAGTTTTAGTGCACCATTATGTTCATTTGCATTTTGAATTTATGTAGTACATGTTAAACAAAGGCAATTTGAGCCTGTATGAAACTAGAGGGAACAGTTTTTTTTCTGTGATTGATCTGCAGATGTCTTATTGCGGTTTAATTTAAATTTGGTTTCATAATTATGAAAAAAAAATCCCCATCAAAAGTCTAATGATTCTTCAGCGCCATTTTGAACGCATTCAAGGCTCATCCATTTCCCTACATTTAAATATGAATAAAAGATGAAAAATGTAATAAATAGGTCTAGGCTGTAGATAAAAGTATTTCCCTAAAAACGTTTAAAGTTGGAATGCCAGTATAGAATTAGAACGTCTTTGCACTTTATGTTTTTACATTGATACCTATATACATTTACCTTGCACTACCATTTTGGTGCATCATTTGAGATGGAATAGAATAGCATTTGCTGTTCATGAAGGACCAACGAATACTTATAATAATAATTTGCAAAGTCGTGGTAACTGTGCACGTTTCATCTCTGAATAATGATGAATATATTTTCATATAATGAGATGTACATGCATCTAATCGTATTACCTTCTTAATATAGAACGACAGCGCTCTGTTTAATTTTAAATCTAAAGATATTGGTTGATGTATTCCGATTATAGAAGTTTCCGCTGAAGCAAGCTTAACATTAAATATTTACCCCTTTGAAAATTGACCCAATTCGCAACGTTGTAAAATGACCTTTTGATCAAAATTTAATGTTGACGGGGTCAATTCTCAACATTGAAAAAGGACCCATGGGGTCTATTTTCAACGGGGTCAGTATTTAATGTTACACCGGCACTAGCGCGAATGAGGGGCGTTGCACTTTTAAACCACTTAATTTAAGCGAGTCTCATCCGTCAAGTGTTTGTTATAGTCCCTAGACCTCTGGTACTTGATAGTAGCTATTATTTTTACTTGGTGGCATTCAACGTTTATGTCCAAAGGGTCCTCTGTGTACTTATTATTTTTTTTTGAATACATGTTCAGTTACACTTAAAGAGAAAAGAAGTTTCGCCAACCACCTTGGATATTTTTGTCTTTGCCCCTCATCGATGTGGGTTCGAGCCTCACTAGGGGCGTTGAATTCTTCATGTAAGGAAGCCATCCAGCTGGCTTACGAAAGGTCGGTGGTTTTACCCAGGTGCCCGCTCGTGATGAAATAATGCACGGAGGGGCACCTGGGGTCTTCCTCCACCATAAAAGCTGGAAAGTCGCCATATGACATATCATGTGTCGGTGCGACGTTAAATCCAACAACAAAAAAAAAAATTGTCTTTGGTTCGTTCACAATGTTGATCCTTTTTCTGTCACAGCTAGAAAAATTGGACGAATGATATTGTCAGTCTGAACTTAAAGACTATGGGTTTGAATAGTTTACTGCGTCCCGTCTCGACGGGTCGGTATTACGATGTGATTTTTGTTTTTGTTCAAAAACAAGGAAAATGACCGAAGCTTACGAATCCCATGGAAGCTTTTTTTACACAGCTTTCTGTGCGAGTAATTGCAAAGGTATTTGCAAGGTTCAAACACTTTTTTTTCAACACGATGGTAACCACTGCGAACATTTAAACTGGTGAAGCCTCTTTATGCACGTCTAGCCTTCTGTAGTAAATTAGATTATCAAAGTCTAGGTAAACAAATTTGTAAAGCTGATTAAGCATTTTGATAAATATTGACTATGAACAACACATTTTAACAATATCTTATTTTTTGCGACTATGTGTAACAGAAACGTAGTACCTTGCATCAGCATAATTCGAACAAAAAAGGATCTCAGTGCATGCACCTTATAAATATTTCCTTCGCAAGTACGTCCCATAAATCAAAGTAAAGTCTACTTAAGCACATAAATCATTAACTGTTAGCACGTTTAAGGCGACTCATTCAAATGTCTTAAGCGATTTTATTTTTTCTCTCACTGGGTACTGTGAAAGTTACCAGTGATACACTTATTGACATATGATTTTGCAAGCGAAATACTTGTAGAAGGGATTAAAACGTTGCAACGCTTTTGAAGTAATGGAGAAAATCAACACTTTTGCCTTATCTATCACTTCATTTAACTCCTGTACTGTTTTTCAGTGTCTTATATACATTCTGTTCTAAACTTGGTGCAATTGAACATGTTGAAAAATATCAGTCCAACTGTTGGCGAGTAGCTTTAAACTATTCAGAGTGTCTCCTATATTATGTTTACTACCATTGCTGTGGGAATTAGTTGCCCGACCTGTTTCCTTGTTTCCTGCTGAAATGTTTTATATTTACATGTATATATATATATGCAGCAAAATATGGCTTAATAGATCCCCCAACGTTTAGCGAAAGGAAGTAGTGATATAAGGTAACATAGTAAAACTACAATGTTTTCGTTATAAATGTATATGGTATATATGTTTGTTAGCTAATGACATTTTATTACTGTTATTAAACGAGTTAACATTACGTCAATAACATAAAATCCACCATATTAAGTACAACCTATACATTTTTTGTAAAATATTATCACAGCATTTTACACCGTGGTGGGAATGTACGCGTTGGTGGTTTAGTGCACGGAAAACATTCGCAAATATCGTCCTTTAATATTAACTAACATTTCAAAACATGTAGTTAGTTCTGTTAAATTTATGTTTTACTTATCAGAGATGAAAATATCGAAACATTTCAATTGTCATTTTAAGTGTTGATGGGTGATTGTCACCAGTGACATTTCAATATAACACTAGAATCCCGCCTTCAATGACACTGTCGTTGACGATTATATAAATAGTATTTTCAAAAAATTGACGTCTTCTTAACTGTACGAAGTCGGTTAAAAAACTTTAGCCCCCCCCCCCCTCCTTTTTTTTTTTTATAAAAAATCATGATTTGGCACCAGGACGCTTCCGTATTAAACAGAATCAGAACACGTGTTCGGGAAAATTTATTTAAATTTGTGCAATGTTCCACACATTACCTGTTCGTCATGATTTTGTTTATGTAATAATTTGCCTTAGCTTGATTAAGGTAGTGGACCCGGTACATTGCATACAGTTTATCTAGGTGATATGCTTTGCTTTTGTAATAGAAATATAGAAATAATTACAGTTGTATGTGTCCCTTGACCTTCACTTTTTTATCGGTGTGACGTCATTGTCCAAAGATTCATGAATAGCGAGTATGCATTTGTTAAAGCGGGATCAGTTGGCCTATTTTAGGGGCCGCTAAAGCTCATCAAACTTAATTTGTAGCATCTTTATTAGGCCTGCATCCAAGTTTATTCAGTTGGGACATTTGACCCCTTTTAGGGGCTGCTAGAACTAAAACTAGAAATGCCTTAGACAGCGTCTCATGAACAGCTTGATGGATCTTTGTCATACTTGGTCTGGAGAATCATTATAAGGTCCTCTTCCAAATTTATTTATATAGGAACTTGGGCCCTATTAGGGATCACTATAGCTAAAAGTAGATATGCCTTTCTTCGCATTAACCACTATAATGTAATGGGTTTTTATCAAACTTGGTGTGTAACAATATCGTATCCGCGCAGTCTGGCCAGGATCCATGCTGTTCGCTAACAGTTTCTCCAATTCCAATAGGCTTTAAAAGCGAACAGCATGGATCCTGACCAGACTGTGCGGATGCGCAGGCTGGTCTGGATCCATGCCGGTCGCAAACCCACTATGTTGGTTTTCTCATGGCACGGCTCACATGTATTTATTTTAGTCTAAAAATTTGATAATTAACAATAACTTGTAAGTGATCGGACATATCTTTCTAAAACTTTACAGAAATTTTAGAGAGCATGCGGACATACTTTCCCGAGAAGTGTCCACCCCGCTAAAACATTGTACAATGTATACATGAATGCAATTAACCTAGTCCATAAACGATATCAATTCACAATTTAGACTTTTATGTTGATAAATATTCTCCTTTGCCTTGGCGCCATGATTCTCCGTAATATTTGCAAGTTTTTGACCATCAATGTCACTATTATTTCCCACATGAAGTATTTTGTCGATTATACCTGTAATAATGCTAATAACAGTATTGACTTCAAAGGCGTTTAATTATTCATTATCATCATAACGTTGCGTACAAAATTTCTATAATATCATTTAGACATCTATAGCTTGTTTTTATGAGAGATGCAATGATGATGTGATTTTGCAGCAGACGTCAATACCGACTGTAGAAATATCTTAATTGAAAAACTGGCAAATGCGCGTGTTTGAGTTAAACCATTTTGCTTTGAATTTTAGCAATTAAACGTGTAATTGGAATATAAAACCTGCACTTTAATATAATAGGAGGCTGATTCTCGCTGAAAAATAAATACTTCATTCTGTAGGTTTCATTTTATATTTACGAAGAACCTGCCAATGTAAATGAACAAACATGATCTAGGTAAAATGAAAAATGTCAGTGGATTTTATTTTTGTTTCTTTAATTGACTTTGATCTAATTTCATAAGTTGTAGAGAGTGTAACCAACGCAGTTTGAATTACAGATATACAGCAAAGAATAATTTGAAATACTACAAAATCTCACTTCTACAGTAAATTGAACGGCCCGTTTTATCATGCACATTTTTGAAGGCTTCCTTACTTTTAAATGGAGTGATCTGCTATTGAGCTTTAAGGTGTCTGCTGCTTATCAAAGAAGTCGTCATCGTCACCGTATAACAAGTTCTTCTATGGAACGAACTAATTTTTCTAAAGAATCGGGATTAACTTTTATTGTAATGAGCTAATAGAAAACTTTGTTTGCAGATCGATAGAGTTGAGTTTATTAACCAATTTTTTTTTTTCAAACATAAGGCTTTTTAGGGAAAACTTTAAAAAGTTATTTTAGTCTTCTGTTTTGTCTAATGTACACAAATAAAGAATGTACAAATGCATACGATTAAAGCAAATTTAAATATCTTTCATTCATATTATCCATGTATATTGAAATTAGGGCGAAATAAATGTCAGGTATAAACTACCATCGTTATGATATTTGTCAGCGTATACATACATTTAATACATTTATAGGCAAAATTGATACATGGCTTGTTTAACTCAAAACAAGCTTTTTGTCAGGGATATATCTTTTGTAAAAAAGTGGTAATTATAAAACTGAAAGATGTTTCCGTTGAATTAAAAGATCAACATCGGTACCTTTCCAGACAAAAATATCATTTTATATTTTACAAACTTCTTAAATCTAGTCTAAATGCAGCTTCGACTAGTTTTTTAGTACGTTTACTGTAAATTACTGTAAATTAAATGTTTACACTAACATGTTTCAACTCAGGTAGAAATTTGACTTTGGGCAGAATTGGCATGTGGTACTTTTAAAAGTTTTATTTACACCATACATTTGTTCGTATTATACTGATGACTGAAAGTGTAATTAATGCGAATGTTTATGTTTTTTTTTTATATTTACAGTGCTTTTATATTTTAATATTGTACACAGTTTACCTAGGTATGACTGTGATGTTATTTGCTTTCTATGCTCCTACATTTTGTTTTTCATCATGTTTGAGACTTACTTTGCTGCCGTGTTGAGATAGTTGTATTTCAGTTTAAAGATCCATTTTATCTTTCAATATTTAAGTAAAATGCTCCGACGGTATCGTTTTAAAGTCTAAAATTGTATGCTTAAACATGTTCATGTGAATGTCTGCTTCCATTTATCTATGCAACGTCAAAAATTCTTTTTGCCAAAGTCTTGCATTTCTGTTTTTATCTTTTTGTCTCAGGTAAATGTTTAAAAGCATTCTACTCACGTTCATCTACATCTCAGACTAGAGTCTAAACACACTCTAAAAATGAAAGTCACAAAACGACACTAAATTCGTTATATTAAGAACTTTCATTCCATGTGCTGATCACTATATAAGCATTCAACACAATTCTTTTTCCCCCATGTTTTTGCCAGTGCTTATACCCTGGGGTGTGAGATGTCCCACGTGCTGAAATCAATGAATGAATGCGGAAATTCATACGCTACTATAAAGAAGATAGTGCTTGAAAGAAAAGCATCTGTTTTATTGTATTTCTTCTATTACTGAACAATACGGTATGCAAGAACAAGAATCTGTCAAGAGTCGAAGATGCGGATGGAAATTGTAACTGTATCGCGGTTACTCGGCAAAGCCTCGTTACCGCCTGAGCTTTCCATTTTGTATCCGCTATGTATCTCCTAAACCCCTTGAAGGATTTTAATAAATTCATTGATGTCTTCATACATAACTATAAAATCAATGCTTCCATCCAATACCATCAACCCTTTCACTATCCATAACAGCGGCGGGCGGGGGATATAGCTATCTTTCAGACTGCCTTGTTTTCTACAAAGCATTTTTGTTTCTAAATGAGCTAAACGAAAAATAAATTGTACTTTTAAACATTTAGTACTTCATCGGTAATTAATATTATTTAAAGCCCACACGTACATTAAAACGCAAACACGTACGTAAAAACGCCCAATCGCACCTGAAATAATTCCTGTTTCGTTCAGCAAACATCCTTTTTAGGACAAAAATAATTTAGAAAACATAGTCTTTAACCTGATCAATCTTAGTAAATTTGAAATACAAGAAAACCGCAGACAATAAACTGCAGTCCATATTACATGAAAGAGGAAAACAAATTTATCCAATTGTATCTTCGCTGATTTATTAGCTTTTCAGATTTTTCACAATTGTTTTTTCCGTGTCGCTTTTTATGCCATCATAATAATGGGAAACATTTTAATGTCAAAGAGGATGCAACCTATGCTACCGTTTCATTAAAACGCGTAAAAAAATATATATATAAAAACAACTGACATGCTGGTTTTGTTCATAATACTGGGTGGCAACACATCATATGCATCACGTGCGTAAATATTGAAGAAGGTGAAGATAACTCATGTCATTATGACATTGTGCTTGCAAAAAAAAAACAATCACACACATTAATATGATATAAAACAGCTGTTCATATTTCTGCTATCAAAGTAATAAACAATTACAAAAACAAAAAATCTTTAATGAATATATTAATGCAGATTACAATGCATCTTTGTCTAGAGCTTCGTTGTTAGTCTGTGTTCAGACCCTATGTTTTGTTCACAGGAGACAACTCCCAAGGCTGTTCAAATTTTATATGATTATGTCCCTTTTCTTCTCAAACCATAGCAAAGAAATTTCGGTCGGAATATATAAGAGAAATGATTTAAAAAATTAAAAAATAAAATCTTTATTCTCACGTAATACATACAATAAATAATGTTACAGTAACATATATGAGCCGCACCATGAGAAAACCAACATAGTGCATTTGCGACCAGCATGGATCCAGACCAGACTGCGCATTCGTGCAGTCTGGTCAGGATCCATGCTGTTCGCTAACGGTTTCACTAATTGCAATTGGCTTTGGAAGCGAACAGCATGGATCCTGACCAGCCTGCGCGGCTGGTCGCAAATGCACTATGTTGGTTTTCTCATTGTGCGGCTCAGTTATTTACAATTAGAAATGCACTACGCCGTTCCATGTAGTATTGCACAGTTACATCTGCATCAATGCTTTTACAAAGCAATACAACCGAACCAGTTTTGCTAATCCATAAGTATCTTATTAAAAAAAAAAAAAAAAAAAAAAAAAAAAAATATATATATATATATATATATATATATATATATATAAAAACAACAACTACATAAAACAATAACGTGTACTATCATTACACACGCGTTAAAAAAGATTATTTAGTTGATAGCCGGACTACTTCGTTGTTTGCAAATTAATTAATGTAATCGTAAAACTCTCTTAAATCACGAAATAGTACTAGTATGTCTTAAGATGAAAGGCAGTGAAAATCAGTTTTAAATAATTTAAATTGACTAAGTCATTATAACTAAAGAGAATATCGTAGGAAGTAATAAAATCATAAAAAATGTTTGGTATTTTAGTACAGGGACATTTCCTTTTATATAAAACAAGCTGTCTTTGAAAGCGATATGTCTTATTTTCGTGTTTGTCACCCAGTTCTCCTAGCCTGACTGTTAAAATACAACTATGCATTGAAATACATTCGCCTTCAATGAAGGTTGGGGGGGTTTGGTAGAAACCTTACACTATTCACATTAAGAATGAAACATTGCCGTTTTTTATTACGTGATTTTATCAATAAAGAAAATCCTTCGCTGATTAATAAGATTTGGTTACTTGCACAATAAAGCTAGCATAGAGCGTCCTTAAACATTCTGTATGAAGCTTGTATCTCTGTAAAATGTACTAATTGAAGTGAACATTTGAAAACAAAGGCCACGATTGCATGACTAAAAAACTGAATTGAAGGATATCGTTGGAGCTGAAAGCGGTCGTTAGTTACCTCTTGTTTAGTAGAGGATAATCGCTCGTGTTTAAAGCTTTCAAATATATATCTTCTCGATTTGATAAGTGGTAAGACGACATTCGGATGATATAATTTACGAGGACAGTTTGAGGACATTATGCATGTCAAATGAGGTCTTTGGCATACAGTAATAGATGATTAATAGACGTCCAATGTCAATGAAATGTGCAAGATCGGCTTAAGACAATGTTGTACATATGACATGCAGGGTTAGGTTGGTACAAATATTTAAAGTGAGTATTACTTTAATGTTGCTTGATAAATGTGTGTTCTTTTCTATTGGTAAATTTTGTATGTTGTAAATTATTTTACACGATTTTCTCGAGTGTATGTTAATTTAATCACGCAGCCCTTACTCATATAGTGGACGCAACTTGACCGATGGTGACCTTTGCATTATAATAATGTAGGCAAAACCTATTATTGAAAGGAGTGTACGTAACACGAGCTGCACGAGAAAGGAACATAGATTTGTGTAATATAATAGTATGAAGTTTTAACAGATCAATGTAAATATATATACTTTGATGCTGCACTGTATACAGAATACTTCCATTAAATATCCGGCTACCTAAGCACCTTGATTTCTACATAAATAATCGATATGAATATCAGCCTAGGTCAACATCGCGGTCAGTTGCGACTACTATACTGTCTATTGAAACGATTGAGAAAACGAAATCTTACAATACAATGGTATCCATTGTTTATGCAGCATGTAACTTAATAGTTTATGATTTCGTAATTAAATGTTGGTAATATTCAACTTCGTATGTTAAGGTCATATCGAATTGCTAAATTATTGCAATATAATTATTTTGTCAGCAAAAATTAAAGAAACTGCTGATAAAAAATTCAAACGCTTTGCAGAAGTATTTATTTGTAATCAGATCCTAATACAGATTTCACAATTTAGTAATTTTTGTAAAAGCAGCATGTAGATGTAACATACAAGATTAAGAAAGTTTAAGGTGGTGGGAATCGCATACGGAGGATATGTAATTTGCCGATTGTCATTACGGGTCCACTACCTTAACATCAATAATTGCAATAACCTCGCACGGTACGGGTACGTGCTCCAAAAAGCTTTTAAACGTGTTGGATGTTCAATAGTTTATCTGAGTAGTTCGCAACATATTAATGTACATTTCTTTGAATAAAATTTGACCTTAAAAGGGTAATTTTGTTAAGTTTTACAGCGATGAAAATCTAAACAAAATTTCTGTGATAAAGGACATTCTTTATTGATAAATAGCATACAAAGATTGAAATTGAGCTAAATCTTATTGAAATTATGTTGGGGGATATTCGTAAAAGTTTACTTTTTTTCTAATCTTCGCGAACAGAATGAGTTTCAGATTCAAAACAGCCATGCATATCATCAGTATCTTTCGAATGGATCACATGTAGGTGTTAACATCTTGCAAGGAAAGAAATCAGGGACTTTCGTTGTTTGCACTTTATCTTCAAAACACCAGAAATGACCTAATATCTTAGCAAAAGTCGCCCATTTGGACAACCGGTGGCTCAGGTACAAACGAACGTTAGAGATATTCTTGGTGTTCATGGACAGACAAGGCCGCATCGAAAGAGGGTTAAATATCTATCCATCTGAAAAGAGTGAAACATTAATATCCATCTGGCAACTTAAATACCACACCTTCGAATTTATACCAGGTTTAGATATTTTAGCAGAACTTTATCTTCTATCATAGTCGTTTTTTGCATAAGGCAGAGATTGGTGTAATTTTCACGACGACCGAAACTTGATACGATCCCTCTATGTGAAGCGCTCGTCTCAGAGTTTGATGTGACCCGCGACATAATAGATTTCGTAACTATACACAACCCTTTCCAAAGATTTTGAGTGATAGTGATACATCGGCTGGTTGAGAAAGATTTAGTTAAATTGATTGCTTTGTTCATACCCAGTCAGTTAATCTAATCATTGCTACACGAACCATTAAGGCCTCACCAAATTAAGAAGTTGTTCATCTGATTTTGCCGCTCGTATATTTTCAGAAACATAAAAAAAATAATATTTTATGCATGCTGCAAAAAGCTTTTAAACATGTTGGATGCTTATAATTTCAGTCCCAGATTGTTCTAAAATGGACTTAAAGCACAATAGATACATTTCGTCTATAATATATCATGACACATATATTTAGTTGCATTAAAGTTATTTCCCTTTATGGAGGTACGCCATTTTCTTCGAATGTTTACCAAATTGAGTTGCTACAAAAATCGTATTTATTTCATTGAAAATTTGATGAAAACACACACTAGTTTATTTCGGCCAAGTTAGATAACTAGCCAAATCGGCCCAGGCCCTTGAAACTTGTTTCTTTTTTTATAATAAAAGCACTGAAAGTCTGATAAGGCAGTTGTGGGAGACATGCGCTTTTCTCAAATGCAGCTCTAGTTTTTAATGTAAGGTTTTTATTAGTTAATCGAGAGCCAAAACAAGACAAATATATTTCTTCGCTCTTCGCTCGCCCCTGATTTTCTAAAAAAAAAATTAAAAAAAAAATAATTTTTTTTTTGCTCGCCGCCTCAATTTTTTTCAGAAAAAAAGTTCGATGAACAACTTTTCAGTTTGGTGTGGCCTAAGGAGAATAGTCTGCGGAATATTTGGCTATCCGAAATATAAAAATCTTTCAGCATAGTCTGTCAGCGACATGGGACAATTTTGATTGCTAAATATATAAAAACGTAGGCGCAATCCCGGGATCATATATCAATGCGGTCTGACACAGGGAATGTGAAAACACCGTACTAAATATACCTAAATTGTTTCAGGGCAAAATAAAATACAACTGTTGAAACACTTCAATATTTAATAGAGTATATCTGATATCCATAAGTTGTTTCTTCGTTACTTAGAATCCATTAAATTTAAATAATACGGTATGGCTGTTGTTATACCTGCTTTTGTTTAGAGTAGACGTGAAATATGGAAACATTAATAATATTTAAGCCGTAGAACTGCATTAATCTGGGAAATCCCTTACCCCTGCAAATAATGTACTCGCGCCTAATTCACTAAAACTAATAAATTTTTGTTTGCGGTTGTAAATGGGAAATATACTTCTTTTTGGAAATAATAATATACTTGTGAAAATTAACAAAGTTTCAACCAGACAAAAGTTTAATACATTGTTAAATTTAAAAATGACAGATTGAGATGAGTAAGACAAAACATTTCTGAAAGGTGTGTTTATCTAAATTTGTAAATACATGCATAGTCAAGGCAGTAAGTAAATTCGCTGACTTAATTGGTTTTTAATTTATTGCCTTAGCATGTGGTCCTTAAGTTCGCAATATATTACTACAACAAGGTTTGATAATTTATTATTTACAACAAAACATGTAGTGTTTTATTATGGCTGTTTATTCTGTGAGAAAACAATAAATATTGTACTGGTTATGAAGTGTACTCTACCGGGTAGTAAATTTACCCACTTCCTCCTGCTGGGAATAGAAATCAAATAATTTATTATTCATTAACCGGTAGGAGACACTCTTAACTGTCCCTTGTTGACTTTTCTTGCATTTTTAATCCTGAACGATATTTTGCCCAGGTACACTGTCAAGCGATATAGTGCACTGGCACAGTGTCAAGGTCACTCGGTAGATCAAAACGAAAATTGCATAAGTTAAGGAAAAAAGCTACGTGGTGCATTTTACACAATCAAATCCAAATATTCTTTAAAATAGGTTCTGACATGGGTCCGTTATTTATCATCGTACCAATAATATTTGTGAAAAGATCCTTTTGAAGCACAGAACACAACCAAGCAATGAAATATCTGACTTGATCTGATTAAATCTGTTCGTGAGAGGTAATGAAATGTGCATCACCCCTCACGCCACCTAGCACTTAATTTGAAAATAATTTCAAAGGCAAATAAGTAAAAGAAATGATCAATGATTGATTGAAATTATGATTATCATATATAACTGATGCTAATATATGCGAAACACCTAATATAATAAGTAGCCTGTTCTGGATGAATAACAGAATAACAATAACAGAAAGACAGTGTAGCAAGGTTTTACATGTAGCCTTGACCGCTGAGCCTTGGTCCATTTTTGTCTTTGAAAAGGAAGTCATTGAATACACACAACATTAAGTACAAAGCTATTTTGATAAAATCTTATGGGCCACCATTAACGAAACTTGATACATTTTCGTTCTTTATCTAAATGATGTAATGTAGTACATTTGAGTTCATCAATTTAAGATTGCTAAATCAACGTGCATTTTACGTTTGTTTCAACTTCTGAGTTAAATTTCATTAGTGCAAATTTACAAACCGAACTTTGCATCAATTATGTCTTTACATAAACCGATGAGCAGACCTATTTTACAATTAAGCTAATTGGAAAAAGCGCACGACCGTGCGAAATAGGTTCAAACTTTGTTCTGCATCGAGCAATAAAGAGGTCTCTGGTATATTATAAGAATATTTCACTTGATGAAGATGCAGATGAAAATATCTGATGCAAGGGTAACTGTTTATGCGGTAACGAGGCCCGCCGAGTTACCACAAGACAGTTACCCGAGAGCCAGCTATATTATTTCAATCTGCACCTTCAACTAGCGATAGATTGTTTTCGTTGCATGCCTTATCCTTCAATTAATAGAAGAAATAAAGTAAAACGAATGTTTTTCTTTTAAGCACTATTTTATTACTGTCGCGTATGAATTTACGCATTCATTCATGAATTACAGTGAGCCATCTTGCACCTAAGGCTGTAAGACGAGTTTTTTTCCAAGAAAATCCTGTCCGGCATGCCAGAAGATTATGATCTTGCTTTGCATAAACTGGAATTTACTGTTTAAATGAAACTGATTGTGTTTTGATGCATGATGATGATTATGATCTAATAAAGTTAGATCTATTTACTTCTACTTCATAACGGCCAGAACTTTGGAAGTTTAAAAGATAAATATTACATCTAGGATTGATTTTGAATGAATATCACTTGCAAAAATGTACAAATAAAATCATATGATCACTTTAGCTTTAAATTATAAAGACTTTGGTTACCTACGCTAAAGTTTACTTTCATTTTTGAATTTTAAATTTCATACAACATTGTTTTCGCTACTGTACATACCAGAATTTTGAAAACACAAGTTTACTTTGTTTTGATTTTAACGGTTTCTCACTAGTGTTCGATAGTCTTGTGTTATCAATAATGTTAAGTTATTTACACGGGTTCTTAAGATGTTATGTTATGTTATTTTTTGCGGAATACTTTGTTAAAGGTGGTCAAGCACATTGAAACACAATTTTTTAACATTTTGCAGTTTTCGTATATTTTGTTAGAGATTAATTTAAGGACAAAATGACTAATTACATAGTTTAAAGAAAAACACTATTAGAAATGTATAATGTATTAATTTTTATGAGTATTTGTATACACAACAATTAATGAGACTGAAATCAAATTACAAATTTTGGAAAATTGACAAAATTCTTGAGGCATGGAATTTTGAAGTTCGTAAATGAAAAATGAACACGTAGACATGTACAATTAATGAAGTATGGTATATTTGTTTAATGATGTTTAGTAATAGACCGCCAAAAGATATTGTCATTACGTTTCCCATCTTAGTACAAAAGAATGCATATTTCGAGGGCTGAGCACAAAACTATCATAATTGTATATAAATAAAGAACAAGATACATTAGTTTCGCGTTCAGTCCTCAATATACTATTTGTGCATATTCTTCGCTCACAGACACTTGCCAGATTTATATCTGGCATTAAGGAATTACCCGGAAGAAAGCGAAAACCGGTAATAAATATTTATGAATAGAACCATCACGAGGTTTTCAGTTAAAAAACTTCAAAATACCCTTGAAACTTTACTCTTTTCGAAAAAAAAAGTTAATCTTAAATGACAACTTTGACCACATGCATTTGTCATTAAGTTTATACCACCTTCTTAAAATAGATTGTTTACCTAATTTTGATATGAAGGTGAAAGTCATATTACACAGGAAAACGTAAACCAATCTTTTTAACAAATCGAAACCTACTTCCTTTGTTGTTCTTTTATGTTATACTTTAGAATTTCGTACTAATTAACCCGTACCAGTATCGAGTTGATTGTCAAAACGCATTGTACTTTCAAGCATTCATTAATTACAAAATACTTTGGAAATATACAATCGCTCTTCCCTCCATCCTGAGTTTATTGTACGAGGGATGATCCAGAAATAATTTAACTGCGTCTATGGCGCATTAATTCATAATTTTCATCATCAAGTTGCACGATAATTCAATTTCTGATAACACGGGTAAATCGTGGTTTCAAGGATTGGTTCGTTTTGAGTACGTTTACTACGACACGCTAAAACAATTTCTGTTTCTCAGGATGTAATGTAATTTAATGCAATATGTTAATCAGAACAAAAAAAAAAATAACTAAAAACAACCGCCAATTACAACTATTGCGTCAAATCCATTGAAGTTATAATGATGTGAAATTGTGTCTTCTGTCGATTGCCAATAAAAGTTTACTGTAAAATGTCGTTGTTGTTGTAAAATGTCAGTTTCTGTCACCAATAACGTCCGTGTGTCGTTCGCCGTTACCATGCTTTCCCTGAATGTCGGTATCTTGAGAAGTATGAAATATATTTCAATGATATTTTCGAAAATAATGGTAAAAGAACAAGGTAATCTGGCATGAACTTTTGTTGTTTTCTTTTTATTAAACACGTTTTTGTGACACCAGTGACTGTACTTCTTGACCAAACCTCTTAAACCGGACGACCTTGGCTTGTATTTGATTCCTTCACCAGTCGATTCCTTTCTTTTCTGTTTAAAGATGCATTTTAAACAGCGGTTTGAAAATATTTTGAACGTTTAAGGTTGATCAAGAAATAGATAAGCTTAAAATGTTTCTTGTTCCTTTTCTCATTTCTGAAAGTAGGAATTTTAGGACTTCGTGTGTAAATCAAGGATTTTCCAACGCCAAAGGTGAGCATGGAATGGAAACCGCTGTCCCAAGGGCTGGAAAGTACCTACCATACTTAGGCAGACATGTTCGTTCATATTTCTTGCATACTGTTTATTTCATTTCAACATTTTTAAGGTTATAATAAATAAAAAATCGCTAACACATCATGACGGCATTACTTCAAATTATGACGTCAATATTTGCACACTCGGGTAGCTTCTTTTCCCTCTCCGTACTTATACTTAAGAAGGTCTCCTACACAAATAGTCTTGTTCTTCACCGGTAGGTAGGTAAGGATACATTTTAATCTACATCTAATTGCCGGTAAATCTTGAAACCTATTTTGGCATGCTTTGTACGAATATTATTCACCATATACGTGTAATAAAATAATAATTATTGATGATAAATAAGGAAGGCCAAGACCACACAAAACTTCTTAGTTTATTTAAAAAAACAATTGAATCAAGGTCCTATAAAAACTAAAATGTGTATTTTGCAAATTTTAATGTTTTTTTGTTGTTTTTTTTTTTCTTGAGAATAAATTGAAAGTGTTAATATATATGATTACTTATTTAAAGCACAACCTTACAGATGAAAGTATACAAATGTAGAAGCCAAGTAGATTATAATATGAGCCGCGACATGAGAAAACCAACATAGTGCGTTTGCGACCAGCATGGATCCAAACCAGCCTGCGCATCCGCGCAGTCTGGTCAGGATCCATGCTGTTCGCTAACAGTTTCTCTAACTCCAATAGGCTTTGAAAGCGAACAGTATGGATCCTGACCAGACTGCGCGGATGCGCAGGCTGGTCTGGATCCATGCTGGTCGCAAACGCACTATGTTGGATTTCGCATGGCGCGGCTCTACATTCAGTATCTACCGAGACTCAGTTTTAATTAGCACTATGCACAATCTTAAACGTCTTGTAGACATGATGTTGATACGACATGGCATTTTTAACCGTTTCAACCATTTCAGAATGAGGATGTAAAACAAAAACCTTTTAACCTAATACTGTTTGGGAACAGATATGACTAAGTAAATATTTGTTTAAAACTAAATTTGTCATTGGCTGAAGGTGTTATCGGGATGAACTAACAAATCCATACGGTCAAATACTTGGATAAGTGGGTTAACTGAGTAAAACTCTGATATCTATTGAAACATTAATATGTTACAAACAGTGTCGATCAGTGCACATTTTGTTTGAACGGAAGGTTTTAAATAGGATTTTTCACAAACGTATATTTTTTACCGGTAAAGCATTATTTTGTGACATTACTGCACTCGTGCATCTCTTTCATGCGACAGACATTATAAAAAGCATATTGATAAATCATAATTAATGTAATCGTACATAGCAAGTGCAGATGTACCTTGAGTAGCAAGTCCTTTGATAAAATATTGTCTTACATTTACGGCGAATAGATATCATTTCGCATAACGCCACAAATTATCTACCGGTTATTCATAAAGATAAATCAAGGAATGCATGTTTACTCCCATTCATCACAACATATCATCCATCTATGGTATTTCTAACAAAGTATATTTTTGTCTTTTAATTTTATTTCATTCAAGACCCACCACAACCTAATGACCTACTTTTCCCTCCCACATGAACTTCGTGAAAATCATTCCGATAATGATGGTATTACACAGCTATATTGCATAATGACAGGTGGACAATTAAGGCCCTCCCGGAATTAATGTACTTTTACAACTTCATATGCAAGTTCATTCAGTTAATCTCTTTTCAGTATAGGTTTTAAATCATAGATAAATAACTACCTTATACCGTAAAAACAAAGTGTGGTCTAAACACAGTTCTGTATATAAAATACTGTGCATAGTGTTACATTTATTCAATAAATGTTTAGACATTAAACACATTGTCTTGGTCTTATATATATCACAAGATACGTGTATTTCTCAATTTTCATGCAAATCATATATAATTACCATCATCGGGATACAAGGGAATACAATTATTCTGTGGCGCGTCTTTAATAAACATCAAACGAATATGAAAATTGAAGATGTAGTTGCATTTTTAACATGCACATTTGTCAAAACTTAAGAATCAGTATCTGCAAAAGTTCTAAGAGATTGACACACAAATCTAAAGTGATTTAAGGAAAACTGAATTTTAGTCTTTTTTCTATGGGAGAAAATAACTATTCGAAAATATGTGCCTATACTAGCTGTTATAATTACGTTGCGCGATTTAGTTGTGCGTCGTGTGTGCGCGTTTGTGTGCGTGTTTTGAATATTGTGTCCGACATGCACAATAGGATTTAAAAATAGCTTGGCACCACTATTACGAGACAATGTGTCGCGTGCATGACCAATATTCTTAGCCACACTTGGAAGCCAGAGATTCCCTGACATTTTAATTATTTTTATGCCCATAAACCTTAGCAACACCACTAACATACTCAGTCCTCTACATTATGTCATGGACATACTTGGAGGTTAAAGGTCTATGGTAGCTTTTCATGTGCGGCTTATAATTTTTTATGCCTGGATTGAAAATAAGACAACGAAGAGCGCGCAACACTCGGATGCGCAGGCTGGTTTGGATTCATGCTGGTCGCAAATGCACTATGTTGGTTTTCTCATGGTGCGGCTCATTTAAGTATCGATGCTTCTCTTTGAGATATGCATATTACATAGCAGATCTGAAAATAGCATAATAATTAATTAGATTGTAAAATAATATTGTTTCATTAAGTAATATTTACTCAAACCTGGGTTTATGAAGAGAAAGATATAGAAAAAAATTATTTTTTGTTTCACTTAAACAGGGCCTGGTTCCACATAATCGATTTTCCTCATTCTTGTATTTCCCGACAAATTATTTCATGGTGTACTCTATGGAACGCTCATTGCATCTTTGCATCGATTGGTCAGGGTTACTCGGTACATTGCAATTAAAAGTCAAAGGAAAGCAGTTCAAAGTACCGCCATTTGGTGCGAAACCTTAACATTACTTTTTTTTCGAGGACTCTTGCTGACTGTTATTAAGGCAAATCGTACAGCAAAAAATCCTCATCATTTAAATCCACTTGAAAAGCAAAAAGGTTTGAATTCGAAGACCTTTATTGCAATGTCCTTAGCGTGTGTCAAGGAATAATATCAGAAAAATAAAATATTTCATTTTTGTGTTACAGCTGTTTGTTCTCGTTCAAATTTTCATAAAGCCAAAAATAAGCGCTACCTAAAACCTAACATCTGCCGTCAATGTCATTCAAACGAAAATGCCGTTTTTTTGTCATTCCAGCAAAATAGTTTCAGAGTTACGACATTCTTATGTTCTCCTGCATTGTGTTGGCAAATATTCAGTTATATATATTTCCCTGATGAAATAGTATTTTATTTTTTACAGTGGTATAGATAACCTTACATTTATGTGTTGTATTTAAAGTCTGCCCATGTTCATATACTACTTTGCAGATGTAAGTGTTAGATAGCACTTATAATTATATACATGTATTAATATTTTTATCATTTCACGCATACTACTTCATAAGGTAGTGCACGAAGCTTAACAAGACCAGTCTTTTACCGAATCAAACGGTTTCCATAGCAAAATTACATCTTGCAAAAATGGAAATAAATCCATATCGAATACAGGGGTATTGCAAGTTGTTTAATCGTTACTAACAGTATCACCAACATCATCACCGCCACCAGCAGCATCAGTAGCATCAGTAGAAGCAACAGCAGTAACAGCAAAATTATGTTACTTAATACTAGTGGATGCCATGAGTTTCGTAAAGATTAAATCATTCTCCAGATATGAACTTCGTAACGCTAATGTCAAAACATAGTTTTACTTTGACAGATGGACTGAAATGCGTCATTACATTCTATAAAGTAAACGAATTACACAATATGTATTTTATTCAAATAAAATGATTTGTATAATGCTGCGCTGTTAAAAGTTTCTACTTCTCGGAATTAGCTTAACTCGCTCATCCATGCATATTTTGTGCATGCCTTATATGCGGAGATCTGAGCTGTTTTGTCTTATCGGAATGTAATATTTGACTTAAACTGTTATAGTATTTACCAACGACAGAAAACAAGTCATCATGATATCTCTAAAGCCTATTATTTAGACTTTCTGAGTAATATCAAATGAAATTTGCTCTAGGATACTTCTTGTTTTCCAATAAATCAGAGCTTTATGAAATTGTATTAATTAATATAAAAATACCATTTTCTTCGAATAAATATTTTCTTGATTACAGGTGCCATGTAAAAAGGCTCAAGTGATATTCTGAATCTTTCTGAGTTAAATTGTAAAAACAAAATAGATCATGCGTTTAAGTTAACATTATGTTTTGAATTGTTCTGTTGGAGAACTGAAAAATGAACAAGAAGCTAAGCTTCAAAATGAAGGAAGACACTTCTTTTTATCAAATTCACCCACTCGCTAATAGATCATGAAACGTAAGATAGGCCTGATCAATTTTCAAAATTGTCTGAAAATGAAAGACATGAATGTGAAAAAGCATGCTACAATAGCTTTTTAAAAGTTCATGTGCGAAAGCAGATAATATCTGATCAAAGATAAAATAAAGTATTGGGTGTGCCTAGCAGACGACACCCATTTCACACTGTTTATGTTATATCTAATTACAAATTACACTTTAAATGTGCTAATTTGAAATTAAATCTTTTATCAGTTTGTGTTTAACCTAAAGGTAATTGCTTTTAATGACATTTAATTGTATATTTCTACAGAAAACGAAATTGTAATGTGTACTTTTTGAACTCCTTTCCGTCAAAAATATAAAAGAAAATAATTTTTTTGTTTTATTTTTTTAAACCAGGATGCCAAAATTTCTGTACGAAGATCCAACGTCAGTTTCTTCCTTAGATTCAGTGTTGATATGTGTTCTGGTCCTTTCGTATAATGGAGTCCATTTGGAATGTTCAACATCTATGTAATAGAATTACGCACACGCCAAATCATTGAGGGGTGTTGCACTTTTCATTACCTCTCGTGAATTTCTAAGTCTATACTTTCAACGAATAATGAAATGTACAATTTTAAAATAATACTTCATCAAACGCTGAACGCCATCTTACATGTTTAAGCAAGTGGATATACATTTTGTCATATCGAATATTCAAAAGGTCAGAGTTAACCATCAGCAAAAACAGCATGTTCTATTTATAAAACTAACTAAAAAGAAAATAAACATAATATGTGAAAACAAATTGAATAAAATATCGGGCAACGTAATTTCATCCTTGTTGACATCTTTAGAATCTTGAGATTGCATCACACATGATAACATGTCGCACCTGAATGGTGACACTATCTTATTTTATCTTGCATAAATTATTTACATGATATGAATTTTGATATGCTGTTGATATGCTTACAAGGATGTGTTAATAATTGTATATTAACTTGTGTATTCATTATTTCTGCATGGAGGGCCAATGATTCATCCAGTCTAGACCTTTTTTTTAAAGATATCTCCATGAAATATTGTAGAAACCGTCTTGACAGACAAAATAATGCTTAGGTTGCTCAATACAATAAATTGTAAGAAAGTGGCTGTACTTAATCCCAGGAAAATGTTAATTTTGTACACGACTGATACGTTTTTATAGTCCAGTTATGTCTTTATAGTCTGTAGATTAAGTGTGATGATGTAATGTATAGTCCATTGATGAAATGCAGTGGTCTGAACTTTAATGACTTTTTTCGTGGTGGTCGGTAAATAACCTAGGACCGGTATAGACTGTTTCTGTGTGTTATTGTTAGTTTTGAAAGAAAATCATTATTTCTAACTCCTGTCTCATCAGAAATGCAAAGCTTTCATGCTTACTTTAATCATAGTATTTTGTAACATGTGTGCAGTTATCTATATGAGCCATGCCATGAGAAAATCAACATAGTGGGTTTGCGACCAGCATGGATCCAGACCAGCCTGCGCATCCGCGCAGTCTGGTCAGGATCCATGCTGTTCGCCATCAGTTTCTCTAATTGCTGTAGGCTTTGAAAGCGAACAGCATGGATCCTGACCAGACTGCGCGGATGCGCAGGCTGGTCTGGATCCATGCTGGTCGCAAAGCCACTATATTGATTTTCACATGGCGCAGCTCATATGTCTTCTTAAAAAGATGCAATGAAAAGATAATTCTTGAGATAGCTTGTTTTATGTAGAAGTTCAAATTTCTTGGTTTCTTAGTTTCGCGTGTTTGTCTTTGTAGGAATGTCTCAAGACGAAAACTACAAGTGTACACTAGACGATAAAAGCTTACAGAAAGCAAAAAGGGAACTAAATGAGGACCCAAAGGAAAGAGTCGGGGCGTTAAAGGCATTGAGTGACTGGGTTGCTCAACAAAAATGGTTACAATCGCCAACAGGTACGTTACGTAATACAGTCAAGGGAAGTACACTAAAATGTGCCAAGTACTCCGCTTAACCGTAAAATAACAACGGCATCATTATTGTATACACCCTTACTTCGAACTGCGTTAAATGTTTAGTTGACATTTTGGATATTTACAATTTTGTTTAATATGTACATTCAAAGTAAATGCCCGCCATGGCAAACTGTACTGAGCTGCATCAAAAAAACTACCGAAGTCCAGACTTAAGCAGAAAAAAACGACAATTTTTATTGAAAATATTTTCAGATGCAAATGAATATGTAAATTAAAACAATGACACACAGCAAAGGCTTGCGTAAAATACAATGTATATGAATATATTGATACTTTATCAGGCTGGATGTCCTTTGGTGAAAAAAAAATGTAAACGCTTGTAAACGCGTGCAAACGCTTGTAAACGCATGCAACAGGAAAGACAAACATATCGTTCACAATCGCGCACAAGTACCATACTGGCAGATGTTCTTAAAGCATGAATTAGAATTGTAAATTTTCTTGACAAATTGAGATCGTTTGAAGTACATTTAGTCGTTTTAATCAAATAGATATGTTGCACCTGCTCGCGTACTCAATTACATATGTAATATTTACCTGACAGAATGCAGCTATAAATGTTATATAGTTGGTAATCATACTTTTTTTTGCGCAAAAAATCATTTCAATAAGATGATGAGCTTTTATTATGAAGTTTTTGAGAGAAAAATTATTCTGCATGCAATACAGAAGAGCCTGTACCCACTAAATGCTAAACTATAAATCATTTTTCTTTTTAACGGCGAATATGTAACAGTTCGAATATTTATAACACTTCCTGGACATTAATGAAATTTGACGTACTCCATTCTAATCAAGGATTGGTACATAATAATTTGATAATAAACACTGAGTTTGAAATGATTTTATGGTCCGGTTTCAATTTTAGATGCACGATATTTGCTTGGGTTTTTGCGAGCGAGAAAATTCAGTCAGCTTGGAGCACGAGAACTTTTGGAAAACTACTGGACAGTAAGAACAAAATATTCTGACTGGTACAATGGAGTGAGTACTTCAGATAACCGAATACAAGACATTATCAAACAAGGGTACGTAAATGACTTAATAGATATTTTATATAAAAAAAGTGAAACATAGATAATTGGAAACCTACGACTATGTACGGTAATGAAATGGAAGTGTCATGAATGTCCGACGACGCAGCAATGCATTCTTACAAGTACACTGTAGATATAATAATTGAGCCGCACCATAAAAAAACCAACATAGTGGATTTGCGACCAGCATGGATCCAGACCAGCCTGCGCATCCGCGCAGTATCCATACTTTTCGCTAACGGTTTCTCTAATTGCAATAGGTTTGAAAGTTAACAGCATGGATCCTGACCTGCGCAGGCTGGTCTGGATCCATGCTGGTCACAAATGCACTATGTTGGTTTTCTCATGGTGCGGCTCAATTATAAAGTTTTCTATCATAGCATATACAATAAATCACATATTTAGAAAAAGTCATATTAAAGAGGACACTGCAAACAAGCTACAAAACATACTAAACACATACAAAACAATAAACACCGCCAAGTGTTTCTTATCGCAGAATTGTTGGAAACTCGTCCAACTTTCCTGATATTTTTCACTTGTCTGTGTTCAGACCCCATGTTTTGTCCACAGGAGATAATTCCTGAGGCTCTTTTAAATTTTGTAGAGATATGTCCCTTTTCTCCTCAAAGAAAGACTGTTCAGAATATATGAGTAATGAATGAAAAAAAAAGATGAAAAGATTTTCTAGTCGGTGGTCATGCCGTGAATTCCCAGTCAAAATTACCACTTTAGATTTTCGCAGTAGAGAACTGTGGCAAGTCTATATCTGCATGTAGTTTTCGTGTGGCTATCGGTGTGTAACATTAACGTATTGCATTGACCGTTAATTGTAGGCTCTAGCATTTCTTTTTATCCATCGGTATTTAACAAGTTAGAAGAGTTAAAGACCCACCAATACCTAGTGGTCTACTTTTCCTCCCACATGAACTTTGTGCAAATAATTCTGGTAATACTGGTATTATACAACTATTCTACAAGATAACAGGTGGACAAGCTCAGTCCGGTTTTCATAACTTCATCTGCAAACTTACTCAGTCATTCTCTTCTCAGTATAGTTTTATAAAAAATAAAATAATAACTATCTTACACTGTATATAGAAACAAAGTGTGATCTAAACTCACCTTAATACATGAAGTACCGTGCATACTACTACATTAATTGAATAATATATTTAGTAATACATTGTCTTAGCCTTATATCTGTTACTGTCAAACTGTAATTAGACACTTGTTATTTCTCATTTCTCCATACAAAAATGTATAATTACAATTATGGAACAATCTGACTGAAATACTTGATCTTCTAAACCAAGATCCGAGAAGGACCCATTCTTAATCGTGTTCTGTATATTTTTGATTTCCAGAATTGCTATTTTTATTTTCGCAATTCTATTTTTTTTATTTTAACCAATCAGACGACTTGTTCGAATGTCAAAGATAAGGAAAAAAATGTGTAGGTTGTCAGGGACTCGAATTCGGGACCAGTCGCTTACAGAGCAAGTGCTCTACCGACAGAGCTAACGGTTTACCGACAGAGCTAACCGGCTGACACTTAACGTCATAAAAATGTAATTATAAAAAACCCAGTCTAAATATAGATTTTGTATTCTTACAAAATGTTGTAAGTAAGTAAAAATGTGTAGGCTGTCAGGGACTTGAATTCGGGACCAGTCGCTTACAGATTTTTTATTCTTACAAAATGTTGTAAGTAAGCCTTCTGCCTGGCTAACGGAATGGTTGTCAGAACGAGGCTATCAATAGCACGTCTTCAGATCCGAAGTATAGCGTAATAGGAGATGTACTTTAGTCAGACAGCATTATGGAAATACAAAAGGTTACAGTTAGTTAGTGGTGTGTCTTTAAGGTAACTTGACAATTGCCACTACTGACCTTGACATTTTAAAGTGATAAGTACAAATATATGTAACTCTCAAAGTTAGAATTGAAGCTCAAACAAGAGATGGCACTATTAGTGACAAACGCCCCCGAGGTTTGTCCAAGAATGCTACAGTTCGATGCGCAAAATATGCCAGAATAGTTAAGTTATGACTAATTTTTCGACAAGAGAAAAAATTTCTCCGAAGGTAACCTTGACGTTAGAGCTAGGGTCTGGGTCTTGAACATGACACACTAACTCATCATAGGGAAAATTGTGACAAGTAATGTTTGATGATGGCAGAGTTATTGACTGGACAAGAAACATAAACGTTAGCTTTTTAATCTAAGTTTGACTTTGACTTTGAAACTAGAGATCTGACACCTTATTTTGATATAGGGAACGTTTATGCCATGTAATTTTAAAATGTCTTCACCGACGGAATAGGTATGGAACTGACAAGAAACTGACAAGAAACACACCATGTAAACCGTTAACCTCTAAATGTGACAGCGATCGTGGAGCTAGCGGTCTGGTTGTTATGCACGACACGTTTTCTCGTTATCGGGGAATATTTTTAATGTTTTCATTTTCATTCCCATATTTTTGTTTCTTTCTTTGGTGGATTGTATTTGTATGTATGCCTTTATATAAAACAACAGTATGTTTATTATTTGCATGGCTTAAATGCATGTATTTAGTCAATATCATCTTTGATATAATGGTAAACTTTTGTGATCTGCCATATCGGCTTATGATACTTCTCTGTTGTGTTGTCACATAGTTCATGAGGGAATCTAAATGTTTACGAGAAAAAAAAATAATGTCGATGGTGAGATTCGAACCCACACGGTAAAAGATCTGTTTAACATGGACTGTATGCTTTACCACTGAGCTAATTTGCAATTGGTACAAAATCTTAAAATATTTAGATTGTAACATGATTAATGACAGAGTTACGAATCGGATATGAACAGACCCTCTTAACCTTTCACTTGACTTTTAAGTGTAAACTTGATCTTGGAGCTAGGGGTCTGGGTCTTGCGCGTAACACATTGCCTCCTTATGGTAAACATTTATGCCAAGTTGTTTCAAAACCCCCTCATGGATAACAGAGTTATATACCGGACACGTAAAGACCTATTATGATATGACTTCTAAATATGACACTGACCTTTGAGCAAGGGATCTGGGTCTTGCGCGTGACACATTGTCTGATTATAGTTACCATTTATGCCAAGATATTTCAAAATCTCTCCATGGATAGCAGAAATATGGATCGGACACAAAAATAACCCTGTTAACACCTTGACCTTGGAGCTAGGGTTCTCATTTTGATAAACATTTATGCTAAGTACTTTTAAGGTTTAGGAGTATATCACCAAAACACAGAAATATTTTATAAACGCATAACATCGTTACCAATATTTTACTTAACCATTACATGTTCTGCCGTACTGTCCCGTACTGAAAATATTCTGAAAAAGTTGTCCCCCTTTGAAAATGAATGCCATTTGTAAAGAAATAAAAATAAACAAATGCTGAAAACTGTGTTCCACTTAATTATGTAAAATTTCAACACTCGCATGCGGTTGCAAATGAATCAAACTAACATGTGTAACAGTTCTTTGAAAATGGTGAGTTTTGAAGGCGTTGACTGTCCGGAAGTGGGTCCCATTTAGGAAGTCTTTTTTTCGGAATTCAATGTTTATTTTAGTATACTGACACTTGTTGTGTTGTTTTTGTAATGATAGCGTGTATATACTTATATTACTCTACAAAACAAGTTTCAGTATACTGATATAAGCATTGAATTCCGAAAAAAAGAATTGTTTAAACAGGCCCCACTTCCAGACAGTCAAGCGCTTTTAAAAACTCACCATTTTCAAAGAACTGTTACACATGTTTGTTTTGATGCATTTGTAATAGCCTGCGAGTGTTGAAATTTCACATAACTAAGTGGAACACAGTTTTCAGCGATTGTTTATTTTTATTTCTTTACAAAAGGCATTCATTTTCAAAGGGGGACAACTTTTTCAGAATATTTTCAGTACGGGACAGTATGGCATAACATGTAATGGTCAGGTAAAATATTGGTAACGATGTTGTTCGCTTATAAAATATTTCTGTGTTTTGGTGATATACTCCTAAACCTTAAAACCTCTTGATGAATGGCAAAGTTACGATCCGGACACAAAACAGACTGTTTGACTTCTAAGTGTGACCTTGACAGTGTAGAAAGGGGTCTGAGTGTTACACATGAAACGTCGTCTCATAAAGGTTAATATATTTATGCCAAACTATTTCAAAATTCCTTCATGGATGACAGAATTACAGCCCGGACAAGAATTTACCAAGTTACGGTCGGCATTAAAATCAAAGAACATACTGTAGTGTAAATAAAAAGGTTATTTGCTGAAACATCTTTAAATGATGTAAGGATGTTATCATTAAATAAAATCCTAAAATTATCTAATGTTTTTGTTTTTATTTATTTTTTTTCTTGAAATAGATATCATGTAATATATACTTAATCACTAAATAACAACATAATATATTGGGCCCTAACAAAATCTGAAAAATAGATCCCTCAGAAGCAATGAGGACAAAACAAATAGTAAATATTGCAGACTCGATTTGTCTGATAGTTGGTTTAATTTGTACGCAAGTTAGCAGTGTACATGTATTTAGATAATTTACAATTATGCTTTGCACGGAATGAATTTGCAACCATGCTTTGCACGGAATGTCATGGATCAGAGGGATAGACTGGCTATATTCATCACTAAAACCCAGCAAACTGTATGAAATCTAAAGTGGTAGGATATTCATGGCATGCAGACTAGTTTTCGTACTGAATTTTGTTTATCCTCTTTAGAATGTTGTTGATCTCAATGATTTAATCGAACTATTTTGTACATTTCAACCTGTCACAACATCGAAAGAATACAGTTTTTTTTGTGAACAAAAATACACATTTTATTTGTTTTTGGTTTTATTTTATTTATTTATTTTTTTGTTTTGTTATTTTTTGTTGTTGTTTATTTGCCTTCAAACAGGCAATTCAGTTTATAAAAGTGGCATGATTTATCTATTTCCTCATATGAGCCGCGCCATGAGAAAACCAACATAGTGGGTTTGCGACCAGCATGGAACCAGACCAGCCTGCGCATCCGCGCAGTCTGGTCAGGCTCCATGCTGTTCGCTAACAGTTTCTCCAATTCCAATAGGCTTTAAAAGCGAACAGCATTGAGCCTGACCAGACTGCGCGGATGCGCAGGCTGGTCCTGATCCATGCTGGTCGCACACCCACTATGTTGGTTTTCCAATGGCACGGCTCATATATTCCTACAAATGTCGCTTATATCGTTTAAGGGGTTCAAGACGGATCATGTCCATTTCCCTTTTAGTGCACGCTATCACAACATCCTGTCATTACAGCACTAATGTTATGTTAATAGATATCAAGTTTAAATCAGGAATAAAATTTGAATTTCTAATGACTTGTTTGTCTTTAAGATTCCATTTTCAGCAATGCCACATTTTGTTTATTTGAGGTATTTTTTACTCAGCGAAAGGATATCAAATGTTTACTGACATTGTTTACAAGGAACTCGTCAAAATACCATTCGTTTAAACTGCAAGTACGTCTTTTATGTTTGTGTTGTGTTTGTATAATGTCATTTGATTTTGCTTTTTCTGAGGAAACACGTGCAATAGTTAAGTTGTAAGGTAACATTGACAAAATAAAAAGCATAAAGCTTGTATAATCATCTCAAAATCTAACGATGAATTGCCTTTACCGTGACTAAATAACAACAATGTTTTTTTTTTTTAAATATTTCAGCGTTTATATTCCACTTCCTGGACGAGATAGAGAAGGGAGAAAACTCGTTATAGTTAGACTTGGTAAGTATTAATGACAAAGGCAGAACAGCCCCATCTAACACGAATTGTTGAAGGGCGGTGGCTTTGCTCAAGTTATCTGGTGGCTTCCTTGGCCATAAAAAGCTGGAAAGTCGCCATGTGAACTGATCTGTGTCTGTATGGCTTATAACAAAACAAGAAAAATACAACAAAATCATTAAATTTCGTGGTTTAGTCAAAAACAACTATTCACGACATGAATTCGTGGATTTCAAATTTTAAAGATGAGATAAATAAGAATTTTGCTAATTCATGCTTATGATTACACAGTAAATAAAATGCAGAATACAAAATGAATAATTGCGGGTTAAAATTTATAAAAGCATAAAATGGAAATTAAATAAGTCTACAATAATAATGTAATGTTTAACTCAGCGTTAAAACGTGATAGCTTATCCATTTGCTGAAGTACATGGCACCACAGTTTTCTAGGCATAGTAACACGATAAACCAAATTATCTGATTTTCTGTTATAGGTGCAATGGACCCAAAAGGTAAAGTAAACACGTTTGAGGACGTGATGCGAGCTAATCTGGCCTTGTTTGATTATATTTTACTCGACGAAAACATTCAAGTGAACGGACTGGTATTTGTGATAGATATGACAGGGTTTTCCAGGCATCATTTTGTCTCGACTGGAATGGAAAATACAAAGAAATGCATGATTGTTACACAGGCAAGTTTTTTTTTTATATTACACAAAAAATGCTTGTTACACACAAGCAAGATCGTGTTATATGACAGATTTCAACCGAAATCCATTTATAATCATTTAATAAAATTTAAAACTCTTGAATTGAGAAAATCCCATTTGTTAATTCCCGCGGGAAGACAAGCACGTTGCGGAGTTAGGGAGGTGGAATGTGGTCTTCCAACGGGAGATTTGCCAGTGCCCGTATGGGAGATACCTCCAGGTGGATAACTCTCCTAAGCCCCGAAAGATGGAGAAGAACTCCCGCTGAAGACTTTTTGAAACATTGTATTCCTAATTACCTTTACATATTAAGTAATATAAAAATAGGAAGTCATCAATCAAACTATAAAAACGAAATAGAAAAGCATATTGACTAAACTGATACAGTTCAACTGCAGTAAGTTACCAAGTGGTAGATAAATTATCTTGGTCGGCAGACTTTTTATCTTGAAAGAGGATATATGACAATGATTTATAAACATTATGCTTTGCCTCAGTTGACTTAAACTTAAACAGAAAAAAAAACAGTTAAGCTTACGGGAACTTTTGTTGATTTTGATTTAATTATATTTTATTACTCTTTGATATGAAGTTAGTACAATAACAATACCAACATATATAATCAAAGGGCAAAAAGAGTCGGACAACAAGTTCTGACAACATTAGAGACTGGCCTTCCCTTAAGCTGTAGATAGAAAAAACGAACACAAAACAATAACATCATATAGACTCGAGCAATAATAAACTACAGATGGCAGATATACAAGTGTTTTATAAGAGAAAATAAAGTAATGAAAATAAAAACACTTTTTCACGATGAAAAAAAAAACACACACAGAAGGAACTTTTGTTAAGCAAACGGTATGGGGACATTTTATCAATAAACTGGAAGTACGCACATGTCAACATGTTATTAAGACTCAGATAAAATACCAATGATTTATGTTCTTCTGTTACAGAAGGCGTTGCCTGGACGAATAAAAGAGTTGCATTATTATAACACTGGTGCAGTTTTCGAAAGTATTTTCAATATGATCCGGCCTATGATGAGCGAGAAATTGAGAAACAGGGTAAGTTTATTGCAAATGTCACGAGACAATAGCGTCAACATTCTGAGTGTGACTGTTTTACTTATAACGCCAGTTATCTGTTTCATCCACGATCGGAGTGTTAAATTTCTACTTAAAACACCAGTTATTTCATTCATCTTAAATTTTGACTTAATACTAAGATGTTTCTTACTGTGAAGTTTGACTTAAACAATTTACATTCTTAACGCGAACTTTTACTCGAAATGCACATATTTGTTTTTTTATGCTTCCATGTTAAATTTTCCAAAAAAGTATATAGCATAGTTCTACGAGATGCCTAACCTTTTCTAACAAAATTTAATAGATGAGCCGCGCCGTGGGAAAACCAACATAGTGGGGTTGCGACTAGCATGGATCCAGACCAGCCTGCGCATCCGCGCAGTCTGGTCAGGATCCATGCTGTTCGCTTTCAAAGCCTATTGCAATTAGAGTAACCGTTAGCGAACAGCATGGATCCTGACCAGACTGCGCGGATGCGCAGGCTGGTCTGGATCCATGCTGGTCGCAAAGCCAGTATGTTGATTTTCCCATGGCACGGCTCAGATTAAGACACATTGACAATAGTGTCGTATCAGTTTAACCTGGAAAAGAAACGTTAGATAAATACATGTACAACTATCACAAACTTTTTGTTGTCAAAGGCTTGGTTACATTAATATTATTAACCAACGTAGGTACGGAGGCGTTTAGAGTTGGCCGCAGTCTTTACCTCTCGAGTCTGTATATACGATTACTATAATATAGAACCCATAATGTTCTTCCAATTACGTGTATGTAACCGAAACTTGAATACAAATTTTAGACATGATATTGTTAAACTGGATATACATCATCGAGGAACGGTGAATAATGACAGGTCTGTGCTTCTGTCAGAAATAAAGTATATAGTCTTGGAAATATATATTTTGTAGGTGCACGTACACGGACAAAATTTATCGTCTGTATATGATAAGATAGACAAGTGTATGTTACCAGAAGAATACCTACCAGACGATTATACAGGAGCAAACGCTGGAACAATACAAGAAATATGCAGTAAGTGTATTCAAAGTCTCAATTTATACAGTTACGTTGCATTTTACCGTCCCGTTTGATCTTTGACATATCTCTCCTGACTGTTTAACTCTTACGGTAATAATCATACCCAGTGTCCATCTAAATGAAGTCAAGTGTGTCTTAAAAATAGCGACAAAAAAGCATTTATCCATCCATACGCAAGGAACCGTCAAGTTATCCATAACTGGCCTCCCAACTTGTATTTTTGAAGGTTACCATACGTGTATGAAATGTTACAGATGGTACGGCATTCAGTTAATATTGTTCTTTCATTTATTTTTCAGATAATTTAGCCACAGAACTTTGTAAACCTGACGTTAAAGACTTCATTCAGGAATTACATAGTGGAAAATATGGAGTTGATCTTTGCTTAAAGCCACAAGACGATTTGCCGCAGGCGTCCTTCAGAAAACTCAATGTTTCTTGAGGCTATTGTGTCATTAAATTGATTTCATAAACTTCTGTGATTGCCTGACATGGCTTTTTTCATCGCAATGTTGCTGAACATCATCGCTATATTGCTCGACGCTATCGCCATGTTTCTCGACGCCCTTGTCATATTGCTTGATGAATTGTCGTGTTGATCCGCGTCATGTTGTTCATTGCCATTGCCACGTTGCTCCTGAAGACATCAGAATATTATTCTGGGCAATTATTGTTGGAAATTTCCAATGAAAAGTGAACGAGACCAAACACACGTGTAGTCCAGAGATAAATGCGTATGATATAATGCGTCACAGCATATAAAAGTTTTCCTTCTACGATTTTCTTAACAACATGTTTAAACAGTATCTATTTATTATTACTACACAGACATTACAGTGTCCAGTCCTTTACTTGTGAAATCGTAGAATGTTTTCATAATACGATTAGTAAATATCATGTAGTGTTGGCAATGGCCGTCGGTTCGTAGTAAGTTGTGATAGACAAAGTTGCTCACCTAATGATTTTCACCTGTCTACTCTAGGTCAAATAATTAGATAATTTTAAATGTTTAAGTGGAATTGTTATAATTATTGATAGAAGATATCGTATCTACACTAAGTAGGTACTTTATTTATTTCTATTTTAAGCATTTTATTTATAAGTAAAGGGAAACATTAGACACTTTGTTCCCTCTGTTCATAAATATGTCGTACACTTTTACTGACCTTCCGACACACATTTCGGGTTCAAGCCAAAACATTTTGGCATCTTGTAACATTATATTGCCCCTTCATAACTGTTATCATTTCATGATATTTATCAGTATCGGATGATGCTTTGAAAATGTCATTATTTACCATTAGAGAGTTACCAAGACACCAAACTCTCCTGTCAAATGACTTTCGACTGCATCAATAAAATGTTTCATCAACACTCATGGACAGATGAATGTTCTACGAAAAACTCTAGGAATTAAATCTTGATGTAGAAGGAGAGTTCGATACATTGTAGATGATAAATGTGATAGTGTTATACAATGTAGATAAAGAGCCGTTTACATCAAGTTAAATTGTTTATACAGTGTTGTCTAGAAACAACCAGTGCACATAGTCATTGGAGAGAACTAGGTCTAAGAAAATTCTTCTGAGATATCATGTCATTATATCTAATATTTGTAGTCTTGTATCTAAGCGAAATTTTTAGATTTAGATTACACGTATAATGACATGTTTTATACTTTCAAATTTTGTATTCCTCGTAAACAAAATTTAGCAGATTTGCAACAACTCCAAAGTTCCAGTAAAAATAAAAATACATGTAATGCAGTGAGCTTCTTCCGTCTTCGGACGGAGGAAAACAGTTTGAAGTGATCAAGTTTGAAATCACCTTTTGAGTCAGTCTGTTTCTTATACCGCCTGGTTATCTGTTTGTTTTTTAAACAATATACTCAACTGTTCTTTAGAATACGGCCAAGCTAGAAAGCAGCAAATTTTGTGCAATACCTTTATCAAGTTCACTATATATATTATGTTTGGTTGCAGACTTCAAAAGCAAAGTTTTTACTGTAAAAATTGTTTATTCGCATATTTCATGTAAAGTTTGCTTACGAACAGCTAGTGTTAAGGTAGTTGTTTGAGTTTGATCAATATTTTTTCTACAATATACCATTTAGTCGAATTATGATTTGTAAAGTAAATAATAATCACACCATGAGAAAACTAACATAGTGCATTTGCGACCAGCATGGATCCAGACCAGCCTGCGCATCCGCGCAGTCTGGTCAGGATCCATACTGGTCGCTAACGGTTTCTCTAATTGCAATAGGGTTTGAAAGAGTATGGATACTGACCAGACTGCGCCGATGGTCTAGATCCATGCTGGTCGCAAATGCACTATGTTGGTTTTCTCATGGTGCGGCTCAAATGTAAAGATGATGTCATGTGCTTGACTTTTTGCTCGACTGATTTGAAGTTATTGAGCAAGTTGTCATAATAAGAGACTACGTAAAAATCTGTACTTTGATGACAAATTCATGACTTTTGTATAGAGACACTCCATCCTTGCATAACTCAATGAAACTTGCATCTTTTGTAAAGTTGTACATTTTCTGTCATATAATGTCAAATAAGATATCTAGGTTCCTCGCTTACTTCTGAGATAATTTCCTACGATTAGAAAGAATCCCAGACTTGAATCCAACTTTTAATCAGTATTTGAAAAAAAAACAGTTTATAATATCTAATCTTTAGAAAGATGATGAATATTGCTAGTTTTATTAGTTAAGACAAGGGTTTATTCGTTTTTCATAAGCCTGACCCAGGTTTTATTCTAGGGTACACGGGCCACGATTGTGGTGTCAAATATGCGGAACTTTCTTTGCTTTATCCGTGAATGGATATAGTATGAGTGAAGTTTATATGTACGGGATATTGTCCTACTAAAATCTTGATGACAGCTTCTATTACCTTATGATCAATGGATAGATAAAATCTTGCTATCTGCCAGTTTCAACTTTGCATGATTCGTATGGGACGGATAAAGTTCGAGTAAGTCTTGGTGTTAGGTAGTATTATTTATGAATTATTCGTTTATGGATAAAGTTCGAGCAAGTATTATTCGATTACGGAGAAAGTTGAGATAACGTTTTGCTTTGCATTTAGTATTTGTTAATGTCATTGTAAAAGAGACAGTAGTAGCCCGTTACCATGAGTTAAACTGTAAATTCGTGCACGGTAAGTTAGTTGTTTCAGACTTTGATTTTGTTTACGAAATTTCATTTTATTGCATTATGAAATCTCCAAAGGAATATTTGAACATTTTTGGCTGTGATTAAAATGGAAATGTTTGTGACTGAAATAATATTTAATAGGGAAGTGAATCGTTGATAGCCTGTATCGATTGATAAATGACAACTTCAGATGTTCTTCGGTAAAAAAATTTGCTTCTTCAAAAATAGATGTATTATGTAACTTCTTACAGCCGTATAGTTTTATGTGCATAATTTTCTTGGTGTATTTTTGATGTATATACTGTATAAATGACTGTAATATTCTTGGACATTTAAACAATAAATTGTTGCTCTACTGTGTTCTGAAATATTCTGTGTTTTTCTGTTTCATTTGAAAAGAGAATATCAGTGTTGTTATCCATATACGCCCCATCAATTAAATTCTCGCTTTGATGTTGGTTTTACATGCAGGATCACCTGTATCGGCTCTATTTCCACAACCTCTTTATCAGTTGGGATAGTCATGTTGGTGTCGCGTTAGACTATAGTACGAGTAAATACTAGATATGAGGATCTTTACAAATTTATTCTCATATTTTCTTGTAAAAAAAGGATCGCTGTTTCGTTTGATATATCATACAATGTGATCCACGTAATCGATTTTCCTAGTGTTTTTGTCAACAAACTCTTTCAAGGTCTTCGTTATTGAACACCCTCGTCGTGGGCTACTACGGAAGCAATTAATGATGGCAATCAAAAGTCAAAGTAATGTACCGTTAGTTAAGGCGTAACACTGTTTTTTTTTATTATTTATGGAGAAACATATAAATCGGCAGTTGCAAACAATTACTTTTTTTTTTTGGCAATTCCACATGGTATTAGTCAAGCAACAAAATAAGAAGTTCGTCAAGAATGAAGTGTTTATATATGTGTTACAACTATGCTTATTCTTCTCACTATCTTCATTAAGTCAAAATTGTAATATAAGAAATGTTTAAGCCAAACAAAACTATTTCAATGTAAAAACAAGGATAGATATATGTACAATAAAGTACCAAATAAAGGCATGACGTGTGTTGCTTGTTTCATCACCTCTCATGAACAGACTCAGTCATACCGAATATGAAATAACCTTCAGTATATTTCACTCATGAACAGAACACCATATCTTTACATTGTCACTCATGGCTAAGCAACTAGTGCAAACATTGATAACGCTGATGTTTACTTTCCCGTCCTGCACGCCCGCATTACATGTCGTAGTTAAAAACATGGAGCACGATATACCTATGTATTTCCGTTAGGACATTGTGATACGTACGTAAATCAAAATCTATATTTAACATTATATAATATGTTTAACCCTTTGATGTACACGTGTCTTCTTGTGTGCTTTATGCACATTTATATTTTTATTTAATATCACAATATTTCTTTAACTTTCTTTTTCTTTCGGAAATTTAACAATATCAGAAACTGTGTCAACGCAAACTAATACTAATCAGCACCAAGTAAGAGGCGAGTTTATTGCAGAGTTTTTATGGAAAAAAAAAGTTCGAAGGATGCCGAAAAAGGATACGTGGATCCATACGTTATCATCGTCATTACCGGGCACGTTCACGTTCAGGTCCGGTTTCCGATTAATCCAGTTGTATTTTAACGTGCTTAATCAAAGCGAGTTAAACGAATTGATTTATAACATAGAAAGTTCATTATGTTCGTTCGAAACCATTTAGTATATATATGGTTGTAAATCCAGATCTAAAGAATATTTTAATGCAAATGCTCATTATTTTGAGTGTCGATGATAGGTGTTTTCAAATATCCTAATAAATATGCATACTTATTTTGATATAATGTCTTCCACGTAGATGTATATATAATATACAATATATAACTATGTTATGAGATCCAAATAGAAACAAAATTTATAGCTATGCACTATTATATCGTATGTCCTTGAGAACCTATTCTCGACAATTGGAAATAAACTACTTACTAGTACCTGGCTCTGATAAAAACGAATGTTGCCACAGTATGAACTTATTGAAAAGAGATCAAACGTAACGATTTAATAAGGATGTAAAATAAGAACATTTTTAGCTAATGCTATTGGGGTGCAATATGACTAAGTAAATATTTGTTCAAAATTAAATTGCCATTAACTGAAGGTGTTATCTGAAGTAACACACGAACCGATACGGTCAAATACTGGGATGTGTGGGTTAACCGGGTGCTATGATATGAATTGAAACCTGGATTTACCTTTTACAAGTTGTGTCGGTCAGTACATATACATGCATATTATTATATAATATTATTATTTCAGCGCGTCCTAACATTAATGGACACATACTTTTATGTTCTCAGATGTTCAGAGCTTCTGAAAAAACGATCATATAAAAATTATTGTTTTAGTAGGCCTATAACCCAACGGAGCGCCTATTCAAAATCGTACATAGATCTATATAAATTACATATATAGGCCTAAATTACAATCCATTCGTATTTCAGTTTAAAATGTCATGGTTTGATATGTATAGAATCTACAATTAAGTTAACGTAATTGATTTTCCTAATGCTTGCTTTTTCCAACAAATGATTTCAAGGTCTGCTTTCCTTGCCATCGATTGATCGGGGTTACTGAGTATGTGAATTACGATAGTAAAGAACGATGGTGATTAAAGTCAAAGTAAAGTAAAGCTATTTGGTGCGAGAATTTTACATCATATCTTTTTTATTTATGGCGTATCGCTAATTTCTATTCAGATCGTCGATTGCAGAAACAACTAACAATTACATAAGAAATAATATGTCTCATTTAGTGATTTGTCGGTGAATAAAATCATTGTTTAAAGAGAATTCCTATGTTTTTTTTCCTTCCATAGAATTTTTTTTTAAATTCACATATATGATAGGAAAATTTATGTTGAAAACAATGAACAAATAAAAACAATAGGTCACCAGGCTTGTTTTTGTGAAAAATTGTTTTGAACACACCCACTGTTGCTGAAACTGCCAGCGATTTTTCAACATTTTCATAATTTTCTGCTTTTTTATAAATACCAGCAAAATATACATCAAGACAGCACAATACGTTTTTTTTTTCATTTTACAGATTTTATTATATATTTATTTGATATCATAATCATGTTTGTAATACTCTATCCTTACAATAATGGGTACAAATGAAAAAAATATATTGTTTCATATTTACTTTTGTGAACTTTTTTTCAATGAAAAATACCCATAGTGAAGAATGTATTTTTAGATTTTGAAAAAACTCTTTCATAGAATTTTTTCCAGTTTTTCTTGTGTATAGATAATTGTATTGTGAGCATAAAAATGGCTAAAAATGTATAGGTCACCAGGCTAAATTTTATGTTAAGACCGCTAGAATACAACACCTGTTCGGACGGAAATGGCGCGAACCTGGCCAAATTGATTACATGTATGTCTGCTAAAAGTTAAAAAAGAAGTTTTAAAAATTCTTAATTCTTTCTATAATTGAATACTAAATAATCTAAAAGGTGATATTGTCTTATCAGTACTAAGTCAATTATCTTACATTATATGAACAACACTGTCTTTGTACTAAAATGAGATGTGAAAACACAGCCACAAAAATAGCAAGATACCTGTCAGGCATAATACTTGTCAATACAATATAAACCAGTATCAACATTTGATTACTGATAAAACTTATCAAAAATGTTATTTCATTCAAGATTCCTCATATTTAAGATTGTCTGTAACATGTTTCAACAAATGTTGACTTCAGTTCAGTTTTCCACAGAAAGTGTTGGCTGCGTAGACAGATGCGCATAAATAAAAACTATAGGAATTCCCTTTAAAGTTCAGATGCGAAAGAATATAACACGAGGGCGCAGACCTAGCGATAGAGCTATAAGCTTTGTCTTTCAGATACGTTTCACTAGGCAATGACTTCATGAGCAAATCACTGTTTGAGATATATTATTTCAATTCTAACACGTTATCAAGGATAATCATCTATATATCTTTGAAGATATTCAGCAAATATTTGACTGTTTTGTGTTGTTTTCTTTTCCAGCACTGCGCTATGACGTCTAACGCTGTGACGTAATAACTGTTACGTAAAAACTCTGAGTGTTGCATAATAACACAGGCAAGTAAACCGGAAACGTGTTAGAATCAGACTTAAAAAACATGGATAGATATCAAACAGGGACTGCCACGTTCCAAAAACGCAGCCTCCCCAAAACGAAACTCACAGCACACAGAGGTGCACATTGCCAACACACACACTCGCATGCAAAGCAAACATGAGGACAGAACGAACAAATAAAGGAACACAGTGGGGCACCGCCTTGGATTGGTCAATGGCAAAAACAACACTGGGGAGCTTAAATCGTTTTATGGTGCGCACCCAACCTCACTCTTACCCCAAACATGTTCCAAAGTCAAGGGACAGTGTAAATAAAAGTAGTCCCCGTCAGGTGAATCTCTAACACACGCAATTTTATGTGTTTTTTTAAATGTTTAATGTTTCCTTTCAATGTTTACTGTCTCTATTTAATGTTAAAGTCTCTTTTGGCAGTACCGTTTCAATACCTAAAACAAGAATAGAAGACAAAATCGTCAAGAATTAAATGTTTATTTAACCTTTACCCTGCTAAATTTCTAAATTGAACTGGTCCATCATTCAATTTGGGCAATGCCATTTATTATTTGAAGGGGTGTTTGCTGAAAATTTACTGACTGAATAGCGAACAGTGCAGACCATGATCAGCCTGCACATCTGTGCAGACTGATCTTGGCCTGCACTGGTCGCAAAGGCAGAAATATTCACCGCTAGCAGGCTAACGGTTAAGTGTTGCAGTGTTAATTTTTATAAAATTAGATAAAGTGAAATATTTTACTGTCCAGAATTTTACATCTACGGATTATATAATTGCAAAAATGGTCATTCCAACAAAAGTGCATGATAATTTGTCATTCAAGCAAATAGTGTTAGGCCAACTAACTTGAAAAAAAAATGCTGATTTTATCCCAAAAGATTTTTTTGTGCGGCATTTTTTTTTTAGAAAACGGGGAGGAGTATAGATTCAAGAAGTATATTTCTCTTGTTTTCGGTATCATATAACCAAAGAAAAAACTAAAATACATAGACCTACCCTTTTTCATGAATGGATAGAGGATAAAAGCACAACAAAGTGAGTGAAAACAAATCAATAAACAATATATGTGATTGAAAATGTTAATATAAAATATGTAGATAAACACCAATAAATCACTTTAAGCTGGAATGGTATAGATTTGTACCTTATATATATTTACTCTAAAACAATAAATGAAACATTAAATCGCTATGAAAAAAGAATCCTGCATTTTTCCTAACCTTTTCAAGGTTTATTTGTTTAAAAACTAAGCCCTAGCTATGTTTTGAAATGCAGATAAACTTGCATTATTATTATTCTAACCAGAGAAATGACATGCATCAAAACGTTTTTTCTCAAAGCCAATATAATGTAGATTAAAAACAAAACAGAACAGAATATCTATTTAGATTTAAGCATTATCATCTGTCTCCATAACATATTAACAAATGGCATGCAAAAAGAAAATGAATGACAAGTACAAATATATATACATATACATATACATGAGAGTGTAAATAAATTGTTACGTCATTTATAAAACTTGATAGTCTATGTGCTCAGTAGGTAGAGCGTTGGTCTACGGATCGCGGGGTCGTGAGTTCGATCCTCGGGCGGGGCGTATGTTCTCCGTGACTATTTGATAAACGACATTGTGTCTGAAATCATTAGTCCTCCACCTCTGATTCATGTGGGGAAGTTGGCAGTTACTTGCGGAGAACAGGTTTGTACTGGTACAGAATCCAGGAACACTGGTTAGGTTAACTGCCCGCCGTTACATGACTGAAATACTGTTGAAAAACGGCGTTAAACCCAAAACAAACAAACAAAAATAGTCTATGTAACAGTACTTTATTATAACTATTTATCAGGTTTATAAACTTGAAAATACTGGGAGAAGTCGTAAAAACTGATGGTATTTTTTTCATTAAGGATAATGTAAAGTGGTTTTCGGCCACCCTACAGTTATATTTTAATTTTGGAACTGCTTGGAAATGTTATATTATTATCTTACATCGCATATATTTCGATAATCCACATTCTCTTTTGTAGAAAATACCATAACTTCTTTTCAAACATATTTTTCTATAACTTTGTTTTGGTTGTGTCTTACATCTTTTTTTTTGCCATTTTGGCAGCTCTACTTTCACTTTCATTTTGCAACTTGTGCACATTTTTTAAAGGTACATGTTATGTAACCGTTTTTACACTCGTGGAGTACCTGGAGGAATATGCCAGGCACAAATAACAGAAATATAATGGCAAAATATTTTTTAAAAAGAAGTTTGATATTTTTTACAAAATAGAACGTGTACAGCCGAAGTACATTTGATATAAAATTTGTTGTTTCAATCAGAACAACCGCTTTGCATATAGTATAGTGTACTTTTTTTGAGAAACAAAGGTATTTAAGGTGTATGAAAACCTAGAACAAAACTTCACCATAATGCTTTAATCCTTGATGATATCATTCAAATTAATTTGTAACTCTTCATCTGTATTTAAATGATATCAATCCAATTTTGGTAGCGTCATTTTTGGAAAATGAAGTAAAATGCATAAGGGGAAGTTACTGTACGTAACTACAGACACTGTACCATGATACATTTCAATGTGAATAAAGTCTGTTGTACGAAAATAAGGACTGAAAACATAATAATTTGTACACGTCGGTAAAACAAAGCATCAGATTTTTTCAATGATGCGAGCGCAGGCAATTTCTTCCTAAAAAAATATGAGAGGCAAATCCGCTGTTTTTTTTTTTCAATTTGGCGAGAAATATGACTCAACCCAGGCCTCTGTCTGCTGAATTTGTTGGCAGAAATAAAATTATTATATATAGTTCCCCCTAATAAAATATTGTCCTTGTTTTGCAATGTATAGATATCATTGCATTAATCATCAAGTTATGTTTCCGGAAATCATAAAATAAATTAAAGAATAAATTTACATTCATCACTTAACTTGCATACTATTAGCTACGCAAATCTAAAAGAGAGACTTATAACGGACAAAACTGTTTAAATACGGTTTAATCTAATTTGACAAAAATCTAAATTTTCTAAAATACACTTTAAAGTATTTATATCATTATACTATAAGGTACAATGTCAAAAAGAATTTTACATGCTGTAAGGATTTGAAAAAAACAAACTGTTCTTGGATGAAGATTAAAAATTTACAGAAATTTATTACCTAATGTGAAGTATTTAACACACTGGGTTATATGTTTTTACATAAAACGTTCATATAAGTATAATAATTATATGCAAGATAATGGAAATAAAAACATAATAATAAGCAATACCGTTGACACAGATCAACTTAACAATTTTATGGCAGGTATATATAATCCAGAAAGGATGGTTGCCTATTTTGTCGAGTGGTAAATAAAGACCCACCGCAGAAAAAATTGTTTTGTTCTGCGATTATACACGATTTCCATTATGTGTCTTTATTGTTTTATAGTAACAAATTGACAGTGGCATTAATGTGGACAAGACAAAGTGTTTTAGTCCAACATATAGCAGTGTGCAGAGTAATTTATTTATTAACCCGTATTTAAAAAACTCTTAGAAATTTAAAGATATGATGAAAAAATGTTTCCGTTTTCAAAAATGAGCCAAAAAGTATTATTATTGCAGTTTTGAAAATAAAATAACTCAGAATGGGCCTGAACTTTTCAGTTTACCTGTGTTGCAAGTGTAATATTTGGAAGATAATAGGGGAATCAGTAGATCAGCAGATTGTGGTGGGTCTTTATGGTTCCTGACTTCGGATAAAGGTTATATGTGTACGAATAGTCATGATTCTAAATGATTTCTTTGAAATAAAACAAATAAGCTATTTCTAAGGTATTTAAGTAGTGTTGAAAGCTGTTAGGTAGATTTAGTTCTGCGTCATCTACATAATATGAATAAGGCTGATAGGTGTAACTAGACAGAAAAAGTTATAACTCTTTCCTTTGAAAGAGCAAATGTTTCAAAAGCGATGTGTGCCTTTAGCATATGAATTTTATTTTATATCTATGCTGTTCAGAAGATATTTGAGCCGCGCCATGAGAAAACTAACATAGTGGCTTTGCGACCAGCATGGATCCAGACCAGCCTGCGCATCCAAGCAGTCTGGTCAGGATCCATGCTGTTCGCTAACAGTTTCTCTAATGGCAATAGACTTTGAAAGCGAACAGCATGGATCCTGACCAGACTGCGCGGATGCGCAGGCTGGTCTGGATCCATGCTGGTCGCAAACCCACTATATTGGTTTTCTCATGGCGCGGCTCATTTCTTGATACCTGTTATCGAAAGCTTATTGTCTGATATGCAACAGACACACAACAAACTTTTGTATGTATTTTACAGTGATTCAGAGATAATATCATACTTGTTTTATATTTTCAATTTACATTTGTAATTTGAACTTAGATTTAAATCTTTTTAATTCGTTTCACACACTATAATTACGGCTCGTCACATAAATTTTGTTATGATGTTGGTGTTGATGTCTTTTAATCTCCGTCCTTTTCAGTGTTTTGTCTGAGTTTCCTCTTCGAAATTTTGACGCAAAGCCGATGTATGCAGACTGTTTGTAGATATATCAGGGCAAATCAATACGTAGATCTACATTCCAATTTATATTCCGGAGTACTGAATTTGAGGACAAAAGTGCTACAAAACTTGCATCTTCATGCAGATCAAAACGCTAAATTTAAAGATGCTTTGAGATCAACGTCACATGTCTTGACAATCTGAAAGAAGGGTTATACATCTTAAGTCATGTGGTGTCCACCTCAAGTTCATGTGAGGAAGTTAACATTTACCTACGGGAACTAACAAGATCCGGCAAACACTGACAAAATTAACGAAACTGATCGCTGTTATGTTGAAAACTGAATGGTTATACTACGTAGTATCAAACATTGTAACTTGCCGCACCTGAATGGTTATACTACGTAGTATCAAACAATGTAACTTGCCGCACCTGAATGGTTATACTACGTAGTATCAAACAATGTAACTTGCCGCACCTGAATGGTTATACTACGTAGTATCAAACAATGTAACTTGCCGCACCTGAATGGATATACTACCTAGTATCAAACAGTGAGTATCAAACATTGTAACTTGCCGCACCTGAATGGTTATACTACGTAGTATCAAACATTGTAACTTGCCGCACCTGAATGGTTATACTACGTAGTATCAAACATTGTAACTTGCCGCACCTGAATGGTTATACTACGTAGTATCAAACAATGTAACTTGCCGCACCTGAATGGATATACTACCTAGTATCAAACAGTGAGTATCAAACATTGTAACTTGCCGCACCTGAATGGTTATACTACGTAGTATCAAACAATGTAACTTGCCGCACCTGAATGGATATACTACCTAGTATCAAACAGTGAGTATCAAACATTGTAACTTGCCGCACCTGAATGGACATACTACGTAGTATCAAACAATGTAATTTGCCGCACCTGAATGGTTATACTACGTAGTATCAAACAATGTAACTTGCCGCACCTGAATGGATATACTACCTAGTATCAAACAGTGAGTATCAAACATTGTAACTTGCCGCACCTGAATGGACATACTACGTAGTATCAAACAATGTAATTTGCCGCACCTGAATGGTTATACTACGTAGTATCAAACAGTGTAACTTGCCGCACCTGAATGGTTATACTACGTAGTATCAAACATTGTAATTTGCCGCACCTGAATGGACATACTACGTAGTATCAAACAATGTAACTTGCCGCACCTGAATGGTTATACTACGTAGTATCAAACATTGTAACTTGCCGCACCTGAATGGACATACTACGTAGTATCAAACATTGTAACTTGCCGCACCTGAATGGTTATACTACGTAGTATCAAACATTGTAACTTGCCGCACCTGAATGGTTATACTACGTAGTATCAAACAGTGAGTATCAAACATTGTAACTTGCCGCACCTGAATGGACATACTACGTAGTATCAAACATTGTAACTTGCCGCACCTGAATGGTTATACTACGTAGTATCAAACAATGTAACTTGCCGCACCTGAATGGTTATACTACGTAGTATCAAACAATGTAACTTGCCGCACCTGAATGGTTATACTACGCAGTATCAAACATTGTAACTTGCCGCACCTGAATGGTTATACTACGCAGTATCAAACATTGTAATTTGCCGCACCTGAATGGTTATACTACGCAGTATCAAACAATGTAACTTGCCGCACCTGAATGGTTATACTACGTAGTATCAAACAATGTAACTTGCCGCACCTGAATGGTTATACTACGTAGTATCAAACAATGTAACTTGCCGCACCTGAATGGATATACTACGCAGTATCAAACAATGTAACTTGCCGCACCTGAATGGATATACTACCTAGTATCAAACATTGTAACTTGCCGCACCTGAATGGTTATACTACGTAGTATCAAACAATGTAACTTGCCGCACCTGAATGGATATACTACGCAGTATCAAACAATGTAACTTGCCGCACCTGAATGGATATACTACCTAGTATCAAACATTGTAACTTGCCGCACCTGAATGGTTATACTACATAGAATCAAACATTGTAACTTGCCGCACCTGAATGGATATACTACATAGAATCAAACATTGTAACTTGCCGCACCTGAATGGTTATACTACACAGTATCAAACATTGTAACTTGCCGCACCTGAATGGTTATACTACACAGTATCAAACAATGTAACTTGCCGCACCTGAATGGTTCTACTACGTAGTATCAAACAATGTAATTTTTCCGCACCTGAATGGTTATACTACGTAGTATCAAACAATGTAACTTGCCGCACCTGAATGGATATACTACCTAGTATCAAACATTGTAACTTGCCGCACCTGAATGGTTATACTACGTAGTATCAAACAATGTAATTTTTCCGCACCTGAATGGTTATACTACGTAGTATCAAACATTGTAACTTGCCGCACCTGAATGGATATACTACGCAGTATCAAACAATGTAACTTGCCGCACCTGAATGGTTATACTACGCAGTATCAAACATCGTAACTTGCCGCACCTGAATGGTTATACTACGTAGTATCAAACATCGTAACTTGCCGCACCTGAATGGTTATACTACGTAGTATCAAACATCGTAACTTGCCGCACCTGAATGGTTATACTACGTAGTATCAAACATTGTAACTTGCCGCACCTGAATGGTTATACTACGTAGTATCAAACATTGTAACTTGCCGCACCTGAATGGTTATACTACACAGTATCAAACAGTGTAACTTGCCGCACCTGAATGGTTATACTACGTAGTATCAAACATTGTAACTTGCCGCACCTGAATGGTTATACTACCAGTATCAAACAGTGTAACTTGCGCACCTGAATGGATACTACCATAATCAAACAGTGTAACTTGCCGCACCTGAATGGATATACTACGCAGATCAAACAGTGTAACTTGCCGCACCTGAATGGATATACTACGCAGTATCAAACAGTGTAACTTGCCGCACCTGAATGGATATACTACGCAGTATCAAACAGTGTAACTTGCCGCACCTGAATGGATATACTACGCAGTATCAAACAGTGTAACTTGCCGCACCTGAATGGTTATACTACGCAGTATCAAACAGTGTAACTTGCCGCACCTGAATGGTTATACTACGCAGTATCAAACAGTGTAACTTGCCGCACCTGAATGGTTATACTACGCAGTATCAAACATTGTAACTTGCCGCACCTGAATGGTTATACTACGCAGTATCAAACATTGTAACTTGCCGCACCTGAATGGATATACTACACAGTATCAAACAATGTAACTTGCCGCACCTGAATGGTTATACTACGTAGTATCAAACAATGTAACTTGCCGCACCTGAATGGATATACTACACAGTATCAAACAATGTAACTTGCCGCACCTGAATGGTTATACTACGTAGTATCAAACAATGTAACTTGCCGCACCTGAATGGATATACTACACAGTATCAAACAATGTAACTTGCCGCACCTGAATGGTTATACTACGTAGTATCAAACATTGTAACTTGCCGCACCTGAATGGTTATACTACGTAGTATCAAACAGTGAGTATCAAACATTGTAACTTGCCGCACCTGAGTGGTTATACTACGTAGTATCAAACATTGTAACTTGCCGCACCTGAATGGTTATACTACGTAGTATCAAGCAGTGTAACTTGGCGCAAGTGAATGGTTATACTACGCAGTATCAAACAATGTAACTTGCCGCACCTGAATGGTTATACTACACAGTATCAAACATTGTAACTTGCCGCACCTGAATGGTTATACTACGTAGTATCAAACATTGTAACTTGCCGCACCTGAATGGTTATACTACGTAGTATCAAACAGTGAGTATCAAACATTGTAACTTGCCGCACCTGAATGGTTATACTACGTAGTATCAAACATTGTAACTTGCCGCACCTGAATGGTTATACTACGCAGTATCAAACATTGTAACTTGCCGCACCTGAATGGATATACTACACAGTATCAAACAATGTAACTTGCCGCACCTGAATGGTTATACTACGTAGTATCAAACATTGTAACTTGCCTCACCTGAATGGATATACTACCTAGTATCAAACAGTGAGTATCAAACATTGTAACTTGCCTCACCTGAATGGTTATACTACGTAGTATCAAACAGTGAGTATCAAACATTGTAACTTGCCGCACCTGAATGGTTATACTACGTAGTATCAAACATTGTAACTTGCCGCACCTGAATGGTTATACTACGCAGTATCAAACATTGTAACTTGCCGCACCTGAATGGATATACTACACAGTATCAAACAATGTAACTTGCCGCACCTGAATGGTTATACTACGTAGTATCAAACATTGTAACTTGCCGCACCTGAGTGGTTATACTACACAGTATCAAACATTGTAACTTGCCGCACCTGAATGGTTATACTACGTAGTATCAAACAGTGTAACTTGCCGCACCTGAATGGTTATACTACGTAGTATCAAACAATGTAACTTGCCGCACCTGAATGGTTATACTACGTAGTATCAAACAATGTAACTTGCCGCACCTGAATGGATATACTACGTAGTATCAAACAATGTAACTTGCCGCACCTGAATGGTTATACTACGTAGTATCAAACAGTGAGTATCAAACATTGTAACTTGCCGCACCTGAATGGACATACTACGTAGTATCAAACATTGTAACTTGCCTCACCTGAATGGTTATACTACGTAGTATCAAACAGTGAGTATCAAACATTGTAACTTGCCGCACCTGAATGGTTATACTACGTAGTATCAAACAATGTAACTTGCCGCACCTGAGTGGTTATACTACGTAGTATCAAACATTGTAACTTGCCGCACCTGAATGGTTATACTACACAGTATCAAACATTGCAACTTGCTTCACCTGAATGGTTATACTACGTAGTATCAAACAATGTAACTTGCCGCACCTGAATGGATATACTACACAGTATCAAACAATGTAACTTGCCGCACCTGAATGGTTATACTACGTAGTATCAAACAATGTAACTTGCCGCACCTGAGTGGTTATACTACGTAGTATCAAACATTGTAACTTGCCGCACCTGAATGGTTATACTACACAGTATCAAACATGTAATTTGCTTCACCTGAATGGTTAACTACGTAGTATCAAACAATGTAACTTGCCGCACCTGAGTGGTTATACTACGTAGTATCAAACATTGTAACTTGCCGCACCTGAATGGTTATACTACACAGTATCAAACATTGTAATTTGCTTCACCTGAATGGTTATACTACGTAGTATCAAACAATGTAACTTGCCGCACCTGAGTGGTTATACTACGTAGTATCAAACATTGTAACTTGCCGCACCTGAATGGTTATACTACACAGTATCAAACATTGTAATTTGCTTCACCTGAATGGTTATACTACGTAGTATCAAACAATGTAACTTGCCGCACCTGAGTGGTTATACTACGTAGTATCAAACATTGTAACTTGCCGCACCTGAATGGTTATACTACGTAGTATCAAACAATGTAACTTGCCGCACCTGAATGGTTATACTACGTAGTATCAAGCAGTGTAACTTGGCGCAAGTGAATGGTTATACTACGCAGTATCAAACAATGTAACTTGCCGCACTGAATGGTTATACTACACAGTATCAAACATTGTAACTTGCGCACCTGTAATGGTTATACTACGTAGTATCAAACATGTAACTTGCCGCACCTGAAAGGTTATACTACGCAGTAATCAAACATATGTAACTTGCCGCACCTGAATGGTTACTACTCGCAGTATCAAACATTGTAACTTGCCGCACCTGAATGGTTATACTACGTAGTATCAAGCAGTGTAACTTGGCGCAAGTGAATGGTTATACTACGCAGTATCAAACAATGTAACTTGCCGCACCTGAATGGTTATACTACACAGTATCAAACATTGTAACTTGCGCACCTGAATGGTTATACTACGTAGTATCAAACATTGTAACTTGCCTCACCTGAATGGTTATACTACGTAGTATCAAACAGTGAGTATCAAACATTGTAACTTGCCGCACCTGAGTGGTTATACTACGTAGTATCAAACAATGTAACTTGCCGCACCTGAATGGTTATACTACGCAGTATCAAACATTGTAACTTGCCGCACCTGAATGGATATACTACGTAGTATCATACAATGTAACTTGCCGCACCTGAATGGATATACTACGTAGTATCAAACAGTGAGTATCAAACATTGTAACTTGCCGCACCTGAATGGTTATACTACGTAGTATCAAACAATGTAACTTGCCGCACCTGAATGGTTATACTACGCAGTATCAAACATTGTAACTTGCCGCACCTGAATGGTTATACTACGTAGTATCAGACAATGTAATTTGCCGCACCTGAATGGTTATACTACGTAGTATCAAACAGTGAGTATCAAACATTGTAACTTGCCGCACCTGAATGGTTATACTACGTAGTATCAAACATTGTAACTTGCCGCACCTGAATGGTTATACTACGTAGTATCATACAATGTAACTTGCCGCACCTGAATGGTTATACTACGTAGTATCAAACAATGTAACTTGCCGCACCTGAATGGATATACTACGTAGTATCAAACATCGTAACTTGCCGCACCTGAATGATATACTACGTAGTTCAAACATGTAATCTTGGCGCACCTGAATGGATATACTACGCAGTATCAAACAGTATAACTATGCCGCACCTAATGGATATAGTACACAGTATCAAACAATGTAACTTGCCGCACCTGAATGGTTATACTACATAGTATCAAACATTGTAACTTGCCGCACCTGAATGGTTATACTACACAGTATCAAATATACATAGTATCAAACATTGCAACTTGCCGCAACTAAATGGTTATAGTACACAGTATCAAACATTGTAACTTGCCGCACCTGAATGGTTATACTACACAGTATGAAACATTGTAATTTGCCTCACCTGAATGGTTATACTACGTAGTATCAAACAATGTAACTTGCCTCACCTGAATGGTTATACTACACAGTATCAAACATTGTAACTTGCCGCACCTGAATGGTTATACTACACAGTATCAAACATTGTAACTTGCCGCACCTGAATGGTTATACTACACAGTATCAAACATTGTAACTTACCGCACCTGAATGGTTATACTACACAGTATCAAACAATGTAACTTGCCGCACCTGAATGTTTATACTACACAGTATCAAACAATGTAACTTGCCGCACCTGAATGGTTATACTACACAGTATCAAACAATGTAAATTGCCGCACCTGAATGGATACACTACACAGTATCAAACAATGTAACTTGCCGCACCTGAATGGTTGTACTACAAAGTATCAAACATCGTAACTTGCCGCACCTGAATGGTTATACTACAAAGTATCAAACATCGTAACTTGCCGCACCTGAATGGATACACTGCATAGTATCAAACATCGTTACTTGCCGCACCTGAATGGATACACTACATAGTATCAAACATCGTAACTTGCCGCACCTGAATGGATATACTATTTAGTATCAAACAATGTAACTTGCCGCACCTGAATGGTTATACTACAAAGTATCAAACAAGTAAATTGCCGCACCTGAATGGTTATACTACAAAGTATCAAACATCGTAACTTGCCGTACCTGAATGGATGTACTACATAGTATCAAACATCGTAACTTGCCGCACCTGAATGGATACACTACATAGTATCAAACATCGTAACTTGCCGCACCTGAATGGATACATAGTATCAAACAATGTAACTTGCCGCACCTGAATGGTTATACTACATAGTATCAAACAATGTAACTTGCCGCACCTGAATGGTTATACTACATAGTATCAAACAATGTAACTTGCCGCACCTGAATGGATATACTACATAGTATCAAACAATGTAACTTGCCGCACCTGAATGGTTATACTACAAAGTATCAAACAATGTAAATTGCCGCACCTGAATGGTTATACTACAAAGTATCAAACATCGTAACTTGCCGTACCTGAATGGATATACTACATAGTATCAAACATCGTAACTTGCCGCACCTGAATGGATACACTACATAGTATCAAACATCGTGACTTGCCGCACCTGAATGGATACACTACATAGTATCAAACAATGTAACTTGCCGCACCTGAATGGTTATACTACATAGTATCAAACATTGTAACTTGCCGCACCTGAATGGTTATACTACACAGTATCAAATATACATAGTATCAAACATTGCAACTTGCCGCAACTAAATGGTTATACTACATAGTATCAAATATTGTAACTTGCCGCACCTGAATGGTTATACTACATAGTATCAAATATTGTAACTTGTCGCACCTGAATGGTGACACTGGATAGTGTCAGATATCGTAACCAGCCGCACTTGATTGGTTATACTACATAGTATCAAATATCGTAACTAGCCGCATCTATATGGTGACACTGGATAGTGTCAAATATCGTAACTTGCCGCACCTGATTGGTTATACAGTAATTACTACATAGTATCAAATATCGTTACTAGCCGCATTTATATGGTGACACTGGATAGTGTCAAATATCGTAACTTGCCGCACCTGAATGGATATACTACATAGTATCAAACAATGTAACTTGCCGCACCTGAATGGATATACTACATAGTATCAAACATTGTAACTTGCCGCACCTGAATGGTTATACTACATAGTATCAAACAATGTAACTTGCCGCACCTGAATGGATATACTACATAGTATCAAACATTGTAACTTGCCGCACCTTAATGGTTATACTACATAGTATCAAACATTGTAACTTGCCGCACCTGAATGGTTATACTACATAATATCATACAATGTAACTTGCCGCACCTGAATGGATATACTACATAGTATCAAACAATGTAACTTGCCGCACCTGAATGGTTATACTACAAAGTATCAAACAATGTAAATTGCCGCACCTGAATGGTTATACTACAAAGTATCAAACATCGTAACTTGCCGCACCTGAATGGATATACTACATAGTATCAAACATCGTAACTTGCCGCACCTGAATGGATACACTACATAGTATCAAACATCGTAACTTGCCGCACCTGAATGGATACACTACATAGTATCAAACATCGTAACTTGCCGCACCTGAATGGATACACTACATAGTATCAAACAATGTAACTTGCCGCACCTGAATGGTTATACTACATAGTATCAAACATTGTAACTTGCCGCACCTGAATGGTTATACTACACAGTATCAAATATACATAGTATCAAACATTGCAACTTGCCGCAACTAAATGGTTATACTACATAGTATCAAATATTGAAACTTGCCGCACCTGAATGGTTATACTACATAGTATCAAATATTGTAACTTGTCGCACCTGAATGGTGACACTGGATAGTGTCAGATATCGTAACCAGCCGCACTTGATTGGTTATACTACATAGTATCAAATATCGTAACTAGCCGCATCTATATGGTGACACTGGATAGTGTCAAATATCGTAACTTGCCGCACCTGATTGGTTATACAGTAATTACTACATAGTATCAAATATCGTAACTAGCCGCATTTATATGGTGACACTGGATAGTGTCAAATATCGTAACTTGCCGCACCTGATTGGTTATACTACATAGTATCAAATATCGTAAGTAGCCTCATCTATATGGTGACACCACATAGTATATATGGTGACACCACATAGTATCAAACTTCGTTAACCATCAGCACCTAAATGTTGACACTTTATATTAAAATCACATCAAAACATTAAACTTGATCAAGTGATAACTGCATATGCGCCAACAAAATGTTATTTGCAGCTGGAACGTCAGCGCGTTCAGATTTCGACGTCATTTAGCAATGTAGCCTATATTAATAAAAAAGGTCAATAAACGACTAGGGTGTGCCTTTTGGTCACAATGGCACACCTAGTTTCGCAATGACTTGAGGGCTAAAGCCCATGGGCCATTATTGCATTAGATATGCCATTATGGCCAGAAGGCACACGCAGACGTATATTACCCTCTTAGTAATAGTGCATCAGAATAGAACAGCAGAGGTAATTTTGTAGCATGTTGATATATATTTTTGTGTTTAAAAGTGTAATGATTTTGGTTTGTAGATCTATTATCTTTAGTTTCTTGGTGAAATTTGGAGTACACTAGAGTAATTTGATGATCTGAACTTAATGGTTTTACGAGGGTGGGATCAAAAGTATTGCCACTGGCTACTGACAACCGCTATTTTTAGCGCCAGTACAAAATTCACGCCTTGCACGTATTCCCCGTTGTAATAGCTTTCAATCGACGTATAAACTCTACATGTAGACACAATATCTCGCTCACAATTCACATTTGCACAAACCCTACTCGTAGGCGGTTAAGCAAAATGGTTGGTAAAAGTGTAAAAAATGCGAACGAAATTAAGTCTTACATTAAGACTTGCGCTTCACTCGGAAGAGGTTCAAAGGACATTTATGCTGAGATATGTGCTGTTTATGGTAGTAATGAAATGTCCTTTTCCACAGTTTGCAGATGGGTTAGGAAATTTTGTGCAGGCGTGGAGTCTGTCAAAAATGCGCCTAAAACTGGTCGACCTAAGTCTGCAAGTAGTCCAAGGATTGTTGAAAAACTCACACAAATAGTACTTTCTGACGCAAGATATACTTCTCAGCAGATTGCGGACATGATTGGCATTTCAAAAGCATCTGTGTTGCGCATTCTGCGAAATATTTTGAAATTTAAGAAGAAAAGTGCTAGGTGGGTCCCGCATTTGCTCTATGATGAGCAAAAACGCACGCGCGTTAAGATGGCGCGCACGCTTTTGAAAAGGTTTCCAAGATACGATCAAAAAACATTTATGAATGTAGTAACAGGTGATGAGTCTTGGATACATTTCTTCGAACCGCATCGAAAAATTAATAACCGTGTATGGCTCACCAAAAATGCCAGAAGGCCTTGCATTGCCAAAAGGATTGCAAGTGTGAAAAAGGTTTTGTATGCCAAATTTTTCACTACTAAAGGTCTCACCATCCAGGTTTCTGTACGTAAAGGCAAGTCAATGAATGCCAAGTTTTATAAGAAAAAGGTTCTTAAAAAGCTTCTCAAGTATTTCCAGAAACGTCGACCGGACGGATATCCGAGGCATTCATTTGTCACATGACAACGCCTCGAGTCACAAGGCTGGGATTGTGACGTCGTTTTTTAATGAACAGGGAGTATATGTTCTAGAACACCCACCCTATTCTCCGGATCTAGCCCCCTGTGACTTTTTCCTTTCCCTCGTCTCAAGAAAAAGCTTGCAGGCAGAAAATATACATCCCGCCAAAAGTTGGGGGCCGCCATATTTAACCTCCTTAGTGATATACCTGAAAAAAGACTATCAGAAAGCTTTTAAGGATTGGATTAAAAGATTGAGACGTTGTGTATCTGTCAAAGGAGATTACTTTGAAGGTTTGAAATAAAGATTTTCTTAATCCAACCTTTAGTTGTCATTTAACACCATTGGTTGCATTACTTTTGATCCCACCCTCGTATAAGTTTTTCCAAGGTGATGTCTTTAACAACATGAACATGCAAAATCAACATATCTTTTTGAACTATGATAATTTTTAAAGTTTTATTGGCAGCATGTGCGCACTTATCTAAATTTAATATATGTTTAAAATGATAAATCTTCGGAAAGCTCATTATATGTGAAGTTTCAGAGTTATTGAATTTCAAAAGACTTTGGTTTAAACATATTTTATTTCCCAATATACTAGTATACATTTTAGATTATAAGATACATACGTGAATGTTGGATTGAACTGGAAGCCAGTAGGCTTATTGAAGTCCTCTCCATGGAGAGGACTTCAAAAGACTTTGTCCTCCTAGGTATGTCTTAAGACGAATACTACAAGTGCATACTACAAGATAAAAGCTTACAAAAAAAGGGAACTAAATGAGGACCATTACCTTAAAGGCATTGTGTGATTGGGGATTGGGCTGCTCTACATAAATTGTTATAGTCGCCCATGCCGTGAATATACTACCACTTTAGATTCCCTACAGTTTGCCGGGTTGTAGTGATGAATATAGCTAGTCTATCCCTCTGATCCGTGACATTCCGTGCAATGCATGGTTGTAAATACATGTACACTGCTAACTAGTGCACAAATAAAACCAACTACAGCTAATGCGGACTCAATTAAATCGAGTCTGCAATATTCACTAGCCTTCCCCGGTGCTTCCGAGGGATTTGCTTTTCAGGTTTTGTTAAGGTTTAGGAGTATATCACCAAAACACAGAAATATTTTATAAACGAATAACATCGTTACCAAAATCTTACTTAACCATTACATGTTCTGTCGTACTGTCCCGTACAGAAAATATTCTGAAAAAGTTGTCCCCCTTTGAAAATGAATGCCATTTGTAAAGAAATAAAAATAAACAATTGCTGAAAACTGTGTTCCACTTAATTATGTAAAATTTCAACACTCGCATGCGATTGCAAATGAATCAAAACTAACATGTGTAACAGTTCTTTGAAAATGGTGAGTTTTTGAAGGCGTTTGACTGCCCGGAAGTGGGTCCCATTTAGGAAGTCTTTTTTTCAGAATTCAATGTTTATTTTAGTATACTGACACTTGTTGTGTTGTTTTTGTAATGATAGCCTGTATATTACTTATATTACTCTACAAAACAAGTGTCAGTATACTGATATAAGCATTGAATTCCGAAAAAAGAATTGTTTAAACAGGCCCCACTTCCAGACAGTCAAGCGCTTTTAAAAACTCATCATTTCCAAGGAACTGTTACACATGTTTGTTTTGATGCATTTGTAATAGCGTGCGAGTGTTAAAATTTCACATAACTAGGTGGAACACAGTTTTTAGCGATTGTTTATTTTTATTTCTTTACAAATGGCATTCATTTTCAAAGGGGGACAACTTTTTCAGAATATTTTCAGTACGGGACAGTACGGCAGAACATGTAATGGTCAGGTAAAATATTGGTAACGATGTTGTTCGTTTATAAAATATTTCTGTGTTTTGGTGATATACTCCTAAACCTTAATATATTATGTTATTATAAAGTTTAAGTATATATCGATTTCAAGAATTTTACAAAAGCATTTGATAATTTTAGGTCTTTATCTATATTTATTTATAATTTCCTTACATCTTTTAATGATATTTCAGCATATGACCTTCTATTTACACTACAGTATGCTCTTTGATTTTTATGCCCCTAAAGGTGGGCATATTAAAATTGCAATGTCCGTCTGTCCGACCGTTACTTTGTACATTCTTGTCCGGGCTGTAACTCTGCCATCCATGAAGGAATTTTGAAATAGTTTGGCAAAAATATTAACGACGTTTCATGTGTAATACTCAGACCCCAAGCTACAAGGTCAAGGTCACTGTTAGAAGTCAAACGTTAATAGGGTCTTTTCGTGTCCGGTTCATAACTTTGCCATTCATCAAGAGGTTTTGAATTTACTTAGCATTAATGTTTATCATAATGAGACGACGTTTCATGGAAAAAACCCGGAACCCTAGTTCCAAGGTCAAGGTCAGACTTAGAGTTCAAATGTTAACAGGGTCTGTTTATGTTTCCGGTCCATATTTCTGCCATCCACGAAGGGATTTTGAAATTTCTTGGCATAAATGGTAAGCATAATCAGACAATGTTTTATGTGCAAGACCCAGATCCCTTGCTCCAAGGTCAAGGTCATATTTAGAAGTCAAAGGTTAATAGGATCTTTTTCTTGTTCGGTATATAACTCTGTTATTCATGAAGGGATTTGGAAACAACTTGGCATAAATGTCTACAATAATGAGGCAATATGTTACTCACAAGACCCGGACCCCTAGCTCCAAAATCAAGTTTACACTTAGAAGTCAAGTTAAAGGTGAAAAGGGTCTGTTTCAAGTCCGGTTCGGAACTCTGTCATTCATCAAGGAATTTCGAAGTTACTTTGCATAAATATTCCCCATAACGAGAAAACGTGTCATGCATAACAACCAAACCACTAGCTCTATGGTCAAGGTCACATTTAGAGGTTAACGGTTTACATTGCCTGGCCTGTTTCTTGTCCGTTCCCTAACTCTTCCATCGATGAAGAGATTTTAAAATTACATAGCATAAACTTTCCCTATATTGAGATGACGTGTCAGACACAAGCTCAAGATCCCTAGCTTCAAGGACAAGGTCACACTTAGAAGTTAACATTGTGTGTCTTGTCCGGTCAATAACTCTGCCATTCATCAAAAATATTTGTCACAATTCTTTCCTATGATGAGTTGGTGTGTCATATTCAGGACCCAGACCCTAGCTCCAAAGTCAAGGTTACCTTTCGAGAACTTTTCTTATTTGGTCGCAAAATGATTCATACCAAACTTTTCTGGCATATTTTGCGCAGACAACTGTACCATTCTTGGGTACACTTCGAGGGCGTTGTTCACTAATAGTGCCAGCTCTTGTTTGGCCTTCAATTCTAAATAGTTAGTATATTTTGAGTTATATACTTGTATTATTCCCTATAAAATGTCAAGGTCAGTAGTGGCTATTGTCAGAATTGTTAGGTTACCTTAAAGACGAACCACAAAATAACTGAAATCTTTTGTATTCTCATGATGGTAATTATACATTTCTTGTATTGGAGAAATGAGAAATAACAAGTATCTATTTACAATTTGACAGTAATAACATGTATAAGGCCAAGAGAATGTATTTAATGTCTAAATATATTATTCAATTAATGTAGTAGTAATGTATTAAGGTGAGTTTAGACTACACTTTGTTTCTACAGTGTAAGATAGCTATTATTTTATGTTTATAAAACTATACTGAGAAGAGAATGACTGAATAAGTTTGCAGACGAAGTTGTGAAAACAGAGCCTAGATTGTCTACATGTCATCTTGTAGAATAGCTGTCTTATACCAGTATTACCAGAATAAGTTCATGTGGGAGGAAAAAGTAGACCACTAGGTCGTGGTCGGTCTTTAACACTTCTAATAACGATAGATAAAAATAAATGCTATAGCCTATAATTAACGGTTTATGCGAATACGATTATGTTACACACCGATAGCCACACGAGAACTACATGCAGATATAGACTTGCCACAGTTCGCTACTGCGAAAATCTAAAGTGGTAATATTGGACTGGGAATTCATGGCATGCCAACAGGCACGTGCGATATACAACCATGTAGATACTATGAATATATGCTGGCCGTGGCAAGTATAAGTTATCAAGGTGAATTATGACTATGGCAAGCTTTACTGAAGTTTTTAAATCGTCTAAAATAATAATTGGAATACATGGTATATTTTCCGTACCTCACCCAATATATAACACACATGAAAACCAGTACAGACTTCTGGTGTATATCTCGAACTTTGACAACAAAATATTGTTAAAATTTACATTTCGGCAATTAATACTTTTCTTTACTATACTACACACCTCAGCAAAATCAAGAAGAAAATGGTCAAACTTGCTGAAAATATTTTCAAAAGCAAACAAAATCAATGAATAAATAAATAGAAATAAATGAACATGAAAAAAAAAGATAAACTATATATAATAACATAATACAGCAAAAACACGGTCGAAACAAATACATATACTGAAAATATTGATGTTTGACTGTCTGGGGGAATCTTTGATGTGGTGAATTGTTTGTAAAGGTATGTAGATCTAAACAGAAACAACGGGAAATTCACCGAAATTAAAACTGATTTGACAAATTGGGGGCGTTTGAAGTTCATTTTACTCATTTGCGTCAAATAGATATAATGCACCTGCTCTTATACTCAATTACATATGTAATGCTTACCTGACAGAATGCAGTAATAAATGTTATGCAGTTTTAACAAAAAAGATTTTATTACGACGTTTTTGAGAGGAAAACTATCCTACATATAACACAAAACATCTTTTTATCGTTAAATGCTAAACAATATAATTCATTTTACTTTTTTACCGTTGAAAATGTAACATTTCGAAATTTGCTTATATTTCCTTGACGTTAATGAAACTTAACCTACTCGATGCTAATTAAGAAAGGTTACGAAATTATGTGACAGAGTCCAAAGTGTTTTCCTTGTCTTGTTTGATTTTTTAGATGCACAATTTTTGCTAGTCTCTGTGAACGAGAAACTTCTGTCAGCCTAGAGTATGGGAACTTAAAAAAAAAACTAGTGGACAGTTAGAAATGAAATGTTCTGACTGTTGAAATGGGGTAAAATATAAGACATTATCAAACAAGTGCATTACAATTTTCAGGTAACATTACGAAGAATGGTGCTCATGACCCCTTATAGAATTAATCATAAAGTAAAAAAGGGGCTTCCCGAAAAAGGTTGGACATGGAAGTTCCAACAATACGTGTGTGTGCATGTTTACTGTATGTTGCTTATGGATAAAAAAGTTCTATTTGCATTCGATGGAAATTGCAGGACAAGTTGAGTACACAAGGTAAAGACGGAGTTGTAATATGGATTGTCCAAAAAAGGGTGTAGCTCAATAATAATAATAATAATAATAATAATAATGATAATAAGACATTATTGTTCCGACAATATGCACATGTCTACATTTTTTTAATTGCACGGAAACTGTGAGAGGAGTTGAGTACATATCTTTTTCACATCCTTAACGTACTAAAACGTAGGCCTATTAGCGTCTGATGGCCCTTTCACGCTTCCGTAGAAAAAAAACATTTATACACGAAATTTATTTTGAAAATATTTCTGAAATGCCTAGGTCTGCAGCTCTCAAATACGGTATATATCTTACATCTGAGGCATATACTGACACTGTCAGACAACATCAAAAATGACATTTTGAGCGATTTGATGAAGTTCCAAAATTATCAATGTACCCTTGGTCCGTTACGGACCCCTATGGAATTTGTGTTTATCCCGAGCTCAAATATCTTTTCGTAGATGAAAAGCTGACATGCCATACTAAAGCCAAGGTAATTTCAAGAAAGTGCTGAAAATTGACTTCCCAATAAAAAAAAAAAGTCAACGCGCATACATTTAAATGCACTATGTTGGTTTTCTCATGGTGCGGCTCATTTCATGTCTAGTATTTGCTTTGCGAAAGACCCCTGACTATCCACAGGTGGCAGTAACGTACCTAGGATACAGTATGGGTCCATGAGCCATATGCACTTAAATTTATTACAATTATAATGTTTTCTTAGGAAAAAAATGACAAAAAGCCATTTTGAAAAAAAATTTGCTCCTGTGACAATGAGCCATCTACAAGGTAGATATGAACAGTTTGACACGTGCATTGCTTCCAGGTCCGTATTTTTTTTTCAAAACAATATTTCCTTATCAATGGTTGGCCGCCATTTTGGCAAAAGATTAATCTTTCAGAAAAACCTTACTTCAAAACCCAGTTCCAAACCGTTTACGCATCACGAGCGAGCAACGGCGTACAAAACGATAGTGATTTCTCCACCCGAAACAATCCCTGCTGCCACTACTGCTACTACTACTACTACTACTACTACTACTACTTTCTATTGTTGCCGCTACCGTACTTTACTGCCACTGCTAAGTATTGCAACTTCTATTAATACTAAGTTCAATGCTAGCAGTTTCTTGTGCAGTTTTCTTCTGAAGAATTACTTCATACCGAAGTTTGCAGGGATTATTGACACAGGTGTGTTTTGTGAACGTATTGTGAATTGTTATTTTCCTGAAAAAAAAATGTATACACCAAGATACAGCGCCTAGAAATAGAATCCCTTTTCCCGTTGCGGAATGCTCTGATTTCTGTGTCAAGTGATGGTATCTGGGGCTAATAGTCAAACGGAAGGACGGACGGACGGATAAGGGCAAATCTATATGCTCCCCTCCCCCGAGGGGGGGGGGGGGGGGCGCATAAAATGTAGCAATTAGGCCTTAGATACATGAGTTATCACTAAATTTGACCAAATGACCGGGGGTCGTTTTTTTATGGGAGTCAATATTCTTCGTGAGGTTTAGTTTACTTCACGTGGGGGAGTCATAGTACTATGATCTGGAGGTCATAATACTATGACCGGGGGGGGTCACTTCTTCTATAGAATAATGACCGGGGGGGTCATTATTCTATGGGGCTCGAAATACTTCATTACACCGGTGTTTTACACGGAAAGAGTAACTTTTTTAAATAGAATAATGTCCGGAAATCGTTATTGCATGAGAGTTCGAATGTAGTAATTTCGGCAGTGAGTACTTTACATGGAAGGAGTCACTTCTTCTATAGAATAATAACCGGGGTCGTTATTCTATGAGATTCGAAGGGAGTCATCTTTAGGGAGTCAGTATTTTACTTGGAGGGGTCAGTTTTTCTATAGAATAATGACCGGGGGTCGTTATTTTATAGAGTTTTCAAAGGGAGTCAGTTTTTTGTAAGGGGAGTCAATATTTTACAGGAAAGGAGTCACATTTTCTATAGAATAATGACCGGGGGTCGTTATTCTATGGGGATCGAAATACTTCATTACACGGCTACAATAATGGGCATAAGAAGTCAAAATTAGTGCTTCTACCGTAGTCAGGGAAGAATAATTGCAACTCAACGGTCCATGTTTACTTGAAAACAGAAAATAACACATTTGTTACAATAACAGAGATATTATTTCCAAAACTACGCATGTGTTTACATAAATTCGTACTCCAATCGTATCATATAATTTGCACGACAGCATAAAGGTAGCTCGAGAATGTGTTAAGTGTCATATAACCTCTGTGTCAGTAAAACATAATGTGGTCGTCATCATTCACGTGAGGTCCAAACATTGAAGCGTTATAAACTTCTTTCCGTATTTTTGTTGAGGATACAAACTCTGAATAGGGGAGGAAATGCACGGGCATCACTTCCTCGATGAACTTTCTGGCGGGAAAGTTTGGCATATCGTCTCCTCGAACGTACATGCTGGTTACCGGCTCATTGACGTCAAATATGCATTTTAGGAACTGCGTCGGATCTGTTCCAGATATGCAGTATACCTGAAATATATTGAATCAAAAGTCTTAAAGTTGACAAAGCCTATATAATATCTAGTAAGATACAAAGAATCATGACATTTCTGATTTTTGAGGAAATTTTTGCGGAAATTAAGAATTTCATTTTCAATAACCATGCATAAGTTGAAAGGTCAATGCCATGAATGGACATAAGTTTGGCATGCACGTTTTATGAAGACAAGAAGTAAATATTTCTATAATTCTGCACACACTGAATAGTGTCGTCTAGTCTTTTCAAAATAATGATACGTTATTTAATTAAACTGATCACTTGAGTGCGTCTGTACTAACCACATCGGCATAATTTTTGACGTTTGACATTCTTTTATAAGTACTGTCAATGGGTACTCTTTTCTTCAGCTTGAATATACTTCTGCTGTCATGGACACCAACTATTACCTGAAGTGCAGGAATAAAAGACACATACGTGAACTCGAGTGTGAGCATCAAGTTTTAGCCTTAGATAGCTGGAGTAGAGTTTCGTCCAATATTCAACTGATAAAATCTATAATAATATTCCTTGGAAATATAGCACGTAGCCAAGTAAAATAATAGCAGAGTCAGTATGATTTAGACTGTAAGAGGTAATGTAATGTGTTTTCAAGTCCACGTTCACCCTCTGAAGCGGAACTATAATATGCAATAATATTAATCAAGTTCATAGTCCCAAAGAACCAGAAATAATGAAAACGCTCCGAGTACGAAACGAGTTTAGAAGCCGCCATACTGACTTCTTCTTTGTGTAGTGTAATGGCAAGATTCTTTGTATTCTGTATTTTAATTTGGATATTTCTTTCAGAGATTTAAGATGTTAAAAATCATGCAAAAACTTGTCATTTTATGAATTATTAAAGTCAGACAAGACTGTCAAAACTGTAGTAGCTTCGGGGTGTAAAACATCCCTGAACTATGTAAGTTTAATTACTATGGTCCCACTCTCCATAAGCATTGTTAAAAGCTAGTTTGAACTACATTTATAATTCAAAAATGTTGTTAACGTGCAATAAATAGAACTGTTTTAAAAAGCTAATTGAACACTGATTATATCTTTGAAATTCGACTGAACATTTTTAAGTTACTGTGCATTGCTCTTCGTAGTAAAATAAAAATGTTAGAACTGTCGTAATGGTGTTGTGTTTCGAAGAAAGCTTCAGGTACACCGGCCAGGCCAAGCCACTACGTTACATTCGACAGCCTTTTAACTAAATGAGGCAGTATGTGACATATTGTACATTTCGACATTTACAGTTTTTAAGACCTGCATGTTAAATACCTGTAAATTTCAACTGTATTTCTGGCCATTTTCAACTTACAGGTCTTTTACAGACGTTTTATAGCTGTGAAACAGATCCTATTTTCGTAAAGGTACTTTGCAGCGTCAGATTTTTGTAAAAGTTCACAATTTTTACAAAACACTGCAAAATACAGAATTCTGGAAAACGTCTGTTCAGTAAAAGAAGACAAAACATATCTAAACTTGCTCCCGCTTTCAAAAATCATGACGACGCTTTTCCCCAGTAAGGTTACTACTCTCAAGAAAGATTTTACCAAATACCTTACACACATTTGCCTTAAATATGGAATGTTTCATGTAGAGAAAATGTCAATGCATTGTAAATAATAAAAACACAGGGAAGAAAAACTAATGTAACGCTTGTAACTGACCGCCGTTACATAAGATATTTATGACAAAATTTAAACAAACTTGTTTTCCTAATTCTTTCAGCCGCTCCATCAGTATTTTGTGACCTTCATGAAAAAGGTCAAAACAGCCGACTGTGTACACTTTATCCACTTTCTGTAATATTTTCCAGGATGGTACAGACTGGGACCTTTTCATCGACAACTTCCGGTGTGATGGCGACATCTTCATCTCCTCAACTTCCTCTTCTTTCTCCGAGGAAGTGTCAGACTTTTCATCAAGGTCATCTGGATCTTCTACAAGGTCCCCAAATATACTCATTCTATTAGAACAGAAAAAGATAATTATTGTCAAGATTCAAATTATGCTCGAGGGATAAAAATATAAATCCATGGCAAGTTTTAATTGTTTTGGTCAACATTTTGCCAATGAACATCTATGCGACTACAGGGGAGGGTAGGGTTACGGTAACTTATTCGTACAGTGTTCCGAAAGAATCATTGTAGTTTCGCCCCTTGGTCGTGTAGATTTATACATGCGACATTAACATGATATGATGCAGAGACGTTAAAACACGATGGCGCGATAATATAATGCGAAAACGCGATGCGAAGACGCGATATCAATACCGCACTTGCGCAACCTGTTTTCGCGTTGCTTAGTATGGTCGCGATATCGCCTCTCAACCTGTTTGCAAAATTATGGTATTACGATTCTGAAGTGCGATATTAACATCGCACTATCGTACTTTCGTAATACCTCCATCAGATCGAAGGGACGATGGTTCTATAATACAATGCGAAAACACAGTACGTAAGTGTGGTTTTAACTCCGTAATTTCGTGTATATGTCGAAGAAAGATGTCGCGATAATATGATGCCAAAACGATGTGAAGCGATGAATATCGGGGTTTCATACGGGGTTTCGGGGGGTATTTGTGTAATGAAAAGTTCATATTTCAGAAGCACTAGCCATCAGCACTAATAGATGAACTTCAGTTTCAGTATATACAGAACATTATAAACTTAAAACCTCATTAATTATCATTTTAAACATTCTTCCCTATAAAGAGGCGATTCAACTTAAATTGAAACTAGAGCTGCTTTCGAGAAAAGAGCATGTCTCCCACAACTGCCTGATCATCTAGATTGGCATTTCTTCTCCATTATGAATCTGAGTCAACCATGCACCAAGACCTGTATCACAGGCATCAGTATTTTCAGTAATTCAAGGGCCATAATTCCGATGTGCCTGGGCCGATTTGGCTAGTTAACTTGGCCGAGGACTTATTGGCAAACACATTTTGTTCAAGTTTGGTGAAGATCGGATGAGATATATTCGACTTAGAGTGCGGACAAGATTTGTTACAGACGGAGACACACACACGCACATACACCCCCACATAGCAGTAAATCAATGTCTCCCACCACAGTGTTGTGGGAGACATAATTATATGTGTCTCTTTCATTTTATTATTAGACACCTTTGTGATATGTGATATCGCAATCAAATTTTATAAAAGTTCTAAATCTGAATTTAGGAAAACTTACTGTCTTTCAGGTTTTACAGTCAGTTTTTCTTCAGTCTGTGTCCCAAAACTTCGCTGAAAAGTATGCATACAACTACAAAGGATTTTGGTACTGTTACAGTTAACGTAATATTATATAAAATATGTCATTCCCGATCCAGAATGGGTAGTATGGATAGCAACCGACGCTATAAGCGTTCATGGATACCTTGGTACGTGTCATATTCCAAAAGATTAAACTACACATGCATTAAGAAGATTAAACACATGATTTGAGCCGCACCACGAGAAAACCAACATAGTTGGTTTGCGACCAGCATGGATCCAGACCAGCCTGCGCATCCGCGCAGTCTGGTCAGGATCCATGCTGTTCGCTTTCAAAGCCTAATGGAATTAGAGAAACTAATAGCGAACAGCATGGATCCTGACTAGACTGCGCGGATGCGATCCATGCTGGTCGCAAACCCACTATGTTGGTTTTCTCATGGCACGGCTCATTTGTGTTTTAACAAAATACAGAAATTTAAGATTAGTAGCTTACGCATTCTGTGCCTTCATCTTGTTCTATCTTGGACTGTTTCTCTCTTCTTGGTTTGAGTTTATGGTCCAGACTTGCATGCGCTAGCCGTATTGACAACAAGAGACATATCACTCCAATAATCCCAGCTGAAAATAAGGTTATATATTAATAAAAAAATTGTTCTTTAATTCATATAAAATTTAGACACTTCAGATCCATGGCATTTGATATAATTTCTAGATTTTCACCCATTGAAAGACATATTTACCACAAGACACCAAGAAAACGAAAATAATAGTGTTGAACTGTATACACTGAAATATACAAGTCAATGTAGTCAGGTACATTTATTTTGACAAAGCTCCTGCTATATAACCATTAATGAAAATATAGTTCTTATTAAAGTATTAAAATCTCTTCTTGTGCCAAGACACACTAGTTACAATGATTGTCAGGGTTAGTCTAAAGTTAGATTTAAAGTTAGAGTCTAAAGCTGGAGCGGATCAAATGTTCTAGGACAACGTCACTGTTGTATGTGGGGACATATCACAGTGTAAATATGTGTGTATGTATGCGCCCGCGCGTGCGTGCGTGCGTGCGTGCGTGCGTATGTTGTGTGTGTGTGTTCGGGTTTAACGTCTTTTTCAACAATCTTTCAGTCATATAAACGACGGTGTCTGCTTGTAGCAGTGAGGACAATGACCAACTTTATAGTGCTGCCTCACTGGAATATCACGCCGTTGACACGTGACATGATACCCCACCCAGTCACATTATACTGACTACGGGCTGATCAGTCCTAGTACTATCCTGTTAATGCTGGGTGCCAAGCGAAGAAGCTACTAGTACCATTTTTTACGTTTTTGGTATGACGCGGCCAAAGATCGAACCCACGACCTCCCGTACTAAGAAGAAAAATATGAATAAAAAGTAAGATTGGTCAATTACTTGGCCATCGCAGATGGCTATATAGAGTTCAATTGGGCGTATATCAGAAGGATTATAATTGGAAACAATGTGCATAACAACACTGATATTACGTTATAAGAAATAACTAAATTCACACTTACATATACTTGAAATAGGAACAGCAGCCCCTTGTGCCAGACATAGACAGCCTATACCCATTGACTCAAGCTTTTCCTTCAGTTTTCCTTCCATTACGGCAGCCACGTTTGTTTTTGATTCCGTAGAAACCGCTTTGTATTTTCTGAATAGACACGAAGTGAAGTTATATACATAACACTGTTTCTAAATAAATGAAAATATCGTTGAAAACAAGAACGCTTTCTCCAAAGCGGAAACCAACAATTTGTTTTGTAAAGTTAGAAAATGGTGAATTTCTTCTTCTCAAAATGTTTTTAAAGGAACGCGCTGATGTCTCCTTCCGTATAAATCGTGCGGAAATTACGATCGCGGCCAAACCACGTGACAGCTCTGCAATTGAGACGAATCTTTGAATAGGCATACAGACACTAAATAGAAAAATCGCATAATGGCGGACACAAATAGTCCTCAGTTTTTTTTTTGCTCTGTAGAGCTATTTTCCTCATTTTCTTTGCAATTTTTTTGCTAAAATCACATGACAGATCTATGCTTGACATGTAGGTAGCATTTTCATAATGAAATAACAACATGACAAAATTTTTCATGGAAACTTAGATCATACACCACCAGTATAATTTTTGGTCTCATTTTTTAGCTGATTTTGCAGTTTGTGTGTTTGACTGAAATTATTTTTCTTGCATCAAACATGACCCCCACTTTTCTTTCGATTATTAGTTAGCACTGACAATATTCTTCAAGAAAATGTAAGTTACAGAAATTTAAAATGGGTCCTGATGTGTGCTGCGGTCATTGGAAATAGGTCAATTTTATATAGAATAAAGAACAACAACTATTTAGTGTGTTATAACCAATAACATACCTCGAATAATAAGCCTGGAAGTAGTCCTGCACCCTGACAACGCCAAGAACAAATTCATACGCTATGATAACAGCACATGCGCCTGTGAACAGTAATGTTTGAGAGGCAGTCATCTTGCTGAAGTCCGTCACCATCAGAATTGTCCATAATGAAACGCAGTTTACTATCTCGGTAAAAAGGATAAAAATGATACTAAAATACAATACTAAAAGAAATGTAATAATATGTTCAATATGAAAAAACAGTTGTGAACAGATATTTTATTTATTTATTTATTTTATTTTATTTGGGTTTTACGGCGCACCAACACATGTATAGATATTAGTAAAATACTAAATTCAATACTACAATACTAAAGAAGATATTCAAGTATAATACTAAACTGACATGTATTTAAGGCTTTGGTTTAAAGGATTTCTTGATGTTACATTATTGTAACACCCAGCAAAACGTTTCTACTTGATTAAGCTTAATAACTTACTTAATGTTTGGCAGTAAACTACTTAATAACTTACTTAATGTTTGGCAGTAAACTGAAATTTGGATACATCATCTTTATATATAGTTCTAACATGACTTCTTTGAAAAATACTTAATCTAAAGAAAGCAGTGAAGAAACACTGTACTTTTCATTTGATGGAACTTGCCGAAAATGTCAATTATTTCCTCACTTTATCACAGAAGGCGTCCATGAAGCCTCCCAATAACGGATCGTCAATCTGACCATAGATGGACTTTTGCACTTTTGCAACAATACCGTCCAGGTGATCCAGAAAATCATGGAGTATAACACACAGGAATGCAGTGACTGGGTAGTTATATCTGCATTCAAAAAACATGAATTGTAATACACTGTTTAAATTGAAAAAAAAGGTCCATGTAAAATACCCTTTGGAAGGGTTATACATAATAATAGCAGATTCGGTTTTATGAAATATTTTTATGAAAGGTAATGAAATGCGCAGCATACCTCACGCCTTCTAGCACGAAATAGTTACAACAGTGACGTAATAGTTGCGATAATTGGCTAAATATACGCTATTAAAAAAATACTGTATTACATACCTAACTAACTATGATTAGTAACAAAACTGCATAGATAAAAATCCTGTCACCCAGAGCGGGTATTATGACCAGAAGCAGGCATTCTAACCGGTTATTGACCCGCCACTGATGAGTAACTTCGTTTTTGACCCTATGTCGTCGCGATAAAAATTCGTTTACGTCGATATTTTATATGATTGATTAATTGAAGCAATCGTGTAATCATTATTGTGTTTAGGTATATAATAAGCAACTCATTGACACTTAGGCAATATAAACCTTTTTACGATGCTATTGGTTGTTATGATGTTTACCGGATGTTTTGGTTTTAAATAGACTTCAGGTCATCACCGCCGTTTAATAAGTGCGCAGTACATGTGTTGCATGCAAGTCCACTCCCATACTAATGGTACACGCCTTTTCTTTTCCATGGTTCAGCACTACCACAAGTACGAAACTTTCCAGCAAGTGGACACGAGCAAGATTTTAAAAAGCTTAAAAATTCTTTAAAGTCAACCTAAACTCAGTTAACATGATTTAAGGTATCCAGTTCACAAATAAGCAAGATCTATATAACAGTGCTATTAAAATACACCAAATATTGATGCCTGGTTTTTGTATCATTTGAAAGTGTATTGTCTACTGAAAAAGAAAATACAAATAGAAGACCATAAATGTTACAGAATTTTTATCTTTTACTTAATAGTTTTCAATGATACCAGTTATTACAGTGTAAGATTTATCATTTTGCAGTCAATAAACGTGGCTTCAGTGATTCGTGCATATTATTATGGTAATCTTATTAACTAATTCTTTTAACAGTTAATGGTACTGTCCAAATTGAAAGACGTTCAAAATAAATTCATTATAGAAATTTAGCAGGGTAAGGGTTACAGTCTTAAATGATGTCAAAGAAACCCCGATTATCTCATATGTCTATAAAATGCACGTTACGCAGAAGGGTGTGGAATCTCAATTTTCCGTTCAATTAGGAAATAAACTTACTTTAAACACCATGCAACTGGTATAACCAGTATTGTCCGCGACCATGACACAATGTTCGCAGTGAACACATCGACTTTACGGTCTCCAAGGTGTATTGCACGTGGTATCCTAGCAACAACGGGCGAAAGCGTCGTCTGCAGAGGACTGTAACAGTACGTGTCATACAGGTTAATCTGAATTAAATTGATTCAGTAGTTAGTGTATTTTAACATGGTGAAAGAATCGATTTGTCTACACGAATACAAATATTTTAATCAAAAGAGCTAACCCGCCATATTTTGACGGATTTGCGCTAAAATTAGCGAAACAAATGCGAACATTTGAATGGCCAATTGCTGTTTTGAATAGTATGTTCTGTTGAGTGCAACTTAGTTTGTGTAAAAACTAGTCAGCGTCCCGTTTTGTTATGCTAAAGTCTTTTTTTTTTGAGGCCCCAACTGGGTAACCCCGTTTATTTTTCTTTGCATAACATACATGTATATGACATACAATTTTATATACAATGTCAATGACATATATAGTCAAAAACAAACATGAACTTAACATGTTTCGAATCAAAATCACGTCAGATTCAATACGAATATTATGCAAAGAGTTTTGGAAGGTAAGAAAACAGGAAGGAAGGAGAAGGAAGTAGAGAAGAAAGAAAAGAGCTATGTCGCTTGGGAGTTCTAACTTTGATTAATGAAAAAGTAGATTAAAAAATGAGGAATAAGGGGTGATCGTTTCCTGGTTTCAGTAGTAAGTACTCAATACTAGTATATGTACAAGAGTTTTAGGGGTTGTAAAGTTTAGTGTTTGTTTGTTTGTTTGTTTGTTTGTTTTGGGTTTAACGCCGTTTTTCAACAGTATTTCAGTCATGTAACGGCGGGCAGTTAACCTAACCAGTGTTCCTGGATTCTGTACCAGTACAAACCTGTTCTCCGCAAGTAACTGCCAACTTCCCCACATGAATCAGTGGTGGAGGACTAATGATTTCAGACACAATGTCGTTTATCAAATAGTCACGGAGAACATACGCCCCGCCCGAGGATCGAACTCACGACCCCGCGATCCGTAGACCGACGCTCTACCTACTGAGCTAAAAAGTTTAGTGTAGTCAGCTATTATATTTCATCGAACTTTGACCATTTTTCTTCATGTCTATCTAACTTGTTTTGCATTAATGCGATTTCTTTTTCAATTTTTATCCTAGCTTTCAAGTATTGTACAAAGCATTCAAACATTGGAATGTTTTTGCTGTACTTAGATTTAAATATAAAATATTTGCATAATATTATTATAAAGTTTAGAACATCATTTTTCTTATTGTTTTGTGTTACACCGAAACATATGTTTTTGATATTCAGTTTTACGTCAATTCCTTTAGTAGTCAATAGATTTTAAATGTTGTTCCAAAACCTTGTACTTGGGGCATTCCCATATTATGTGTTCAATTGTTTCTGTATTCATGCAGCAGAAATCACATAGGTTACTGGGGGCCAGCTTACAGATAAATAGATATTTATTTGTGGGCAACAGACGCATTAAAACTTTGTATTGAAAACTGCGTAGATTTGTATCAATGGTAGAAAGGAATGGTACGCTAAAAATATTCTTCCAATTTAGGTTTTCATTTTCAAAAAAAAGATTCCCATTTCACAGCAGCAGTTGGTTTTTCATATGGTACATTGGTTGCTTGTAAATTATAAAGATACTGGTTGGGTGTTTTACAAACTTTTTTTTTTTGTTATGCTAAAGTCAACACACCTGAGACTGAAATATCTTTGAAGAACAAATTACGCAAATAGCAAATAACTTTCATTTAAAAAGAGAACCTTTGGGTTCGTATACTGCAACAGCTGGTTATCAGCTTGCCGAAGCGTTTACAATTGTTCGCACAGAAAGCAAGGTAAAAAACCGCTTCCATGGGATTCGACAGCTTCGGTCTTTTTCGTTGTTTGTGAAGAAAAATCGACTTATCCCCTTACCATTTCATATTTCATAGAAAAAAGAGTTTTTGAAAAGATTGCTAGCTGACATAAGTTAATCATCTTTCTAAATGTTATACAGAAACTCACTCTTCTGTGGTTTCAATATTCTCCTTCTGCAAAGGCATTTCAAATTTCAATCATGCTTTACCGGAAAATTGTTAAAAAGATGTGTCAACAATACTGTACTCGTCGTTAATGTTTTCTGTCATGCATGTTTTCACCTACCAATAGTAATGTAATATTTTCCATCTAAGACATCTCCTAAGATGTCAGATCTTTAATGGAAGAAATCCGACCAATATTGCTGCTTATACTATCAAAATTCATTAAATGCGAAAGTTGGATTCAGTTATAAAACGGATGTAGATACAGACATGTGTCCTTGACCTTTGTTTCATTAGCTTGATTCTGATAAAAAATTTTTTGGTTTTAACGCGACAGTAAATCTTTAAACATTGCAATATGCAAATATTAATGAGTTGTGTTAAAAAAAGCTGGATATTCGCATGTGTTAATTAAAGTGCACAAATAAGCATCATTTCAACAACTAGTGATGGTGTGAATGAATTATTTATATTAAATAAATCATCACTCATCTGCTACAGTGTCACAGTGACATAATTACTCTACCGACCCTTTTTCACAATACGCTCACATAAATCATATATATTTTTTTAAAGAATGACAGCCTTTTAATTATACGAATATAAACTTGACATTTAACACAAATGCAGACTATTCTCGGAAGCAGCATTTCATTTTAAACTAAATAACAGATCGATTTTCACATGCAGTATGTGGCAATCAATCAAGAAGCCACACGTTCAATCACGACACCGCTAGAAGTCTCATTTGTGTTCCATATTTTGATTCAAACGGAAATGTCAGAATCAATGAACTATGAGCACAAGCAAAACTTACCAAAATGAATAAGAATTTTTCGATGAGGTTTAAAGAAATTCTAACTGGTAGCCAAAGCAGCGAAAGAAACCCCATCTGAAAATATAATGAGATTTAATTAACAGTCTGTAAGTCGTCTAGCTAAAATATTTATTGTCTAGTTTTATCATATACTGTTACAGTCGCGACCATCAGACAAAAACCAATAACAAAAAACCCATAAAGTTAGTCAAGTTATGGTCGCTAGAATTATCAATGAGTAAGTTATGGAAGTATGAACTATGGACGCTTCTGTGAAACATAGTAAGCTATGAAATCCGGAGCTACGGACGCAGCTATGAAAAGCAGCAAGAACTATGCACGTGAAACTAGTAAGTAAAGTCACTAATTATAGTCAGAAGTAGGGATGCGGTCATAAAACCGAAAAACTTTGGACGCCAGCATCGAATAAGTACTGGTAGGCAGAACTACATGGTGGCCATAAGAAGTTAGTTGTGGTAGTAAAAATAAACAGTTCATGCTGACCTGGACATGAGAGCACCAAGAATACAATATACCGTTATTCAACATATTTGTTCTGCACCAACTAGACGTTAAGTATGAACTTGGCCATTTACTTTTTTTTAACGAACGGTTTAATTATATATGTTTTTATGTCGTGAATAATCTGCTACGTTACAAGCAGTCATTGCAAATACTATTGACCACGGATGGGCCGCTTAAACAGTCTACTACAATACAAGGCACAGTATACAATACATGTTACAGTAAACTACAATACGAGTTATATTACACATTAATTCTAATATGCTTGTCTCTGTTAAAACACGTTTACGCTAGAATAACGTCACGTTAACGTGCGGTGACGTCAATGTTTTTGTTGCGATTAAGAAAGAGCGCTACTATATTCTATCTACTGCTTTTGATAAAGGACATATTAGAATCGAAATAATGTTTAGCAAAATCGTGTTTTAACACTATTTATACACTCGGGCGCCCTCGTGAAATTATTACACCCGACGTATTACCGCCCATCGTGCATAAATAGTGTTAAAACACTCTTTTACTATAAATTATTTCTTAAATAAAACGTGATATAGTATGGCATGTATATAGTAAAATAAATTCTTTGGCATTTATAAAGTAAAATAAATTCTTTTTCCTTACTATATAAATGACATACCATAAGGCTACTGTGGTTTACTTGCGTTACTGAACGGTTACAGTGAAGTGTAATACATGTTAAAGTAAACAACAACATGTGCTACATAATACTTACACCAAACCACATTTCAAATAATTAGCTGTCTGTTAATTTTATGTGGAAGAATCGTTGTTTTTGAAGAATCATTAAAATTATTTTTACAAGATAAAATATCTTACCTTTATGGTTTAAATGCCAGTATATTTGCAATAATTTGTTACTATCTTGTATTATGTTATCAGTTTACACAATTTCGAGATATTATTTGTTTACTCTGTAGTATCATCTAACTTTAACATTTTAACATCAGCTGACCACTTAAATTTGGTTACATTCTTTTATCGGTTGACATAAATTGGCTCACATCAATAACACATGTGACTCTGCAATAAAAATATCAACATTATGCTCCAATGTAGTTACTCCAACACTGCACACACTAAGCCCTGATTAGTGTGCGGGTCTCAGATACATTCATCCCCACTCCTAATCATAAGAAATGTCTTAGTAGTCATCCAAGGCTGGTAGTTACAGGCCAATCACTCTTATTTCCATAGGCTTCAAACTCCATGGAGCACCTTTTGTTTTCAGATAATGCATTATGACTAATGCTTTGCTCAGCCCTTTAGGTGAAATAATTATTTTTATGTTGAAAGTAAAATCACACATAGAGCAAAGGAGTCTAATATCGACCCTCTTCTATTATCGACCCCCCACCCTTAATTGATACTTAATCACATTTATTACTAGAAATCATGTGATCATGTCATTCACTGTCATTTTTACGTCACAAATTTTCTTCATGCGCCATTTTGAATGTTTACATACAGTGTGACTGCATGAGATAAATTTCAGTGCCAACCACTACATCGTCCGTTAAGGTAGGTATCTTTCTGTTAAATCAAATTTACCGTTTTTATGGATCGAATCAGTTTAATTTTGTATTTAATCCTACTATACACATATAGAACTCATTTCTATCAGCCATTTTTGTAGTCTCTTGCAACTTCTGGAAAGATTATGTGGGGGTCGATAATAGCAGATTGAAAATATGACCTTCTGCTATTATCGACCCCCAATAATTAAATTTATATAATTTCTTGTTGCTTTGAGAAAAGCACTTAATTCATAACTTTAACATGTCCAAAACATTGTGGAATGATACTTTTTTCACTTGGGTATTGATTAAATTTTACTCGGACTTATCATAGACTCTCAGTGTAAAATCTCAAACTTTTAACTAAAATAAAGGTATTAAATCAATATAACATTTCAATGAAACTTCAAAGTTTTGTTGTTTGTAGCATCATCTGAAGCATGTGCAGTGAAAAATCTTGATTTTATTTTAAAATAGTGTGATATTTATTTCTAAAGTCACTATTATGTTCATTGTAAATATACTTTGTTATACCAAAGTGGAAACTGGCAGGTACTCTAAAATGCAGCTCTCTGATTGGTCAGTTAGAAACCCTAATGTTCTGTGATGACTTATGATAAAGTTATGAATGCACATTTTAGTTGATCACAAGGATTAAAAATCTCCTAAAATAAAAAGAAAAACAGCGCAGAGTCTCTGAAAGTTCGTCATAGCCCTGATGTTTCTATCATTTATGATGATAGTGACAGTTATGACGATTTTGACGATTCCTCTGATGAACAAAATGATGATGGACAGTGCAGACAGCTTAGACCAATGTCAGGGGTGTGGTCAGTCTAATGGGAAGGCCAAATGAGTGAAAAGGCTGTGACGAATGCCCAGGAAGGTGGCACATTAAATGTACTAAGCAACCAGAACTTCACTTGTTGACTCCAGAGGACTTAAAAAAAGTTAATTTAAATGTATAAAAATTGAGTGCTAAAATATGTTTTTAAGGCTGTAGAAAATAATGGATAATCAACTTTGTTTGAATGTTTGAATTATTTATCTCTTGTGTGTGGCTAATGTTATATTTCAAATAACTATTATCTAACATTTACAATTTGTCAGTCAAAAGACCAAATATGAAACTGTGATAGTATGAAAGACCAAATTTAAAAAAAAAAAAACACACATGAAATAATATTTCCATGAAATCGTAGTAAAGTTATGCTTTGTTTATATGCTCAGTTGCGTAATTTCAAATTGCAATTATGACAATAAAGGACAAATAAAAATTAACTTAATATTAAGTTAAAATAATATTATGCTTGATTTTCAGTGTTTTTCAAATTTAAAAAAAAAAAACAACTAGGGGTCGATAATAGCAGAAGTGGGTCGATAATGGCAGACACATGTCACGAGACAGAATAAATTTGACCGTACCGTATTCTGTAATGTAACAAGTGTTTTTATTGGTTGAAATCGACCAATGATAGTTTGTCTCAAATATATGTGCCACTTTGTCTCCGAAAGTGAAACACGGTGGGGAAACCACGTGACTAAATCGGATAACGTGCACGCAAAAGTGCTAAAAATAGGCCCGCTTCAGGTATGTTTTTTCACTGTAACTTTTTTGATCCGCCATTGTTTTAAACGAGATAACGTGCATAAACCCCGCAATAAAAAGCTCTTTCATCGGATATATGTAACTTGATAAAACTCCCTCCCGTTTTTACGTAATCCTTGCCCAACCGATTCGAAAGATGCAAAATATTTTGGTAACGAACACGTCTGTTCACAAGTTACGCACCTAGCACAGATTCTGCAGAGAATTTTCGCTGGAATGTAGGTTTAAAATAAAGCTTATCATTGTCCAAAGTCCTGTACCAAATATTTAACATGACTATTCAGGAATATTAAAGATATCGTAAGACAAAGGGTGCGGTAACGTACACGTTGCGGTTTTCAGGAGGTGACGTACACGTCATTTTTCCCCAGAGGGTAACGTACACGTCAAAAACTTTTATCAGCATGTAGAACATCTTTGTCTTTAAATGACTGAACTGTAAACATTTTGATATTGTTAAAAAAAGATGCAGATGCTGGGAACAGGCTGTTTTTCTTTCGGTAGTTTAGTATATACAGAAATGCTACAGTGAAAATGAATAGCATTTGGAATTTTATGGTCTAATCGTGTATGTTATTTTGACAAGTAGACATTGTTAGCAGTTGCCATTTAAATGTCAACTTTTTCTTTTCTCCAACTATCAAAAGTTAATTAGGTTTCTGGAATAAACCATGTAGTTCTGTCTGTCAGCAGGGTTTAATCAAATCCATATGTTCAAATCTTCTTGATGACCCGTTGAACTGTAAACATTTTTATGTTGTTAAAAAGATGTTGGAATTAGTATAAATTCTGAACGATAACTGGAACGATAGCATGCTTGATAACCATGATTTTTCTTTATGAAAACGTTACAGTACAGAAAATCTTTTTGTTTAATATGACAGCATGCACCTTATTTGAATCATTGACAAACTGTTTGAGTTCTATCATGCATGGGACCATAACAATCAGCCAATAATATAAACACGTTGTCGTTTAATCGTGCGGGAGTAATGTTATTCTTTCTGTGGGTAAGTGACAGTTTGTTGGTCAGCTAGTTATTCATTTAGACCTCCTTACTGAAACAACATATCAGTATTGACCTAAATTTTGCATATCTAAGTACTATAGTCATTCCATGGTTGATTAAATTATAAATGCTGACATATTCTGATAATATAGATCTATAAATGCGTCAATTACATCCAAAGCTTTAAAGTAACAGCCTCGGTTAAGTTTAGGCTGTTCATTCACAAAATCAAATACCTTATATAAGCATTAACGAGATTACAATTAACTATTAAACTAGACTAAGCTATATTGGATCGCAAAAAAGTTAGAAAATGTCGCAAAAAAATTGAATTTTTTTTTAACCAAGTACAGTTGACTTAGACAGATTTTGTGTCGCCTACTACAAAGTAGCTGCGACATATAGGGATTACTTTTCCGTCGTCCGTCTGTCTGTCCGTTGGCGACCGGCTGGCGTCCGTCACGCTTCTTGTCCGGAGCATAACTCAAGAAATAATAAAGGTGCTAATTTGTTACTTCATACAATGATCGAACACAGTGAGAGGATGTGCAGTATCAAAGAACCATAACTCTAGGTGGTCCCATTTTTTAATTATCTCCCCTTATCCTTATAAAAAAAGACTTGTCCAGAGCCCAAGTCAAAAACTATTTGAAGAATTTGAAGATACTTTACACATTGACAGAGGAAGCGCAGTGTAATGGTCACATTTTTAAATTACCTCCCCTTATCGTTATATAGAAAGCTTGTCTGAAGCCCAAGTCGAAATTATATAAAGGATTGACTTGAAACTTCGCACATAAATAGAGGTCCAATGAAAGGAAGTACAGTGTCAAAGAACCATAACTCTAACTGATCTTATTTTTGAATAACCTCCCTTTATCTATGAAAAAAACTTGTCTGGGGCCAATGTCAAAACCATATAAAGGATTGCCTTGATACTTGATACATTGATAGAGGTCAGTGAAGCAAAGTGCAGTGTCAAAGAACCATTACTTTAGCTGACCCCATTTTTGAATCACCTCCCTTTATGCATGAAAAGGAAAAGCAAGAAGCTTGACTGAAGCACAAGCCAAAAACTATGAAGGGTTGATTTGATACTTTGTACATTAATACAGGTCAGTGAAAGATAGTGCAGTGATGAGGAATCATAACTCTTACTGACTCCATTTTTAATTACCTCTCTGTATGTATAAGAAACTTGTATGGAATCCAAGTAAAATCAATGATATACAAAATATAAACATGTCAAAAAGAAAAGTAACACGTTTTTTTCTGTTGTTATTTTTAAGAAAATGGGTCGTCCAAAAAAAGTTTTTCCCACAACAGTGGTAGGTTCACGCTCCACTATGTCTCTTCTCGTGCGCATTAAATTACTTTTTCTCCGAAAAGACATTTTGCACTCATTGCAAATATATTCATTCTCCGTGCTGTAAATTGATAATAGTTTTACTGCCGTTACTCTCAGTGCAACAATTATCACGGGGGAGGAACTGTTACACGAGACTCGGTTGTGGAGGATATCATGTTACAGATTTAGGATGCTACTGTTACAGTATTCCTGGATAACGTTACAGCATTCGGAGGATAAAAATCACTGTCGGTGTTTGTGTTTGCCAAAAAAAAAGTAAATATTTATCTCTTTTTGCAAAAGTAAAAATTGTTTTTTCTAGATCAATGGTATGTACGTCTGCTGAGACATGGTTTAACACGTGAAACACAGTATATTGATGTCTGTCAAGCGTTTAATGACAAAATCCGAAATTTTGATAGAAAATTATCTAAAAGAAGTTGATTAAAATATGTTTCAACCATGTTTTATGCTCATTTGCATCGATAAAGACCCTCTTTAGGCATGCGGTTATAATACGAGGTAGAAAAATCAATGTGGGTCTAATTTTCTTGGTTTTATAGAATGTTACAGTTGTGGGATGCTTCTTCTGGATGTGTTACAGATTTAGGATGATACTTTTTGGAATACATTTTGACAGTATAAAATACCAGGATAGCAAATAAAATTTAGATATCATGCATTATGCAGGATTTTTTGTAAGATGTAACAAATATATTATACCAAGTGCATTTTTTTCTAATTTCGAAATTCTAAATCTGATTCAACAGCTATATATGATAAAATGATAAACATTTTCAATGGAAAGCTAGTGTCCTATATCTAATGTATATGATACCATAATCACCAATTCGCATTGAATCGTCGTTTGCACTTTAATAAGCTGTTCTTTCATAAATAGTACCTGTTTATGCTACATGTATTAAGCTAGCAAACGATGTGTCCTAGCTTCAGAAGAGCTTGGCAATGTGTGTCTTTATCAACGATTTCAATTACTAATAAGCTTAAAAGAAAATATCCTCTCGGAATCGGTAATGGAGAACTTAAGAAATTAATTGGCTTTTCTCACGACAACTCGCACATGTGCAATAAAACTTCATTTCAAATAACAAAAGATTCTTTTTTGTTAAACATGTATACGTGTTTACTGTTGGAACAACCATCGAATCATAGTCTGCTTGCAGGCGTGTAGCTGCCTACGAGCAAATATGCATCTGCGCAATGAAGATTTGGCAAGCATGCACAGTCAAATAGGTAATCTGAAGCATTGAATCTGTTTGGTCACAGGAACCTAAATCATTTAACAGAGGATTTTATACGCAGTTCATAGTTGAAATGGATAATGTTTCAGGATTTTCATCTAAAAGTATATGCGTCTTTGTCTTTGTGTGTATGACGGTGGCAAGGACTTTTCAGGACTGTGCGCCATTAGAAGGCATGTCTTAGGACTGTAGGCATTGCGTAAACGCGAGCACGAGCACATTAAATTCGGGTTGTTCAAAAATTAGGAGTTACCTTATAAACATAGTAACTCACTCTCTTTTTAGATTTGAACGAAAGTAATTAATCTATGTGAATATAAATAAATACACACTTAAAACATTTTTCGATTTCGCTCCGCCATATCTTTGGTGATTTATTTAGAGGTTATGGAAAAACATTTAACAACCGATGTATTTAAAGATTGTTCAAACGATCGGTCAATTTGAATGGAAAAGGGATGGGAGATTTGCTCTGCATAACTTGTATCATCAACTGTTCATCATATGTGATTCTTAACATATCACAACCGGCATCTTCTCCCGTTAGGTGGACTTTCCTGTGTTTTTAAACGTCGTTACAGCAACGCCACTCTAGTACATGTCTGACTGCCTCAAATGACAAAATAAATGTTGTTTAGCAGTATTTACATTTAACAACAGAATCCTGAAGAAGGAAAAAGTATCATCCTAAATCTGTAACACATTCAAAAGCAGCACCCCACAACTGTAACATATCCGGCTAAACTGCAACATTCTATAAACCACGAAATATTAGATCAACAGTAATTTTTCTACCTCGTTTTATAAGTCCATGCCTGAAGAGGGTTTTAATAAATGCAAATTTGCATGAAATACGGTTGGAATATCTTTTAATCAATTTCTTTTAGATATTTTTCTATCGAAATTTCGAATTTTTTCATAAAACGCTTGATTGACATCAATATACTGTGTTTCGCAGGTTAAGCCATGTCTCAACAGACGTGCATATCACTGATCTAGAAAAACAATTTTTATTTTTGGAAAAAGAGATAAATCTTTACCACATCTTTGGCAAACAAAATACCGACAGCTATTATTATCCTCCGAATGCTGTAACGTTATCCAGGAATACTGTAACAGAAGCATCCTAAATCTGTAACATGATATCCTCCACAACCGAGTCTCGTGTAACAGTTCCTCCCCCGTGATTATACCTGTATGCGTATTTAATACGTCTCTTTCAAAAGTCAGAATTATATGGTGCGGACAACTAAACTAACTATCGTTACTGGAAAGAACAAGTACTAGGCTTCCATCACCCGTAAGCAACTGTCAACTTTTTCACTCAAAGATACATGGTCAGTTGCGCATATGATGGATTTAGAGCAAATTAATTTCAAAATTTTATCATTTTACCTATTTATGTATAGATATACAAGAGCTGTAAACGTGTAATTATTTCCAAGCTAGGATGAGGACCGACGCTACTCATTTTCACTGTAGCATTTCTGTATATACTAACCTACCGAAAGAAAAACAGCCTATTCCCAGCATCTGCATCTTTTTTAACAATGTCAAAATGTTAACAATTCAGTCATTTAAAGACAAAGATGGTCTACATGCATGATAAATAGTCTTTGACGTGTACGTTACCCTCTGGGGAAAAATGACGTGTACGTCACCTCCTGAAAAACCGCAACGTGTACGTTACCGCACCCTTTGTCTTACGATATCTTTAATATTCCTGAATAGTCATGTTAATTATTTGGTACAGGACTTTGGACAATGACAAGCTTTATTTTAAACTTAAATTCCAGCGAAAATTCCCTGCAGAATCTGTGCTAGGTGCGTAACTTGTGAACAGACGTGTTCGTTACCAAAATATTTTGCATCTTTCGAATCGGTTGGGCAAGGATTACGTAAAAACGAGAGGGATTTTCATCAAGTTACATATATCCGATGAAAGAGCTTTTTATTGCGGGGTTTATGCACGTTATCTCGTTTAAAACAATTGCGGATCAAAAAAGTTATAGTGGAAAAACATACCTGAAGCGGGCCTATTTTTAGCACTTTTGCGTGCACGTTACCCAAGTTAGTCACGTGGTTTCCCCACCGTGTGAAAGTAAGAATATGTACGATAGATTATGGTCTTAAGGGGTCGATAATTGCCTCCTTTGCTCTAGTCATCCAAAATACATAATCTGTTGCCATGTTTTTTTCTTTCAGTTTAGTTCCTTTATATATCATCTTAGTATCATTCGTCTGCAGCCTGACCTTCTTCTCCACTCTCCCGTATCTCCAACCTATAATTTAAAATCCTTTAAGTGGAACCAGTCGCATGAATTTGAGAGAAGACCTTGCAAAGATACTACAGACCAAGTTTGGTGATGATCTATTAGGCAGTTCAAGAGGAGAATTTCTATTTTTATTTCTAGTGGTCAATAAATCATTCAAGCGTGTACCTGTGTAAAACAAATTTAGAGATGTCCCTACAAGCATGCATACAAGCTGTGGTAAAGCGGTTCAGGAGAAGTCGTTCATATGTTATATTTTTTCTATTTTTAGCTCTAGTGGCCCCTAAAATCAGTTAAGAGGAATATTGAAAAACAAGAGGGTCATTGTGGCCCTGAGCAGTTTACCCGGCTTTGACTGTTTGACCTTGAATATATGTGTAACGCACTAAATTATGAATGGTTGCAACTGTATAAACTAGCGCCCCCCCCCCCCCCCCCCCCCACACACACACACACCTAAAGGGGCAAAAAACCATCATCTGGACAAATTTAGGAGAGGATTTTACAATGATGCTACCGATGAAGTTAATGAAGATCAAGATTAAGATCATTATCATTTAAGCTGATGTTGGACCTGAACTAACAACCATGTCATAGAGAGCCGAGCATTTTATCAATTTTATTCAACTCGTTTATTAAAGAAATTCAAAATGAAAAGACATTCATGTAAAATCCTCTATGTATTTATGTTGGTGCTAAGGCTGGAAGAGAGTTGTTGCATATTTCATTGCCTCTCATTATCAGACTGTGTCTATTACATGTCTTATGACATGTCTTATGACTGGTTTCGAGAATCTTACCGATTTCATAAACTACTACTATATCACAACACTGTATGACGGCCGTAAAAGGACTCCCTGTACTCGGACTAACTTGGCACTTTCTACATTTTAAAAACTTACAGATCGCGGAGAAAAAAAGCAAAAATACCATAATATGGTCTGAAAATCGTATTGTTAAACGAAAGTTTAAGTAAATTTTTAGTTATTTCCTCAACAGATGTATCTAATGGCAAAACTTGCACCCTCAAAATTAATTTTAACAAGTTAAATATGATAAATAATAATAATAAAAAACGCATTTCACATCCATTTATAATAACTGAAAATGAAATTGTCAAGTTTGTAAGCACTTTTAAAAAAATATTATTTTTTTCCTGCTTTCTATTTTTTAAGATAATAGTAGTTTCATGTACATGTATGTTATGCTCGCCTAATATAGATGATTTTGTGTATTTATATTTGTTTTTATGTCTCAGTTTCTTTAATGTAAAATATAAAGAAGATAATATAGTGTTGATCATATTTTCATATACTATGCCAAAGAAGTATAAAACACTTTTTTTATAGCTCTTTGACTATGCAAAATAAAAGAATAAATAACGTAGTGTCTTCTTTTTTCCGTCTCGTATTTTACATTATTGAAAAACAGAATTAAACCAAGTTGATGACTATATTTGCAGTTGTTGTTTTACCGGTACTTAAAATTGGTGTAAAATAAATCACCCTTCCCACTACGTTTTTACAGGAGATCTCTAATCTATAATCCTTGTTTTTTTTATGATCGGCACCTCCCGTGATACGATAAGCGGAGATAGCCGAACCATAACGATCTAAAAAATATCCGATAGTGATCGATATTTAGCTAGACGGTCGAAGGGAGACAACAAGGTACAGCGTTGATCTCAATAAACAAGGAAAGATAATAGAATCGATTTTTGCCCAATTCTTCAGTATGTGCAAGCTAAACATATTGAAAATTGGATGTTTAGGAATTTCAAGCATTGATGTTTCTTTCAGTCGTCTTCACCTACACGACAGAATGAAATCACCACCTACATTCACACACTTATGTAGTTCGTAAGTGGTTATGTGGCAAAGAATTAACAAATCTATTCGGACGGCGTATGCGTATTCTAAAACGCTTAAAGAGTACTTGTACGTGTTTTGTTCCTCACGTATTATCCGACATATAATGAGAGAAACTACGAAGATACAGGGATTCTGGTTTGGATGAGTTTATGTAATTCTTTCTTATGATATGCGGTACTGTAATGACTGAACCAATGTACAAAATCTGCTCTGTGCATACATGATAACTTCAACATATGACTGTTTGTCTAGAATATATATAAATTGGTCATCGGTATATAGATCCTAAATTTTGTACCGTCAATGAGGGCCGATCAAAAATAATAGTACCCCCATATCATTGGCATTGTAGTTATTGTGCATAAGGCTCTTCCAGTATAGGCTTCCTGTTGAGTTAGCTTTTACCCGATGCGGTTGAAGTGTCTGGATAGTATCCCGGAGACATCTCGGATCCAAAAATATCACTGCAAGCAATATTTTTTATAATAACCTACCAGGTCCTGGGTCCTAGCTTTCAGAACTGAAACACAGGTAGCCAGCGCTGAACACAATGGTTATCTGTAAATGTATTGGGCATCGAGGCAAAAATAAAAAAAACAATCATGTGAATGCTAGTCATCACACAACCTTAGAGCTCTGTAACATTGGGATACCTTGTTGCAGAGCTAAAAACAAGCTATTAAATCCTGCAAACATCTGCACTTAGGGTATCCACCTTGTAAGTTACAACTCTTATTATGGCACTGACACTGGACAAGTGAAGCCATCACCTCTCATGAACAGACTGAACAAAAACTGACTTTGCTCGTTGCTTTCAATACTTAAAAAAACTGCATATAGATATATCTATGTGAAATATTTCATAAATACAATTATTATAGTGTTTTCTTTGCCCTTTTTAGCTCACCTGAACCGAAGGTTCAGCTATTAGATGGTCCGGCGTCCATCGTCCACATTTTCACTTAAACATCTTCTCTAAAACTTCTGGTCAGAATAACACCACATTTGGTCTGTAGCATCCTGGCGAGGTTTTCTATCAAGTTTGTTTAAATGAGAGCACTTGGCCCCCTTTAGGGGCCGCTAGAGCTGAAAATAGAAAAAAAATCTTTAAACGACTTCTTCTCATGAACCGCTTGATGGATATTCATCAGACTTGGTCTGTAGCATCATTATAAGGTCCTGTCCAAAGTTTATTCAAATGGGGGCACTTGGACCCTTTTAGGGGCTGCTAGAGCGAAAATTAGAAATACCTTTAAACCACTTCTTCTCATGAACCCCTTGTAGGATTTCCACTAAACTTGGTCTGTACCACTTGGCCAAGAACCTTCGAGTTAGATGAACCCTAATAGCTATTGTTTTGGAGGACAATAGGTCAAAGTGACAGGGGCCTGAACATTTAAAGCTATTTCTGCATGGTAACTAGAGAATCACTTGACCAAGACCTTTCAAACTTGGTAGCATGATTAGGCTTATGGAGTAGATGAGTCCTGTTTTGGAGGACAATAGGTCAAAGTCACGGGAACTATTTCTACATGGTGACTAGAGAATCACTTGACCAAGATATTTCAAACTTGGTAGCATGATTAGGCTTATGGAGTAGATGACTCCTATTGTTTTTGGGTCATTAAGTCAAAGATCAAGGTCACAGGGGCCTGAACCTTGAAAACAGTTTCCGCTCAGTACCTCGATAACCATTTGACCAAGAACCTACAAACTTGATAGCATGATTGGGTTTAATAAAGAAGATGGCCCCTTCCTGAACTTTAAAAAGGGTTTCTGCTCACTAACTTGAGAATCATTTGACTCGGTATCTTCGAACTTGTTACAGCATAATTAGGCTTATGAAGTAGATGATACCTATTTTTGTGGGGTTAGTAGGTCAAAGGTCAAGATCATAGTGATCACAAACAACCCATCATGAGGGGCACACGTGTTTTACAAACAGGTATTGTATTACATACAACTGCAAAATGTATTACCAGTATACTATATTCAGCTGCAATGGGCAGTAGGAGGATGCATTACAGTACATAATAGGCCATGGGTACTATTCACTGATGGAAGGGAAAAACTCTTACATAGCTGTTAATCTAACACTTCATGCATCTGGTTCTACCAAAATGACAAGACTGAAAAATGGAATACAAATAAATTAAACAAAACAGATAATCTTCAAATAATTTATTCCACATAACAATGCAATCACATAACAACAGTACTACTCAATATAATATGCTATTGGTCATCTCAATACTAAATTTTATTTAGATTTTTTTCTTTATTCTCTGATATTTTTAAACATTTCTATAATAAACACATTAAGCACACTTATTCAAAAATTCCTACACTGTTCTTAGTGCTTTTATTTTTGTACAAATACTTTGGACTTCATCTTACACAACCATAATGTAATTTAATGGCTAATTTATGTGAACAAAGGTGATGAAACGTTTTAAGAAACCCAATGTGCATCTTTCTATGGAACAGTTTTAGATACTAACTTTAAATGCAAAAAAAATGTCATGAAACGAGTTTAATTTAACCAAATAAATAAAGTGACTGTATTTCTAATTATTTTTCATTCAATTTATTTCATTAAAACTAAATATCATGTATAAAGGCATTTTATTTTTTAAAAAATCCTTTTTTCTAGTAGTAATACACATTTGAGCCGTGCCATGAGAAAACCAACATAGTGGGTGTGCGACCAGCATGGATCCAGACCAGCCTGCGCATCCGCGCAGTCTGGTCAGGCTCCATGCTGTTCGCTTTTAAAGCCTATTGGAATTGGTGAAACTCTTAGCGAACAGCATGGATCCTGACCAGACTGCGCGGATGCGCAGGCTGGTCTGGATCCATGCTGGTCGCACACCCACTATGTTGGTTTTCCCATGGCACGGCTCATTTATGTTGTGCGTAGCTATACATGTATTAGGTGTGCACTATTTCAAACCCTAACATACAGTACTAATTAAACATAAAAACATGTTAATTTTATGTTGAAGTAATTGTTCAGATTTTCAAAGAAACCCTGGATAACTTGAAAAATTTGCTCATTTGTTGCAACTTCGAGTGACTGGTAATTTACTGTACATACCTGTGTATCTATCACAATAAGGCTTTTCTAGAAACATAAAATAATTGTTGATAACATGAACTGATCAAAAAGCTGTAAAAACAGAACCATTAAAGTTTATAAGAAGTTTACAATGATTTGTTTGTTTGTTTTGGGTTTAACGCCGTTTTTCAACAGTATTTCAGTCATGTAACGGCGGGCAGTTAACCTAACCAGTATTCCTGGATTCTGTACCAGTACAAACCTGTTCTCCGCAAGTAAATGCCAACTTCCCCACATGAATCAGAGGTGGAGAACTAATGATTTCAGACACAATGTCGTTTATCAAATAGTCACGGAGAAGTTTACAATGATGACATTAAAAACTTATACAAGACTTCTATAAAGGTGCCAATTGGAACTGAAAACAAAATCTGTCGCAGGAGACACATGAGCTAAATGTAACAAAGGGAAGACAATACATCAATTGGAACCGCAAAAAAACAAATGCCCTATGAATTGGCATATGTAGTCATACAGGAATATAATTTATTTTTTTATACCTTCAACTTTGGGGAACAATTCTCAGCCAATCATTGTGGGTAGATACTGATTAATGTCTTCTAGAGTGGGACCAGCTGAAGCATGTGGTCAGACATCAATAGTACCCATAATAAATTTGACTGTCCCTTCTCCTAAGAAAGGACAATCATCAGTTTGTAAACACAACAAGTAACATCTGTCTGTCCATTGAAAAAATGTTTGCAGCTGCAGCTGTAATTCTAATTAGTACTGCTGACTGGCAGAAGTTGAATGAGTGTTTTCAAATGTGAACAGAACTGTGACTGAAATAAGGAATCGTTTAAAAGTAGAAACAACAAAGAAACTGTTAACGGTTCACAATGGTGACAAATACCTTGACTTAACTGTGAGATTGTGGCACAAGCAGAAGTAATAAAGCCAGACATGCTTGAGAGACCTATCTATTAGGAGACAATTTGCATAAAGGGACCACTTTTTCAACTGCCAATTGTGTTCATAAGGAACAAATTATGCTGTATCAAAAGACCAGTTGTGTTCAAAGACCACTTTTTCTCCTTCTCCTGGGTGTTGGTCTCTTAATGCAAGTTGTGCTGTACTGAAGTAAAGAATGTTAAGTGAGCTGAATTACATAACATGATATAGAGGATATTACATGAGTGTCTTTTCATATTGAATTTATTAAACGAGTTGAATAAAATAATAAAACGCGAGGCTCTGCCGAGCATTTTATCAATTTTATTCAACAAGTTTAATAAATTCAATGTGGAAAGTCACAAATGTAATATTCTTTTTATCACATGTTAGCCTTTCCTGTCAAAACATCAAAAATTTTACTTTCTTTTACTATATAAACAAGTCAATTTGACCAACGTCTGCTACACTATAAACGACGTCGACGTCAAAGCTTTATTACACTAGTGTATAATCATTTTTATTTAATGGCTTTATTATACTCCCGCGACGTCAAACATGTGATAAATGACTGTATCTGTGCTTGATTATTGATAAAATATGCGACAATTTTTCATTTTATGGGCTTGTTAGTTGATATGAATGTTAACAAGAGCACCGCCTTGCGGGTGCTGACGCTCATCTGATTTTTTTTGTTTAATAGAAATATTGTCCTACCCATGATTTTCTAAGTCTAAAAAGGGCCATCACTCTTGCAAAAAGCAGGATAGAGTTATGTTTCTTGATGTACAGTGTCCACTTATGATGGTGAAAAACTGTTGCAAGTTTTAAAGCAATAGCTTTGATAGTTTATGAAAAAAGCTGACTTAAACATAATATTCAACCAAGAAAATGATTTTTCTAAGTCCAAAAGGGGCAATAATTATTGCAAAAAGTAGGATGGAGTCATGTTGCTTGCTGTACAGGGTCAGCTTATGATGGTGAACAAGTGTTGCAAGTTTTAAAGCAATAGCTTTGATAGTTTAAGAGAAAAAGTTGACCTAAACATAAAACTTAACCAAGAAATCTGATATTTTCTAAGTCCAAAAGGGGCCATAAATCTTGCAAAAAGCAGGATGGAGTTATGTTTCTTGCTGTACAGGGTCAGCTTATGATGGTGAACAAGTGTTGCAAGTTTTAAAGGAATAGCTTTGATAGTTTAGGATAAAAGCTGACCTAAACATAAAATTTAACCAAGAAAACTGATTTTCTAAGTCCAAAAGAGGCAATAATTCTTGCAAAAAGCAAGATGGAGTTATGTTTCTTGATGTACAGGGTCAGCTTATGATGGTGAACAAGTATTCCAAGTTTCAAAGCAATAGCTTTGATAGTTTAGGAGAAAAGTTGACCTAAACATAAAACTTAACCAAGAAATCTGATATTTTCTAAGTACAAAAGGGGCCATAAATCTTGCAAAAAGCAAGATGGAGTTATGTTTCTTGCTACACAGGGTCAGCTTATGATGGTGAACAAGTATTCCAAGTTTCAAAGCAATAGCTTTGATAGTTTAGGAGAAAAGCTGACCTAAACATAAAACTTAACCAGGCAACGTCGACGCAGACGCCGACGCCGACAACCGCTCAAGTGATGACAATAACTCATCATTTTTTTTCAAAAAATCAGATGAGCTAAAAACAGAAAATCTGATACTTGACCATGTTTGCACATTTAGCTTACCATGTCATTTCTATTTCTGAATGACTTTTTACAATTCACTGTTTGTCTATTAATATCATTATTATTATTATGCCATTATTATTTCAGGCAAAATAAGGCTCCTGGGCAAACAATTTTGCCATCTGCAAAGCAACATTAGAAATACTAAATACTGTTACTTAATATATAACATATTCCCTCAGCATTGGTACCCAGGTTACTGTCATTTTCCCTACACATAAAACTGATATTCAAACACACATCACATAAAACCTTGATATTCCAAAATATTCAAAATACCTTAAGCATTAGTATTCCAAAATGCTGAAAATACCTTTAGTATTGATATTCCAAAATGTTCACGATACCTTAACCCTAAATACCCTGCTAAATTTCTATAATGAACTTGTCCATCTTTCAATTTGGACAGAACCATTTACTGTTAAAAGGAATGCTTACCAAAAAGATACTGACTGAAGAGCGAACAGTGCAGATCATGTTCAGACTGCATTGATGTGCAGGCTGATCATGATCTACACTGGTCAAAAAGGCAGAATCAACCATGTCCAGCATGATAAGGGTTAAGTATTGATATTTCAACATTGTTTACACATTAAGCTTAGCTAATTCCATCATGTTCAAACAATATTCCAACATATGTCATAATTTACTTTCGATATAACAATACCTTTTGCATTAATATTCCTATATACTAAAATACACAGAACAATGAAATTGTAAGTCATCTTAACAAACTTTTGTGACAATCCAAAAAACAATAGTGTGCAAGTAAGCGTGCATAACTTTTAACCTTAAGGTAAAGCTCAAGCTGCAATTATCTAAGATACCAGATACTAAATCTAAGAACAAAACCACAAACCAAGCAAAAAATGTGTAATTTGTGTGTCTTAAACAAACTACAATCCAAGACGGGATTTTGAAACAAGAGGGTCATGATGACCCTGAATCGCTCACCCGAGTAATATGAGCCACATGTTTAAAATGGCAAACTGATGCTAAATTATTAGAAAGAAGGTCATTAGGTCACATTCATGGTCACTGAAAGTCAGTTTTAAGACTGGTGTGCAAAACTGTACATTTCATCCAAATTTCAAGGCTGTATCTTAAAAAACAAGAAAGTAAGTCAGAAGGTCAAGGTCACAGTCAAGATGACCCCTAATCGCTTAGGGTCATCAGGTAGTTATAATTAAACAGTCTAGGAAATATGATCTGATAATGTATTTATTCCTATATAACCCATATAACAAGTGACCCCATACTACTACCATATACAGAAATATTTTTCATTAAAAATTAAATGTGACCCAACATTATGGTGACTTGAAAACATCTAAATGTCATAGTTACCAGTACTTATATTATTACCAAAAGCAACAGGAGCATGTATTACACATCATGTGTATGCATCATATGAATTCATCATTTCGTACTTTGTCTAACTTAATTGAAAATGTGTCCTAGGCTGGCTAAAAAGTACCTAAGTGTTATAAAAGCATATCCCAGATCTGTTTGTTTGTTCAGCTGGGTTTAACATCGCACCAACACAATTCAGATCATACTGAAACTTTCCAGCTGTGATGCTGAAGGAAGACCCCAGGTGCCCCTCCGTGCACTATTTCATCAAGGGCAGGCACCTGGGTAGAACCACCCAACTTCCGTAAGCCAGCTGGACAGATTCCTCACATGTAGAATTCAACGCCATGAGTGAGAAAATCAGAAATCTCCATCTCTTTTAAACCAATTTGAATAATTCTTCTGAGTTCTCATTTATGTCAATGTAAAACAGGCAGAGCGTTTCTACTTTGTTTGAATCACATTTGGTTACCAATACACATTTTGATTTCTAGATTTTGCCCCTCTTAACAGCACTGCCGACTTTTTAAACTGAAGTTAAACTAGATGCTTTCTTTGTTTTATGTCCCTTTTTACTACCACCAGATTTCACTAAAGGTGCATCGACTTCAAATTTCAGCACTGGTAAACTCGAGACACTCCCACTTGACATGACCCTCTGGTTCCCTTTTCTAAGTTCTAAATTCTCATCACGCAATATTCCAACCTCCCGTTTGAGTTTCACAAAGTCCTTGAAGTTCTTATTGTTGCTGTCACCTGAATAATTCTTTTTCAAATATTGTAATTCTGATAATACTCTGTAATATTCCTCCAACACACGATCTTTTGTAACTTCAGCACTTTGAACCTTTTCTTTCAACATTTCTATCTCGTACTTCAAATCTCCAACATGTTTTTGATAAAATTCTTCTTTTTCTACAGCCACTGAGCGTTCTTTATGTAACTTTCCAAGTTTATTTTTCAAGTTATCTATTAATTCAATTTGATCTTTCGAATTAGATGCTTCTTTCAAACGGGCTTCCAAATGTGATACCTTATGCGTAAGTTCCATGTTTTTCTGGGCCATAGATCTTAAGTCCTGTGTCAAGTTCTCATTATGTGTTTTAAATGACTGTAAGTCCTGTAGCTGAGAGAACTGTGACTTCTTTTCACCTGACAACTGTTCATTTTCAGACATCAAAGCTTCAATTTCTAGTTTAAGATTTGTAATCTCTCTCTTCTGTTCTTCAATTTTTACATTCAATACCTGCAAAAAAAAACCCCAGAAAATTATATATTTTACATAAAACACTGAAGTTCAACACTGCTGAGTATTGGCTTGAAGCAGCAAAATAAAATATTGGTTACTAGTATCTGAAACATTTTAAAGTTTGACCAAATTTACACTGCCAATTGTTTAATTTGCCATAAACAATGTTCACTTGTTCAGTACATTTGGTACAAAACTAGAAGATGCTTTTGTAGAAAAGCATATGTCTCCCCCAATGCATAGTCATAATAGGCAAAAAGTCAATAGGGGACAGGAGCGAAAGTCAAAGAGACACTGATGATAGGCTGCAATAGGCATGTCAATCATCCTATGAAGTTTCAACATCCTGGGTCAAGTGGTTCTCAAGTTCTTGATCGGAAACCGTTTTCCATGTTCAGGTCCCTGTCACTCAGCAAACCTTGACCTTTAATCAAGTGACCCCAAAATCAAAAAGGTTTATCTACTCTGCATGTCCAGGTTCATCTACTCTGTCCAATCATCCTATTAAGTTTCAATATTCTGGGTTAAGTGGTTCTCAAGTTATTGACTGGAAACCGTTTTCCATGTTCAGATACCTGTGACCTTGTTCATAGCTCAAGTGACCCCCAAAACAACTTTGGTCATCTACTCTACATGTCCAATCATCCTATAAACTTTCAACATTCTGGGTCAAAGTTCTCGAGTTACTGATCAGGTGCGCCAGGATCCATGCTGTTCGCTTTCAAAGCCTATTGCTATTAAAGAAACCGTTAGCGAACAGCATGGATCATGACCAGACTGCGCGGATGCGCAGGCTGGTCTTGATCCATGCTGGCTGCAAAAGCACTATGTTGGTTTTCTCATGGCGCGGCTCATATAATTATGTCAGTCAATATAAAAGCTCTTTAGAGCATGTGTTGTGTTGTTTGTATATGTGGCCTGCATATAAAAATTATTTGACTTGACTTAAATTATATACCAGTACTGACTTGTTCTCCCCAAGTAACTGACAACCTCTTATTATGAAAAAGGGATGGAGAAAAAATGACATCTGACGTTTTGACCCATCAAATTATCCTTGAAAACAGTTGAACTTGCACCATCTCAAGTTCTTTGTTGCTCTACTTTTGAAGAATGGGTTTAATACCACACCAACACAATCAAAGATCATATATTTAGGTGCTTTCAAGTTTCTGTGATGGATGACGACCCAAGGTAGGCATTATTTCAGGCACGAGTGGGCAACTGGTTAGAACCATCAACCTTCCATAAGCTGGCTGGGTGGCTTCTTCATATAAAACAAATCTACACCCTAAAAGAGGTTTTGAACCTACAGTTGTGGCAGTATTGCTCTATCCACTATGCTATAGGGTTGGCCCTCTATGTCAAGCCCACTGAGATGCAATGTGTAAACCATAATAAAATGACAAATTTACCTCAAGTTTTTCATCAGACCCAGATAGTTCCTGTAAACGTTCCATCAGTTCTCTATTTGTACTCTCTAGCTGACCCACTTCCTGCTTTAGCTGAAATAATACAAGATAATTTACATATTGTTCACTTTGAAGTTTCTATTCTTAACCTCATCCCTTGCATATTTTATATATTGGTTTCATAAATTTAGGTAATAAGCAAGGAGGTACTATACATCTCTATCATAAGTATCTCTTTGTTTCACCAATAAAGCCATTTTGCCATGGAATTTCTGTGAAATGTCAGGAAAACATATTTAGTTGTTTAATCTTTTTACCAGTACAATGTACCAATTTGCTGTCAGCAAGTACCATCTAAGACAGGTCATTAGACCAGCAGGCCATTGCTAAACAAAGGCACTGCAACTATGTCAAAAGACATTTTGAGATAACTAAATGCTCACTATTTGCTACATACGTCTCTCATCAAGGTTAAAACGTTAAAACTTGTTTGGTAAATTTGGTAAAACTGAAACAAACAATTACCATATTTTCACCAGAAAGCATTATTCTACATTTTTACATGAATAAACAAGGTTCTATAAAAAAAATGCTGTTACCTGAACAATATTTTCGCTCAATGTTTTCTCTAGATCCAACTTTTCTTGAACCGCTTTCATCATCTGCAATATAAATATTTCTGCCATCTTCAACATAGTCATTTAATTTCACAATATCATCATTTGATGAAAAGCTTAGAAATAAACCAATGATCATTGGTGTTTCAATAATTGACACTGAACCAATCAGTTCAAATTTTAACTCTTGTGTCTGTATTTCTTACACAGTGACAATACTCTCATCAGCTATGATTTTTTACACTCATATCCCTTGTCTGTATTTCTCAGACATAGAGACAATACTCTCATCAGCTCTGATCGTCACTCTTACCCGATGTCTGCATTTCTCAGACACAGTGACAATACTCTCATCAGCTCTGATCCTCACTCTTACCCATGTCTGCATTTCTAGAACATGACATCTTCATCAGCTCTGATCTCACTCTTACCAATGTCTGCATTCTCAGACACAGTGACAATACTCTCATCAGCTCTGATCCTCACTCTTACCCAATGTCTGCATTTCTCAGACACAGTGACAATACTCTCATCAGCTCTGATCTTCACTCTTACCCAATGTCTGCATTTCTCAGACGCAGTGACAATACTCTCATCAGCTCTGATCTTCACTCTTACCCAATGTCTGCATTTCTCAGACGCAGTGACAATACTCCCATCAGCTCTGATCTTCACTCTTACCCAACGTCCGCATTTCTCAGACGCAGTGACAATACTCCCATCAGCTCTAATCTTCACTCTTACCCAATGTCCGCATTTCTCAGACGCAGTGACAATACTCTCATCAGCTCTGATCTTCACACTTACCCAATGTCTGTATTGTATTTCTCAGACGCAGTGACAATACCCTCATCCGCTCTGATCTTCACTCTTACCCAATGTCTGCATTTCTCAGACACAGTGACAATACTCTCATCAGCTCTGACCTTCACACTTACCCAATGTCTGCATTTCTCAGATGCAGTGACAATACTCTCATCAGCTCTGATCTTCACACTTACCCAATGTCTGTATTTCTCAGACACAGTGACAATACTCTCATCGGCTCTGATCTTCACTCTTACCCAATGTCTGCATTTCTCAGACGCAGTGACAATACTCTCATCAGCTCTGATCTTCACTCTTACCCAATGTCTGTATTGTATTTCTCAGACGCAGTGACAATACTCTCATCAGCTCTGACCTTCACACTTACCCAATGTCTGCATTTCTCAGATGCAGTGACAATACTCTCATCAGCTCTGATCTTCACACTTACCCAATGTCTGTATTTCTCAGACGCAGTGACAATACCCTCATCGGCTCTGATCTTCACTCTTACCCAATGTCTGCATTTCTCAGACACAGTGACAATACTCTCATCGGCTCTGATCTTCACTCTTACCCAATGTCTGCATGTCTGAGCTCATCAGCTCTGATCTTAACTCTTACCCAATGTCTGCATTTCTCAGACACAGTGACAATACTCTCATCAGCTCTGATCCTCACTCTTACCCAATGTCCGCATTTCTCAGACACTGTGACAATACTCTCATCAGCTCTGATCCTCACTCTTACCCAATGTCCGCATTTCTCAGACACAGTGACAGTACTCTCATCAGCTCTGATCTCCACTCTTACCCAATGTCCGCATTTCTCAGACACAGTGACAGTACTCTCATCAGCTCTGATCTTCACTCTTACCCAATGTCCGCATTTCTCAGACGCAGTGACAGTACTCTCATCAGCTCTGATCCTCACTCTTACCCAATGTCTGCATTTCTCAGACACAGTGACAATACTCTCATCAGCTCTGATCCTCACTCTTACCCAATGTCTGCATTGCTCAGACGCAGTGACAGTACTCTCATCAGCTCTGATCTTCACTCTTACCCAACGTCTGCATTGCTCAGACGCAGTGACAGTACTCTCATCAGCTCTGATCTTCACTCTTACCCAACGTCTGCATTTCTCAGACGCAGTGACAGTACTCTCATCAGCTCTGATCTTCACTCTTACCCAACGTCTGCATTTCTCAGACGCAGTGACAGTACTCTCATCAGCTCTGATCTTCACTCTTACCCAACGTCTGCATTTCTCAGATGCAGTGACATACTCTATCAGCTCTGATCTTCACTCTTACCCAACGTCTGCATTTGCTCAGATGCAGTGACATACTCTCATCAGCTCTGATCTTCACATTACCCAACGTCTGCATTTCTCAGACGCAGTGACAATACTCTCATCAGCTCGATCTTCACAATTACCCAACGTCTGCATTTCTCAGACGCAGTGACAATACTCTCATCAGCTCCGATCTTCACAATTACCCAACGTCTGCATTTCTCAGACGCAGTGACAATACTCTCATCAGCTCCGATCTTCACAATTACCCAACGTCTGCATTTCTCAGACGCAGTGACAATACTCTCATCAGCTCTGATCTTCACACTTACCCAACGTCTGCATTTCTCAGACGCAGTGACAATACTCTCATCAGCTCTGATCTTCACACTTACCCAATGTCTGTATTTCTCAGACGCAGTGACAATACTCTCATCAGCTCTGATCTTCACTCTTACCCTTTTCTGTATGTCTCAGACACAGTGACAATACTCTCATCAGCTCTGACCTTCACCCTTACCAAATTTCTGCATTTCTCAGACACAGCGACAATTTGATCTTCCCTCTTACCCCTTGTCTGATTTCTCAGACACAGTAACGGTGCTCTCATTCATTCTAATCTTCACTCTTACCTTTTGTCTGTATTTCTCAGACATAGTGACAGTGCTCTCATTAGTTCTAATCTTCACTCTTACCTTTTGTCTGTATTTCTCAGACATAGTGACAGTGCTCTCATTAGTCCTAATCTTCACTCTTACCTTTTGTCTGTATTTCTCAGACATTGTGACAGTGCTCTCATTAGTCCTAATCTTCACTCTTACCTTTTGTCTGTATTTCTCAGACATAGTGACAGTGCTCTCATTAGTCCTAATCTTCACTCTTACCTTTTGTCTGTATTTCTCAGACATAGTGACAGTGCTCTCATTAGTCCTAATCTTCACTCTTACCTTTTGTCTGTATTTCTCAGACATAGTGACAGTGCTCTCATTAGTTCTAATCTTCACTCTTACCTTTTGTCTGTATTTCTCAGACATAGTGACAGTGCTCTCATTAGTCCTAATCTTCACTCTTCCCTTTTGTCTTAATTTCTCTGATACAGTGATGGTGCACATTCATTCTAACCCTCACTCTTACAACTTGTCTGTATTTCTCAGACATGATGAATGCACTCTCATATGTCCTAAACCTCTCTCTAACTCACTAAATTTGTATTTCTCACACACAATTACAGCACTCTCATCAGTTCTAATGTTCATCTAAAAGTTTTATGTTGACCTTCCTTGGTTCTCATGCTATGGGGAACTAATAATATGTGTCAAATTAAATAGCAAAATCCCTTAAGGGATGGCAGATCTATTGCCCACACATTTGGAATGACAAGACGGCGAGGGAGACAAAATTAAGGATGAATTCATTTTTTTCAATCTTTCCCTCCCTTTTTCTTCAAAAATTTCAAAGGCAATGACAACAGCTGAAAATCTGTAATCTCTGGTTGGTGAGTTTCCAGATAAAATAGCAAAATCATTATCTAAATCATAAATGTGGAACTGGTCACACATAGTTGTATCTAAATGACAAAAGGAAATGACAAGTTCCAAACAATATACCTCCCTCTGATTGTAGAGCCTATGTATTGAGCTTTAAAATAAGTAGTCGGACAAAAGATTGCATCTTCACACAAACAGATGGGATGAATAAGAAGTTAGAAAGAAGATTAAAGTCTATCAACACATAAAGGGCATGAATATTATATAAGTAGTCAGAAAATGTTTTAAAAGATCAAGTCTACAGACACACAGTTTGTTTGTTTGTTTGTTGGGTGCCACCGCTCGTCTACAAGTGCTTGACAATATGTAACAAAAGAGTTATAGTTCAGATTTTATAAGTACAAAAAGGGCAATAATTCTGACAAAATGCAGGGTAGAGTTGTGGTTCTTGACCTACGTTGTGCCCTTATGATGATAGAAAAGTGTGCAATGTTTCAAAGCTGTAGCCCTTACAGTTTTTGAGAAAATGTGACCTAAACAGAAAATTTAACATATAAACTCAAATGTTCTAAGTACAAAACAAGCCATAATTCTTAAAAAATGCAAATCAGAGTTATGGGTCTTGGCCTAAATAGTCCCTTAATGATGATAAACAAGTGTGCAAAATTTCAAAGCTATAGCTCCAATAGTTTATGAGACAAGTTGGACCTAAACGAAAATTTAACCATGAAACTCAAGTTTTTTAAGTACATAAAGGGACATAATTTTGACAAAATGCATATCAGAGTTATGGTTCTTGGCCTAAATAGTCCCCTAATGATGATAAATAAGTGTGCAAAGTTTCAAAGCTGTAGCTCTTACAGTCTTTGAGAAAAGGTGAACCTAAATAAAAAATTTAACCAAGAAACTTTAATTTTTGAAGTACAAAAAGGGCCATAATTCTGACAAAATGCAAACCAAAGTTATGGTTTTTGGCCTACACAGTAACCTAACAATGGTTAACAAGTGTGCAAAGTTTCAAAGCTGTAGCTCTTACAGTGTCCGAGAAAAAGTAGACCTAAACAAAAATTTTAACCAATGCCGACGTCGATGGTCAAGTGACGGCAATACCTCATAGATTTTTTTTCAAAAATCAGACGAGCTTAAAAATGTGTATTGTATTTTACGTGCAGAAGTTGCTAGCCAAAACCTTCAAGTGCTCTCACATGTAGCTACTTCTTTAGGTTCGAAGAAGTTAACACGTTTGCCACGCTTAATTACCTTTACATGTGATATGCTGGAAGTAGTCAAACTTTTAAGGGTCAAAGATAGGGCTAAACAATTACGACCGAATCATGTTTATAATATTTTCCACGGCACTGCTGCACAATATCTTAATCAAAACTTTTGCAAAGTTTCATTAATTCACAACTGTACTTATTAAGATTTAGTAAATTTAATTTTGTTGTTCCAAAAGTCAAAAGTTTTGGTGCTGATACTTTTTACTTGAATGCAATTCATGATTGGAATAATCTTCCCGAGTTCATTAAGGCGAAAACAAATAAGCATTATGCTTTAAACAGGAAGTGAAGAAACATTTATTCAAGTGTGCACCTCTAATAGAAATCTCTGATACTATTTTGTACTGAGACATTCCTGAAGATGAATTTGTTTTAGTTTTAAATATTGAAACCATTACTGTGATATTATATTCAGGACATAACCCATACACAGTAAACCCTTTGTCATGTATTTGCAGAATATATTTTAGATATTTGTTTTCTCAGAAACTATATTCCAAGTGATTGCAAAGTATTTGCATCAGACTTTCGCAAACAGTCCGCAAAACGTATCACACTGAAGCAAAGGGTTTGCAAATAAACACTTAGATAAATTACAGACTGCAAAGGTTTTGCAAATAAATACTTTATTAAATTAGCAGACAGCAAAGCATCTGCAAACAAACACTTAGCTCATTTACTTAGCAAAGGTATTGCAAATAAACACTTTGTACAGAAATGAAAGAGCAAAGCATTTGCAAATAGTTAACATAGATGAATTTGCTTTCCTGGTAGACTCTAGGTACAGGAAGTAATTAACCATTCTGTTTTCTGATTGGTCTATATTCAAATGGCAGGATTTTTGAAAATATTGTGAGGAAATGTTTACACATCAGTTAGTAGAAATATTTTGGTGATGCAAACTTGTGTTAAACAGATTATTTATATAATATTCTAATTATTTTTTCTGGATATCAACTTTGTTGAATAAGGATAATGCAATACCATGTTGTTAAGCAATAACACTTCCAAGAACCAGAGAATATTGCAACATGTAGAAAGGTAATGTTAATCAATGATAGTTATATAAAATACTTTTTACTCAAGCAGTTGTTGAAACTTACATTATTACATGATTTTAGTTATTGTTACTGAATGATCACTGAAATGATTGACTTTTAATATTTCTTTAAACTGCAAAATTTTAATGGTTTTGTGAATTTACATCTGTTTTTCAGATATTAAACAAAATCCTTTTCTTTGAACCTCAGAAATTCATATTATGCTGTTTGTTACGTATTTGCGAATACTTTGCATATTATTTGCATGCAAATTGCAAATACTTTGCTATCAGTTTGCGATTACTTTGCTATCAGTTTGCGATTTATTTGCCGAAGTTTCAGCTGCGAATTGTAAATTGTTTGCGAACTATTTGCATTCTGTGTGCGTTGTGTATATTTGCAAAAGCTTTGCAGAATAGTTGCACGTTTCGTTCCATTTCTACTCATCTGCGGAATATATTCAGCAATCATGTGCTGCAATTGTTCTGCAAAGGTTATGGCAAATATTTGGCAAAGATAAAAAGTATATTCTGCAAAGGCCCTGTTTTTGCATGGGAAGTTTTTTTAGATAATGTTATGTTTTTTACTTAATATACACAAATTTTCTACCTATAAATTAGTAACGATCAGACATTTTAATTGTGAAGATAATGATTGAAAATTATATCTACCTAATGGGACCCCATTGGAAATAAGTGATTTCTTTTAGTTTTACTTTAATGGGCCATCCCAGGCGTTAAGATCATATCTTTTTTTCTCTATGTAATAAATTACTTGAGCTAATGTTTTAAGCTCTTATGCCTGAATAAATTTGAACTGAATTGAATCAATTACAAAACCAACAAAAATTAATCCCTCATGAACATTAATGATTTCATAGGTCATAATAACTGAATATCATTGAAACAAATCAAAGGCCTGAAGGGCCTGAGAGTCGGCTAATGATTGATATACTGGTAGAATAGTCTACCAGTTTCAGTTTGTTTATAGTTTTTTCCCAACAGAACAGATTTTGTTACAAAAGATGAAATGGACATTGAATTGATGCCTAGTAAAACTTTGACATTATACAAGTATTTAAACCCAATATATTTCTCTAAAATTGAAGAGAGGTTCGCAAAAATAAAAACGTTGAAAGTACAAACTACAATTTGACAGCTGAGATTAAGATACTGCCCACAACTATATATGTTTCTCCAGTAAACATTTGCCTACGGCATTAGGCCTAAAAAAAAATTCTTTGTTTCCCGTAACATGTTAAAAAAAAAATAGGGTAGGTAGGTCGGAAAATATTTTTTTTTTTGGAATTTTTTTTATTACGGGGGACTTTTCGGAAATTATTTTTGTGTCAAAATATGAATACAAATAGGGGGGTTATGCCTTTAGTGCATCAGTAAGTTGATTTCTAACATCACTGACCAAGTTTAAAGCATAAAAAGTGCAGTTTTGTTACTTTTTGTCAAAAAGTTGAAAAAATCATTCTCCAAGGCCATAAAAAATTTAGGGTCGGGCCAAAAATTTAGGGTAGGTCGGGATACCGGAAACAAACAATTTTTTTTACGCCTTACTAAAAGAGGCAATTATCAGCTGGGATATATTCGCACATGATAAAATTTGAATATGACAATTCATATATTGAAATTTGATAGTGCGGATTGCCACATACAATTTGTAACGGGATGGACAAAAGAACTGTTCAGATATTTTACAGACAATGGGCCTGGCGATAACCGTGTCATACATTAGGTATTGTTCAATCATATTATAAGTGATTTGAATTTAAAATATACTTACTTTTGTGTTTAAAGATATGTAAATGGTGCTGAGTGTCAATATATAGTGTCATGAATGTTTACACTGACAGGAAAATTGCGCATTCGTAACTAAGGGAAGTTACATGGACTAGCTACCAATTTCAAAAAAGAAAACCTGTATTAATAAATGCAGTTCTTTTTTAGTTAAAACCATCATTTATTCTATTTCAGACCTGTTAACCCCTTCAAAACCATGTCAGTAGTCCCCAAGTCCATGCACTTTCAATTATTCATTTTGATTCATGTAGACAGACATGCCCAGACTGGGCTGAGCCATTTTTACATGGTCGGTAGCAGGGTGGGTGTGGGGAGGGGTGTTCCTTTGAATTGCAGTCAGATTTTGAAATGGGCATTGTGGCAGGTGGTAAAAGCGCAAATGTATCAAACTGCAATGTGGCAATATAGGGGGAGGGTGTGGGAGGATACCCCTTCCTGCAATTAGGGTTTTGGGTACACCCTTGATACAGCCTTTGGTGCAAGCTCTAATTGAACATTTTATGTTTCAATTTCTAAATATTACCTACCGGGTGGATTCTTTTTAGTATTACAATATCCAAAGTATGAATGACTGTCACTTCATATTTTTACTTTAAGGTCATGCCTCAGGACTAGAATATAAGTCTGATATAGATACTATGTATGTGTTATAAAAATAAATTCTAGAATCATTTCTGTTATAATAATATCTATCATGTCTGTTACTTGAATGTTAAAATTTCATACAGCTCGATATTTACCCAAAATATTATATCCGGATACGATTACACTTTTCTTAATACCGCCAAAATCTCCAGTCTCAACAATATGTTTTACAAATTGTGATGATACGAAAACAGTTTAGCAGCAATTGGCAGTATCTGACATTGAAGTTTACGGTGGAATTATCTCTTATTTAAATCATTTCTTAAAAAAGTTGTTTCCTTTCGTCAATGCAGCCTAACATAGATGATCTACTTTCGATTTCAAAAACTACAAGAAAATACAATTTAATGTTTCGCCGATTGTTTATTTCTCGAAGAATAAGAAATAAAATCATTTTTCAAATCAGTAGTAATTAAACAAACCAGTAAGAGCTTCTTCTCCCGATAATTTATCTGCTTACTGACTGCATAATTCAACCCATGTGTCATCATGAATGGGTGACGGTTTCATTTTTTGTGACCTGAATCGTAAGCAAATTATTTGAACCAGTCAAAATTCCAGGAAGGTTAAGATTTAGAATGAAGTTGTATGTAGACGTTTGCATTTTCGCCACTCGCGATTTTGCATCATTTTTATCTGGCCAATCTTTGTAGTATTTTTTCGGTAAACCGAAGTTCGTTTTTTTCAAACGCAAAGTCGTAGAAGCGTTGTTATAAACAGTCATGTGTGTTCGCCAACATGTGCCCAGAATGTAGTTAGAATTCATTTGCAAAGTCACGCGGAAGAATTAACATACTGCACATATCTTATTCGGGTCATTTAAAATGAAGCTGTCATAATTTAATTTCACCGATGTGGTAAACTCTTTGATAAGAGACATTCCAATGCTTTCAGAGGTACCAGACTCAATAAAATACTAGCAGTATGTTCTAGAACTGAAGTATATTTTGTCTTCCGCTGGATGTTACGCAAACTTGGTAAGCCTGTGCAGTTCAGGAATTGCACGGACAGTGCAATAAATTTGTTATTTGCGCAATGATTTTAAAGATTTTTTTTTTGAAACGGACAGGGTAACAAATGGATAATTTGGCTAATATGTTAATATGCAGTTTTTATTTGAATTTGTGAACATCATATTTGCTATTTTGTGACAAAAGGGCATACAATTAGTCACCATAATCATGTGCGCAAATGTTTTACCAAATCCCGCAGAATCGTTACGAGTGTTTATGCTTAACGAGTTACCGCGGAAGAAAATACGTGGCTTTATTCAAGTATTGCACAATTACACTTCATAAATTTGACAGATTACATCTTATACTGGTCATAGCAAATGGGACTGACATAACTGAACTTCATCCGATCAATGTACTTTTTGAAATTAGAGACAATCTAATGGAACTACATCTATTCGCTGTGTTGTGAGGCCATTAATAATGTGAATGAGAAATCGGGCGATAGCAAGGACTCGTCAAACGCTTTCAGCGTTTAGCCGACTCAAAAATGTGGGACCTGATTTTATGCAAATCTGAACATTTCTTTATTAAGTCTCATAATGGATTGTTCACTTAACAAAGGAAATTACTATTTCATTAGGGGTGTCCAATCAGCCCGATGGTCCATCTATGCCTAAAAACAATGTCCTTTTGCATTGAAACACAGTAGAGTCACCAATTTATTTAATTAAATGAATAAAATACTGAGCAAAACTAAATACAATTCATCATATTTAATTCAAATCAAGTATTAATAAACACAAAAATAGTAAAATAGTGCTAAAATTGTTCTGAGGTTTATATCGAAATTAAGAATGTCATATCTTAAATGAAGGTAAGGTATGAGTTACTGGAGTAACTGTTTATACATGTCTTTCTACTATTGTTTTTCTCAACCATGGCATTAATCCTATTAACACTACATGTCACATGTCCAACTGGTATCACATTGGTGAGTTTACTGGTATTAGCTTTCATCTGCTTCCTTGTCATTAAGTCATTTATCCAATTTGCACTTCTAGTGTGCCTCCCTGCTGCCATGGCATTGATTTTGCAAGCACGTGTTTTCACCTGTCCTTCTTCAATGTGTTCCTGTGCAATCATAGAATTTATCTTATTAGTGCTACTTCTAACTTGTCCTTCTCCACTGTCCTTTTCTGCCATCATATAATTGATTTTATCAGCACTACTTCTTACTTGTCCCTTAGCTGATTGTTTTTCCTCCATCAAAGAATTCATTTCTTTAGGGCTACTAATGTCTATGCCCAGTCGTCTGTTAGTTTCTGCCATCAAAGTATTGTTTACATTTGTGTTAGCCTTGGCCGGTTCTTCACTTCCATGTTCCTCAGCCATCAAAGCTTTGATCTCTTCAGCTCTTTCTTTATCTGTTTGCTTCCTTGCTCTGCCTATCTCTGACATCACACTAGCATTTTCTTCTATATGTTCCTCTGCTGTTAAAGAATTGTTTTCATTAGATGTACATCTTGCTTGTCCCTCTGTCATGAGATAATCGATGTCATTAGTACTGCATATTACTTGTCCCTCTGCAGATATGGCATTTATGTCATTTATGCTTCTTCTAACTTTTCCTACCCCTCCATGTTTCTCTACAATAGAAGAATAGATAACATTTGCACTATCTCTCAACAGTTCCTCCCCATCCTCCCTGGCTTTTAACGTATTGATCTCTTCAGCTGTCTCTTGATCTGTTTGCTTCTTTGTTCTATGTATCTCGGACATTACAGGATTGGTCACTATTGCTTTACCTTTTAATCTTTCCTCCTTGCATATTTTAGCCATCAATGGTTTGACCTTATCAGCACTTTTTTCTATATGTTCCTGTGCCACAGCATTGTTTTTGGTAGAACTACTTCTTACCTGTCCCCATGTCAACACTGTATTGTTTTCATTTGCACTGCTTCTTATTTGCCCCTTTGCCTTAATAGGCTTGTTTTCTATAGTGTCTCTTCCCACTTGTCCCCCTCGACTGTGTTCCTCTGCAATAACTGAATTGATTTTATCAACAATACTTCTAACCTGACCCAATACTCCACGTTTTTCCATCATCATAGAACTGATAAAATCTTTTTTTGTCTCCTCCTCTCCTCTGTCTACCTTTTCTTTTGTAGCACTGATCTCTTTAGCTCTCTCTTCTATTCCTTGCCTCTTTGTTCTGCTTATCTCTGACATCACAGAACTGATCACTGGTGCTTTACCTTTTAATCTTTCCTCTCTGCATAACTGAGCCTTCCAAGGATTGACTTCATCAGCACTTTCTTTGTTGTGTTCCTCCATTGTTATAGTACTGATTTCATTAGCACTGCTTTTTACTTGTCCCCCTGTCATAAGGTCATCAAATTTTGCCTTTCTGTATACTTCAGCCCTTAAAGGTTTAATCTCATCAATACCTTCTCTCATGTCTACCTCAACTACCTCCTTACTGGGCATCACAGCACTGATATCAATGCTACGAATCACTTGTCTCTTCCTTCTGCCTTTCCTTGTCCTCACATTGTTTTCTTCAGCTGGATCTTTAACCTGTGCCTCTGAAGTGATCATATGGGTTTGCCTGCTCAACTGCTCTTCTTTTCTGCCTTCCTCAGCCTTTATTATATTGGCCTGATTGGCTTTATCCTCATAAGCTACCTCTACTGGGAATGCCTCATATACCACATGTTTATTCCCAATAAAATCTCTTGTTTTCTCTCTCCTGTGTTTTCCAGCTGCCATTGTAGTCCATTCATTGGCACCCCGTCTTTCCCTTCCTCTGTGTTTCATTGTTGTAATACTGTTACTATCAGCTTTTTTTGAAAACTCTCCACTGTGTTTCTCATCCAAAGTAGTATCTATCTCATGAACACTTCTAATCACTTTTTTTCTCCCTATTTCTTTGAACAATGCAGCATTGATCACATCAGCTCTATCTTTCACCCTTCCCTCTCCTCTGCCTTTATGAACTATTACACTATCAATCATATCAGCTACACCATTCACTTGACCTCTCCTGAGCTTATCAGACTTCTGCGTATTTATCTCATCACTTCTGTCTCTTATGTTTCCCTCTATTTTGCCAAGCATCTCATTATTGTTCTCACTATCAACATGATCAGCTGTCATATGACTATTCCATAGTTTCCTTGTCAGTTGATCATTTGTAGGATCTGTTCTATCTCTCAATTTCCCCTCTCGACTTGATTTCTTAGCTATAACAACATCTACCATATCAGCTCTGTTATTCGTAGTACCTCTCTGGAGTTTCTCAGCCATCTCCATAGAACTCTCATAAGATTTACCTCTCACTCTTCCCTCTGGCATGTGTTCTTCTACATTCAAATAACTGATCTCAGAACTTACTCTTGTTGTTCTTTCTCTGCTTTTGTCAGCAATTTCAGAAGTGTTATCACCATTACCATTTCTCACTCTTCCCTTTCCTTTTGATTTCTTGTACAATGCACCAAAACCCTCAGCTCTAGCTATCACTGATTTTCTCTTTTGTTCCTCTGTCACCTCAGCATTGAGTTTATTAATTTCAACTCTCGCTTTTCCCTCTTTTAAGGAAGCCTTTTCTTCGACTCGACCTTTCTTGTATTGTACAGGGGCATTCACTTGATAGCATTTCACACTTTCTTTCTCCTTATTTGCTAAAATGGCATTAATCTTATTAGCTCTGTCTCTCACTCTTACCCTTTCTCTCTGTTTCTCTGCCAACACAGAACTGATCTCTTTAGATCTATCTCTCACTCTTACCTCTTCTCTGTGTTTTGCCATTATCATAGCATTAATCTCATCAGCTCTTTCTCTCACTCTAATCTCTTTGAAGGGTTTCTCCACCATATTAGTATTGACCTCATCAGCTCTTTCTCCTACTCTAATCTGTTCCATGGGTTTCTCCACCAAAACAGCTCTGACCTCATCAGCTCTATCTCTCATTCTTACCTCTTCTCTGTGTTTCTCAGCCATCATAGCATTGATCTCATCTGCTCGTTTCAGATACTGTTCTTGCATAGTCTTTATCTTTTCCTTACCCTCCTCAGCAAGGGCATGGAGCTCATCACAGTTTGATGTGGATAACTGAAATAAATGACAGTATAATAATTAATATGACCCTTTGAACAATCAGTAAATAGTAATGTTGCTGTAAAGTGTTAAGAGTTTGGAAAAGAAAATAGTTCCTGTTACATATATATTATCATATTGTAATACAGAGACATTTTCCCTATTAAAGTCATATTTGATTTAACCATATTATATTGCTCATATATACATGCAAGTAGATACATAGAATTACAAAAATACAAAAGCAAATGGGTTGGGCAACAAGTTCTAACAACATTACATTAAGCCCTTCCTTAAAGTCATATCATGTCGTGTTATGTTAAAATTTTGCAATATATCTCCTTAGCATACATATTTTGATAAGTTGTAAAGTTACACGTCAGACATATAAATATTTCCTTTTAGTAAGGCGACTACATGAAATCCTGACTTTTCAGCAATATAACTATCTTGATGTACAGAAGATACAGAACAGTTTATGTAACTTTTTATGTGATTACAGAATCAAATACCACATTGGTTTTCCAGAGAATTACTTTTTTCAGTTTACTGTTTGTGCATCTTATCATGTGTGTGGCCATTTGCTAACTTGATATAGAACTAACTGATTTAGTTCATTTCTGAATGTTTCATAAAGAGTGTTACAAACAAGGGATTGCTCATTTCCACACAACTTCAATGGAGGGGTGTATGAGTTGAAATCTACATGTAATCATTTATTTGAAAATCTTTTAAGAGAATAGAAAGATATGAAGCAAACTGCCTATAGGTGTGACCTTTGATTCATTGTAAGACAGACAGAAGGACAGACAGATGAGCTCATCAAAACAAATATATCCCCTGTCACCCCTCAAATTTTGTGGAGATAAAGATGAATTATGCCCCTTTTACACTTTCTGGTAAAACTTCTGGTGCAATTTCTTCTCTATCTGTTATTACATCTTTAAATAATTGTTTCACATTATCACTCATGTGACAAAAGAGTCATAACTCTTCATTCCAAGAATTATTTCCTTTTATATTTCAAGTTTCTTTAAGCTAACATTCTGATGTACTTTCACTACATCTGTTAATACTGAGCATCCCTGATTCAGTCTTAAAACATTCATTGCATCATAATGACAAGGTCCATGGTGTGTAGATGTGTGTGACAGTTTTATCTGGGACCTGAATGAAGGTGGGGGACATTATATACCCCAACTTTCTCACCAATTTCACTATCCAGCATTGAAATAGACAAGTGACAACTCTTGTTATTATGGCAGTTTCCTATTATTCTATCTTAGAAAGGTCTTGAAATCTTATCTGTATAAATGTGACTGTTTGTATAAATGCATGACATCAATAAAGAATAAATAAAAAAAAAAATTACAAAAATATATTAAAATAAGAACTATACAAACATGAACAAGGCAGTCTGAAAGACAGCTAAATCCCCCGCCACTGCTATGGATAGTGAAAGGGTAAACCTTTGACCTTAAGCTGTGACACTGACCTTGAACTCACATGGCTGACTCATGAATTCTGCACAATGTCTTGATAAGGTGATCATTTGACCCAAGTTTCATGAAAATCCTTCAGGGGTTTAGGAGATACAGAGATCAAACCTTTGACCTTGAGTTGTGACCTTGACCTTGAGTTGACATGGCTGACTCATGAGTTCTTGATGAGGTGATCATTTGACCCAAGTTTGATGAAAATCCTTCAAGGGGTTTAGGAGATACAGAGTGGACATAAAATGGAAGGCTCAAACCTTTGACCCTAAGTTGTGACCTTGACCTTGAGCCGGCATGGCTGACTCATAAGTTCTGCACATCATTTTGATAAGGTGATCATTTGACCCAAGTTTTATAAAATTCCTTCAAGGGGTTTAGGAGATATAGAGCGGACACAAAATGGAAGGCTCAAACCTTTGACCTTGAGTTGTGACCTTGACCTTGAGCCATCATGGCTGATTTATAAGTTCTGCATATCGCATTGATGAGGTGATCATTTGACCCAAGTTTCATATGAATCCTTCAAGAGAATTAGGACATACAGAGCAGAAACACAATAGAAGGCTCAAACCTTTCACCCTAAGTTGTGACCTTGACCTTGAACCGGCATAGCTGACTCATAAGTTCTGCACATCACTTTGATGAGGTGATCATTTGACCAAAGTTTGATGAAAATCCTTCAAGGGGTGTAGGAGATATAGAGCGGACACAAAATGGAAGGCTCAAACCTTTCACCCCAAGCTGTGACCTTGACCTTGAACTGGCATGGCTGACTCGTAAGTTCTGCACATCAACTTGATGAGGTTATCATTTGACCAAAGTTTGATAAAAATCCTTTAAGGGGTGTAGGAGATAGAGCGGACACGAAATGGAAGGCTAAAACCTTTGACCTTGAGTTGTGACCTTGACCTTGAGCCGGCATGGCTGAATCATGAGTTCTGCACATTGCCTTGATGAGGTGATCATTTGACCCAAGTTTCATATGAATCCTTCCAGGAAATTAGGACATACAGAGCAGACACAAAATGGAAGGCTCAAACCTTTCACCCCAAGAGCAGACACAAAATGGAAGGCTCAAAACTTACACCCTAAGTTGTGACCTTGACCTTGAGCTGGCATTGCTGACTCATGGGTTCTGCTCATTGTCTTGATGAGGTGATCATTTGACCCAAGTTTTATAAAATTCCTTCAAGGGGTTTAGGAGATATAGAGCGGACACAAAATGGAAGGCTCAAACATTTGACCTTAAATTGTGACCTTGACCTTGAGCCAACAAGGCTGACTCATGGGTTCTGCACATCGTCTTGATGAGGTGATCATGTGACCCAAGTTTTATAAAATTCCTTCAAGGGGTTTAGGAGATATAGAGCAGACACAAAATGGAAGGCTCAAACTTTTGTGACCTTGACCTAGAGCTGACAAGGCTGACTCATGAATTCTGCACATCGTCTTGATGAGGTGATCATTTGACCCAAGTTTTATAAAATTCCTTCAAGGGGTTTAGGAGATATAGAGCGGACACAAAATGGAAGGATCAAACATTTGACCTTGAGTTGTGACCTTGACCTTGAGTCGACAAGGCTGACTTATAGGTTCTGCATATCATCTTGATGAGGTAATCATTTGACCCAAGTTTTATAAAATTCCTTCAAGGGGTTTAGGAGATATAGAGCTGACACAAAATGGAAGGCTCAAACCTTTGACCTTGAGTTGTGACCTTGACCTTGAGCCGACAAGGCTGACTCATGGGTTCTGCACATTGTCTTGATGAGGTGATCATTTGACCCAAGTTTCATGAAAATCCTTCAAGGGGTTTAGGAGATATGGAGCGGACACGAAAGTGTTACGGACAGACGGAAGGATGGAAGGACGGAGACCATTCCTATAACCCCCCACAATTTGTGGCGGGGGATTAACAAAATGAAACACCAATTAAGGTATAACAATTAAACAGCTGAAACTTACATTCCGCCACAAAACTATTCATCCGGTTTATGGTAAGACTCGATCATTGTACTGTATCTTTCCAAAGAAATGCCACAACCATTATTTTTCAAAATTCAGGATTTTTTTTCTAAGTTCATTTAAACAGTAAGTGAATACCAGCACTACGGTAGTACTACAATAGTTTAAATGCATTTATCATATTAAACAAATTAAAAAAAAAAACAATTATGGGGGACCTTAATAAAAGCCCAGCATCCCCCGGGGCATTTATATGGTAAATAGTTTCGTTAGTGAGGTAATTAACACCTTTGTATGACATTCCAGCTTGGATTTTCATAATTTCTTATGCATGCTTCTGAAGCCATTATATAAATATGATATGAAGTTTTTCTCATTAAGATATGCACACTGTCTAAGATAAATTCAGTTATATTTGTGTGTAATATAATGTATGTCGGAAGCATAAATACTCATCGGGCAGATGCTTACGAGTAATAAAGAATTAAAATAACATTAATTGATTCGATATATTGCCTATGAGATATCTCAAATACAAAAGTGGTGGTTTTTCCCCATTTTTGGGAGAATGGTGGCAGGGCCTTTAAGTAGTTAACAGCTAAATCTGGGGAAAAATTGTGTTGTAATAAAAACAAATTTTTTATCAATATGTTACACTACAAAAGAAAATAACTTAAAAGCACACTTTTTTTATGGTAATCTACTACTAGTTTTGGCAGAAATATATGTAAGACAAGAGGGCCATGATGGCCCTATATCGCTCATCTGTTATCATTGCACTTGAGGACAAGAAGGTCCTCAGAAAAAATATCTAAGTCCAAAGGACAGGAACAACAAAGGAAAGAAATTTAACCAAAAATTTCAGATCAGTATCTTCATTAGTTACGGAGATATACCCATTTTAATTTCAAAAATAAAGGGAGGTAATTTGACATAAAATCAGTCCATAGTTATCTACCCTGATTGGCTCGGTCCAACTAATGACAATAATGAAGTTTCAAGTAAGTCCTGTAAGTACTTACTGATATAAATCCATTTTGACTACAATCAGGGGAGGTAATCAGATATAAAATAACTCTGGAAACTACGAATAGATCTGATTTGTCATGGAATCCAAGATTTATTGTTGTTGAAGATATTTTGGAAGTTTGTATCAAATAAAACCATAAATGAAGTCTCTATATGGCTGCAAAAGCCAAAATAGCCAATTTTGGACATTTAAGGGGCCATAACTCTGGAACCCATGATGGAATCTGTCCAGTTTAAGAAAGGAACCAAGATCTTGTGGTGATACAAGTTGTGTGCAAGTTTTGTTAAAATCAAATTATAAATGAAGTTGCTATTGTGCAGACAAGGTCAAAATAGCTAATTTTGGCCCTTTCAGGGGCCATAACTCTGGAACCCATTAGGGGATCTAGCCGGTTCAACAAAGGAACTGAGATCTTATGGCAACACAAGTTTTGTGCAAGTTTGATTGAATTCAAATCATAAATGAAGCTGCTATTGTGCAGACAATGGCAAAATAGCTAATTCTGGTCCTTTCAGGGGCCATAACTCTGGAACCCATAAAGGAATCAGGCCAGTTCAAGAAAGGAACCAAGATCTTATGGTGATACAAGTTGTGTGCCAGTTTGGTAAAAATCAAATCATAAATAAAGCTGCTATTGTGCAGACAAGGTCAAAATAGCTGATTTTGGCCCTTTCAGGGGCCATAACTCTGGAACCCATAATGGGATCTGGCCAGTTCAAGAAAGGAACCGAGATCTCATAGTGATACATGTTGTGTGTAAGTTTTGTTAAAATAAAATCATAAATGAAACCACTATCGTGCAGACAAGAAATTGTTGACGGACAGACGCACGGACGCACACACGACGGACGACTGACAAAGGGTAATCACAAAAGCTCACCTTGTCACTATGTGACAGGTGAGCTAAAAAGAAACAGCATTTTAATTTATGGGAATTTTTGTCAAAAATGGGGTAAAACATACTTTTTAGACTGACTAGAATGGGACTAAACTTTGGCTCCCAAAACAGCCCAAAAACACTGAAAAAGATCTCGCCTGAAAGTACATAACATGAAAAAGATCTCGCCTGAAAGTACATAACAGTATTGAGATATACTAATGGCTTGTGTCTCTAGATGTCAATTTTAGTAGGTCACAATCATGATCATGAGGAAAAAAGTAAAACTTCATGACGGCATCTGCAAATAGTATGTAATGTTTGTTGTTGCTGTTGTGATTAACATCATACCTGCATAGTCAAAAGTCATATGACAAGTTTACAGCTTGCCATGGTGAAGGAAGACCCAAGGCGCTATCCAAACATTATTTCAGGCACTGGTGGGCACTTGGATAGAACCATCGACCTTCTACAATCTAGCTGGATGGCTTTTTTTACATGGAAGAATTCTACCTGCACAGCTAGGTTTCAAACCCACAGCAGTCAGAGGTAAGTGATACCAAGTCAGCAACATTAACCACTCAGCCACTGTGGCCCAGTATATCTTTAGTCTAATCTTCATTTAGAACATTTGTCTCACCCATATTTCTCTTGTACTGTAATCTTTAGCTTTACTTTAAATATATGACTTTGAAGCCAGTAAAGGTGTTTCTTTAATACTATGATTGATTGGTTGTTATGCACATGTATCTTACGTACATTTCGCAAATTAATTATTTTTTAAACTAATGGGTGTTACTGTTATGGTTGGTTCATTAGTAATGTTAGAATGCTAGCCTTCTCTCCTCAGGCAGGTATAATTCAAAACAAAGCATAATTTTACAAAGATCATCAATTTATTAAGGGAACAAGATGCTACTTCCCAATCCCCGTAGTCAGTGTTTCATTTGTTGTTTATGGAGAAAAAGAATATGTTTAGTTATGACTCTATATTTCATGGATTTTTCCAGATATACTAGTAGTCTACAGGTAACTGAAAATGAATCCTACCACACAAGTCCAGTTAAAGATAAAAATGCTGACAAGAGGTTTATGTCGCTCACTTGAAGAGGACTTCACTTCTGACCAAGTTTGTTGAACATAAAGTCATTTAAGGTGTTTTTTTTTAAATCTTTTGCAGTGATGGCCCTAAAACGCATTATCATTGAACAAACCTGAGAGACGGGCCAACGGGTCAAGTTTGGAGAAAATCTATCAAGCAGTTCTAGGTAGGATGTTGTTTTAAGTCATTTTTCTATTTTTAGCTCTGGCAGCCCCAAAAGGGGCTATATTAAAGCAGAACACCTTAAACAAGAGCTGTCCGTAAGACAGCACGCTCGACTTTTCTCAGTGCTTGACTCTGAATTAGAGCTTTGCCAGTAAAAAAAGGACATAACTCTGTCAAAATTCAAATCAGAGTTATGGGAACTGTGTCTCCTGGTGTAGACTTTGATAGAAAATAACTATTTTGAGTTTCAAGTCAAAAGCTTTAACAGTAACAGAGATATTTGACTTTTAACAAAAAATTCTAAGTTAAAAAGGGGCATAATTCTGTCAAAATTCAAATCAGAGTTATGGGGATTGTTTCTTCTGGTGTAGATTTTCACGGTAAATAAGTATTTTAAGTTTCAAGTCAATAGGAGAGATCGCCGTGACGTCACGCGTTAACATCTGTTTATCTGGTGGTTTGCAAAACAAATGATTTTAACACAGTTTGCGTATTGAATCAGAATTTTTAATTTTTAATAACTTTTTTGCTCATTAATGGATTTTCAAAATTCAAAAAGATTTGAAATACTAACAATCTTCATATTTTTGTATCCAAATATCTTTTTTCAATGAATAACCGTTTTAAATGACATATAATTTTAAAAGCGGCGTAGTGATTTTCACAACCTTTAGAAAAACAGTGTAAGTTAAACGTTCATAATTAATCCATTTTATTTCAAAATAACAATTAAAAGTAATCAATAAATTGCTTGTTTTATAACCTTTCCATTGATCAAAAAATTATTTATGTAATTTGTGTTTTAAGAAAGTTTAGACCGTTAGAAAAATATCACTGTTTACAAAAAACATGGACGGTCGGCTTCTGCCCACCTGATCACTGTCTTATCAGTTCTAAAAATAGAATTTGTATACAAACACGATCTCTCCTATAGCTTTGATAGTAACAGAGATATTTGACTTTATCAAAAACTTTAACCAAGATTCTAAGTTAAAAAGGGGCATAATTCTGTCAAAATTCAAATCAGAGTTATGGGGATTGTTTCTCCTGGTGTAGACTTTGATAGTAAATAACTATATTAAGTTTCAAGTCAATAGCTTTGATAGTAACGATATTTGACTTTATCAAAAACTTTAACCAATGGCGACGCCACGCCGGGGCGAGTGCAAAAGGTCTACTTTTTCTTCAAAAAGTCGAGCTAAAAATGAGAGGATGCTACAGGCCTAATTTAGTGATAATCAGTCAAACAGTTCATGAGAAACTGTTTAACATTTTTTTTCCTATTTCTAGCTCTTAAGCCCTTAAAAGGGGCTATGTGGAACTACTTGAACACATTTCACAAAGATCCAAACAAGGATAATACAGACAAAGTTTAATGAAGATCTATCAGGCAGTTTATGAGAAGCTGTTTCAAACCTTTTCTATTTTAAGACTTGTGTCCCCTAAAAAGGTCTAAACAGATATATCTGAAAAACCTTGAGAGAGGTCTATATGAGGATGGTACATACCAAGTTTGGTGAAGATCGACAGCGTTGTTCATGAGAAAAAGTGGTTCTATTTTTAGCTCTGGTAGCCCCTACAAGGGGCCAAGTGGAACCATTTGAACAATTTGAGAGATCCATCTAGCAATTCATGAAAAATTGTATTTAAATTTTTTCTATTTTAAACTATGTTGGCCTCTAAATTAGGCAAAGATGAACAATTTCAACAAAATTAATATGAGAGGTCCATACAATAACTACAGAACATATATGAAGAAGATCATTAAAGTTGCACATTGGTAGTTCTTTAACCCTTAGCCTGCTGCAGGCGAATTAACAGCCTTTGCAAACAGCTTGGAACCAGATCAGACGCCGATTAAATCGGCGTCTGATCAGGTTCCAAGCTGTTTGCTACTCTGACAATATTTCTTCCAATTTTGGAGCAAATTGAATGAACTTTACAATTTTAGCAGACGAAATTTCCAGCAGACGACAATTTATCTAGCATGCTAAAGGTTAAAGAATTTTTTCTATTTTTAGCTCTGACTGCTTCTGAAAGAGACCAAGAAAAATCATTTGAACAAAACTGTGAGAAGTCCATGCCAGGATGCTACATACCAAATCTGGTGTAATTCTAACCAATAGTTTCAGAGGAAATGATGTTTAAGGACCAATGTTGATGCAGAACACAGGAAAATGGCCAATGGACCATCCACCTATATTAAGAGCTCAACCTGAATGAAGTTCAGGTTAACTAAATATGTAAAGAAATTTACCAAAACCAATAAAAATATGTAACAATGATATTACCGGAAGTCCATCAACATACCACAGTGTCAAGATGGTCTGCAGGAAGTGAAATTTTATCATACATATAAATAAGTAAATATATTGTAACATCATCCTATTATTTGCCCTCTGAACACAACAAAAAAGTGAAGGAAGTGAAGGAAATCAAATTTAAACCAGAAGGTGTTTTTGTCACAAAAACATATGTCTCCCCCTATGTATTATGGAAGAGCAGTTTGACCTGTGGAAGCCAGACAAGATTTTTCTATTATTAGCTCTGGCGGCCATTTTGTGCAGTGGAGTGGAACGTGCCAGCGATATGCACAACTGGGGTTGGTACTGATCACTCCTGTGAGGTTTTGTCGAAATCCAGCCAACAGTTTGACCTGTGAGAGCCAGACAAGATTTTTCTACCTTTAGCTCTGGCAACCATTTTGTAAAGCTAAGTGGAACGTGTCGGCCATATGCACAACTAGGCTTGGTATTGATCACTCCTGTGAAGTTTTGTCAAAATCTGTCCAGCAGTTTGACCTGTGAAAGCCAGACAAGATTTTTCTATTTTTAGCTCTGGAGGCCATTTTGTGCAGTGAAGTAGAACATGCCAGCGATATGCACTTGTAACTAGGGTTGGTACTGATCACCCCTGTGAAGTTTTGTCGAAATCCAGCCAGCAGTTTGACCTGTGAAAGCCGGACAAGATTTTTCTATCTTTAGCTCTGGAGGCCATTTTGTGCAGCAAAGCGGAACATGTCAGCTGCATGCACAACTGCATGCTTGGTACTGATCACTCCTGTGAAGTTTCGTCGAAATCTGGCCAGCAATTTGACTTGTGAAAGCCGGACAAGACTTTTCTATTTTAAGCTCTTGTGGCCAATTTGTGCAGCAAAGCGGAATGTGCCGGGGATATGCAAAACTAGGCTTGGTACTGATCACTCCTGTGAAGTTTCGTTGAAATCCGGCCAGCAGTTTGACCTGTGAAAGCTTAATGTGGACGGATGGACAGACAGACGGTGAAGGCAAAAACAATATGTCTCCAAAACCTATGGGGAAGACATAATTCCAAGCAAAGCAGACTCAGATTGAGGCACTGACATGAAAATCGGAAATTAATTTCACAGTATTTTAACACTATCTAGACTATTAGAAAACATTTAAAGTGAATTCAAAAATATATTTTACCTCTAGCTCTTCAATTCTCTTCTTTAGAACTTTGTTTTCATTGACAACCTCTTGAACAAACTGTAATGTCTGTATATGTTTATTTGCTAATCGATCATCCACCTCAACCCTCTTCTCACGGGGAATTCGTTCCCCTGTGTTGTAGCAGTTCTGCATCTTGAAGTTTACACAGGTTGGCTACCAAAGTGACTGGTTTACAGTTGAGCTGGTAGAATGTTGGACTGGCAGACAGTTGATTCCGAAATTTTCGGAAGTCTGCACTTTTAACCCAACAGGCAATAGCCTGTCTTGGCAATATTTATCACAACTCTGTATATATGTCTGAAATTAAAAAATAATATACGATGTGTACAAGTAAAATTTATACAAAAAATTGCAAAGCTCATGTGTACAAACTACAGATTGAAGTAAATGGAAGTATTTTCTTTCTTTGCTTCAGATGCTGTGGGGAGAAAAAACACATTTAATTAAATTAATGTGAATGTGGGTGATCGAAATATACTACAAAGCTACGATTCATTGTGACATTGACTTTGAGTCTAATCTACCAATCACAGTCACAGATCACACGTCATTGAAATTTTACAGTTGTAGGTCAAAATATTCTTTTACAGTTATTGATCAGATATAGCTTTTAGCCTTGATGTTAATATGACCTTGACCTTTTACCTACTAATCCCAACAGTACGTATGATCTTTGACCGTTGTAGGCTCAAACAGTCTTCTGTTATAATAAATCAAAAATCTTTTCCAGTCTTGTGTTATCATGACAAAAATATAAGGGAACATAAAGTTAAGTTATTTGACCTTTGACTTTCAAGTATGACCTTGACCCTTGATGCTGTGACATGGGTTATGTATTCTGCACGTAATCTTGGTGAGGTTAAAAAATGTGGTTAGTTTTATGAAAATTTCAATTTACATGTAGACCCAACAGAAATTTAAACTATTTGACTTTTGACCTTGAAGTGTGACAATGACCTCAAACCTAGTGACCTGGTTTGTGCACTTGTCAAGTTAACATGATAAGATTAACACTTCATGCTAGTTTCATGAAAATCTTCCCAGCAATTACATGTATATAAGATATGGAATGGACCTGATGAACGGACAGACCTACACATCAATATATGGTATTTGTAGGTACTTTAAGCAGATTGGGACTGAAATGAGAGTCTAAGTAGTATCAATAACCTTGTCATGTATGAACTGCCCTCACCTCTAGAATTACTGAAGATACCCAACTGTACATGGTTTCAAATGGCAACAAGGCACATATATTGAGAGTCTTAATTATTCTTGGTTATCACAATTTTTCCATACTGGAAGTGATATCAACATCAACATTGGCATTCCTCCCTTTTTAATGAAGTCAATAACTGACATGCTGATGACGTATTCAAAGTTTCATTTCAACTGGATGGAAAAATGGGACTTGTGCACACAAGAAATGGCAGCGGATCACCAACTGACAGATGGATGGACGGTTCAAACACCATGTCTCCCACTCCCAGGTCTCCCTGTGACACTGGGCGCATAAAAATTTGATAAGCAATTTATATGAGATTACTTTTCTAAAAAAACATAACTTTCCTTTGTCATAGAGACTTACTATAGTTTTTTCTTATTCTAATATTATCATAAGGTGACTATGGTCAACAAAAACAAAGTGGTGTTGGATCTCATACAACATTGTAACTACACTCAGATCTTATGGCGTTGTTCTAGGGTTTGTCAATTAAGTTCATTTAACCTTTTGAAAACATTACTGGTGTAACTGTAGCCATTAACATAAATATATCTTGCTGCTGATCTTTGGACTTGCTCTATTTTGAGGGTTAGACATTTTTGTCACGGATGCCATATGGTGGAACAGTACTCTAACTTTGGTCTAACATAAGTTTTATATGCAACCTCTTTGACTCTTTTATCTGGGGTTTTTGACATTTCTTTTAAGGAATCTTAGGGAATTATTTGCTTTGGATGTTATGTTGTTGATTTGATTCAATTAAGGTCCAAGATAAATCTTTGCTGATGGAATCACCTAGCTATTTGGCAGATTTTAAATTTATATCATGCAGCTTAAAGGGGAAGATTACAGAGTTTCTTTTGCGACTGATGCGAAGGACACTTTTCTGGATTGACTTCCGCATGGACCAATTTCAGTCTATATGTGTAGGAAGCAAAACAAATAAGTTAGTAAAATCCTTTCAAACTGATCAAAATGAAATCATGTGTGAAGATGAAGTTAAACTTTTAGGAATCAATAAATCTTGATTACCTCTTAAATTTTGACAGCCAAGTTACTAATTTATGTCAGAAGGCAGCAAAACAACTAAATTTCCTGCAAAGGTTAAGTAAATTTTTAAATTTTGATACTAAATTAGTTATTTTCAAAACTTTTATCAAATCCAACTTTAATTACTGTCCCTTAATTTGGCATTTCTGTAGCAAAAGTAAGACAGAAAAAATGGTAAAAATTCAATATAGAGCTCTTAGGATTGTTTCTGATGATTTTTCTTCCTCATATGACACATTACTAAACAAAGTTAATATGACATCACTTTATTTATGTAGGCTCAGAACTATTGCCACTGAAACATTTAAATTAATTCATAACATGTCACCAGAAAATTTAAGATCTCTAATAAATGTTAAAGATTCTTCTTATAATTTCAGGTATGTAAATATGTTAGAAGTCCCTAGGGTGAAGACTGTCAGGTATGGCAAAAATACATTTAGGTTTGAGGCTGTCAGGGTGTGAAACAGTCTGCCAAATGAAATCAAAACCACTGATAACTACAAGGAATTTGTCAGACTGATCCGCACCTGGACTGGCCCCAAATGCAAATGTGCCATGTGTTTTTAGCTCTGCTTTATTTGCTTCCCCTGTGTGTCTTAGGATTTTTGTTTGTTTTTTTTTTTTTTTGTAGTTTGCTTGCTTTGTCATCTGTAATGCATGAATTGTATAATACCAATGGTTTTAAATGTAACTTTTTAGTTCTGTGTGTAACCCTTGTTTTCCTGTTTAGTTTTAGTTACAGAATGCTACATGCTGGTGATGCAAATGTTTTTCCTCAGCTGCTTTAAGTAGTTTTAAATGCCTGTTGTAAATGTGACTCTGATTCTTATTAATTTTTGTGTAGTGTCAGCTAATCTTTTTTTTATGTTGCTTTAAATGTGTTCCAATCTGTATGTGGTAAATTGCTTCCTTTTTCCTTTTATTTGCTAGTACCTATGTGCTATTTTGTTTTAATGTGCTGTAACATGTATGTGATAATTTGTGATTTGTTTCTTATCTACTTAGAGCCAGATGCTTTATTTGTTTTAATGTGCTTTAACATGTATGCATTTTATTACAGCTGTTTTACTTATGTTGGGCTTATTTACATGTGTTTGTCGGAAAATAGCTTTAAGCTAGTGTTATATATTTTATACTTATCCGATGTTAAATAAATCTTCTTGTATCTCATACATGCCATAATTTTTCAGGACATTTCCGGGATTCCGAGTTCAAATTTCCAGGATTTTTACCCTTTGTCCGGGACATTAGTATTCGTCTGTTTCATGCATAAATATCATAAAATTACATGTAGTAACATTGTTCACTCACCGAGGAATAATTTGCTGCAAATGTCGTCTAGATTTCTAAGGGGGGTAATTCACGTCTATAGTTCGGCACGTGAATTGGTTGCGTTCCCGAGGTGAACAGACTTAGGAGGCTTACTACATACGAAGAATTAACCTGGTCTCCAGCTTATTTGGTATCATTTTAAAGCTTAAACGTTTATCTAATCATTAATGAAATGGAATCCTCAAAGGAATAAAATAAATCTTGTAGATAAAATCGATATAAAATATTTCGGGTTGGGTCAATTTTCATGGATCGGTCGGCAAAGGCATTCAATATGAGTGTTGATCGGAGCTGGCTTAATCAACATGTGTCCCGCTCCAGGGCATGAAACTGATATCGGATAATTAGGAATAAACAATTTGACACTGAGGACTGTTTATTGAGTTTTATTAATGTAAAATTCAACACTTTATAGACCAAAAAAACTAGTTTTTTGGGGGGTTATTTTTGTTTTCTGTATTTTTAATTTTCCGGGACATTTCAACACTGTCCGGGACAAGTATGTCATTTCCGGGACAATCCGGGACGTATGACATGTATGTTGTATCTAGCTTGTATCTTGTATCAATCAGACTTGCAGGTTTCGAGGCTTAAGAGGTCTTCCTGTAGAGCTTGGGCATCATTGTTGGTGTATACAACTTTAATGATAAAATCGACTGTACGTTTTGCCTTATTTTACTTTATATGTATTGAAATTATTATGAGAGGTAACGTTCAAAGTAGGTATATTGTTTGTCCGAGGACTGTCACACTTCGGTTGAAATGCTCAGATGTTTTGCAGTGCAAAAATAAAATATCCCACCATGGCAACTCATTGAACTGAATCAAGCATAACAATACATATCAATAGAAAGTTAAAATATAATTATTTTGTAAAATGCATTGTTATTGTTGTTAAAAAAGAGGAAATTTCTTACATAGCAACTGTGAATTTTTTCTACTTGTTGTAAACAAATTTGAGCCTAATTGCACTAAACCGGATAATCATGAGCTAAATAAATAGTCCCAAATATATAATTAAAAATATATTTATTTCAATATTTTGGAGAAGCATATGTAACTTTTATGTTACCTTTCACTGAGATGAAAATAATAATAATTTATAAATAATTTGCTAAAAGAAACATGAAAAGAAGTTTGGTATTTTCCTCATAATAGACGCGCAATTTTTTCATTTTATTTCGATCGAATGACACAAAATATCGTCATCGTCTATATAAGTAAAACACGCAAAAGTCAGATATATAGACTCAAAACTGAAAAGTTTTCAATTCAAATACATTTTCCGTCTTATTCCAACAGGGAAGCATTTGCTAGTTATAAGAGAAAATACCTAACAGAAGTATGTATAAGATTTTAGTAACATGTATGAGACAAGTTTACATGTATTAGAAAAGTCGAGAGCACCTATTTGGAACACCAATGAAATGCTCAACATAAATAGAACTACTTCTTCGGGTTACTCCCAAACAATCAACGAAGATTATGATTGGGAGGTGCTAGTCAGGGAAACAGTGTTAGTCTAAAATAAAATAGTTAAGTGCATTAGTTAAAAGATAATAAGATAAAAGAAGGGTGCAAAGTTAAAATTAAAATGGAGATAATGCTCTAGAGATTGACCGCTGCCAGCCTCTCTGTAAAGATATTGAGGATGGGACTAGCTGACCTGGGAGAGTATTCCAGCAGCGGATAGCTCTAGGGAAGAAAGAGTTGAGATGGTACTGTGTTCGATACTGGGGTATGAGGAAATTCAGGTTTCTAGTGTGGGTCAGGTGATCATCATCAACAAAAACTAGCTGGTGTTAATTGTACACTTTCTACACTTTCTACCTTAGAGGGCAAGATGTTTCTGCCAGGGGTGCCAAACAATTGAACAATATTCCACCTGGGGTCTGACATAAGTTGTGCAGGCAGCCTCCTTAACCTTTTTGTTTGTTGTTTTGATGTTACGTTTAATGAACCTAAGTGAATTGTTTGCTTTGGGGGTGATGTTATCTATATGCTGTGACCAGTTTAAATCTTTTGAAATGGTAACCCCAAGGTATTTTGCCGAGTCAGTTGTTTTGAGTGTTGTGTTGTGCAAGGTATAAGGGAATTTAACGGATATTTTTTTCCGAATAATTCGAAGGACCTCACACTTGTCAGGATTAAACTCCATAGTCCAGTCTCGCTCTCAGTCTTCTAGTTTGTAAAGGTCATTTTGTAGGGTTTGTGCGTCGGTCTGTGAGCTGATTGTTAAGTAAACTATAGTATCATCCGCAAATAGGCGGGCCATGGTCAGCTTTTAACGAGAATTTGCAAGAATTCTCTCCCTTAATTATTGTCTGTTTAAAGCAATTCCCTTCAAATTGGATTGCCTCTCTTACATTAGCTCAAGTCGTGTCATTCATGACCTAAGTCAATAATTCTTTGTCATGGATTTTACATTGATCTAATATTTTGCTTTAGGCAATACACGGAAATAAGGCTCGCATGTTACCCCATAGAAAGCAAAAAAACATGTAGCCAGTTTTTGATATAAATCATGTTAATTTATAGATTCATATAGAAGTATTATTCATGTAAAGATATAAAAGATTTCTGTAAAAAAACATTATGTTAGCGTATGATATTGCGAAATTCGTGCTGTCATGTAGCAAAAAATGAAAACATTTAAATAAATTTCTTTTCTTTTGAAACTTTGAATCCCGCCAAACATTGAAATCCGAAAGTTATTTCATAAACGAGCTTTCCCACAAACACATGTATACATAATAGTTTTCCTCGAGAAAAACGAAACTTGTGTGAAGATACATGTATTCCCATTTTGACTGATTGTTCTTGTCCATATAACGGTACTTTTGTTTAACTTTCATGCCTAGAAGTTTACCTTTTAAAACATGATAAAATAAAGTAATAAACTAAGCAATACTGTATTTGATAGGCAACGGCAAAGAAAAACCCGAGCAATTTAACAAACTTAAAAAACATACACACGTGTTTTATTAACTGGTCTTGATCCAAGGTTTTCCATAAAAATCAAAGAAAGAAAGAATCTATTGAATTATGAATCAAATTTCTGATTTTTTTTTATCAGCATTGGTGTTTATGACTGTATCATAGAGATCCTAACTCATTTTTTTAAACAATTAGCTCTGATTCATCCTGTCTACTTATTTATAGTGTCTAAGTTACTTGATTATGCGTAAATCAAATATGCCATTCAGATATGTTTGTGCATACTATACAATTCAATCACGAAATCAAATTTATCGTGTAAACTAAAGCCTTCAGCTGTAAAAGTGGCAGTTTTTCTTGATTTCCACGAACAAAACCGTGACAAAAAATGTAGGTCGTACTAAAGAGATAATCCTACCGTGCAAACTCATGGAAAGGATGCCATTTTTTTTTCAAGCTTGGATTTCATTTCTAAAATAGTCACAGTATTGCCCGTCTTTTAAGTTCACCCTTTCTTTGCACATCGTGGAAACCATGCTGTGTCTTTTGTTTAAATAAATGTACACATTCTCTCCCCCTCTCACCAGCTTTCAATGAGCGCCTAACTTGCAAATTACACTATTTCATTAGGAAATAATTCTTTGAAGTAGTTTTTCTCCTGTCGTCGAATGCTTCAATATACCAAAGATATTTAGCTTTCAGTCGGAAATTATGTAATTTATGTTGATTCGTATTGTTTCCATAAAAAGTTTGGTGAAAAATCAAAGCTTGGTTCTATTCTGTTCTTTTCATTTTTTTTTAACTAATTAGACAATCATGAACGTTATTATTTTAAAGACTATATTGAATCGTACGTCAGTTGTTGGTATATGCAGTTCCGTAATTAATAAATTAACACGGTTTAAGTTACATCAGAACTTTAAGAAATCCACAAGCTTTTTATTTCTTGGTACACTTTGAAGTAAAATGGAAGCAAGAAGCCTTTACCCTATTACACTTAAAATTATATTATTGTATTGTTTATAAAGTCAAGAATACCTACATATGTGATAATAAATGGTCATGCTTTGGAAAATATGATTTATTTGCGTCTAAAGTAGAAGAAATTGAAAAGTTTACTATTTTTCACTATATGTTCAATATAAGCGACGGTGATACTTTTAAAACAAAATTGGAAGCAAGAAGATGTTCAGTTAGAATAAATATTTTCACATTGAATTGAAGAGAAGAAATTGAAGTTTTCTGTCATATCTGGTAAAATATTCACAAACCAAAAGACATATTAGAAATTAATCATTACAAATAAATTTTCTATATAATCTATTGCTCAAAGTAATGTCAATAGGGAAACCAATATTGAGTATCGGATAATTTTCAAGGGGGACAACCTACTAAAATAAGCCAGTCAAATATAATAAAAGCTGGGGATGCTTACTCTTGATGAATTCAGGAAGATCATTAATATAGGTTAAGAAGAGACAAGGACCAATAACCGAGCCTTGTGGAACATATGATAGTACTGGGATTCCTCAGATAAGTGACCATCTACCGCAACTCTTTGAGAGCGGTTATGTAGGAATGAACTAATCCAATTGACAGTTTCTAAATTAACACCATATCTGTGAAGTTTATGGATAAGCTTATGGTGGTCTACTTTGTCGAAGGCTTTTAAAAAATCCATGACTATCACGTCTGTTTGTTGACCTTTTTCTAACCTATCAAATACTTCTTGTGTAAAACTGACTAGTTGTGTCTCACAGCTGCGTTTTGACCTAAATCCATGTTGGAAGGGACTAAGAATATTATTGCTAACAAAGTAGTTCATCAAGCTGGAGAGAGTTTCAAATAAGCTTTCAGCTTCCTACTCAATCCTGTATGCCTTTTTGATATATGTACATGTTGTAAATGAATTGTGATTAATAAAATATTGTTTAAACCAAGCTGGAGACTATTATATGTTACATGAGTTTGGAAGCAATACAGGTCAATGAGATAGGTCTGTTATTGCTGGGCTTTGACTTTGGGCCTTTCTTATAGACAGGGGCTATTGTTGCTTTTTTCCAATCCTGAGGGACAATCCCAGTGCGAAGAGAATATTTGAAAATTTCGCAGAGGATGGGAGCGATTTCAGAGTGCAGTTCTTTGAGGACTCTTGGTGAAATTTTATCAGGGCCATTTGCTTTATTTGGCGAGAGACCACATAGCAACGTATCTATACCTTCGACAGTAATAGTAATTGGGGGCATGTGACCTTTCGGTAGCCTTCAGCTTTATAGTAAGCGGGTCAAATAACAATATAGTAAATTTTCATACCATTTAAATGAAATCGTATTTTTTTCAAGAGAAATACAGTTAAACTGTTTGTAAACCTTTTTTTTTTTTGAGAGGTACGTGGGGCGGGGGGGGGGGGGGGGGGGGGGGGGGGGGGGGGGGGGGGGGAGCAGTGTTGGGAAACTTGAACGTACCGCCCGAAGTAACAATGTTTGTCGACAGAATGATTGATGATTCCTTTTCCACATCTGGACAAACTCACTGAAAATTGAATTAACCAAATTATTCTTAGACCCAAATAATATGATATGATAAATCAAAGAAGTATAAAATACATTTGAGCCGCGCCATGAGAAAACCAACATAGTGCGTTTGCGACCAGCATGGATCCAGACCAGCCTGCGCATCCGCGCAGTCTGGTCAGGATCCATACTGTTCGCTAACAGTTTCTCTAATTGTAATAGGGTTTGAAAGCGAATAACATGGATCCTGACCAGACTGTGCGGATGCGCAGGTTGGTCTGGATCCATGCTGGTCACAAACGCACTATGTTGGTTTTCTCATGGTGCGGCTCATTTTATAGCTCTTCGGATAAATCAGTGTCAGGAAGATTTGCTCTGGACAGCTGCACATTTACATACTTAAACAAAACACTTTTCTTTAATCCTAGCAATCACTGGAGAATTTGTTCGTTCTCAAAGTATTTTCATTCTTTCAGTTCTATTCGCACTCTTCTAACACATATAAACACACAGAATCGACCATTATGGACCTGTGCGTGTAATTTACTAAAGTTATGGCAAAAGAAGGGCCCTACACCCTACTTGGCAAATCGAATATTCAACAGAGGTAATAGAATGCATCCACATATCTGCGACGTTAGATAATGGACAATGTTTGGGGAAAAAATGCTTCTGTGAGTATCTGAAAAGTTCTTCTGTAATCCGTTTACAAAATTAGTCAGTCATATTGGGTCGTTATATCATCCTGTGCCCATTAGTTAAGTTTTCTGAATGAGATTTTCCTTACTAAGTTGATAGTAAATGTAGGTTAAATTTACGCACCAGGAAGTTTAAATCATGAATGAAGCTCTGTTTTCATTCATAAAACCAACCAATCGCAAGTGTACTGCAGTTCTTATCGTGCCATATGTTAAAATGAAAAAGTATGGAGGCGTTGGGATGTCAATGCGTTTGGTTTTCTTTTGACCTTTGAATCTCTAGAAGGTTCAAGGCATAGTCCTGTTTTGCTATTAATATATGAAAATATGTTGCAGCCAGTGAGAGCATTTAGGTGCAAATATAATTATCTCTTTAATGACAAAATGAACAATTTCGGTGATAAACTGCAATGTATAGGTCTTCCCTTTTTAATAAAAAATATGTGTGGTGTAAGTTGTCTTGTTTTCATGTCTCGCAGGCTTTCGGTCCAAATGAGCTATTTTCAGAGTAAAACTCGCCCTAACCGTACAAGAATTTCAACTGGGAACATGCAAAACATGTGCCGTTCGAGGGGTAGGATACATAATAAGACCGCTACTGGATGAACATAAACTAAAATCAACATATTTAGTTTTGTGGAAACTGAAAAATTCTCTATCATGATTAATCACCTTTAAAACTTTATCAGTCAAAGTGAGTTTTAGCATGTACCTTTAATTATTAATTTAATGTTGGACTCAATATAATTACATTTTCTTTCAAGGCTTTTTTTATAAACGTCAGCAACCCGACGAATTTCATACAGGAACTAAACTTTTTTTTAAAGAAAAATGTCAAAATTATCTTTTTCTCAGCGTCTCAAACTTTTAGAATTACTAGTATTATATTACAAGGAAGTGCATGTGATATTTTATTTGCATTTGTGATAAGTGAATGTCCCTTTTACGATCAGATTAGCATCAATTTGTACAACGTGTAAAATATTTAATAGGGATAAACACCGCGGGGGGATAAGGATAGTATCCTAATAAAACAAATCAACACTTTTATTTTCTTATCCATCAAGTAGGGCCGACATATGTTTAAGTACCCGAGGGTAAACTGACATTTAAATGTTAAAAGAAAAGAAAACACAAAGTCATAAATTAGTCAACGTCGCTTTGAAATATATTTATTGGTATAGATTGTTATCTATTATTTTTTTTAACACAAAGTTCAGACAGTAAAAAAGAATGGTCAGCGGTCAATGAGATACATATTTTTCAAAGATTTACATAGAATCTTTTATTTTAAATCCTAGATTTTTCGTGGTATCTTTTTACAGAATTTATTGATCCAGCGGACTAAATGTCTGAACAGAATATACTTCCTGCTAAAATAAGACGCTGACCTATGCACGTGAAATCAGCATGCAGGGCTAGAATAAAGTCTAGTTCCGGAAAATAAAACACATCTTTCGCCAGCTACCTATGGTATTACATAAATTGGACCAAGAGTTACGATGTCATAATTATGCTTGTAATGCACGTGTTTCTGTACTGTCATAATTATGCTTGTAATGCACGTGTTTCTGTACTGTCATAATTATGCTTGTAATGCACGTGTTTCTGTACTGTTTTCTTCTGATATATAATAGGGGGAAAAGACGGAGGAGTCAATATTAGAAATAGATTATACTAAGGATCTGTTTCGAACGATTAGCATAGTGTGTTATAAAAACTACGTATTACTGATATTATTCTCTTGCACATAAAGAATAAAAGGCAGATATTCCAGACAATATTTTTTTATGTATTAAAAGAAATAAAATATCATGAAGTATAATCAAAGTTCCTGTGTCATGAATTTGCTGCAAAAGATGGTCATTTGTGGGTAAGAATTATTATAAAAACCAAAACCATTGTGCCAAATGTAGCATAAACGCAGCTATGTCAAATATAACGTGAACGCAGCTGGCAAATGTAACAAGAACGCAGATATGCAAAATGCAACAAGAATACAGCTGTGCCAAATGTAACATAAAGTCAGTTACGCCAAAATGCAACAAAAATGCAGCTATGCCAAATGTAACAAGAATGCAGATATGCCAAATGTAACATGAATTCAGCTGTACCGTGTAACACGAATATAGATGTGTCAATGTAACATGAATTCAGCTGTACCGTGTAACACGAATATAGATGTGTCAATGTAACATGAATTCAGCTGTACCGTGTAACACGAATATAGATGTGTCAATGTAACATGAATAAAGTCTTGTTTCTTATAAGTTTGCTTTTGTTACACTAATCTTAAAGAGATAGAATATATTTTTTTTTATTTTGAATCTTTATTGAAATCAAACTTGATTCTCCAAAAAGCAAGGTAATAAGTTGCGCGGATTTAGTCGTTTTAATGCGCATTCTTTGAATTGAAGCTAATTGATAATTACTAGTATTATATACATTTACATTTATATGTAACAAACATCAGTGTATGTTTCACTTTTTTGCAATATGAAAATATTACATATACATTTTTATGATTTACACTTTTCAGTTTTAAAGATGACCGTAAACAACCCCAGATAATATTTATTGCACGCGCCAATTATTTTTGTACATTTTGGAAACTGAAATATGCCCGCAGTTTATCATAGATTTTTTTTTTAAATTAGAACTACTTCAATTAATTTCTCGAACATTTCGATTTCTGACTGTTAAATGGCGTATAAACTTAACAGGAAGATTGAAAACGGATAATCTACTTAAGCAGAACAAATAGATCAGGGACACCAACATATGCCAAGCGCAGATCGTGCAAATCCACTTCACACTTTATCGCGAAAGCAAACACGTGTAGAGGCTGTTATCGTAAGGCGCATTGCAACCACCCTCGGGCCACGTGACTTTGGCAGCTGAGGCGATGACATTCGATTGGTTAAAAATACATAAATATTTTTAATACATCCTCCGGTCATTATAATAAAACATTCTGTAAGAAACAATTTATTTGTTATATTAAATGCTTTGTTCAACGTTTGAAAAGTTAGAAATTCATGTAAGAGATAGTTTTTTGCGGCGGGTATTACAAACTACGTCAACACTTTGCTGGATACAATCTCTTCAGCTTGAAATACATAAATTTGAATAATCCGGGTATATGTGGACAATATACTTTGTGACGGAATGTAATAATATTTAAGAAAATTTTGCTCTTGGAAGATAAACATTTAAGAGAAATTAAATTTTGTGATAATAAAATCAAATAATGGCGTCAGTGCTAGATGAGCTTGTTGAACGGATTATGGCGGCGCAGGCATCTTTCAGACGGGCTTGCAGCCAAATAATGATGATGAACCGCGTTATCTCGGACATGCAAAAACGTTACGAAATGGCGATGAAACAGCACGCACGTGCGTTCCGATATTCACAGCGCGTGCGAATAGCAGTGATGGAAGGTGTCCGGAATATGTTCCACGAGTACGCCCGACAAAAGGCGGACTTGATTCTTCATCTAAGGGAACAGATTCAGTTGGAGCAGGAATACATTGATGCAAATGAGCACGAAACGGACTTTGATGACGAATATCATGAGTATGGCGACGAATATGACCTGTCTGATTCAGAACTGGAATATTCAGACTTTGATTTTTCAGACTTTGAAAATGAAGATGACACTGCTGAGGATGGTAACACAAGCTTTTATTTAGAAAATGTACGAACAGAGACTATAAATGGAGAGGAGCGGAAAATACAGAAACTAGACAATGAAAAGGACTTGAATGGGACAGAAATCAGTGTAGACAGTGCGTTTCTGGATGAAAGTTTTGCAGACGATGAGTCATTTAGTTTATAATGGAAATAGTTCCTTCGCCGACTGTAGAAATTGTTTTTCGGATACATGTGACATTTATATATACATGCGATAAGTTAATATATATATAGTGATTATTTTGGACATGTTATTTAACAGACTTCCAGAACAGTTCCAAGGATATGACTCCTGATGAAAATACTTATTGTGATATTCTTGATATCAGAATAGGCAATATTGACGTTTTTTTTTTTACATTATATTCATGGATGATTACATATAGTATATTATATTTCTAAATGTCAGATATTCTTGGAAACTGTGAGGACAGAAACAACAATTTTTGAAAATTCGCGTGCTAACTTGATTATTTAAATAAAATCATGATCAACTATGGCATAATTGTAATTAAAAACACTAAAAAATAATTGCATATGAATATTCTTGTTATCTCATTAAACTGCAAAATAATGATACTTTATACATTATTTGAACTTTACCTGTAAAGTACAGCATATTTCTTAAAATACTAGTACAAATACGAAATTCATCTCTATTTTCGTTCGATTCTCGTGACAAATTTTATATTTAAAAAGCAATATTTAACATGTAATTCTTATTTATACAGTGAAAATATCAAATCTGTATTGAAATAAATCAAATTTGAACTATCTCTTAAAATAAATTCCGTGTCATATGAAATCTATATTAAGCGAAAATCATGTTTCTTGTGTTGTCATTGTCACATATATAGGAACATTGAAATATATGTACACATTAAATTAAGCATATATTGTATTATATTTTGTTATTGCATGTTCATGATCACAATGTGTGCAATTCTATTTATACTATAACATTATCAAAATTAAACACATTTCTCATATAAGCCCTTTCTTTTACTTATTGTATTGCTGTTCTGTGTGTTTACCAAATTTACCAAATATAGATGCAATAAATGTAGAGTTATGTCCCTTTAACACAGGGTAACTTAAAGCCTAGTTATCTAACTTGCCCATGATTGGGTGAAAGACACATGTGTAATGCACTCGTATATTCATATGTATGCTCCAAGACAAAAGATGAAATAAACTTGAAATGTCAAATGTTCTATAATATTCTCTCTGGGTTTAATAAATAGCTAGCTTGAAAATATAGGTCCTCGAAGTACCTGTAGTATAGGGCAGAGTATATTAAAGGGTGCACTTATACTTCCTTGCTATTGAGCTAGCTTTTATAGCGACGTGGTAGAGTGTTCGCCTTAGGTGTGAGAGGTTCCGGGTTCGATTCCCGGTCAGGGCTGAAGTATTTTCAGTCTGTTACATTTGGCGCCCAACAATAACTTTTATATTTAAAAAGCAATATTTAACATGTAATTCTTATTTATAGGGTGAAAATATCAAATCTGTATTGAAATAAATAGTAGATATGAATTGACACCTTGGATCGTCCAACAGAGGTTCAGACTCCTGGAATTCGAGGACGAATTCTCACATGGATGGGTTGTATGTAGTAGGACAGAGTATAAGGGTGCACTTATACTTCCTTGCTATTGAGCTAGTTCTTAAAGCGACATAGTAGAGTTCCCGCCTTAAGTGTGAGAGGTTCCGGGTTCGATTCCCGATCAGGGCTAAAGTATTTTCAGTCTGTTTCATACCAACAGGTTTGAAAATTTTCGATAGTATTTACTTTATAGTAATTTGTTTTAGCTTGATTGTGATGAAAGCTTCAAGCTTATTAAATCACAATTGAGTCCGTTTCCTGAAAAAACCAGTACTGGTGTCATATGAGAAGTCATGGTCGTGACCCCAATGGGGCTCGAACCCACGGCCCCTGGATTGAGCAGCCGACACCTTATCCACTAGACCACCGCTCCCCGCTCGATAGTACTTAAACATGTTTAAAATTTAAATTTTGAGAGGGTCTTTGTGAAAAGATCCCACATTTAACGTTGGTGAATCTGAGTTCATAAAACTTTATGCTATCTTTTGTGTCTTTATACGAGTACATGTATAAACCACATTGTGACTTCTTGTAAATCCTTGAATCACGCTAGCGATTCTTGGGTGATCTGCAAGAAGTCCCAATGTGGTTTTTACGATATAAACGCACAAAAAATAACATTCAGTTCTTAATTTTACACTTTTTGCGATATTTTGATTTGGTAGATCAAATGTGGTAGCACTGTGTAGGACGCCAAATAATACATGGGCATGAGGTCAGTACTGCCTTGTTTTTAATGAAAATGAACCAGAGTTTTTGAAATAATATATAGCAGAGCCATGTTTTAACATATCTAAACATTCCTGATTAGTTATACGCCGCGTAACGTAATTCACACAGGCTACACCCTCGTGAAATTATTTCGTAGGCATATAATCTCTTCGAATACTTTAGATATATTAAAATAGGGTTCTAGTATATATATATTACGTCTTGAATAGAACGTATGGACCTAAGTGCAACTTCACAGTACGGTCTATCATAAGTTGAGGTACAGATGATAATGTGTATAACTATTGTTTTCCATAATTGGGCATGTTCTGCATATTAACCGCGGCGTTATCTTTTTCTCTGAAATTAATTGTTGAAAATGTCTTTGAAGTTGTACCCAATAGTTGTAGCAGGTCATGAACACTGGAAAATCATTTCATTGGAACCAAATAACTCCGTTCTCGTTTTTTTTTAAAGATCTTTGACAGTATTTGTTTAATGACGATATGGTAAAACCCGTTTGAAATTTACCTTCTCGCAGAAATAGAAAATTCGATTTTATTCAGTAACAATAGTCATGCACTTATTATTTTTCGAGTGCGGCGAATGCGCTAAATAAGTGCGTGCTTCGCGTGCGGCGAATGCGCTGAAAAAGGAAGTGCGAGTCTAGACAATATCCTAATACAAATTTATAAACCTTCAGAAAAACTCGAAATCCTCTTATAGTGTCAGGCAGATCTCACGATTGTATTTTGGGAATTCGAAGTTGTCGTCGATACTGCAGATCCTAAACGGAGACAAGATTTTAAGAGTTCACATTTGACTGTAAACTGGTGTTATTGTAAGGAAAAGAATGTACGACCACCATGTCTTTTGACACAAAATAGTTGTTAATACTTTGAAATTACAACTTATGATACGAAATTAATGAGAGAAAAACATTTTTGATTTCATTGATTAACTTCAGACGTAAAAAATCGAGTTGTTTTTACTTAAATAATAAAGTACATTAATGTAAATATGATTATGGAATCGTAATTTTATAGAGGGGATTGGTATGAACTCATGTTGCCAAAGTGTGCATATATTAAGATGTCACTAAATGCGCATTACAGATAAGAAATCTCAGAGCAAGGGGAGCGCTAGACTAGGTCAGAAGGAAAGCCGTATATTCTCTCGTATTCCACTGTTTTCAATTGCATAATTCACTACAGACCAGTCATCTGATTTCTGTTGGATGCGATTTGTTGGTGGTCTACCCTACCCACTCCTTTGCCCCCACTCGTCCCCGTTTAAAGAAGACCATATGGTAAAATGGTCCCATTACTTCGGGTGTACATTTCGTTTTGCTTCCAAAAGAACGTTTATGCAAAATCATATATGCCTTCCCCCTCCGCCTCTACACCCCCACCCCACAACAAGCGGTATTTGAACATATGAACTTTTCGTGCCATTATATGTCAAAGAGGTGTGAAGCTTTACCTCGATCTGTGTAATGTAAGTGTGCTTCTACCCACGAACTAAAATTCCACACATTACCTTTATATATATATAGATATTTATATGTTTTAAATGCCCAGGCCCCGTGTTCACAAAACATTTTTCGATCTCAGCTGAGTCTGAGTTTGAAATTTTAATTTCAGTTTTACTAAAACTTCAAGGTTAAATTTCAAATGAGACTGACCTTCAATACCGAATAATCACTTTAAAATAGTTACCAACTTATAATTAAGTCTTAAACATGCTAATTGGATATAAATGAGAAATTAAGTTTCATTATTAAACTCAGCTGAGACTGAAAATGTTTTGTGAACACGGGGCCTGTTTATAACCAAGGTAGAGTTATAGCCCTCAAACTATGACCCTCAAACTATATATTATAATGACGAACTATTTATGCAATATTGAAAGGACAATAAATGCTCCACTTACACACTTTTCTATAATATTTCTATTTATTCTTTTATATTTTTGTTGTTGCTTTTTCTCCCTTTTTAAAAGAGACTTGCACAGAGTTCGAGATGTGTTTTGTGCAGAGAAGTATTCTGTTAAATGTACTTGTATTTTAATCAAAAATCGTTTTGGCTGACAATGCAAATAACTGGCGATGGGTAAATAATAATTATTAATATTTAGTAGTCACTATAAAAATATATATCCACTGGAAAAGCTGTAAAAGCGATGGATGAAAGTGATGAAATTTTCTTTCAAGAAAACAAAGTGCGAGCTATGCAGTTTTATTCCTTAAATTGTTCTTCAAGTTCACGAAAAAGTTCATATTATAGTTTTGATTTTGTTCTGTAATCGCCTAAAGATAACGTCTTTTAGAGACATAGATACGGACTTTTGTAACATATATAAGAGACATGCGGGTTGCAAATTAGCATTTCGATTTTCGACGACAAGGAATATGCGGCTACATCCAGTGGCCATCCTTGCGGTCCTTGCCGCTTTGGCAAGGGCAAATGTGTCAGGTAGGAGATTCAAACTTTTAACCTCTTTTTTTAATTATTACAGGGTCATGCCTCCAAATGAACATTAAAATTTTATTTTCTAATAGATTGGAACAAAAACTTATCAAAATAAAATCACGCATCAATGTTATTTGAGTGGATACTCTTATAGGAGTACGAATCTTTTGCGTGTTTCCCGCTTAAAGTAAACATTTTAAGGCAAGAAAAGTGTTCTTAACAATGAAATTTGTTTTTAACTCGCTTTACCGCTTCGTTTTTACTTGAACTTTCAAAAGTAATATTAATATTTCGGAAAACTGACGAGGAGGCATTCCCTCTATGTACAGCGTTTTGGACGGTTTATTAAATGTCGTATACTGAATGTCATATTTTGCATTTTGAATTGGTTCTGGTGAGAATGATTCAACATAAGATGGTTTACACTTATGCTTTTCAAAAAATGTTATAAAAAGTAATATTGCATGTAGATAATTGTATGCAACGCATCAGTTTAAAGTCAGTGAAGAGTTTTAGTATTTCATTTGTATTTAGCCTCAATATTGGGTATCGAATTCCTGAAACCGCTAAAGGCCTGCAAAGGCATGATGTTTCTAAAAGTTAATCAAATATATATCTATAAGTAGGTACAAAATTTATGACGTCCTCCATCTTAAAGGGAATTTCTGCGCAGCCGACACTTTCTATGGAAAACTGAACTGAAGTCAACATTTGTTGAAACATGTTACAGACAATCTTAAATATGATGAATCTTGAATGAAATAACATTTTTGATAAGTTTTATCAGTAATCAAATGTTGATACTGGTTTATGTTGTATTGACAAGTATCATGCCTGACAGGTATCTTGCTATTTTGTGGTTGTGTTTTCACATCGCATTTTAGTACAAAGGCAGTGTTGTTCATATAATGTAAGATAATTGACTTAGTACTGATAAGACAATATCACCTTCCGGATTATTTAGTATTCAATTATAGAAGAATTAAGAATTTTTAAAACTTTTTTTTAACTTTTCGCAAACATACATGTAATCAATTTGGCCAGGTTCACGCCATTTACGTCGAAACAGGTGTTGTATTCTAGCAGCCTTAACATAAAATTTAGCCTGGTGACCCATACATTTTTAGCCATTTTTATGCCCACAATACAATTATCTATACACAAGAAAAACATGAAAAAATTCTATGAAAGAGTTTTTTCAAAATTTAAAAAAATATTCTTCATTATGGGTATTTTTCATTGAAAAAAGTTCACAAAAGTAAATATGAAACAACATTTCTTTTTCGTTTGTACCCATTATTGTAAGGATAGAGTATTACAAATATGACTATGATATCAAATAAGTATATAATAAAATCTGTAAAAAGAAAAAAGCGTATTGTGCTGTCTTGATGTATATTTTGGTTGGTATTTATACAAAAGCAGAAAATTATGAAAATGTTGAAAATCGCTGGCAGTTTCAGCAACAATGTGTGTGTTCAAAACAATTTTTCACAAAAACAAGCCTGGTGACCTATTGTTTTTATTTGTTCATTGTTTTCAGCACAAATTTTCCTATCATATATTTGAATTTAAAAAAATTCTATGAAAGGAAAAAAACTATAGGAATTCTCTTTAAAGATCTGAGTTACTATTCACTTTCGATGACGAATATTTCAAACCTATGAAACACTTTTCCATCTTTTTTTTTGCGCTGTTAGATATTTCTGAAAGTAGAATAGAGTTCAAATCCGGTCAGTTTTACTTCCAGAAATACTTCAAAATTGGGGGATTTTATTTCCAAACGGACTAATATCTACTTAACAATCTCGGCTTAAAAATTATGTAACTTTTTTGCTGAGATTTTAAACTAGGACCATTTAACTTGGAGATAAGCAGACGTAAGCACTTCGTCTCGTTATCTGTTTTCGTCTGTCATGAAAGTGACCTGACCTTAAACGACTCCGTCTGAAGACAGCCAGATATGGAATATTTTTGACTTTATGATGATAAGATTTTAATGACAGCTCACGTCATTATGATTGTTTGATAACGGCTTGCTTTACAAAACCCCGCGTGTATACAGCATATGCACGGGAACTCGTGCGTTCTCACAAAATAAAACTATTTAATAGCCCATATATTCAATCAAACATGAAGCTGAGATGATGCACTTGAAATTTTAATAATCTGCTTATTGATTCAACGAAAATCTAAAAGACAAAACAAAGAGATCAGGCAAGAAAATAAAACAACATAAGAAAAGTTTAATTTTTCGAAAAGATATGACTTAGTAGTAACTCGATCTAGCTCTAATCGGATACTTTCAATTCTACTGTCGATCGTTCCAATTGTTTCCATAAATTATTAAAACAATGACTATTGACCGGCAGTAAGTAAATACTATTATCCTACAAAGCCATGTATAGTCTAGTCTCAGCCTGCGTCAATTTGCTGCTATCTCTTAGTTAACTGTAGTCTCTCAGCTAGTATCACGTGTTTTGTATATAGATGGCAGTTACGCCCCTTAGATTAAATATCGCCATTTACAGCAGAACCTGTTATTTTCTTATTTATTTACATTTCGTTCTCTTTTTTTTCCAGATAAACGACAAACGACCGGTAAGTAATGAAGTTAGAGAACAAAGAAATTTTCTAAAGAACATTTTTTGTTCAGAAAAGTGAAAAAATGCTATTATCTTGTGAACACTTAATTTGGTTGAAATTTGGTTGAATTGTTGAATATAAAAAGTAAATTGTTTTATAAATGGTTGAATAAGTTGAAACATTCATAAGAAGCATTATACATGTTCTTAATTTTAAAAATATGCCAGT